>NC_089250.1:1868946-2555446 GCF_963930625.1 Muntiacus reevesi
GAAGCACATACTCTGTGAGCCTTTGAAATATTTTTTTGATAAGTGTGTGTGCGCTAAGTCACTTCAGTCGTGTCCAACTCCTTGAGACCCCATGGACTGTAGCCCTCCAGGCTCCTCTGTCCATGGGATTCTCCAGACAGGAATATTGGAGAGTGATGCCATGCCCTCCTCCAGGGAATCTTCCCCACCCAGGAATCGAATCCATATCTTTTATGTCTCCTGCATTGGCAGGCAAGTTCTTTAGCACTAGCACCACCTGGGAAACCCTTTGATGCATATACTTAATGTAATTGTTTTCCTTTGTACTTCATTTACTTTCAACAGTGTGATGTTTCTGTGAGTTTAAAGTGTTGGAATCAGGTGGGCCCGCGCTCAGATCCAGACTGTGCATGACATGTGTGAACTGTATGGCCCTTAGCGCTCACTCAGCCTGCGTTGCCACGTCTGTAGATGAGAGTCGCTTATAGGGCAGAAGTACGCGGCGGTGCAGCTTGGATGATGCTGGGTGTTGTGTTACTGCTGCTTTTGCTGCAGCTGCTTTCGGTGCTTTTCCTGTTAATATTGCTAGTATTCCTCCTTACTCCCCCGTTCTCCTCTTCCACTGGGGCAAATGCCCGTGACTTATCCATGCAAAGCAGGCTGTGCCAGTTCATATAAAACTTTTGATAAGGGACACTCGTCCTGCCCCGTCGCTAGTGTGGAAGTTCCGGTCACCTTTTAGGGCCACTGCGAATGCCAACTCTTCCTCCGGGTTTACCTAACCCCGTGACTGCAGTTGGACAGAGGAACCTCACAGTAACTCAGCCCTAACCTCCTTGAAGTTCTGTGACCTGGGGGCTTTGAAATAGAACTCTGTGAGCAGGACGCTACCCCCAGGGCATCTGGGTCTCCCAGCCAGGCTTTGAAAGAAGACTCTTTGAAGCCAGTGAGGCCTGCGGGGAGCCAGGCATCCACCAGGATAGTCTGGAGGTCTGTGGGTTTAGGGGGAGGTGTGTGACTCCTGCTTCCATGGGCTTCAGAGGCAGGAACACTGCTGGCAACAGTAAGGAAACCCCAGATGTTGGTTGAACACTAAAAATGTGCCACTTAAAAAAAGTAAAAGGCATTACTGAGTTCGGTACAGTATTGTTTCTGTTTTGTTTTCTTGGCCTTTTGGCTGCCAGGCAGGTGGGATCTTACTTGGCTCCCTCACCAGGGATCAAGCCAAGTGCCCTGCATTAGAAGGCGAAGTGTTGATCGCTGGATCACCAGGGAAGTCCCCAAATATGCCACTTAATTTAACCCTCCCCACAGCTTTTTATGGCAGCTCCTGAAAGTATCTGTTTTACATGTGGGGAAAGTGAAGCTGAGAGTTACTCACTTCAGGAAGTTAAAGTTAGAGATGAGAAGTCAAACCCAGGCAGACTAACCCCAGAACTCAGACTTCTAACCCCTGTGCTGTCACTTGCCATGCAGGTACATGTGGCTGAAAGGTTTGCTACAATAACAAATTTTGTGAACACTATTTCAAGGGACCATGTTGAGGCATGACAGAGAAGCTTCTGGCAATCCTGCTGTGACCATGGAATTAAAATAGGAAGTTGATACATGGGCAGGAAATCTGAGAGGGATGTTACCAAATGCTGCTCCAGGGTAGCCTAGAAGTTAATTTAGTTTCCTGAAGGACCAGCTTTTCCTGGATGAGGTTCCTCACAGTTTCAAGCAGATGTGCACCACTGTGGTTCCTCTGAGGGCCAGGCGCGCATCGTGGGGCTGCCCGGGGTAAGCTTACGCTCTCAGACGGTGGGGCGGGGGGGTGGGGGGGCACGTGCATTGGGAGCTCTGCCCTGGCCTTTCCTGGGGGACCGGTCTTCAGATTTCTGCCAGGCGGGTATGGGGCTCATGGTTGCCAGGACCTCTCTGTTTTCAGGGGAAGCATGAAGTCCAGATGTCTTTTAAACTTGAAATATAATTACAAAACCTTTAGAAATAATTAAAGTAAAAATAAACATGTCAGCTTGTGGGGTGGCCAAACAAAACTAGAAATTAAACCACCCAGGGAAAACCACTAGACCATTCAGGTATGAACTAAATAGAATCCTTTATGATTATACAGGGGAAGTGACAAATAGATTCAGGGATTAGATCTGATAGACAGAGGGCCTGAAGAACTGTGGACGGAGGTTTGTCACATTGTACAGGAGGCTGTGATCAAGACCATCCCCAAGAAAAAGAAATGCAAAAAGGCAAAATGGCTGTCTGAGCTCCCACTTCCAGCCTTTTGTCAACCCTGTGAACTAGAGTCTTTATTAAGTGAGCATGGTTCCTTCTTTATTTGTGCTTTTTCCCCGTGGTTGAATTTCTTACAAAGGTGGTTATAGCCATTTATTTCTAGTGGATGTTCTTTTTGGATTCTGAATTTCTTCTGTTTTTCCCCTCGCTCATTTTTCTAAGATGTTAGCAAGTCTTCAGGGTTGTGGGAGGTAGGACATGGCTTTCTCTCCTACTTCATGGGACTCCTTGAAAATAAGAACCACTTAGTGGAGAAGTGGGTGACTTCATCTCTGGGGACATGGAGGTCTCTTGCCTGAATCACTGATCTGAACTCTAACCAGTCACAAACTTATCTGCCTGCTGTTGGGTGGTGGTGGGTTTGTCTTGGAGGCACAGAATGAAGACCTGTTTCTGCAGGTCACACAATTTCAGCATGCAATCTACTTAACAGCTCTCATTTTCCTTTTGGATCTTAAAGGAGGAATTCCATTGGATCAGATGAGAAGGAAGTTCTTTGAACTAGGGCATCTGCTAATGCACTATCACTGCATAAATCACCAAAACCCCCTTTATAATTTCTGTTAGTTTTTGGTTTTCATTCATTTTTAAAATGATGGATGTGATACACTAACATGTTCCAATTGAAGTGATATTGCAGAAAGGAAATGCAGAAACAAAATATAAAATACCCTCTCCCACCTCTACACATACCCAGATATAACCATTGGCAGCAGCTTAGGGCATCTCTCTCCTCTCCTTTTTCTGTGCATATCTATAAGTATATACACATGCTTTTTTTCTTACTACATAAACTGGATTATGATGTGTAAGTTTTTCTACAACCTGCTTACTTGCCACTTAAGTGTTCATTGTGATCTTTTCATATCAGTATACTAGTTTTATTTTTTTCTTTCTAACATTACATAAACTTTGGTAGTACCATCAATGAACTATGGAAGTACCATGTTTTATTTAACCATTCTCCTGTTCTCACTGTTGCAAACTGAAAAACTGAAGATCTTTGTACTTGTGTCTTCATGCATATGTGCTAGAATTTCTTGTAGGTTGTTGTTGTTTAGTCAGTAAGTATTTGGTCAAAGGGTATGCATGTTTTACATTTTGAGAGTGCGCTGTCACATTGCCTTTAATGAAGGTCCCCGTGAAATTTTTGTCTCGTGTCCACTCACATTATGAACATGGTTTCTAACTGAAGCATGCCCCATATCATTTCATTGCTTCAGTAGTTCAGTCAGACCTCAGTTATATACAGTATACCAGCAAAGGACTTTAGAAGTAGTCCATGTCCTTAAATTTCTTGAAAATATAATAATCAAAAACCAATTCATAGGTCAATTTAAGGTCTTCACTGGTGGCTCACTGGTAAAGTGTCTGTCTGCCAATGCAGGACATGCAGGTTCAATCCCTGGACCAAGAAGGTCCCCTTGAGAAGGAAGTGGCAGTCTATTCCAGCATTCTTGCCTGGGAAATCCTTGGACAGAGAAGCCAGGTGTGCTATAGTCCATGAGGTCACAAAAGAGTTGGATACGATTTAGAGACTTCAACAATAACTGGTGGCTCAGCGGTAAAGAATCTGCCTACAGTACAGGAGACATGGGTTCAATCCCTGGGTCGGGAATATCCCCTGGAGAAGGAAATGGCAATTCACTACAGTATTCTTGCCTGTTTAGCGTCTAAACAACAGCAACAAAAAGCCAGTTTAAAAACTTGTTAGTAAAGAGAAAGCTTGATCTTTTTGAAAATCTGTGTTCTGATCAATTTGGTTAGCTGTAAAACTTTAGATTCTTCAGACCCAGAACGTATCATAAACTCCTTGAATGTACAGTCAAAAAAGTGAGATAGCCAACTGCACAGCCAACAAAGATTGATATTGACTTGGGAAAATCAAATAAATTTCATTGCTAAAAATTCTATCCAGGTGTATTTGTATCTTTAGACTTTCAAATACTTAATTATTTAAGAATATTTTTTACCTTCTACTTTCTAATTCTAGAATTACAAGATTCAGAGACAAATCTATTTTATTGAGTTTTATTATTTAATAGATACCTGAACTTAATTTCCATGGTATTTGGAAATAATATATAGACAGAGGACCATATAAGTTAAAAGCTTCACTGCAGTTTTAGAGAGAGATTGGGAAAAATATAGAAAATCTAGGTCACCGATTCTCAATTTTTTTGAGAAGTTATAATTTCAGTAATTATAGTTGTTTTCAATGCTGTGAAGAGAATAATTTGTTGATATTTAGAATTTGATGAGATTCCTTAAAAGATTGGAATCATGCTTAAGTATCATATTATCAGGGTAAGTAAATCTTGATGTAGATAAATAGCAGGAAATGAAATTGTTGTTTCTTTTTTCATCTGTTTCTCCAGATACCCATTTTTAAGAAAAATTCTGGTTGAGTTTGGCAATGACATTGGGATTCTGATTGCATGCTTTCTGCATGCTTATTTTTATAGCATGCAATGAATTGTAGAAACATGATAGGATTCAATTATATTTCCTTGGCATTAAAACCTTGGGTGTTCAGGAAAGTCTGTACTAGATTTTCCTTCTGGAAATGTTACAGCGTTTTAAATTCACAGGCGATTTCCTTTAATAGTACCTGTGGAAGTCACAGTGGAGGGCCCCTCCTGGCCCCTCTTTAACCTGCGTCGTTCGGGGCCTGCTGGGGAACAGATAGAACAGATGCGTCCTTTGAGGAAGGCTTCATAAGGGTATGGAAGGACCATGGCTTTCGAAGGTGTGGGCAGTGTAGGGAACACAGCCACAGCCAAAGTGAGGGCTGCAGAGGGAGTTAGCACTGGGGGAGCTTGCCTACTCCAAGTGAAGGACAAGAAGGACTGTTCTCCAGGAGCTGCGTCCTGCTCTAGAGGACCCGTCATGTCCCTGCAGAGAGAAGGCAGGGGAATAAATATGCCTGCATCACTCTCCTCCTGCCCTCAGACCTCTGGCTGGAGCCTTCCATTAGCCGACTGGCTGGTGCAGACAAACCCCAAGAGGGCAGGAGGGGAGAGACGGGTGATGAGGAAGGCGAGCGGGCCTGGGCAGGCAGACTGCACCTTCTGCACATCTGCTCGTCTAGAGGCTAGGCTGGGTTGCAAGGCCCGTGGTCTGGCTTTGTGGTCAAAGAAAAGAGAACCAGCCACAATGACTAGATTTAAATAGAAGTCGGGAATGTTCTAAAGCGTCACATGGCAAATACGCTAATAGTGTACCTGCCTTAGAGTAACAGTTAAAAATAGCATTTTTTTCTTTTTAAAGTTCATTTGGAATGGCTTGTGTTTCTTGGGAAATGAGCACAATGGGAAACTTTATGCGTTTATCTGAAAAGTGTAGGCTGTAGGCAGGAGACACAGAAGGGATTCATGAAGTCCACAAACAACATGGAGTTGGATACCCAAGATGTAATTCCTTTGCTTTTAATATTTTATGAAAATATTTTATCTAAAAATGTCAGGTACCTGGGGAAAAAGACGAGAAGGAAATTAAGGTTATTAACAGTAATTTTCCTTCAAAGAAATCAATTTAACTGAATCATTAGCATCACTGAGGAGAAACGAACAAGCTGTATTTTCCCATTTGTTCAGCGTGGCCGTAAGACTCTGAGACTTCAGCCTCATTTGTTTCCTCATTTTCTTGGAACTGTTGTTTGAAAAGGTGAAGACAGCTCTGGGCTGTGTTAGTTTGTGTATTTGTCCTGAATGAACAAGCAATGAATTGATTAGAATCATAAAATCTGAGTGCTGGAAGGAATACCAGCGTTCACTTCTGCTTCCCCCCATGTGTTATGGTGTGAGAAACCCAGTCGGTAGCTTTCAGCAGCTGCTGGTGCGCACATTCCCTGCTGGGTGACTCTGCAGAAGACATATCCTTGCCCACTGGAGAAGCTGCATTAGATGAGTTTCTCTTTGCTTTACCCTGTAGACTCCTCAAGTCCCGATTTCCAGGCCTTGTTTGGCCATGTATTAGAGGTGGGTCTTTTTGATCATCTCTCCCACCACCCCCTGTCCTTAAAATGGTCTTCTCTGGAGCTCTCTGCATTGCTCTCAACTCTTATCATTGTACAGACTCTTTCTGTACACAACTCATCCACTTTTACCTTTTTTTTTTTTTTTTACAACCAGTTATTCACTAATGACTCCCATAACACTGACTTCTTGTCTGAGCTCCAGATATATCCCATTGTCTGCTGGAGATCTTGACATTGACGTCTTGTGGCTGCTTTCACATCAGTGTGCCCCAAACAGAAGTCCTCAACTTCACTCCAGAGTTATGCCTCATCTCAAGTTCTGGATCTTTGTGAGACCAGCCGGTGCCAGTCATTTGAGATTACCATTTCTGCCCACTCCTCCATTCCTGTTGACGCTGCCTAGGTTTGTGTCCTCAGTGTTCATGCCTAGTTGTTCCAGTAAGGTTTTAATCAGGTTCCCTATTGCCCTCTCTCTTATTCATTCAATCTTTCATGTTTTCTATTAGTTATTAAATGAGTATCATGTGCTGTTACAGTGCCTGGAGGAGGGCATGGCAACCCACTCCAGTGTTCTTGCCTAGAGACTCCCCATGAACAGAGGAGACTGGTGGTCTACAGTCCATAGGGTCACAGAGAGTCAGACGCCACTGAAGCAACTTGGCATGCACACACGCACTGTAACTGTGAATGAGTTGCAGCTCCTGCCCTCCAGGGTTTGCAGTTCACTGGAAGAGAGACAAGTAAACAGCTACTTTATAAGTTTACATTTTTGCCCCTTTACTCCACACTCTGTACTCAGCTAAAGTCATTAGCACACAGTAAATCTTATTATAGGATTACTTCTAAAATGCTTTACCAGTACCCTATTGCTTTCAGGACTTAACTTTATTTCCCTAATTTGCCAAACACAAGCCATCTGTGGCTAAACCTCTGCAGTGAAGTTTGCCACTTTTATTTGGGTCAATAGTACTGAGCTAGATTAAGATCCCAAGAACATGAAGTCTTTGGCTGCAGTGTTTGTGCTCACTTTGCACTTAAACCCCTTCCTTCAACTGGTGAATTCTGCAGGCCTTTACAGACCTTGCAAGGTTGCTGTCTTCTCTGCAAAGCCTTCCTTGATTTCAGCTCTAGGTCCAGGGCCCCGTCCTCAGTCCTCCTGTTGAATGGCTTGCAAATTTTAGCCACAGTAAGACTTTCTTGAGGATGGGAAGAATCTTGTGTATTAGAGACCAACTCAGAGACTCTTCAGTGAATGAATAACAAAATGCTATTATTGCGAAGTCTGCCGATTGGACGGGGTTAGGAAAGCCATCTGATGAATAATCAGAAGAGGTGCCACATATAATAAATTGAAGTTGTCTGCAGACTTATTGCAGAGGGTAAGCACATTCCATTATTGTTTACACTGATTGCTGAGAGGTAGCACAGCAATTCATTTGGAAGGATGATCAGTAACTTGGAAAGTCTACGTCTATGGTTTCTGCTAACACATTTGGATATATTAATTTCTTGGTCTACTAGAACCAGAGGAGACAATTCCCTGAAGATAGTTTACCACTTATTCCTGGTGGGTATAAACTCCTATAGTTTGTTCATTTTATGTTCATTTTATAGTTTGTTCAGGTTATGCTTATAGTGTGTTAGACCCTGAATCAGAGAAGTTTCCATTTTTCAAACTTCACTGGAAATTTTGAGGAAAAAAACATTTATTTAATCAAATTATTTTTATAAAGTGGGACTCTTGGTAATCTTAAATGCTTTGTATTTATTGTACCACTTTCTTATCCAAATGACCTGTGAATGTATTAGTGCCAACGAGGGGAAGCAAGAGAGCATTACTTAATTGAAGGAAAATATCCTGCTGAATGTTGTTTTCAGGAGAGTATCTTTGTAGTTCCCAAATCAGGAGGGAACTTTTTATTCAGGACATTGGGTTTTTTTTTGTTTTTTTCCTGTATTTAAAAAAAAATTTGGCGGCACTGTGTGGTATATGGGATGTGAGTTCCCTGATCAGGGGTCACACTGGCACCCCCTGCACTGGAAGGGCGGAGTCTTCAGCATGCCACCAGCAGGGAGGCCCCCGGCTTCAGCTGGAATTTGACCAAAAGTGTGACTTGAGCACTCTTCCCCTTCCTTGAGGAGGAGAGTCTTCCCCCACTCCCCAAGCCCGTGGTGTCAGTAGTGTTTGTGAGGTTTCTTCTTCACAATTGACATGTTTTTGTGATTTAGCAAATTTGTCTTCTTTGTGTTGAGAAGTGCCGCTAAGCATGTTGATCATGGTCTGTGTGTTAGTTGCCCAGTCGTGTCCGACTCTGTGCAACCCCATAGACCGCAGCCCCCCAGGCCCCTCCGTCCATGTGATTCTCCAGGCAAGAGTACTGGAGTGGGTTGCCATTTCCTTCTCCAATGTTAATCATTAGATATATGATTATTCAAATTTACGTGGAGAACAACCCTTAGAAGTATGATAGTTTAGTGATTGCAGCTGCTGGGAGAAATTTTCACGGTAGATGTTTGGAAGTACAGACAGTATTTCCTTTTATTTAGAGCCTTTCTGGACCTGTGAGGCCCTCTGAGAACCTTAAGTCTGGCCTCATTCTGTCCATTTTTCATTCCCTTTGAAAGAATTTCAAAGCAACTGGGTAAAGTTCCTCTCTCATCTGTCACAAGAAACACACCAGAAATTTCTTGTGCAGCTACCAGAGGGAAAGGAAGAAATTTAAAACTCAGGTGATTTGGGTATTAACACCTGTCCTGAAGGTTTGCGACTCTGCTCGAACCAAACTCTGCTGGGCCGTTCTGTCACATGTGAGTTTTTATTTTCTCAGCTTGAATTTGTAAATGCAACAGACCAACAGGTTTTACATCAAGACTGACAAGCAGAAGGAACCCACTCCTCAATTCAGAGCAGTAAATGTATTTTTAAAACCTCCGAAAATGTTCTACTTTTTCCCAAACCAAACCTCTCCCAGCTTACTTAAAAAGTGTAAAATTGAAATATATTTATACCAATTAGTGATACCAAGGGAACATTTCATGCAAAGATGGGCTCAATAAAGGACAGAAATGGTACGGACCTAAGAGAAGCAGAAAATATTAAGAAGATATGACAAGAATACACAGAGTAACTATACATAAAAGATCTTCACGACCCAGATAATCACAATGGTGTGATCACTCACCTAGAGTCAGATGTCCTGGAATGCAAAGTCAAGTGGGCCTTAGGAAGCATCACTACAAACAAATCTAGAGGAGGTGATGGAATTCCACTTGAGCTATTTCAAATCCTGAAAGATGATGCTGTGAAAGTGCTGTACTCAGTATGCCAGCAAATTTGGAAAACTCAGCAGTGGCCACAGGACTGGAAAAGGACCGTTTTCATTCCAATTCCAAAGAAGGGCAGTGCCAAAGAATGTTCAAACTACCACACAATTGCAGTCATCTCACATGCTAGCAAAGTAATGCTCAAAATTCTCCAACCGAGACTTCAACAGTACATGAACCACGAACTTCCAGATATTCAAGCTGGATTTAGAAAAGGCAGAGGAACCAGAGATTAAATTGCCAACATCCGTTGGATGATCAAAAAAGCAAGAGAGTTCCAGAAAAACATCTATTTTTGCTTTGTTGACTATGCCAAAGCCTTTGACAGTGTGGATCACAACAAACTAGAAAATTCTGAAAGAGATGGGAATGCCAGACCACCTTACCTGCCTCCTGACAAATCTGTATGCAGGTCAAGAAGCACCAGCTACACTGGACATGGAACAACAGACTGGTTCCAAATCGGGAAAGGAGTATGTCAAGGTTGTATATTGTCACCCTGCTTATTTAACTTATATGCAGAGTGTATCTTGTGAAATGCCGGGCTAGATGAAGTACAAGCTGAAATCAAAATTGCCAGGAGAAATATCAAAACCTCAGATACGCAGATGATGCTACCTTTATGGCAGAAAGTGAAGGAGAACTAAAGAGCCTCGTGATGAAAGTGAAAGGAAGAGTGAAAAAGTTGGCTTAAATCTCAACATTCAGAAAACTAAGATCCTGGCATCTGGTCCCATCAATTCATGGAAAATAGATGGGGAAACAGTGGAAACAGTGACAGACTTTTATTATTTTGGGCTCCAAAATCATTGCAGATGGTGACTACTGCCATGAAATTAAAAGATGCTTGCTCCTTGGAAGAAAAGGTATGACCAACCTAGACAGCATATTGAAAAACAGAGATATTACTTTGCCAACAAAGTTCCGTCTAGTTAAAGCTGTGGTTTTTTGAGTAGTCATGTATGAATGTGAGAGTTGGACTATAAAGAAAGCTGAGCACTGAAGAATTGATGCTTTAGAACTGTGGTGTTGGAGAAGACTCTTGAGAGTCCCTTGGACAGCAGGGAGATCCAACCAGTCCATCCTAAAGGAAATCAGTCCTGAATATTCATTGGAAGAACTGATGCTGAAGCTGAAACTCCAATACTTTGGCCACCTGATGTGAAGAACTGACTCATTTGAAAAGACCTTGATGCTGGGAAAGATTGAAGGCAGGAGAAGATGGAGATGACAGAGGATGAGATGGTTGGATGGCATCACCAACTTGATGGACCTGAGTTTGAACAAGCCCCGGGAGTTGGTGGTGGACAGGGAGGCCTGACATGCTGCAGTCCACTGGGTCGCAAAGAGTCGGACATGACTGAGCGACTGAACTGAACTGACTGATATATATATTTTGATGTTTTAATGTATACCTGACTTTTATCTAGTGTTTTCATGCAAGTCTGAAATATTCTAATACTAAAAGGCTTCAGTAAAACTACACTGCCTTGTCCAGTCTACACTCCTTTTCCCCCGCCCCAATCCCAGTAGAAACCATTTCTAATTTTTATGCTGTTTTTACTAGTAGTTATTGACATTTTTATAGGATTGTAGTGGTCCTTTTCATCTGCTTTAAAGATTTTCTAAACACCTTGTGTTATAGGAGTTAAGTTGTGTCATCATACACGCACACACACGCACACACGACTTCATTTTCCTTCTTCATCCCCTCCGTATACGGCTCTCCCAGCTTTGTCGGAGAGGGGAAGGCATAAATTCCCTGGAAGGTACACCTTACTGCTAAATAGGTTTCTGGTCTAGAATATCTCAAGAGAAATTCCTGCAAGCATGCGGGGAGCACAAGTGCTAGTAAGTCAGTGCTTCCTACTCACATGGAAGGTGTAAGACCATCAGAAAGGAAGCCACACACACGCACGCACACACACACACACACACACACACACACGAGAGTCAGAGATTGCAAGCTTTCTGGCCATGCTGTGGACTGGGATACTTGAAAGTCACACAGTAAGGACATAGTTCTTTGGTGTTTGTGAGTCTTGACTGGAAGGCTCTGTGATGTTTTAGAATTTTGTGATTTCCCAAGACACGTAAAGAACAGGCCTCACACTCAATGTCCTTTGGGCTCAGGTGGTATTCTCTGGACTGATTCCTGCAACTGTATTTCATTTTCTCAGCGATTTCACAGGGTGGGTATCATTCCCACCGCTCCATGCTCCGAAAACTGGGTGATAAAAGCATTTATTCACGGTCACACGTTGATCGGCGTCCAGACAGCCTTAGGTCAGCCCAGGTCTGTGTGATACCTGTGTGCGTCACATGCATCAGTGAGGTGTCCTGTGCATCAGTGGGGTGCATGGGACATAGCTGTCACTCCCTTCTTCCTGATGGAGCTGATTGCTTTGGTTCAGAGTAGCAATGTGCCTACTTAAACGTACTGCCCTCCTGGGCTTCCGCTGCAGCCGGAATGGCTGGCCTGGTTCAGACCGGCGAGGGAGAGGCTTCTTCCTCCTGGCTCTTTCTTTGCCTTCCCGGGCACCTGTGGCCTCCGTCTTGTGGTTTTGACCATGAGAGCCGTCCACCGAGGCTGGCAGGACAGGAAATGGAGGCGCCCAGCTTCTGGATCCCTTGAGTGGCTTTTCCAGCCCTCATCAACTTCTTCATAAATTTCTTGTTCACTGAGGAAAGTAAGTGACTCTGGTTAAGTCACTCTGATGGCTGTTACGGGCTAAGCTCTGTCCCTCCAGAATTCATAGCTTGAAGCCTCACCCTTTGGTACCTTAGAATGTGACTGTATTTGGAGATAAGGCCTTTAAAGAGATAAATAAGGTTAAAATGAAGCTGTTAGACCTAATCCAGTCTGACTGTGTCCTTATAAGAAGAGTCTTCAGGACACAGGAGAGAAGGCAGGGGTGAGTGCCTGCCTGCAGAGGCAAGGCCCTGTGAGGACGCAGCAAGGAGGTGGCTGTCTGCACGCCAAGGAACGTTCCGAGAAAACAACCCTCAATCTTGGACTTCCAGCCTTCAGAACTGTTAAAAAATAAATTTCTGTTGTTTAAGCCACCTAGTCTGGTATTTTGTTGTTATGGCAGCCCTAGCAAACGAATATAGTCAGATTTGTTTTACATGAAGCTGCAAGCAGTCCCGCTGATACAGAAACCAAAACAAATAAAAGTATGACAGACCAAAATCATATAAATGATTCGAATTATCGCACTGTTTCTTCTTTATGGATGCTGTCTCCATAGCACTCTGACACTGTGCTGTTTACTTGTTTAACTTCCAGTGCCCCAGCCTTACACACAACCCCCCCGCTGCCGACCCACACACAGCTTCCTTAGGCTGAGGCTGCCTCTTTCTGTTTCCTTATTCACCTAGCACAATATCTAGCACATATTCTGTTAAATAAATTATCTCAAGAAATGAACTTGATAATCTGTGGGAAAACAGAACTGTCAAATTAAAATAGTGATTAAAAAACACATCTGTTCTTTTTATCATTTCAAAATAGTAATTTTGGTATTGGAACATGTATTCCTAAATTCAGAAGGTGATTTTTGTCTTGACTTGGCCGAGTTTACAGGGTCTTTGCTTTCCCTGATCTTTCATAAGTCAGTTTGTTTATAGGAAGGGCTTAGATAAATCATATGTTTCCTTTAGTCTGTCTGTCTGTCTGTCTGTCTGTCTGTCTGTCTGTCTGTCTGTCTATCCACCTAGCCACGTATTTTTCCTGTGTGAATTTCATCCTTCTTTAAGACGTTTTAGGGTTGAAATATTTCATGCTAAATCTTCCATAGGTAGGAACTTCAATTACTATCTAATTTATAATTTGATAAGTAATGTGTACTAATTGAATTTCTCTGCTATCAATCTCAGTCCTGCGGTAAGTTTTTTTAAAACAAAACAGAAGTGCTTTGCTTCTTTCTTAACTTTTAACTTCTAACTTAAATTTTAAGTAATCTAGGAAATATTTTAATTGCTCGTGAGGCCCCTGATGCTTTTCTTTTCTAATATTCTTCTATGGAGGATAAACTGTGTGAGCATTCATTTGGTGCCGTGAGTTACTCTGCTGGATTTGGTGCTTTTAAAACAGGATATAGTTCTATTTTCTTAAATCATGCTTAAATTTGGTAATTTAGATATATTTTGTTTAAAATACTCTGCCCAGACCTCACATAACTGTAGCATAGAATGGGTTCAAGGTAATATTATGTATTCATTCCTTCATTTATGTGCATGAAATTTCAGTGACCACATGAATTCACTTGAATTTATTTGAATAAACTAAGTTTGAGCCCTTTGGCATTTTCAAGTGATCATAAATTATTCTCAATTTAAAAATCAGATTTGTGGAGTAGCTAACACAGAATAGGCTCTTAAGTGTCTCCTAAAATGAGTGTGTAAGATGGGGACCTTGACCACATACTGTTTTTGTTCTTCTCTTTCTTATTTCATGGTTTTGTATGTGTGTCCTATTTTGGATTTGTGTGCATTCTGCTATTGCTAAAATTGGTAGCTAAGCAATGAATTTTTTAACATTAATTATCAAGTTTTGTCTTACTCTTAAATTTCATGTGGTTTGTAAGGCGGCCCTGTGGGCATCTGTTTACCTTGCTGACACCCACTTCCCTGGGTTGAAAATATATTAACCTTGATGATAACCTTGACTATAGAGAGTTTAGGAGAGTTGCCCAGACTCTGAAAACATGAAGCCCAGTGTGACCGTAAATGCCTGTTTCTGTGACATCCTCAATTATGTAATAAAAAATAATCCAGAAAATTGTCACGGTACTTGACCATTTAATATAGGAATTGGTCTTATACAGTACAGACTTACCATGAGAAAACAAGAAAGAGTTCCTTTTTTGAAGAATCTTTCACCAAACTGAAGGCTGGGTGTACAGTATTGAGGCTGTGACTCTCTGGTTATTATAACCACAATATCTGCAGGAATGTCTCTTCCTTCTTTGAATAAAATGATACGTTTAAATTATTTTGGAGGAATCTGATAAATTGTGCCCATCTCATGACTCATCTTATAGTGTGAGATGTGATGTGAATTAAATTATCATCGAAATTTCAACCCTGTCTGCTTTACTCACTTAGCCATAAGACTTACAGAGTCAAGCAAAGCTAACATGACAGAAGAAAAAGTGATCATCTGAAGCCCGTTTTGTCTAGATTGAAAAGAATGTATTTTATAGTTGAGGATCTCACACAAAAAATACCTTCCTAAACTTGCTCTCATGTGTGAATTGCATTAGCATATTGGGAAGGAAACCAACATTTTTCAAGTACTTGGTAAAGATCAGCTTTCCACCAGGCACTCCTGGTGGGGCGTAACTCATCTGGGAGATAGTGTAACAGAATGGTTGTGAGTGTGTATTGTGGGGTCCTGGCTTTGTCACTGAGTAGCTGGGCAAGTTGCTGACCTCTTCCTCACTGTCATTTTCTCTTCAATCCTGTGAGAGAGGTGATGCTATACCGTTCTGCAGATGAGGAAACTGAGGCCAATTTTAGAAATTTGTTCAGGGCTGCACAACTAGCAAGTTGAATCTGGAGCTAGACCCTGCCCAGACTCCCACCCTCTCTCTCCTCTTCTATGAGGCACCCTCTGCCCCTCGAAGCTATATCTGGGTGGCTGATGAGTTAATGGCTTTGAACAAGTAGACTGGTTGCTTTTGTGTTGAATGAGCTTAGATTCAGGCACTAGTTATGTGAAAAAGGCTCAGAAAAAGGAACTGGGATCAATGACTTGTCATCTTCTAAGCTGATTAGGTGACCTTGAACAAGCCATTGGTCTTCAGTTTCATGTCTCCTGTGCCATTCTTTCAAATTTGCCCTGTTATCATCATGAACTGTTAGTCTTTGTCTCTATAATACCCTCTAGATGAAAGTGAAAGAGGAGAGTGAAAAAGTTGGCTTAAAACTCAACATTCAGAAAACTAAGATCATGGCCTCTGGTCCCATCACTTCATGGCAAATAGATGGGGAAACAATGGAAACAGTGGCGGACTTTATCTTCTTGGGCTCCACAATCACTGGAGATGGTGACTGCAGCCATGAAATTAAAAGATGCTTGCTCCTTTGAAGAAAAGTTATGAGCAACCTAGACAGCATATTAAAAAGCAGAGACATTACTTTGCCAACAAAGGTCCATCTAGTCAAAGATATGGTTTTATGAGTAGTCATGTATGGATGTGAGAGTTGGACTATAAAGAAAGCTGAGTGCCGGAGAATTGATGCTTTTGAACTGTGGTGTTGGAGAAGACTCTTGAGAGTCCCTTGGACTGCAAGAAGATCCAACCAGTCCATCCTAAAGGAAATCAGTCCTGAATATTCATTGGAAGAACTGACTCATTTGAAAAGACCCTGATGCTGGGAAAGGTTGAAGGCAGGATGAGAAGGGGATGACAGAGGATGAGATGGCTGAATGGCATCACTGACTCAATGGACATGAGTTTGAGTAAACTCTGGGAGTTGGCAGTGGACAGAGAGGCCTGGCGTGCTGCAGTCCTTGGGGTCGCAAAGAGTCGGACACAGCTGAGCGACTGAACTGAACTGAACTGAACTGAATACCCCCTTGAGTTGAAGTCTGTTTGTCTTATATTAATATAAGCACTACAGCTGTTTTATGTTTACTGTTTGTGTGTATGGTATAACCTATTTGTGTGTTTCTTTCTTTTTTTCCTAAAGACTTTTTGGGGACCATCTTTAAAAGTCTTTATTGAATCTGTTATAATACCTTTTCTGTTTTATGTTTTGGTGTTTTGGTCCCCAGGCATGTGGGATCACAGCTTTCCCTTTGTTTCTGTTAATATTTGAAGTGTGTTTCTTTCCATACAGCAGGTAGTTGATGTATAGTTGATTCTAGCTTTATTATTGTTTTATCCATTGTGACTGTCTTTGACATGTGAATGGAATGTTTATTCCATCTGCGTTTAAATCCTTTGTTAACGTGGTTATATTCTTGAGTTAAAGTCTTAAGAGGTATATTTATGTTTTGAAATTCTTTATAGTCTTTTCTTTCTGATTTAACTTTACAAAAAATAACATATAATAGGTGGGATACTTATTAGTAAAACTGGTTTGTTAAAAATTTCCTGCTTATAGTAAGACACAAACGAAAAGTAGCTTTATTCTTCTTTTGGAGATTTTGGAAAAACTAATTTTGAAATGTTAGAAAATGTAGTACAGTGTAAATAAAACTTCCATTTTCTGGTCCAGTTTAGAGTTTCTCCCTCTGGCTTGACCCCTAGCTTAGTGGTGGTCATCAGCAAGAAGGGAAGGTCCTTTCTCCTCTCTGCAGTCTCTTCTTCCCACTGTCTCTGGCTTCTTCAGACCTGGCAAGGGCAGAGAAAGGGCGAAGGCTTATTGCAGTGAACCAGACTGTTGTTTCCATGGCCAGGTTCTTGGGTGATTTTCTGCAGGGCCCACCGACGCCATGCCGCTTTGGGTGTGGACGGGGCAGCAGCTGGGGGACCACGTGTGCCCTGGCTCCTGTCCCCCACTGGTGTCACTGGAGTTTCCCTGGGTGCTTGCCCAGGCAGCCCGCTTGGGTCGAGCCCTGTCAGCTCACTCAAACTGTGTTACCCTCTGTGATTCCCATGGTCTGCAGGAAGGCTCTCAGGCAGGCACCGTCAGACTCCGCTCCGCTTTGGCTGAGGCGCCGTGGCCTTGCTCTGCCCTTGCAGGCGGCACCTGCTGGGCTCGAGGGCTCCATCCTCACACGTGTGCCGCTGTGAACTTGTGCACTGAGCCAGGCTCCCAGCCAGGGAATAGAGCATTAGCCTTCCTCACTGCAGAGAGTCCCAAGATGTGAAGGTGCTTTTGGGCATTTGATCTGAGCTGGCAGAGAGGGAAGAAAAGGGACCCACCTTCCGCTCCTGAGAATTCTCTTTGAAGAAGTGTCTCCTGCAATGCAAGTTCTCACACATAAACTCGGGGTGGGTGGGGCGGGCGGGTGGTTTCTGGAAAGGTTTGTTCATGTAGCAAGTCCTGTCATCATGGAAACTCATCACCTGTTGCCTTTAGCATTGAGACTTCAGCTGAAAAATTTAAACAATAGACTTTCCATGCCTTTTCTGTTGAAAAGAATTTAGAAATCATTGGTTTATCTGGCAAGATGCACAAAGAAGTGTTCAGCTATGTTTAGAACTTGTGAACTACCACAGTCTATAATCTTCTCCCTTCACAGTAGTGAGAAACACTAGGTACAAAATAAATGCTTAATGAGTCAACTCATGATTTCAGGGTATTGATCTTTGGGGAAGGTGAGGGTGACCAGTATAAGAGGAATGAGGTTTCTAAGCTGTGATAATCTTTACTGATTTAACAATTAGGCCCTTAAGTGGAAGAAAAAAATTCAAAACTATTGTTAGCTCAGTCAAACTAATTGTTCAGGTTGACTAAGATAACTGAAACCTGAAACTGGGTTGAGAGGCTTCTCTGGAAATCTCTAAACCATGTAGGTCATATTTATTTATTTATTTATTCATATATAAAAAATAATGTATGTGTATATATGTGTATATATACACACACACTGTATATGTATATGGTTTAGATATATAACACATATATATATTTTTATGGTCCTGATAAAGCTGTCAGAGAAATTGTTGACAAGTGATGGGGTCTCCTCAAATGTGTTTTAAGAGTTTGCGAAGAGGGACGTTCCTGGTGGTCCAGCAGTTAAGACTCTGCACTCGCAATGCAGGGGTCCTGGGTTTGATCCTTAGTCGGGGAGCTAGATCGCACGTGCCACAATGAAGATCCCATGGGGAGCAACTAAGATTCAGTGCAGCAAAATAAAATAAATAAATAAATATTGAGAAAAAATTTGGCAAAGAATAAATAGCACAGATGAAGAGAAATGCTTGGAACAAGAAACAGATAATTTTCTAAATTTTTGAAACATGCAGATGAATATAAAAATGTATCAGTTCATTGGTTAGCTTATTTTGAAGTAGAAAATAATCTTAAAACATTTAATATGACTTTGTTTTAGAATCTATAGGTGATGGTATGATAAGAATTTATTTTAAAAGTATAAATTTAGTTATCAGTGTATTTTTCAAATATATAACATGTATGATTTATTTCACAGTAGTGATTAATGTGAATAAAAAGATTACATTGCAGTAGTATCTAAAATTTAAAAAATAACTTTTGAGCTTGTAAATATAAAACATGGCCATACTAAAAATATTGGGGAATAACTGAAAAGCATAAAAAGACGTCAACACCCGTATGTTCATTGCAGCACTATTTACAATAGGCAGGTCATGGAAGCAATCTAAATATTCGGACATGACTTAGCAACTAAACCACCACCACAGCACAGAGATGTGGATGGACCTAAATACTATCATACAGACTGAAGTAAGTCAGAGAAAAAGAAATATCATGTATGTGGAATCTAGAAAAATGATACAGATGAACCTGTTTGCAAGACAGAAATAGAGACACAGACATAGAGAATGACATGTGACAGTAAGGGGGGAGAGGGAGTAGGATGAACTGGGAGACTGGGATTGACATGTGTACTCTGGTGTGTGTAAAGTAGGTATCTGATGGGCACCTGCTGTGTAGCAGAGGGAGCTCTGAAAAGGAAAGAGGCATCAAAAGTGCTTGCTCCTAATCTAATCGCTAACAGATAGACATTGTGGGCCAGAATGAGAAACACCAGACTGCTTCTTGTTTATTGATACAGTTTTTCTCATGAGTTATAAAAATTGGCCTTTTCGTGGCAGAACTTCCTTTGATCTATGCTTAATTGGCTCACTCATTTTTCTGTTAAAGACTAAAGAATTCCCTTTCATGGCTAAGAAGCTGTACTAAGACTGTGTCCAATATCATCAGAAAGCTGCTAAATATAACTTCTCAAGCTTTATTTGTAGAGTTTTGTGTAAATTTTTGAGCCTTAGTCAGTTGTTATGAATTACTTTAAGATGCAAAAAATGAAATGAGGAAAGTTAGCTGGTCCCAAAGAAATGAGATATTTTAACACTTAAGCTTGTTTTCAGTTCAAGCTCTGTAACTTCTTATGGCAGTTAATTTAATGTGAATCTCGATGTTTTTTTCTTAAATGGGGCATACTGTCTCCTGATGGGGTCAAATGCAAGGGGGAATATGAATGCTTTTGGCCTATTTCTTTGGGTGTGCGTAAGTGCGGTAAGCATTTGTGAGGGAGTCCTAATTTGCTAGAAAGCTCAGAGTTCTAGGCAAGGCATGTAACAGAAGTTGTGTATAGAAATCTACCTTAAGTATTAACAGATACTGTCCTTGTAAAAGTATCTTTACCCCGTTTCTTTTATTATAAAGTCCATCTTTGAAAATGATTAGCTTTTGGTGAAGATTGAGCACTTTGAAAAATAACTTTGTAGATGAAAAACTATGTGTGCAAAAGTGGTATGTAATTGAGGATGCACTTTTTCTGTATCATGGGAAAGTATTGATATAATTAGCTTTGGAAAAAAAGCATGTTTATCTTCTTAAACATAATTCACCCCTTATTTAGAAAAAGGCCCCATGTTCTTATACTATACTAAATCATGATTTTTTTTCCTAGAGATCTGTGTATGGAACACTTGGGAATAATAGACAACTAATAGAAAGGGGAAACTATCCAAAATTAAGTTTGGTTTCTAACACAATTTTCAGGTTTTTCAAAAATGGGTATAATATTGCTGTCCTGATGAAAATAGTGACTTGCAAAATATTGTATTGTTTAAAAATTACTAGAAAGGTTAACCCAAAATGACAGAGCAAAGAAGCTTGTCATTATGCTAATAAATTGCAGTTAATTTTTCCATCTATGCACCTAATGACAGACTGTGCACATATTGTATCAAAATAATTACCAAATGTTTCGGGGGTGGTGAGTCTCTTTCTTCTCCATGAGAATTTATGAAGTTGTTAAATTAGGTTTCTTTGGAGTCATAACAGTTTATTTCATTAAGATGTTTACTGGATAAATATTTCCACTAAATTTTTATCAACTTTGAAGAGGTATTATTTATTCAATGAAAAGTGTTATGAGTCTATTGCTAAATGCATCTTTTTTTTTTTTTTTTAACTTTTTTTCTTTTCTATAGTGGATTTTCCCCTCTTTGTTTCAGATGAGTTTGTTTTAAACTTCTTCAGTAGATCTGCCCTCTTGTGTGCACAGAAGCCCTTGGTTTTATTGTGAGGCCACCTGCCAATGTCTCCAAGGTTTTGGCACCGCACATTCTTGGCACATACATGCCAGCTGTGTGTACTGTACATGGGTGGAGGGGGGAGGGGAAGTATTGGTTTTTAAGAAAAGCTGAAGCTTTTGGTTCATAGGTTTACGTTTCATCATTTCTAGGTCATGTAAGTACATAGTGGCTTAAAACAAACGAACATGCTGTAGGTTTGCAGATCCTTTGTAATTCCTTATAGCTGTCAGGTGAGCTAGAGGTCACTGTGTCTTGGCAAACCGTATCTGGGTTGTGACATGGGCGGACTAATTGCGCTTGAGGTTACTGTGGACCCACACCCTACGTGCATTTTGATGTCATCAGCTGAAGGTTCTCCTGAGTGTTACATCAGCTAATGTGTAAAATTCATAAACAAAATTTTAGTAACGACCAATGTGACAAAGTGGCATGGTAAAGCAGAAAAAGGAGAGCTGACGTTCCTGGGTTTGAGGAGCGTGTCTGCCCTTTAGTGGGTCTGTGACCCTAGGGGCGCTGCCTCAGAACTCGTCCTGCTCTGAAAGGGGAGACCTAGTGACTAACGGGGCAGGTGGGTTGTGAAGATGAATGAAATACTAGTAGTGTGAAGTCCCTGACACATCGCCTGGCTTAAAATAGCTGCTTAAGTGTAGTTGTCTTTCTTTCTGTAGATATTTGAATATGTCATGTTGAGTCACTTGAACAGTTCATACAACTCATTATATGTCTAGGAAGATCATAATCTCAGATTTTATTTTATTTTTTGAGGATTGCATGCTTTTCATAAGGTCTCTTGGAAAAGGAATCTGCACATTGCTTTGTTCATTCCTTTGTTCAACAGCTGTCAATACTTGTGACATGCCAGCTTTCCTGACTTCTAGGAGTTTATGTTACATCAAGAGACGTCAACAGTTAAGATAGAAATGACTATATAATTTTAAGTTCCACAGGAGGGGCATCGCTGAGGCTCTGTAGAAGCATGGAATAAGGGCTTCTGAACCAGGACAAGCCCTCAAGCCCTCTAGAGGTGCCCTCCTGTTCTTATTTTCTGTTTTTCAGAGGTGTTACATTTCTGGTGTTTCATTTAACCAGATTTCTTAAGTATTCCTTTTCCTTCTTTGCTGAGACATACAGGTTTTGAAGCCCGTGTTAAGTTAGAAGATCCTCCATTTCTTGATCATTGGAATAGTGTTGCTCTCTTTTCCTGACGGCTCCCTGCTCTTAAGCTTGTTGGCTTTTTAGTGTGAGGGATTCTCTTGACAAGTGGAAACTGTGGAGGAGGTCTGCAATGATTATGTAACCCTGTTATTGGACAGTTATATGGAGCATCAGAGTCACTGGAAATAGAAGCAGCTTCTGAGAACACAAGGGAAAGATAAATTCTACCTGGTGTTTGTTAGACTATTTCTGCCTGTGAATCATAGGAGAAAGCAGCTTAAGCTCACAGAAGTCATGCTTAACATGAAGTGCCAGTTTAGGAATCCAAGCATTTTGGGAGGGGCAACATCTTATAGTGCCACTGAGAACCAGGCTCTTTCTGTCTTTGTCTCTTTATTGTCTGGGTTTTCTCCCCATGTGATTAGATGGCTCTGCGTCTTCTGGAAGCTAGTCCCATAAAAGAGGAAGGGGATGTATTCGTACCTTGATAGAAGACTTTCTCAGAGCCTTCTTTCTTGCATTTCATTGGTTGAAACTATGTCACATGGCTACTCCTTAGTTACCCTAAGGGCATCTGGGGAACAGGCCATTTTTAGCCCAATCTGTCAGGGTTTTGAATGTTGGTTAAACAAATAGCCATGATCTGCTTATCTGGAGATTTTATTTTTGTCATTTCTAATGACCTTTGTTTTAGATTTCTTGAAGTGGTGTTAGTTACTACCTCATTTGTACTTTTAATTCATTCGACAAGTATTTATTAAATGTATAAGACCTTATACTATACTATCCCCAATTCAATAAAACTAGACCTCAATGAATGAGGCATATATTTAACTGCAATAAAGCATTTTATTCTGCTTGAATGAAAAACATGTGAGTATGGATGTAAGCTAACAGAAGTTTCTCTTAGCTCATGTAATAAGTTGCTAAAACTGTGACTTTCAGATAGAAAGAAGCTCAGTTTTGTTTAGTTGGCCTCTCTAATGCAGCATGTTTGTAATTATTACCCCCTCACTCCCTTCTCTGACCCTCACCGCTTTCACCAGTAAATTTGGAGGCCTGCCTCCTCAGGCCAAGTTGCCTTGGTTTTCCCATAGTACTCCCTTTTCCTGCTCTTCTGTGCTTATCCATTAAGTCAGACAAATTTCCTTTTCAGAATTTGGCATTGTTTCTTTATTGGAAAGGAAATAGGTTGTTTTAGGCCAGGAAAACTTGAAAAAAGAAAACTGTCAACTACTTTTTTTTTTCTTCTTTTTTTTTCAGATCATCAAATCCCATGTTGGGATTTTCAGTGCTGGGTCTTGTGTATTCGGGTCAGAGGAAACCAAAGTTGTTCTTGCCCTGGTTCATCTTTGAAGCAAGCTTGGCACATCTTGACACATGACTTGACCCAAGCCATGACTTATGTCCTGCTTTATAACTTATGTCCAGAACCAGATTTCCAGTAGTGGTGTCTGGCAGGGTCAGTCAGCCAAATTCCAAGGCTGTGAGGATGATTTTCCTTGGTGTGTGACCTTCCTCGCTTACTGTGGAACTGGACTCTGGCCGTGTATGACCCTTTCTGCTGCTGCTGCTGTTCACTCACTAAGTTGTGTCTGACTGTTGTGACCCTGTGGACTGTACCCCACCAGGCTCCTTTCTCCCCTTCTAGTCTCTTCTAAATTCTGGCCAAATTAGTTGTTTTAATCTATGGAGTTCTCAGATTTTTTGCTGATTTCCACTGACAGATCACTCAGGTAGCGTAAGTGGGTTGGACATCTTATGGTTTATATCCGTGGCCCCAAAGTTAACACCAGTATAGGACCCTTTTTGAAAAACGGTACCCTCTCAGATCTCCAGTAGTCATGTATGGACGTGAGAGTTAGACCGTAAGGAAGGCTGAGCACTGAAAAATTGATGCTTCTGAATTACAGTGAAGGAGAAAACTCTTTGAGAGTCCCTTGGAGAGAAAGGAGATAAGCCAGTCAATCCTAAAGGAAATCAACCCTGAATATTCTCTGGAAGGGCTGATATTGAAGCTCCACTTTGGCCACCTGATATGAAGAGTCAACTCTTTGAAAAAGACCCTGATGCTGGGAAAGATTGAGAGCAGGAGGACAAGTGGGTAACAAAGGAGAGATGGTTGGATGGCATCATTGGTCAGTGGACATGAGTTTGAGCAAACTTTGGGAAATAGTGAAGGACAGGGAAGACTGGTGTGCTGCAGGTCATGGGGTCACAAAGAGTCAGACACTACTTAAGCGACTGAAGAACAGCAACAGAACTCTTGTTTGGAAAGATTTTTGTCCATGACACGTATCACATGGATATTAGTTATAAGTCTCCCATTTTCCCACTTATATTAATCGAAGGTATGTTTAACTACCAACGATTTCCAACAAACATGAGATAATCGGTGTTTCTATGCTGATATCACTTATTTCAAATCAGATACTTGAAATAAAGAATAAAAAGTTTTATTGCAGTTTAATATATACCTCTAATTTGGCTTTTGAAATATTGAAAGGAATATCACTTTATTCATAAAGCCATAACTGCAGGCTGTTCATTTTTCTTAGTGTGATATTTAATTTTAAAAAGTTTTTACTTATTTCCCTAGATTTTCCATGTTTGGTGAAGGGTATTTGGAAAATAGGAAGGTTGTGATATTTATAGTCTGTGTATTCTTTTTCTCATATTTTCAGACATCAGGTGATCATTTTTTCAACATTTTGTCATGGAAAATTTAAAATTCAAAAGTAGCACAAATACTACAGTGAACCTTCATGTGTTCATTATTCAGTTCAGTTCAGTCGCTCAGTCATGTCTGACTCTTTGTGAACCCATGAATCACAGCACAACAGGCCTCCCTGTCCATCACCAACTCACGGAGTTTACCCAAACTCATGTCCATTGAGCCAGTGATGCCATCCAACCATCTCATCCTCTGTTGTTCCCTTCTCCTCCTGCCCCCAATCTCTCCCAGCATCAGGGTCTTTTCCAATGAGTCAACTCTTCCCATGAGGTGGCCAAAGTATTGGAGTTTCAGCTTCAGCATCAGTCCTTCCAATGAACACCCAGGACTGCTTGGATCTCCTTGCAGTCCAAGGGACTCTCAAGAGTCTTCTCCAACACCACAGTTCAAAAAGCATAAATTCTTTGGCGCTCAGCTTTCTTCACAGTCCAACTCTCAAATCCATACATGACCACTGGAAAAACCATAGCCTTGACCAGACAGACATTTGTTGGCAAAGTAATGTCTCTGCTTTTTAATATGCTATCTAGGTTGGTCACAACTTTCCTTCCAAGGAGTAAGCACCTTTTAATTTCATGGCTGCAATCACCATCTGCAGTGATTTTAGAGCCCCCCAAAAATAAAGTCTGACACTGTTTCCACTGTCTCCCCATCTATTTCCCATGAAGTGATGGGACCAGATGCCACGATCTTAGTTTTCTGAATGTTGAACTTTAAGCCAACTTTTTCACTCTCCTCCACTTTCATCAAGAGGTTTTTTAGTTCCTCTTCACTTTCTGCCATAAGTATGGTGTCTGCATATCTGAGGTTATTGATATTTCTCCCGGCAATCTTGATTCTAGGTTATGCTTCTTCCAGCCCAGCATTTCTCATGATGTAGTCTGCATATGTTAAATAAGCAGGGTGACAATATACAGCCTTGACGTACTCCTTTTCCTATTTGGAACCAGTCTGTTGTTCCATGTCCAGTTCTAACTGTTGCTTCCTGACCTGCATACAGGTTTCTCAAGCGACAGGTCAGATGGTCTGGTATTCCCATCTCTTGAAGAATTTTCCACAGTGTATTGTGATTCACACAGTCAAAGGCTTTGGCGTAGTCAATAAAGCAGAAATAAATATTTTTCTGGAACTCTCTTGCTTTTTCGATGATCCAGCATATGTTGACAATTTGACCTCTGGTTCCTCTGCCTTTTCTAAAACCAACTTGAACATCTGGAAGTTCACGGTTCATATATTGCTGAAGCCTGGCTTGGAGAATTTTGAGTATTACTTTACTAGCGTGTGATGAGTGCAATTGTGCGATAGTTTGAGCATTCTTTGGCATTGCCTTTCTTTGGGATTGGAATGAAAACAGACCTTTTCCAGTCCTGTGGCCACTGCTGAGTTTTTCAAATTTGCTGACATATTCAGTGCAGCACTTTCACAGCATCATCTTTTATGATTTGAAATAGCTCAACTGGAATTCCATCACCTCCACTAGCTTTGTTCGTAGTGATGCTTTCTAAGGCCCACTTGACTTCACATTCCAGGATGTCTGGCTCTAGGTGAGTGATCATACCATTGTGGTTATCTGGGTTGTGAAGATCTTCTTTGTACAGTTCTTCTATATATTCTTGCCACCTCTTCTTAATATCTTGTGCTTCTGTTAGGTCGATACAATTTCTGTCCTTTATTGAGCCCATCTTTGCATGAAATGTTCCCTTGGTATCTCTAATTTTCTTGAAGAGATCTCTAGTCTTTTCCATTCTGTTGTTTTCCTCTATGTTTTTGCTTTGATCACTGAGGGAAGGCTTTTTTTTTAATCTCTCCTTGCTATTCTTTGGAACTCTGCATTCAGATGGGAATATCTTTCCTTTTCTCCTTTGCTTTTTGCTTCTCTTCTTTTCACAGCTATTTGTAAGGCCTCCTCAGACAGCGATTTTGCTTTTTTGCATTTCTTTTCCATGGGGACGGTCTTAATCCCTGTCTCCTGTACAATGTCATGAACCTCCATCCATAGTTCATTATTAAGTGTTTATTATTAAACTGCAGCAAACTCATGGCCACCCTTGTTGCATCTGTTACCTCTCCATCTAAAATACTAATTGGACTGTTGGAGACAGCCCTAGATAGTGTATTTTTTCAGGACAGACCGTTATGAACTAGAGATCTGTGAGGAGCCCCATGTAAGTGGTTACTAAGTCAGAGATAAGGGTTTGGCTCAGTGTGTGCATGTTGACCCATGTTTCTAGATCAGTCATCAGTCTGACTTGGCTTTCTTTTGTTTTCAGGATTTACCTGCAACAGTAATTTCAGAAAATAGAATGGGCAGCTCTGACATTTAGTACCATATTGTCAGCGAGAGAGTAATGCTGGCGGACGTCTAAGTGAAGGGAGCAGGAGAGAAGAGACCTCAGATGCTCTGTCTAGGGATCCCATGTGGGGAATTGGTGTTGCTTTAAAGTGAAGAGGTTCTGGAGTTCAGTGTAGCCAAGAAGGTCAAATGTAGCCAAGAAAGTCATTCTCAGCTTTGGGTTTTTGGTGTGGCTGCAAGATTCATACTCCTTTAGGTAAGATGTTGAGGGAATTTCTTATCTATAGTTTAGAAAGAATTTTGGTTGTCTGGAAAGAAGGTGGCAACTTAAATAAGCACAAGCTAATCTAGGAGTCCCCTGTGGACATGTGTATTTGTGTGTGTGTGTGTGTGTGTGTGTGTGTGTGTGTGTGTGAGTCCTCTGGGCTGTGATCACTTTGAATTTATTCCTTGGCATAAATATTTCAAATCCTTGTAGCTCTTTTGGCTCAGAAATTGTGTTCACTGTTTCTGAATCTGCACATCAGCCCTGATGGACGTTAAAGTACTTTTCACATGTATCATGGTCAGAATTACAGTCTTGTGAGCATTATCCCATTAGATGTTTTACTTAGATTGGGTGGAAATTGTTGTTGGTAGTGGATGATTAACTTGTATTAAATTAAACCATTTCCTTCCTTGTTTGAGCTTGAGTGTTATCAAGTCAAAATATTAGAATAATTTAATCTGTACCCCCCAAAAGTAATTTATGTCACCTGTTTATTGAAAATAATAAGTGTAAATCTGATGCTATTTTAAAAAATTGATTTTATTGAAGAATAGTCGTTTAGAGTGTTGTGTTAATTTGTACTGTACAGAAAATGATTCAGTAATACGTACATATACATATATTTATATATTCTTTTTCATATTCTTTCCCATCATGGCTTCTCTCAGGATACTGAGTGTATTTCCCTGTGCTACGCAACAGCCCCTTGTTGCTTACCCATTCTGTATATGATAGTTGCATCTGCCGCTCCCAAACTCCCCGTCCTTCCCTCCCACTCCCCTGCCCCTGGCCAGCCACAACTCTGGTCTCTTTGTCTGTGAGACAGTTTCTGTTTCATAAAAATTCTTTTGTGTCACATTTTAAATTGAGGAATTCTATTTTCATTTACTTTGCTTTATATATTTTTCTTGAACCTAAAGTCTTAACTAAGAAAAATAGAACCCTTTAAATGGCTTATTGGTTTGGACAATCAAAATAAAGAAGGAGATAGCAATTTATAATTCTGTTACATTATGTTACTTGCACAGACTGTTAAAATCTCTTTACCTCATTTTCTCACTGGGAAAATAGAAACAGCAATGGAGTTTTAGACTTTTACTTTTTCATTTATACATTTACTTCATGAAATTAAAATATTTGAGTGTATGATATAGGATAGATATGAAGTAAATATTTTAATTCTAATTTTGAAAAATTCTCATTTATTTTTCTCATTTGCTTCTTAGAAAGCAAGTTTTGGAATAAAAATTTTTAACATATTTCATTTAGATAGAAATTAAGAACTATTTTAAGTGTAAGGTAATAGGATTATAATTGTTTAATATTTTAAATGAAGTCATAACATGAGGAAATTACAGCTGGTCTTGAAAATTCACCTTTTCTCCTTTCTTAGTGGATAGTCTTCTTTTCTCCCCACAGGAAAAGATGGTTTCTCTGTGATATGGAATCCTGAATTCCATATAGGTAGGTATATGTACTTTTAAAAATTAACTTATTATGACTTCAAAAAATTTTGTTATTTTGAAAAAATTATAGCAATGACTATTTAATTGAGAAGCAATTTTTATGCAGCTAATGCATGTCACTGTGAGTTGAATTAAAACCTCAGATTCAGGTCTTTAAATTCAATATTGTGTTTTCTAGGCTTTTTAAAGAGTGACTATTGAGCAAATAGCTGTTATCTGCAGTCGTCAATGTATGTGATATGTAAGAAAGTGAATGTCTCTCAGTAGATGCATTTTTTATAGAAATAGACAATTTCAAATTTTTCAATGATATTTATTTTTAATTGGCCTCCCCCTTGTGGCTCAGTTGGTAAAGGGTCTGCCCTTAATGCAGGAGACCCAGGTTCAGTCCCTGGGTTGGGAAGGTCCCCTGGAGAAGGAAATGGCAACCCACTGCGGTACTCTTGCCTGGAGAATCCCATGGACAGAGGAGCCTGGATGATTGCTTTACAATGTTGGTTTGATTTCTCTCATACATCAGCAGAGATTAACCATAGGTGTACATGTCTCCTCCCTCTAGAATCTCCCTCCCGCCGATTCCCACTCTCTAGGTTACTACAGAGCCCCAGTTTGCGTTCCCTGAGTCACCCAGCAAAACGCCGTGGTGTATCTGTATCCACGCTGCTCTCTGCATTCATCTCACCCTCTCCCTCTCCTCCCGCACCCTTGTCCATAAGTCTGTTCTCTATGTCTGCATTTCTATTGCTGCTCTGTGAACAGAGTCATCAGCACCACCCTTCTAAATTCCATATATATGCATTAATATATGATATTGTTTTTCTCTTTTTGACTTACGTCACTCTGTGTAATAGGCTCTAGGTTCATCCACCTCATCAGAACTAACTCAAATGCATTCCTTTTTATGGTTGAATAGTTTTCTATTGAATTTATGTACCACAGATTCTTTATCCATTCACCTGTCTATGGTAATCTAGGTGTCTTCCATGTCTTGGCTGTTGTAAATAGTGCTGCAGTGAACATTGGGGTACATGTTTCCTTTTCAGTTTTGGTTTCTTCAGATTATATGCATAGAAGTGGTATTGCTGGGTCATCAGTTCAGTTCAGTCACTCAGTCGTGCCCAATTCTTTGCAATCCCATGGACCCCAGCACGTCAGGCTTCGCTGGCCATTACCAACTCCAGGAATTTACTCAAACTTGTATCCATCGAGTCGGTTATGCCATCCAACCATCTCATCCTCTGTCATCCCCTTCTCCTCCCTCCTTCAATCTTCCCCAGCATCAGGGTCTTTTCAAATGAGTCAGTTCTTCTTATCAGGTGGTCACAGTATTGGAGTTTCAGCTTCAGCACCAGTTCTTCACCCAGGACTGATTTCCTTTAGGATGGACTGCTTGGATCTCCTTGCAATCCAAGGGACTATCAAGATTCTCCAACACCACAGTTCAAAAGCATCAATTCTTCAGCACTCAACTTTCTTTACAGTTCAACTCTCACATCCATACATGACTACTGGAAAAACCATAGCTTTGACTAGACAGACCTTTGTTGGCAAAGTAATATCTCTGCTTTTTAATATGCTGTATTGGTTGGTCATAACTTTTCTTCCAAGGAGCAAGCGTCTTTTGATTTCATGACTGCAGTTACCATCTGCAGTGATTTTGGAGCCCCCCCAAATAAAAGTCTCTCACTGTTTCCACTGTTTCTCCATCTATTTGCCATTAGGTGATGGGACCAGATGCCATGATCTTAGTTTTCTGAATGTTGAGCTTTAAGCCAACTTTTTCCACTCTCCTCTTTCACTTTCATCAAGAGGCTTTTCAGTTCCTCTTTACTTTCTGTCAAAAGGATGGTGTCATCTGCATATCTGAGGTTGTTGGCAATCTCCTGGCAATCGTGATTCCAGCTTGTGCTTCATCCAACCCAGCGTTTCTCATGATGTACTCTGCATATAAATTAAATAAACAGGGTGACAATATAAAGCCTTGACATACTCCTTTCCTATTTGGAACCTGTCTGTTGTTCCATGTCCAGTTCTAACTGTTGCTTCTTGACCTGCATACAGATTTCTCAAGAGGCAGGTCAGATGGTCTGGTATTCCCACCTCTTTCAGAATTACCCAGTTTGTTTTGATCCACACAGTCAATGGCATTGGCATAGTCAATAAAGCAGAAATAGATGTTTTTCTGGAACTGTCTCGCTTTTTCAGTGATCCAATAGATGTTGGCAATTTGATCTCTGGTTCCTCTACCTTTTCTAAGTCCAGCGTGAGCATCTGGAAGCTCACAATTCAAATACTGTTGAAGCCTGCCTGGCTTGGAGAATTTTGAGCATTACTTTTCTAGCGTGTGAGATGAGTGCAAATGTGCGATAGTTTGAACTTTCTTTCTGATTAGAGTAAAAACTGACCTTTTCCAGTCCTGTGGCCACTGCTGAGTTTTCCAAATTTGCTGGCATATGGAGTGTAGCACTTTCACAGCACCATCTTTGAGGATTTGAAATAACTCAACTGGAATTCCGTCACCTCCACTAGCTTTGTTATTAGTAATGCTTCCTAAGGCCCACTTGACTTTGCATTCCAGGATATCTGGCTCTAGGTGAGTGATCACCACATCATGATTATCTGGATTGTGAAGATCTTTTTTGTATGGTTCTTCTGTGTATCCTTGCCACCTCTTCTTAATATCTTCTGCTTCTGTTAGGTCCATGCTGTTTCTGTCCTTTATTGTGCCCATCTTTGCTTGAAATGTTCCCTTGATATCTCTAATTTTCTTGAAGAGATCTCTAGTCTTTCCCATTCTGTTGTTTTCCTCTATGTTTTTGCACTGATCGCTGAGGAAGGCTTTCTTATCTCTCTTTGCTATTCTTTGAACTCTGCTTTCAAATGTTCTGCATTCAAATCTTTCCTTTTCTCCTTTGCCTTTTGCTTCTCTTCTTTTCACAGCTATTAGTGAGGCCTCCTCAGACAACCATTTTGCCTTTTTGCATTTCTTTTCTTTGGGGGTGGTTGGTCTTGATCCCTGCCTCCTGTACAATGTCAGAAACCTCCATCCATAGTTCTTCAGGCACTCTATCAGATCTAATCCCTTGAATCTATTTGTCACTTCCACTGTATAATCATAAGTGGTTTGATTTAAGTCATTCCTGAATGGGCTAGTCGCTTTCCCTGGATCATATGGTGGCTTAATTCCTAGTTTTTTAAGGAATCTTCATACTGTCTTCCAAAGAGGCTGTATCAGTTTACATTCCCACCAGCAGTGTAGGAGGGTTCCCTTTTCTCCACATCCTCTCCAGCACTTGTTATTTGTGGATGTTTTGATTATGGCCGTTTTGTCTGGCATGAGGTGATATCTCATCATAGTTTTGATTTCATTTGTCTGATAATCGGTGATGTTGAGCATCTCTTCATGTGTTTATTATTCATCTGTATGTCTTCTTTGGAGAAATGTCTTTTTAGGGTGTTTTGTCCACTTTTGATTTTTTTTTTTTTTCCTGGTATTGAGTTTTCTGAGCTGCTTGTGTAGTATGGAAGTTAATCCTTTTTTAGTTGTTTCATTTGCCATTATTTCCCCCATTCTGAAGGTTATCTCTTCACCCTGTTTATAGCTTCTTTTTGCTTCTAAACATGATTTTGTCCCTCCTACTGTCTTGTTGGGGTGTCTCCTTTGCCCTTGGACTTTTTTGGTGGGATCCACCATTCTTCAGTTGATAGTTGTTCAGCAGTTAGTTGCAGTTTTAGAGTTCTCACAGGAGAAGATTAGTGCATGTCCTTCTACTCCTCCATCTTCTGAATCCCAGGGTGCAGACACAGGGAGATCCAGTCAGTCCATCCTAAAGGAAATCAGTCCTGAATATTCAGTGAAGGACTAATGCTGAAGCTGAAGCTCCAATGTTTTGGCCACCTGATGCAAAGAACTGACTTATTGGAAAAGACCCTGATGCTGGGAAAGATTGAAGGCAGGAGGAGAAGGGCACAGTAGAGGATGAGATCGTTGAATGGCATCACCAACTCAATTGAGATGAGTTTGAGCAAGCTCTGGGAGTTGATGATGGACAGGGAAGCCTGGCGTGCTGCAGTCCATGGGGTCACAAAGAGTTGGTTATGACCAAGCAGCTGAATTGAACTGATAGTTTCTTTTTCTGTGCCAAAGCTTTTAAGTTTAATTAGGTCCCACTTATTAATTTTTGTTTTTATTTCCATTATTCTAAGAGGTTGGTCATAAAGGATCTTGCTATGATTATGTCATACAGTATTCTGCCTATGTTTTCTTCTATGAGTTTTATAGTTTGGGGGGGTTATATTTAGGTCTTTAATACATGAAGTGGGCAATTTCAGTTTGCACTGAGGGCGTGTGTTCCCTTTTTTTCAGCGTGTGACATCAATCTGAGAAGTCCAAAGAGTTTGGAAGTATATAATGGTCGGTGGCAAAGTTGTCACATCTTTCATTTTTTTCTATGAGATTTGTTTTTCACAGCAGAGACTGTGATTTGCTTGATACTTTCTCAGCCATATCAAGGTTGTGGCCACTCTAGGTTTATGGAGCCTTTTGGTGATTTATACAGAGTCTCCAGGAAGTTTCTAAATGTCATGAACTGAGCTCCTAGCCTAGCAGTGGCTTTGTTTTCCTGCTAACTTCTGCTCTGTAATATCAGCCAGAATCTGCTGGCTCTCTTGTTTCCTGAGTGTATGCTTGGGGACTTTGATTTTTATGAGAGTACCATGCCCGGAAGTTTCTATAGATGCTGGGAAAGCTCTAGACACAAGTGCTATGCTGGGTCTGATGAGGCCATCACCCCAAACCACAGGATTGCCTCTGAGATTTAGGGATGTTCTAAGACCATCACAGTCAAACTTGACCTTGAACCTCTGTCCTTCAGTGTGTTCCTCTAGTCTCCTTTCGGATTGTAGGATTTTAGGTCGTAGATCATTTCTGGGCAGAGAAGTCATCGTGTGGAAACATTCTTCCCCATGCTCATTATCACAGATTTGTGAAGCTGATGTGGTCTGTCTTCATCCTTCTGTCAACATCACGACGGTGGCCACTCAGCCCTAGCTTTCAGTGACCTCGTCCAGCTCATGGCTCTCTCCTGCCTGGGGATGGCTCAGCTCTCCTCTCTGTCAGAGCTCTCAAACTTAGTTACCTGTGCGTCTCTTGTAAAATATCACCTACTTCTAAATAGTGAAAAAGGGAGAATTATGACATGGACTAGGCCATTGGAAGGGCTTCACTGCTGGCTCAGTGGTAAAGAATCCGCCTGCCAATCCTGGAGACATGGGTTCATTCCCTGGGTCAGGAAGGTTCCCTGGAGGAAGAAAGGGCAACCCTCTACTCCAGTATTCTTGGCTGGGAAATTCCATGGACAGAGGAGCCTGGCGGGAGATAGTTCATGGGGTCACAAAAGAGTCAAACACGATTTAGTGATTAAAAAACAACAACACGATCATTAGAAATCTGGGGTGGAGAAAAAACTTGCTTTCTTATCTCTGACTTGGAAATTGAGGAGGTGAAACTGAGATGAAATATTTGTTCTACTTAAGATAAATTGAAATACCAGTGTACACTCAGCATTTGGACTTGGGTATATTTGTAAATAGAGATATTAAACAGAGAACTTGCAGCTAATTTGCTTCTCAAATGGATTTCAGTAATCTGCTGTGTGCAGATTACTTACAGTGAAGTGACTGTAAGGTTTTTAAGTAAATGTTTGCTTTGTATTACTTTTTCCTGAAATTATTTGTTTAGATTTTGGCATCAAAGAGGACACAGAGAAACATGAGTTAATCACAAGCAAAGAGTTCATGAACATAATATAGATGTTGAGTTATAAAAATACACTTTTAGGAAAACCACATTGTTAGACCTTGATCTTCTTTTCAGCTAGAATGATAATTGGGCTTCACTGCAGCATAAATTGGAGAAGGCAATGGCAACCCACTCCAGTACTCTTGCCTGGAAAATCCCATGGACAGAGGAGCCTGGTGGGCTGCAGTCCATGGGGTCACGAAGAGTCAGACATGACTGAGTGACTTCAGTTTCACTTTTCACTTTCATGCATTGGAGAAGGAAATGGCAACCCACTCCAGTGTTCTTGCCTGGAGAATCCCCATGGACAGAGGAGGCTGGTGGGCCATGGTCCATAGGGTCGCAAAGTGTTGGACACAACTAAAGTGACTTAGCACACATGCATGCAGCATAAATGATTTATCTTATACATCTGCTACCAGATATACATTGAAAAACTTGACTTCTAGGCATTATGAAAGTTGCATTTTCTCATTTTTCTGATACCAATGTAAAGCCCCTCGTGTGAACAAAGATTTACATCTGTACAGCATACTGTCACACGGCTGGCGGATACTCGGAAACATGGACTTTAGACGAGGGCTCCTAAGCCGTGCGGGTCACTGAGCCCAGGAGGGGGTGGAGATTTTAGGAGGTCCTGGAATCCATAGAGTATCAAGGATTGTTTATATGTTAAATAAATAATGTCTCCCATATTTATGTGTATGACTGTTTGCAAACCCTATATAGTTGCTGCTGTTATAAGGAAATATGCATACATATAAGTGCTACTGAATTAAGAGAAGCTCTTTACTATAATCAATTTTCTTAACAGAAGGTAAAGTGCAACTATTATAAACAGTTAACAACTTGTTTTGACTTTAAAAATGGGCCCTCACCACCGCACACAGATTGAAATGGCCATATCACAAATCTACAAATAATAAACACTGGAGAGGGTTTGGAGGAAATGGAACCACCTCACTGTGGGTGGGAATGAAAATTGGGAAAATAGTATGGAGGTTCCTCAATAAACTAAAAATAGAGTTGCCGTGATCCAACAATGTTACTCCTGGGTATATACCCAAACAAAACTATAGTTCCAAAAGATACATACATCCCTGTGTTCATAGCAGCCCTATTAATATTTACAATAGCCAAGGCATGGAAATAACCTAAATGACCATTGGCAGATTAATGAATAAAGAAGATGTGGTATACATATACTGTGGAATATTACTCAGCCATAAAAAGAATGAAATGATGCCATTTCCAGCAACCTGGATGGATCTAGAGGTTATCACTAAGTGAAGGAGGAGAGAAAGAGAAAGACAAATACCATTTGATGTCATGTTTATGTGGAATCAGGACTTCCCTGGTGGCTCGGACGGTAAAGCGTCTGCCTACAGTGCGGGGTACCCGGGTTCGATCCCTGGGTCAGGAAGATCCTCTGGAGAAGGAAATGGAAACCCACTCCAGTACTCTTGCCTGGAAAATCCCATGGACGGAGGAGCGTGGTAGGCTACAGTCCATGGGGTCGCAAAGAGTCGGACACGACTGAGCAACTTCACTTGATGTGGAATCTAAAATATGACACAGATGAAGTCATCTGCAAAACAGAAGCAGATTCACAGGCAGAGAGAACAGAATTGTCATTGCCCTGGGGGAGGGAGGATGGAGAAGGGATGGACCGGGAGTTTGGGGTCAGCAGGTGCAGACTATTATATACAGAATGGATAAGCAACAAGGTCCTCCTCTACAGGCAGAGAACTATGTTCAGTATCCCGTGATAAACCATAACAGAAAAGAATATGAAAAGAATATAAATTTGTAACTGGACACTTGGCTGTACAGCATAAATTAACATGATGTTGTAAACAACTTCAGTGAAATAAAAATACAGGTCCTCATAACCAGAGAAGTGTAGAATTACTGTGCTAGAGCTTTGTGAAAGTGTCTCAGTCAGCTTAGAAGTGAACCCGCAATTCAGCCAAGACAGAGCCAGAATGTTTTAAATAGTAACAGGGAAGAAATACCCACATATATATATTTTTAAGATACGAGATTGGGTTGCCGAGGGGAGTGGAGCAACTTCCTTCTAAAAGACTTTGACCGTCTCTGTTCTTATTTGCAGGATTGATCCAGCACCACCAGCAAGTGTAGACTTGCCCAGGCCATTGTGATAGTCAGTGGTCACACGTGGTTATGGAAATCTAAATTGAAATTAAGAAAATTAGAAGTTGAGTTTATCATTCACACTAGCAACCATGTTAGTGCGCAGTGGCCACATACTCGATAGCACAAAGGACATTTCATCAACGCAGAAAGTCCTTTCAGGCAGTCCTGGGAGTGGCTGTCATCACTGGGGCTCTTCCCCTCCACTTTTAGCAGCTTTGTCCTGAGGTTCTGGCGTTGGATGGAGAAGCCTGGTTTGCCTGGCAGAGTCTTGGGAGATTTTATGGACATGACCCCAAGGGCATGAGTGGAAAATCATTTCCCCCATAATCTTCTTCCAGGTTTCCTCCCTCTGATAACAGTCACATCTCATGACAGGTGGCAGGAGTCTGTGTATATTAAAGCTATCATTTTATCATCTGTGATAGACATTTGTCACAATTTGGGCTGCCTAGCATCTGGATCTTTTTCCTGAGTTTGGGGGAATCCATCAGTGTATGAAACTGGTTGGGTGAGCCTGCCCTGTTCCTCTTAATTTTCCGAGAAGAAATGCCTACTTTTGCTTTCCCTGACTTCTGCCAGCTAGAAGAAGGACAGGATTTATGGTCTGCCAAGCCTGGCGCTCTGCCTCTGGAGCGATGACTCAGAGAGGCAGAAGATGGCTTAGAATTCCACCCATCACTGGTGCAAGAAGCAGCATCAGTGGCCATGAACAGAAGCCAGCTGCATTGCCCAGGGGCTTTGGTAGCAGGTCTGTTGACTCAGCTGTTGAGAACAAAAGAAAAATGTTAAGGAAATCAGCCTAAGTACGTAAGGAGCCTAGACTAGCGTTGTCTGCTCCTACTGACATCCTCCTCGGTGTGGAGTGATAGTAACAAAATAAAGAGAACCAGACATCAGTGTTCCCTTAAATTAGTCATAACACAAGTAAGATATCCTAGTATTCTGTTATGGAAAGAAATCCTTTCATTATCTTTTAATGAAATAATATATATCACAGAATTATAAATATCCCTCTTTGCTTTAGTAATGGAATGACTTTTTTTTTTTTTTTTTTGAGATTGGTGTGTATAATTCTGTTTCTTACACTGTGACTAATTACACCATATCTGATTCCTACCAGCCTGGTGGATTGGCTCCTTTATTTGTTTTCTAGAACAAGTAGACTGTGGCATATTGTTCTACCTTATGTTTTAAGCACGTTGTCTGTTCTTCCTGTGTGCTGTTTCCCCACTCCGGCACACATAGCAGCTGGGTAACCATCTGCACCATCACTGTGTCAAATTTGGGACAAGGCTTCTAAGTGCTATGCTGGGTCTTCCTTCTTCTTCAGGCTGGAGGTAGATAGTCCTGAAGCCATAGCGGGTGGTGGGGAGACAGGATTGAAGGGGCCCGGGTCTCAGTGCATGAAGGAGGGCTCTTCACTAACCAGGAACACCCACATGTCCCTGAAGAGAAAATCTCTGATGGTCAGGATTTGCAGCCTTTCCCAGTAATAACTATGCAATGAAAAAAGAACCTAAATTATATGAACGTGCGCGCGAGAGAAATAAATTTTGTTGTGTTGAGGCTTTATATATTGTTGGATCTGTTTGTTACAGAAGCTAACATTACTCTTTACACCCTCATTCATATAAAGTCATCATTTCTTCTTCACAAATGGTAATTGACATTTTTTGTTTTTTTACTTGCTTTTTATCTGGAATCTTCTTCATTGAATAGTACCATGAGTTATACAGAATTATGATGAAAGTGTTGAAGAAACTGGGGTGCATATTTCCCTATATTACCTCAAATTGTTTACAGATAGACCTAAGATACGTGAAAGCTTAATGACTCATGGAAGAGCAATTTGCTAGTTTTGTAAAATGTAGATTTAACATTTTGAATTTTTTTGTAATCTTGGATCACCATGAAGTTTATGTTGCCTTAGTATGCAAGTTCAGTAACTAATTTTCACTTCGTATATAGAAACATATAGAAAACTTTTGTTAGTCTTATTAGAAAACATTTTCCAGGCTTAATGATTTCACATATGCCATATAGGTAGACAACAAAGGTGGAAAGGATACTCTGAAATCATCTTACATTAAAACAGAGGAAAAAACTATGTGATGCTCATTCAAAAGTCTCAAATGTGGTGGTGCAGGATATTATCTATTCTGCATTTGCCATGACATGTAAATGATTGCTCGACAGAGATGAGGTATTAGGGATTTAATGTTTCCACTTTATAGTTTACTATTAACTAATAACATTTTCCTCTTCTAAAACGTGGTAAAAGCAACTGTGTACCTATGAGGTTATTAATAGAGGTTTTATATATACTCATATGTTTGATAAGTTTTGAGTACTTTGGGGGAAAATACTTAATAAACACAAATAACTACTTCTGTTAACAGTTCATTTCTGTTCATTTTCTCTCCAATAATAATGTCAAAGCATCTTATAAGTTCTGTGTAGCAGCTTGAGCAAAAATAAGATATATTTAGCGTCAACACTGTGTAACCCCTGCCATAATCTCTACCATTTAAAGACACTATTTAGTGGGATTATAACGAACAAAGTTAAAAGTTTGCACAGAGGAGCCACATGGCTGTCCCTTCTATCTAAATTATGAAGGTGAAACCCTACAAACTCATCCCTACTCTTCTTTTTAAAATATTTGTTTACGTATTTATTTGGTTGTGTTCGTTTTTTGCAGCACACGGGACCTTTATTGGGTCGTGTGGGGTCTTCAGTTGTGGCACATGGACTCTCGAGTTGAGGTTCATGGGCTTGCTAGCTGAACCGTGGGGGTTTAGTTTAGTTGCTCCGAGCCCTGTGGGCGCCCAACTCCCCGACCAGGGACTGAACCCACCCCTGCACTGCGAGGTGGGCCCAACCACCGGACCGCCCAGGGAGTCCCCTGCTCTTCTTAACATCTGCTGTACGCTGTGCTTTTTAAAACACACTGATGTGTACTCTGGGCCGGAGTCTAGCATATATCTTGAACTTGTTGATCTCAGGCACCTTTATACTCTTAAAAATTATTGACGGTCCTGAAGAGCTTTAGTTTATGTGGTTTATAAATATTTGCTATATTAGGAAATGTCCCCATCTTGGTACACTTATTTTTTTTTATTGATTTCAAGTAATTATAACCAATGCATTATGTGCTAACATAAAGATTTTTTTTCTAAATTATTTATTTGAATTAGAGGCTAATTACAATATTGTAGTAGATTTTGCCATGCATTCACATGAATCAGCCATGGGTGTACATGTGTCCCCATCCTGAACCCCCCTCCCACCTCCCTCCCCATCCCATCCCTCTGGGTCATCCCAGTGCACCAGCCCTGAGCACCCTGTCTCATGCATCGAACCTGGGCTGGTGATCTGTTTCACATATGATAATATACATGTTTCAATGCTATTCTCTCAGATCATCCCACCCTCGCCTTCTCCCACAGAGTCCAAAAGTCTGTTCTTTATATCTGTGTCTCTTTTGCTGTCTTCCACATAGGGTCATCTTTACCATCTTTTTAAATTCCATATATATGTGTTAATATACTGTATTTGTGTTTTTCTTTCTGACTTACTTCACACTGTATAATAGGCTCCAGTTTCATCCACCTCATTAGAACTGATTCAAGTGCATTCAAGTATTACATTATGTACATGTATCACAGCTTTCTTATCCATTTGTCTACCGATGGACATCTAGGTTGCTTCCATGTCCTAGTTATTGTAAACAGTACTGCGATGAATATTGTGCTACATGTGTCTCTTTCAATTCTGGTTTCCTCAGTGTGGATGCCCAGGAGTGGGATTGCTGGGTTATATGGCAGTTCTATTTCCAGTTTTTTAAGGAATCTCCACACTGTTCTCCATAGTGGCTGTACTAGTTTGCATTCCCACCGACAGTGTAAGAGTGTTCTCTTTTCTCCACATCCTCTCCAGCATTTATTGTTTATAGACTTTTTGATGGTGAACATTCTGACCAGTGTAAAGTTTTTTAAAATGAAAAAAAAAATTACTATATTTTTCAAAACAAGCTTGGTGAGAAGAATGCACTGTTTAAATTTTTTTTTTTTTTAAATTTTTGCAAGTCTAATTTCTGGCTTAATAGAAGATAGCTGGATTCTCCTGCTTCTGCATTCAGTCTATTGAGAGAGTAAACATGCTGAGGCCCCTGGAATATTCCAGCTTGTGAAAGAATGAGAGTGAGAAAGGCAAATCATGTTTTAGTATGGTTATGAAAATACTCTTGACCTTCTGGGTCCCACACTTTGAGAACTGCTGTTCATACTAACCTATAAAGGTGGTCTTGAGAGAGTCTCCATTTTGTCACTGTTATTATTTGTACCAGAAAATCCCCTTCTCATCCGGGGAGTGGGTACTTGTAGTAAGAAATCAAAGCATCAGAAAAAAAATTACATGCTTCATTTAAAAACTCTCTTTTGGTTCCATCTACAGAAAACTGTTCCACCTAAATCAACCAAATGGAAGCATTTAAAATATCAGTGTATATCTGCCTATAGGTCTCTAAATAAAAGGCATATCTTGAAGCGTCAGTAATTAGAATTACGATCTTGTACATTCATGATGAGATGGTTGGGGTGTGTGTGTGTGTGTGTTCAGTTGTGTCCAACTGTTTGTGACCCCATTGACCGTAGCCTGCCAGTCTCCTCTGTTCATGGGATTCTCCAGGCAAGAATACTGGCGTGGGTTGCCATTTCCTCCTCTAGAGAATCTTCCCAGCCCAGGGTTTGAACCCACATCTCCTACATCTCCTGCATTAACAGGCAGATTCTTTACCACCGAGATACCTAGGAAGCCTGGTGAGATGGTGGCAGTGGGCAATTCCCAAAGATGAGTAAGTGTATTTGTCAGACACAGTGATTTCTATGGGATAAAAGAGTGGCACAAGACAACTCACAATTATTTATCTTAATTACTTATTTATATTATGTCACTCGTGTATGATAAGTGTTTCTTGCTTGTGCATCTGTAACATGGCTGTGATTTGACCTGCCTGGGCTGGGCTTCACTGGGCTGAGCTCCAGATTGTGGATTGGGTTGGAGTTGTTCTGAATGTGTCTCTCCTGACACTTGAATGGGGCGTGTTCTTCTGTGAGGGCAGAAGTCTGATGACCTAGCAGAAACTTGCTGTGCCTCTTAAGGCCGCTCCTTCGACCTGATCCACTGCCATTTTAGCTCGCATGCAGTTGGAAAAGCAGGTTCCATGGCCACACTCACTTTCTGTGTGGCAGGAAAGTGTACTGTTCAGTGGGATTCGTTGGGGTGGTGGAGAGAGGGATTGGTTTCCGGTTTTAAAATATTCTGATCTACCACAATGTGCAATTCTGAAATATTAGTAGATAATGATGTCTACCAGTTAATTCTTACTCAGAGAAATAGCCAAGGGACTAAATTTTAATTGTAATTTTAGGCTGCAGTCCTTCTGTTGATTGTAGCTTCAGAATATCAGTGTTGTCTTGCTCTATTCCCCCATTCTCAGACTGCTTTTCAAGTTGTGTTATATATATATATATAATTTTATTTAAATTGTTTCTTTTTGGCTGTGCTGAGTCTGCCTTGCTTTGCTCGGGCTCTCTCCGTTTGTGGCGGGTGGGGGCTACTCTTCCTCCAGGCACTGCGTGCTGACTGATGGCTCCTCTTGTTGCGGGGCACAGGCCCTGCTAGAGCGCTTGCAGCGCATGTGGGCTCGGTAGTCGGGGCACATGTGAAATATGCAGTCGCTGCTCTGTGGCATACGGAATCTTCCCAGCCCAGGGACTGAACCTGTGCTCCCTGCATTGACAGGCAGCTTCTTAACCACTGCGCCACTTGGGAAGTCCCCTCAAGCTGTTTCTTGATCCAATTGATCTGAACTATTGTGAGAGCCTCTAAATTGGTCTGTGTCCTGTTACTATTGCTATGCAACAAACCATCCGCAAATGAAGTGCTTAAAACAACAGCAATCCATGTGGCAGGCAGGATGGGAGGAGAGTCTGGGGGAGAATGGGTGTGTGTATGTGTATGGCTGAGTCCCTTCCCTGCTCACCTGAAATGGTCACAACATTGTTAATTGACTATACCCCAGTACAAAATAAAAAGTTTAAAAGAAAAATACCTTATGAGATAAAAGAAAAGAAAACAAAACAGCAGTCTTGAACCCGAAGTTAGGGCAGGGTTCATCAGAGAGGGTTTGTCGCTGTTCTTTGTGGCATCAGCTGGGGTGTTTTGATTAGATGCCAGAGGATGCACTTCCAAGATAATTTGCTCACACACCTACTAAGTTGGTGCTGAAGACCAGGAGCTTCAGTTCATCTCCACGTGCCCTCTCTGCAGACAGCTGGGCTTCCTCACAGCATGGTGGTGGGGTTGCCAGAGCAAGTGTCTCAAGAGATAGGTTGTGAACGTTGCCAGTTTCTTAAGGTTTGGGCCTGGGAACTGACCCAGTGTTACTTTCACTGGGTTATATCTGTCGAGCAGTCACAAAGTCCAGGTTTAGGGGAGGGGACATAGGCCCCTGTCTCTTCGTGGGAGGGGTGTCAGAGGATGCTTTAGTTTGAAACTAGCATACGCTCGCAGTGCTTCTGTCCCCAGATCACTTCATATTTGCATCTTTTCAAAGCACAACGGTACTCATTCAGGAGCTCCCCATTCTCTATCAGACAAGAAGCAAGGCCCTCTAATCCCTTTTTAGCATACCCTGTATGCCAGCCAAACTTGGGACTTTGTCTTCTTTTGTCTTTGATCATATATACTTTTTTCTCTTTTCTAGGATATTATCCCTCTAATCTTTTCATATCCTGATATTCTGTGCTTAAAATAAATGCTAGCTTTTCATGAAGTTTTCCTTAAATTCTCCATCTTTCTGCAATTTGTCCTTCTGTCGTCTCCCATAGTACCTTTTAACTGTATCCCATTTAAAGACCTCCCAGTTTCTATCTTAAACAATAATATATGCATATATATGCATTTTGAAATCTGCAGTACATTTCATGTCCCTTGGAGGTGTTCATATTTTTATAGAATATTTACATTCAGTTGTACTGATATCTTAATGTACATGTAACAAGTACTTGAATTTTTTTTAAGGAGTAAACTGAAAGTATATATGAATGGAATTAACAGACTATGTTTAGACTCACTTGAAGACCTATTAGAAGCACTATGGTTGTTGATTAAGGTTGCTGGTTGGTAAAAATAGATTGATGGCTAACCATCAACATGAATGTTAGAAAATGTTGTTAAAAAGCGATTCTACTTACAATAAAGTGCAGCTGTACAAAGTTAGAAGTAACTAGAAATGTGTAGGAACTTAGTGAAGAAAGCTATAAAACTTAATTATAAGACATAAAATAAATTTCAAATAGATGGAGAGAGAGACTTTGTTCTTAAAAAGTAAGATTCAATACAATAATGCATATATGTATCACTTTTGTTAAGTTAAATGCACAGTCCAATCTCTATCAATACTGGGGAACTTGCTAAAATAATCTGGAAGTTCTTCTGGGAAAATGGACTTATAAAATGCCTCCAAAATTATACGAAGTATTTATTAGGGCTACTTGCCATCTCAAATATTAAAGAATAGTATGTCAGTGATGATTGAACAGTGGTATTGGCAAAAGAATACCTCAATGAATAAACTATAGAGAGTCTATTTTTAGATAGGTATATATGGTAATTTAGTATGTGATAAGGTTGGTATTTCAGACTGGAAGGAAAAAGATGAATTATTCAGTAAAAGGTGTTGGGACATCTGTCTAGTCATCTGGAAGAATAAAGCAGAATCCTTACCAAACAACTCATGCAGAAATAATTCCAGGGGACAAAAATTATCAATGGAACAAGGTGAACTCTCAATATATGAGCAAAATATATGGGTGAATATTTTTGCAGTCTTGTGGTGGGAAAGGCATTTCTAAGTAAAAACATGAAGGAACAGATAAAAAAAATGAAACTATGTACAACATTTTAAGTCTTTATTTGTTTTATTTTAGGGTAGTGGAAAACCATCTAAACCTGTTGGGCAAACAGTATTCTGGGAAGATATTTGCATAGTTTATGATCAACAAAGGGCTGATATCCCTAATGTAGAAATTCTTACAACTTTATCAAAAAGATAGAACTTCTTTATAGAATCATGGGAAAAATATAAAAGGGTAATTCATAAAATAGTGAATATGAAGCCTGCAGGCACATGTGTGAAAAATGTATGCAATCAGAGGTGCTAATTAAGCCACCAGGGGTATGTAATAGTAACTGAAATGATAAAAGCAAAATATAAACTAAGTATCTCTACACTTGGTGACGATGTGGGGAAATAGGTGCTATAATGTAGTGTAATATAGTTTTTTTCAAACTGTGGTGAAGGACTGTTTTTTTCCTTTGTGACTGAAATGTTTATAAAATACAATAAAAATATATAGCCAAGAAAACAAAATGAAAAATATGCAAAATAAAATCTCAAATGCATTTCTCTATGTTTCTGCATTTCTTTCTATATATATATTTATATATATTATATATTTCCAAAAAGTGTTCATCAGATATAAAATTACTCCATAAACTGTCATAAATGTTTCAGCTGCTGAATTTAAAATAGACTATAAGGGGACAAGTCCAGAAAGAGGAAAATGAGATAGCAGGTTACTGTGATAATCAGGGAAGACCTGGATGATTTTAATTTAGATGAGGGTGGGGAGGGTAGAGGGCTTCCCAGGTGGCACTCGTGGTAAAGAACCCGCCTGCCAGTGCAGAAGACTTGAGACGTGGGTTCGATCCCTGGGTTGGGAAGATCCCCCGGGTGTGGCAGCCCACTCCAGTATTCTTGCCTGGAGAACCTCCATGGACAGAGGAGCTTGGTGGGCTACAGTCCGTAGGGTTGCAAAGGTTCGGATACAACTGAAGCGACTTAGCACGCATGCATGGAAGGATAGAAGTGGCTGAAAGGGGTCAGTCTTGATCTCTGTTGAATGGAGAATCAGTAGGATCTGCTCATGGATTTCCTGTCGATGTGAGAAAGAGAGGTAGGTGATAAGCGTGATTCTGAGGTTTGGGGCCTGGGCCCTGGGAAGGATGGAGTTGCTTTTCACTAGAATGGGGAAGATCAGAAGGTGGCTTTGGATGTGTTACATTTGAGATTCCCATCGGACATTCAATGAAGATTGCTGGATATAAGGGTCTGGAATTCAGTGAGGACTCAGGGCTGAAAGTGTGTGAGTGTCAGTGTTGTGTGTCTGAGTGAGGTCAGTACAGAGGTGAATGCACATGAAAAGCTAAGGCTCTCACCCTTAAAGGGTAGGGAGATCAGGAAGAAGTAATATTGAGACCAGGAGGAGGAGAGAGCTAGTGAAGTAGGAGGAACACCAAGGGCATGGGGTATCTTGGAGGCTAACCAGCAACGTCAGGAGGAGGGAGGAATGATCAGAGGGCTGCGAAGAGGAGATGAAGAGTTGGCCAAATAGGGTGGTGAGATGCAAGTCTGACCAACCGGAAGCGTCAGCTTGAATTTCCTTATTGATGTGTGAGTTACGAAGCATAGAGCGGATGATGGTGATACTAAAAATTGTTATTTTAAGAATTCAGAAGGAACAGTGTCTTCTTATTTCTTAGTCAGGTTTGTCAGATATATACCCTACCATTAAAATTGGCAATTGCAGCCAAAAAAGAAAGAGAAAGAAACTAAAATTACTAAAAGACAGGTTTTCCACGTCCTGTCAGATTGTTTAAATTAATTATAAAGCTGGTGGCTGCAGATGCGGCTGCCTGAACTTGGATCACACGTTGGCAGGGAACATCCTTGTGGGGAAAGTCTTCTGAGAAAGCGAACAGAGAGGAGAGAGAAGGGAAAGAAAGAAAGGAGGAAAAAGGTGGAAAACCCAAGAGGATCAGAAGCAGTGCTCAAAGCAGTTGGCTGTGGGAGATGGATGCTGTACAGGGAATAGAAACCAGTTGCCTGGTAAACTTCGTTAAGTCTCCAGAAATACGACACCAGAAAAATGTTAGCTGCCTTTAATGATAGCCTCAGTTTGAATAGATTTGAGAAGGTGTACATTTGTCCTAGATGATAGTTTCCCTGATACTTAAAACAATATGCTGTGATCCCCCTCAGGAGAAGTGTGAATTCATGTCTCTGGGGCTGAATACAGTAAAAGTTCATAAAATGATGCTACTAAGACAGTGACAGTAGTTGTACCAGAGTTTCTTCTCTAGGCATTGATTCAATAAAATAGTGACAACATTTTTGGTAAAGGAAACTATAAGCAAGGTGAAAAGGCAATGGGAGAAAATAATAGCAAATGAAACAACTGACAAAGGATTAATTTCCAAAATATACAGGCAGCTTCACACCAGTCAGAATGGCCATCATCAAAAAGTCTACAATTAATAAATGCTGGAGAGGGTGTGGAAGAAAGGGGTGGAAATGTAAATTGATACAGCCACTATGGAAGATGGTATGGAGATTCCTTAAAAAACTAGGAATAAAACCACCATATGACCCAGCAATCCCACTCCTAGGCATATACCCTGAGGAATCCAAAATGGGAAAAGACACATGTGACCCATTGTTCATTGCGGCACAGTTGCTAGAACATGAAATCAACCTAGATGTCCATTGACAGATGAATGGATAAAGAAGTTGTGGTACATATACACAATGGAACATTCATTTCAGTTCAGTTCAGTCGCTCAGTTGTGTCCCACTCTGCGACCCTATGAATCGCAGCACGCCAGGCCTCCCTGTCCATCACCAACTCCTGGAGTCTACCCAAACCCATGCCCATCAAGTCGGTGATGCCATCCAGCCATCTCATCCTCTGTCGTCCCCTTCTCCTCCTGCCCCCAATCTCTCCCAGCATCAGGGTCTTTTCCAATGAGTCAACTCTTCACATGAGGTGGCCAAAGTACTGGAGTTTCAGCTTCAGCATCAGTCCTTCCAATGAGCACCCAGGACTGATCTGCTTTAGGATGGACTGGTTGGATCTCCTTGCAGCTGATTCATGCTGAGGTTTGACAGAAAACAACAAAATTCTGTAAAGCAATTACCCTTCAATAAAAAAATAAATTAATTAAAAAAATTGTGAAAGCTGGGTTCAGATAAAATAAAAGGAGGACATTTTTTGTCTCAGCCAAGAGTTATTTAGAAAACAGGCAGAGCAAGTTAAAGTGAAGGCAAAGATTTGTGTGCTAGGCACAGATGGACTTGAGTTCACTCTCACATAAATATTATCTCTTTGTTCTTGCCAGGGCTGAGATGCGGTTAGTGTCTTAATTAACCTAGGGAATTCTCAGTTATGGGTCCAAAACCATAGTCGTCTGGAAAGCATCCCCTGGCTTCATGTAGCCCTGACTGTTGGTGTGACCTTCAGCCTAGCAACTGCAGGCCTGGGAGTGGTGGAGAGGTGGGCTCACCTCTTGCTTCCCGGTTTTCTGTTCCGTGCGTCCATTGTTCAGGTTTATGGACAAATTTCAACAGAGAAGCTTTGCAGCTTTTCTATTTTACATAATGGATTACATTACTCTACAGTACTCAGCTAATTTTGGGGCTTCCTTGATGGCGCAGTGGTAAAGAACCCGCCTGCAATGCAGGAGATGTGGGTTTGATCCCTGGGTCAGGAAGATTCCCCAGGAGGAGGGCATGCAACCCATTCTAGTATTCTTGCTTAAATAATCCCATGGACAGAGGAGCCTGCCGGGCTGCAGTCCATGGGGTCACAAAGAGTCGGACACATCTGAGCATGTGCACACTCAACTAATTTTTGCTTGTGAACATTTTGAAACCCAGTATAGAGAGTGAATCCACTGTCAATGCTAATGTACACTCTTTCAACTATTTTGCTTGGGACTGTGGTGTTTAAAAACATGTTTGCAGAAAACATTACAGTTGAAGATAGGCAAAAGAAATTATATTTTTTTGGAGCCCATTATACAGAGTGAAGTAAGCCAGAAAGATAAAGAACATTACAGCATACTAACACATATATATGGAATTTAGAAAGATGGTAATGATAACCCTATATGCAAAACAGAAAAAGAGACACAGATGTACAGAACAGACTTTTGAACTCTGAGGGAGAAGGCGAGGGTGGGATGTTTCGAGAGAACAGCATGTATATTGTCTATAGTGAAACAGATCACCAGCCCAGGTGGGATGCATGAGACAAGTGCTCGGGCCTGGTGCACTGGGAGGACCCAGAGGAGTCGGGTGGAGAGGGAGGTGGGAGGGGGGACCGGGATGGAGAAAACATGTAAATCCATGGCTGACTCATGTCAATGTATGACAAAACCCACTGCAATGGTGTGAAGTAATTAGCCTCCAACTAATAAAAATAATAATTAAAAAAAAATTTTTTTTAATAAAAAAAAGAGAAATGCTTAATGGTTGGCTGTGTGGGGAAAAAGTAAGCATATTTACATATGTAATTTTATTATAAATTTTACTGATAAAAATCTGTACAGTATGTGACTTACAAATCATAATAAAACATGGCTCCTTTTTTGGAAATTCCATATACCTGTAAAAAAAAAAATTATATTTTTGATTGAAAAGATTATTTACACCAGTGAGCATTAATTTAATGGGATTTAAATGCCTTTCCATCAATATTAATAGAGGCACTATTGTCCTAGATACATAGAAATGTTTCTCAAGCTGTGATTTCTCTTCTGGTTACCCTGTGCTTTGTCAGCGAGAATAAAGAAAGCAGTGTTTAGATTATCACTACATGTTTTAAAATTTCTGCCAGTGGCTGTGGTGCGATGCTTGGGATCTAAGAGAATAAACAGGAAATTGGAGGCACAGACCTTTGCCTTCATCTCCACACAGGGCTGGACTCCCTGTTTCATTTAGTTTCACAGGACACCAGAAACCTGAGAACAGTATTTAAGCTGACCACGGTTCTTTTATAGCTGGTCTATATGTGGCAATCTATAGAGCCAGATCTTTCTCCTGTTCTCCAAGTTAGTATATTGGCATTTGAATTACCAAATGTACTTTTTATCAGTGATTGGTTTAAAATAGAGTGAAGCAGTGTAGCCCTCTCATCACCCTAAAACACTGCTTTTTTTTGTTTGTTTTTTTTTTGGAATGATGGAAAGGATTGTGTGTATGTTATAGACAATTTGAGGAAGTATAACCTGAAACCTCACAACCCACAGGTCACCACACTTCATATTTTAGTGTTGTTCTCTCTGGATCTACCTGTATTCATTAAGGAATCAGACCGTTTGTGTTTAACAGACTGTTTCCAAGGGGAGCTGGAAAGAATATTAGTAGATGCTCTGGGGGTGGGGGGCGGTTTCCACGGTCACATGTGTTTGGAAAACGCCGGCCCAGTGGTGCTAGCCTGGGCTTGGCCGCACTGCCCTTCCGGGGGGCACCCTCAGGACTGCCCCTGGGAGGGGTGGCAGGGCGCCCCTGGGAGGCCTGGGTGGGCCGCCCGCGTTGCCACTGTCCCTGCTGGCACAGCGCGGGTGTGCCCCCCAGGCGGCGCGGAGAACTGCCTTCTGTCCTCTGTTTCGTGGAGTTGGGGTCTCGTGCTTTTGTAACCTACTTTTCCCACTTAACATAGTAAGAGGGTTTTGCATTAAAAATTTTTTCCCGAACAAGGGAATTCCTTGTGATTTTTTTCCCAAAATGTTCCAATGTAAAGATCCTGTGTAGAAAACGGGGGCTTAACCCAGGTGACATATCATTTCAGCCCTTGGTGATCCTCTTGAGAGGTTCTGAGGCATACAGTGTTTATATTCCTTTGGGTTTTGCCTTCCACCCACCTGCTCTGGCAGACCTTTAATTTTGGACCACTGTGGTTGAAGCCTGTGGATTCACAGTTCCCAAAGCCAGCACTAACTTGTTTGCTTTGGAAAGGCCTGACGAAAATAGGCTGCTTTTTAACACAAATAGCTCCTTTTCTTCTGTTGGTGGGCAGTTCATTTAAGAATAGCTTTTTATTTATTGTGTTGTAAAAATAACCTCTTGGAGAAGAATGAATGCCTCCAAGTGACTCTCCCAGACAGACTTTTCTTCCCTATAGAAATGACTACTTTGATTTGGCTTATTGCCTTCCCCAAGTCTTTTTCCCACTATAAAATAGAAATGTGTATTTAATGTTTCTTCAAGTTCATTAGTACCTTTACTAGTATTACTGCTTCCTTTCCTCCGTGATTAATTATCTAAAATATTTTTCTACAAACATAGACACACATATATTTGCCTCAGATCTGGCCCAAATTATTATACAAATGGATCTTCACTTGTTCCCTTCATTCATTTTTACTTCCTTTATCACAAAAATATATCCTTGAATCTTAGTATTTAACAACAACTGTCACCATTTTTAATTTTCCAGTTGGAAGTGTTAAGATTCAGAGGAGAAATCTATCTTCTAATTGTATATATCTTTATGAAAAAGTACTTTGGAGCCCTGTTGTAACACTTCCTACTCTTGATTGGTTATCTCAGCCTGATTGATGACCATCACTTCTTCTGGCATAAATGTTGCACCTTTTAAATATTATAAACTACATTGTATAGTCCTTTCTTTTATAAACAGCATATCTAGGCCAGGCCTGGCACACATTCACAGACTATGTAATTCCTGGGCATGTGTATCACTTTTAAAGACTGGAGCTGAAAAGCATTGTGTGTACTTTTGGCAAGGGGATTCCTTGTAGAGTATGTAAATTTCCCCTAAGGAAAACTGAATTTGCATGCAAAAGCTCTCACTATAATTATAACAATTTCCTCCTCTTTATATATAAAAAAAAAAAAAATCAGCTTCTCCGTATGCTAAGTAAAGGTTTTTTCCTTCCCACCAAGACAGGTCTTGTTGAAGGAACTGGCTGCTGAAAACCACATGGCAGCCGCCTAAAGCCCCTGAAATGGGACGTGGTGGGGTTTGGAGTGCACAGTGTGGGGGCAGAGAGTCACGGTCCCTGCCTTGAGCATCGTATGTGTGAGCGTGCAGGCTGCCATCCGATGGCTCTTCCTTGGAAGGAAAAGAGTAGTGGGCTCATCAGGGGAGGAAAAGGTTTGGTCGTCAAGTTTTCCTGTTTCTGAGGGTTGTGCTTGCACAGTTTAAATTGTAATAAAAATTAAAATGCCTGAAATGTTTATGAGTTGGAATTCTCTGCTGCTTTAGCTCCTGGGTGCCTCCCAGAATGCTTCCTGAGATAGTGACAGGAACCCACCTTAGCAGTACCCCCAGAGAATGTTCTTTGAGGACCTCACTGGCAGTCAGGAAAGGGGACTTGGTGTTCTGGTGGTTCAGAGGGCAGGCAGGGGTGTCTCTTTTCTAAGGTTGCTTGTTGTTGTCCATGTGTATGATTTTATCTTTTCGCGTATGTGCTAGATGGGACATCCTTATAAACAGCTTTATCTTGGTCGGCAAAGTCAGATATTTGGTGTACTGGGGAAACTCACATATTACTACACACACTTTGCTTACCTTTGTGGATAATTGATTTTCTAAAAACCAAAGTTGTTAAAATACTAAGTTTTATATATAATAACCCAGGTTGTGCAATTGCTAGTTTAACATACCAGACTGTTGCTGCTGCTGCTTAAGTGGCTTCAGTCATGTCCGACTCTGTGCGACCCCATAGATGGCAGCCCACCAGGCTCCTCTGTCCCTGGGATTCTCCAGGCAAGAACACTGGAGTGTGTTGCCACTGCCTTCTCCAATGCATGAAAGTGAAAGTGAAGTCACTCAGTCGTGCCCGACTCTTAGCCACCCCAGGCAAGAGTACCGGAGTGGGATGCCATTACCTTCTCCACCAGATGTTAGAATACCCCACATAATTTAACTTTGGTTGACTCTGAACAGCCATGTGTCCCTGGCTCACTGTCAGTGTGGTGTGAATGGAGAGTTCTACTTGTTGGCGGTCCCAGTTAACAGGTACAGTCAGGTGGGTGTATTAGCGGTGCATCATGTGGCCTGTGGCAGGTGACAACCGGGGGGGGGGGGGGCGGTGGCGGGAGGGTCTTGAGTCAAGCTCAGAACATGAGTTTTGCTGAAGATGGGATGTCTTTGTTTTTCCTGGCCACACCCCACAGCATGTGGAATCTTAGTTCCACAACAAGGGATCGAACCTGCACCCTCTGCATTGGAAGCATGGAGTCTTAACCACTGGACCTCCAGGGAAGCCCCTCAAGTGGTGGTGTCTTACCTGGAGGGGCTTACTCCTGTTGGAGGCGCAGATTTCTGCTGGTTTAGGCTTGACCTACGACTGTGCTTGATGAGGTGTTAGCACGGGTAGTGCAGATGGTGGGGGCACAGAAGGGAAGGGAGGGTAACTGGGCTGCAGAGTTTTGAGAGAAGCAGTGATGGCCTGTGTAGCATCTGAAGGGGAAGTTAGAAAAGGAAAGAAACAGCAGAGCTGGGCGGGGGTGAGGGTGCCTGTCGGCCTGACCGTGTCAGGGTGATGGCCTGAGCTCTCTGCATTGTGAGGAGGGGGTAGATACTAAAACCCAAGTTTGCTTCAGACTGCCAGCAAGGAATGAATGAGGGATGACTCTCAGGCAGGCTGATCCAGGGAGGAAGTGCCAGCTTCTCTCCGTGCATCACGGGGAGAGGCAGCTTAGAGCCGCGGCCAGTGGAGATTTTCACAACCCCGGGTGGCCAAGGCTTCTCCTGAGGTCACCTGGAATCCTTGCAGTGTTTCAGCTGCCTGCTTTCCCAGTGAAAACCCGCTTTCTCGACTCACTTTGTGGCACTCGGGGAGAATTACCAGTCTCCTGAGAGACCCGAGTGATGACAGTTCCTCCCGTCTATGCATGCTGCTATGAGAACCTTCCTTCTGATGGCCTTGGCTGACCTCATGTTTAAGGGCTGGTTACCCGAGAAAAGGGGCCGTGACACAAGCCTTTGCTCGCTGTTGTCTGTGAAGCCAGCTCGATTGACCATGAGCTTCACATTGTACTGGCCCCATCGGCTTCTCCCTTATTCTCATGCTTGAGGAGGCATTTCTTCTGCAGATGGCATCCCATGTGGAGGTTATTTCATTGGAAGAAAGGTGAAGGACTTTCTGTAAATGAGAAGCTTTAACTTTTTGTTTCACATTTCAGATGTGTGGGTTCAGATCCCAAATAAGTGACCAATCTTATTCGTTGCTCAAAGTCAGGTTTAAATACAAATTACACTGAAAGTCATTATTGATTTTACTTCTGGGTTATGTGATTTTCTATAAATATAAAGACCTGTCCCAAAAGGATGCCAGAATGATACTAGTATTTTTATTTATATAAACAAACATTTTTGGATTATTTTTGTACTTTTTTTGTACATCTATTTGTTGTAAATAAAATATTGTGTTTTTCAAAGCCAAATTTAAATGGTTCTTTGAAATGAGGTCTATTTTTTATATTTAAAAATCACTTTGATTTAAAAATTAAGATGAAATGATAAAAATAATAGTAACCTATATCATTTTTGTGCATTTCTAATTTCCCACCTGAACCACACATATTTATAATCAGAGTTGTACAATTTTATATCATTCTTCACTCAAAATTATAAAATTAGTGTTTCTGATGTCACACCCCACTTGTGTGTATGTGTGTTTGTACAGGGCTTCGAATCTTAGAAAAGAGAATTAAAAGTTATAAATGTATCAACACCCAATTTGCCTTACTGCACTCTGTTTCTCTCACTTCCCAGAGTAACTCCTCTCCTTAGGGTGCTTTTCCATTTATATTTTTATACACTCGACTCATGTACATATGTATGTATGTATGGGATGTGTGTGTATATACACACAAGACATGTTATACAATACATGCATATATACACAGACATATTCGTATACCTAGTGTACATGTAGGTGTATATATAATATATCTGTGTCTATATGTGCATACATACAGTATTGCTATATAGTCTAGGAGTTTATGTGTCTGGGTGTGTTTTGGCCCTCAGTTCTGCTGCATAAGTTTTGTTTCATTTATCCTACCTGAAGTCCCATTTCTTAGACGAGGATAAGCCCGCCAGGTGCCCAGGTCACAGGGCTTATGGGGACATTCTCCCTTAGGCTCTGCCTCACTCACCTCACCCTAGTCTCATCCCTCACGAGAGTTTCACAGTAACTCTGGGTATTTGGTAGATCAGAATCTTGGCCATTCTTGGTTCCTGTACTTATTGAATGAACTTAACGTAACAGCTTGTCTAGCTCTGTGAGGAATCCCAAAGGACTGTGACTTAGAGGAATACACAGGTTCAACGGGTCTAACCTTCCCCTGGAAGCCTGTACCCACCCCGGCTCCCATCTGCCCCCTCTCCATCGTCCCTGCTGTGCCAGCCGCCCGGGCCTCCATGCTGGTGTTCAGACCCGCTCAGCCCCATGTCCCCTCACTAAGGATGCTCCCTGGACCTTGGTGGGACTGCCTCTTCTTCCCATGCGTGCTTCCTGCTCAGATGTCACTCCGCAGAGACCTCCATGGCCACCCTGTCTAAAATACCCCTTTTTGATCGCTTTCTTTCCTCTTACTCTGCCCTATTTTCGTCATAATTGTTTCATTATCTGAAATTACATAATAGTGCTTGTTAGTTATTTTTGTTTACCATGGGCTTCTCCACTAGAAGAAGTCCTAGGAAACAGGACTTTGTCTAAAAGTCTTGAATCTCATCAGATAGCAAAATTCCTAGTAGCTTATTAAAAAAGCAAAAGGAAAAAGGTCAATTTAGTATTCATAATGCTTTTTAAACCCAGTATGTCTAAATATATTTCCACATATAATCAATATAAAAATTATCAGTGAGATATTACACATTTTTTTGTTCTATTTGGGGTTAAGACTTGAAAATTTGGTATGTAATTTACACATAAGCACATCTCAACTTTATGCGTGGTGTTGAAATAAGATTTTTCTACCTACAGTGATCTCAACTTTGCCCCCAGTTTAAATGGTGTATCCCACAATTTAGACTTAAACATGGGAGAAAATGGGTTTTCTAAACTTTGCTTGTTTCTGCAAATGTTCTGTATTTTCCTACAATAGTAAAGTAAGTTAAGCACATCTCAGTTTGGACTGGCCACATTTCTGGAGCTCCTGGCCACGTGTGGCTGGTGGCTACCATGTGAGATGTGCGACCCACAGGAAGAAATCAGTAGATATTTGCTGAGTGGATTCACAAGTGAGTAAATGAATGAATTTAACTTTGGGGTGTGTAAGCAATGAAAACCTGAGTCAAATTAAGAGTAAAATCAAGTTCCCATAAAGAGTGATTTATTGTTCAGTTCATTTCAGTCACTCAGTCATGTCCGACTCTTTGTGACCCTGTGGACTTTGGCACGCCAGCTTTCCCTGTCCATCACCAACTCCCGGAACTTATTCAAAGTCATGTCCATCTAGTCAGTGATGCCATCCAACCATCTTATCCTCTGTCATCCCCTTCTCTTCCTGCCTTCAATCTTTCCCAGCATCAGGGTCTTTTCCAGTGAGTCAGTTTTTCACATCAGGTGGCCAAAGTGTTGGAGTTTCAGCTTCAGCATCAGTCCTTCCAATGAATATTCAGGACTGATTTCCTTTAGGATAGACTGGTTGGATCTCCTTGCAGTCAGTATGCGTCCCTTACTGAAACACTATTATGGTACTCAAATGATTTCAGTTTTGTCACCTGCAAAACACCGTACTAGGTGCTGGGAACCTGAGACGGGACAAGGTTCTCAAGATGTCTGATGTCTTGTGAGTTGATAAGAACTTGATTCTATTGACTCCCTTGCAGGGTGTTATGTGTTGATGAAACAACTGTGTTTCATGGGTTACATTTCCCCACTCTAACTTTTACTAATATTTAACAACTTAGGTTCAGACATACAGTGGCAGATACAGTTGTGGAGCATCCAGCCACTTTTCACTGACACACCACACACTTTTCACTTTTTACCACACATTTAGGGCACTTAGCTTTATGCTCAGGAAGTGCCTTTGCCCTCACACTGTTTCAACATGTATTTCTCTAGGTTGGATTCTTAACTCACCTGAATTGTCCTCTAAGCATGATTTTTTAAGTATTTCAGCTATATTTTGGGTGCATTGAGATTCTAAATGTGTTTCCAGTATGGTCTTTCCTTCCTCTTCAGCTATAATTGGTAAGTTCCCATAGGGAAAAATCATTATTGGTGCTATAAAAGCACTCTTTATCTGTCACATTTGGGAAATGAAAGTTTTGTAAAGGTCAAAAGAAACTGTGCCCCCAATTATGGTGATGACTTGTACATCACAGATAGTTTAATAGCTTGGAACCTATCTTAGTCTCCCTGATAGAATGAAAAGGAGAGAGGGAGAGAAAAAAAAATCCTTATCACTCAATAACTATTTCACTCTATAGTTCTAAGAAGGAAGAAGAAGAGCTTATTTAAATATTTTTATCAACATCTATCTCTATACATTCTCTCTGATTTGTAACTATTTAAATTCTGTAAGCAAACAAGTTTATTAGTTAACCTTTATTAATTTGTCAAGGTTAATGTCTGCATAATGAGTTGGAGATAAAGATTCACTGGCGTCCATCTGCTAGTGTCGACTCAGTGTAGTAAGTTTTATAGCTCTTCTTGCAATATTTCCAAAGGAGATTTCTTTGCTATTGAACCAACTTTTAAAAACACAAACCACGCTGCTGCCTTAGGCAATGTAAGAATTCTTTTCCTCAACCTTTCAGCAGCGGACAGGACAGCCTGTCTGGGAGATGGGATGAGGCCCCTCTCAGAAGCCCGGCGTGTGTTTGCAGACGCGGGGCAGACAGGGGACCCGGCGGCTCCATCCCGCTCCCTCCCTCGGCAGTCTGCCGTGGCAGGCTGTCTGCCTCTGGCCTCTGTGCTGAGGCTTCGCCCCGGCCGCAGAGCTGCGGGCGCTGCCCCCGCCGGGCGCGCTCTGTTCTGTGCAAGCTGATGTCCGCGAGGTAGCCAGTGAGCCGACCTGCTGTTACTGGCGGTAATGCAGTTACTGTAGACCAGAAAGGAAGGCCTTGAATGATCTCTTCGAATATTTGTCTCAATCTCACGTCGTCTAAGCTCCCTTAACACGCTCCTTCCCCGAGCTCTTCCTTCCCCTCTCTCCTGCCTTCTGCCGTCTCCTCACAGCCGGCGAGTGCCGGGCGCCCAGATTGCAGTTCTCAGGCCTCTCTCGGCCCTGACCTGGGCTCCACCTTCGGAGGCACTGCCTTCTCACCTGCAGTGTCCTTTGCTCCCTTCCCGGTTCTGCCCCCCTCGTCCCAAGCTCACCTCGCTCACCCATCTCCTGGGGCGGGTCCCGCAGCCCTCTGCCGACGTCTGTGGCCCCCATCACCTGGGAACACAGTCCTCAGGAGATGGGGAGCCAGACTCCTGAGAGCTGACGCCCCCGCCGGCCCGGCACTGGCTGCCCCCAGGCCCCGGCAGAAAGCGACGCCCCCAGCCCGAGGGTGGGGTCCCTGCTTTTCCCAGCACCGCCGCCGCCCCCAACCCGAGGGTGGGGTCCCTGCTTCTCCCTGCTTCTCCCAGCACCGCTGCCGCCCCCAGCCTGAGGGTGGGGTCCCTGCATCTCCCAGCTGCCGCCCCCAGCCTGAGGGTGGGATCCCTGCTTCTCCCTGCTTCTCCCAGCACCGCCGCCTCCCCCAGCCTGAGGGTGGGGTCCCTGCATCTCCCAGCACCGCTGCCGCCCCCAGCCTGAGGGTGGGGTCCCTGCTTCTCCCTGGTTCTCCCAGCACCGCCGCCTCCCCCAGCCCGAGGGTGGGGTCCCTGCTTCTCCCAGCTTCTCCCAGCTCCGCCGCCTCCCGGAGCCTCGCCCAGCCCTCACCCCACCGCCTCGCAGGTCGCCACAGCTTCCTGGCTCCTTAGGCCTTCCCGAACGTTCTGGAAGCTGTTCCCTTTGCGGTGATCCATCCCCTCCTCATCGGACGCCCTGCCTCCTGTTTCCGAAGGCAGTGTGGCCAGCCCCCTCCTCACCGTTTGGTACCTGCCCCCCCAGCATCCGTTCTCTGGATGCTCCAAGCTTCCTGAGCTGCTCGTTCCCTGGCTGGACCTCTCCAGTCCGCCTGAACCATGCTTCCTTGTTTGTTGGTGTTTGTTCGGTTATCGCCGCCCTCAGCGATCGCCTTCCCTTGGGCTCTGGCTTCGCCACAGTGCTCTGGGCTGCTCCTGCCTGCCCCTCCACCTGCTTCCTAGTTTTTGGCCTAGTTTCTCCTCATTTCCGAGAATGGTTTCTGCTGATTCTTCAGTCCTGCGGGTCCTGATGCCTGTTCCCAAGGCCTGGGCAGCGGCTCTCTGGTGGAAGCGTAGAAGGTAGCTTCTTTATTTATTTCCCAGGACAAGTCCAGGGTTTTTAACACAGTTACGCACTCTGATACTAGGATGTTCTGAAATTCTTTGGGGAAAGTTGATGCGTTTTCTGTGAAAGGCAAAGATGTCTTCAGTAGAAAGAGGACTTTAGTGCAGAGTTTTGAATGAGTTGTGTCCAAAAGAGGCGCACTGACCAATGAGTGTCAAGCACATCAGTCTTGCCGTTTTTCCAGTTATTTATCTTAAGTTGACCCTATTTAAGGTGTATTCCTGACACAGAATCTATGCCCATTAGGTCTAAAAATTAAGAATTGTTACAACATATTACCATTTTCAATTTTATTATTACTAACAGCATTGCTATCCACTTTGATTTTCCTAGGACTTTTGTATAGAAAGGTTACTTATTTAAATGTTTCTTTTTGGGGCCGGTGTTTGTCCTTGAAAATAAAATTAAATATGAAATATGTTCTTGAACCTCCCCAATTCCCAAACTAACTAGGTTAATCTCTCGTGGTAATTTTTGATATATACCAACAGGAATGGAGACAACATTATTTTTATTAAATTCTTTTTCTAATTGTGAAAAATTCAAATTGATAAATTTGAAAATTCAAGAAAACTTAAAAATGAAGGTCACTATGATGGGCGGGCCATGCTCAATAAATGTTTACTGCAATTTTCTATTGGTGGGCAGGGCTCTGTTCCCTCCCTGCTGTTTGACCTGAGACCAAACTATGGTGGAGGTAATGAAGAAGAGGCCCTATTGTGGATGTGACTGGTGAAGGAAGCAAGGTCTGATGCTGTAAAGAGCAATGTTGCATAGGAACCTGGAATGTTAGGTCCATGAATCAAGATAAATTGGAAATGGTCAAACAGGAGATGGCAAGAGTGAATGTTGGCATTTTAAGAATCAGTGAACTGAAATGAACCAGAATGGGTGAATTTAACTCAGATGATCATTATATCTACTACTGTGGGCAGGAATCCCTTAGAAGAAAGGGAGTAGCCATCATGGTCAACAAAAGAGTCTGAAATGCAGTACTTGGATGCAGTCTCAAAAATGACAGAGTGATCTCTGTTCATTTCCAAGGCAAACCATTCAATATCACAGTAATCCAATTCTATGCCCTAACTAGTAATGCTGAAGAAGCTGAAGTTGAATGGTTCTATGAAGACCTACAAGACCTTCTAGAACCAACACCCAAAAAAGATGTCCTTTTCATTATAGGGGACTAAAATGCAAAAGTAGGAAGTCAAAAGATACCAGGAGTAACAGGCAAGTTTGACCTTGGAGTAGAAAATGAAGCAGGGCAAAGGCTAACAGTGTTTTGCCAAGAGAACGCACTGGTCATCGCAAACACCCTCTGCTAACAACACAAGAGAAGAATCTACACATGGACATCACCAGATGCTCAATACCAAAATCAGAATGATTATATTCTTTGCAGCCAAGATGGAGAAGCTCTGTACAGTCAGCAAAAACAAGACCGGGAGCTGACTGTGGCTCAGATCGTGAACTTCTTATTGCCAAATTCAGACTTAAATTGAAGGAAGTAGGAAAAACCACTAGACCATTCAGATATGACTTAAATCAAATCCCTTATTGTTATACAGTGGAAGTGACAAATAGATTCAAGGGGTTAGATCTGATAGAGTGCCTGAAGAACTATGGACAGAGGTTCATGACCTTGTACAGGAGGCAGTGATCCAGAACATCCCCAAGGAAAAGAAATGCAAAAAGGCAAATGGCTGTCTGAGGAGGCCTTACAAATAGCTATGAAAAGAAGAGATGTGAAAGGCAAGGGAGAAAAGGGAAGATATGCCCATTTGAATGCAGAGTTCCAAAGAATAGCAAGGAGAGATAAGAAACTCTTCCTCAGTGATCAGTGCAAAGAAATAGAGGAAAACAATAGAATGGGAAAGACTAGAGATCTCTTCAAGAAAATTAAGAGATACCAAGGGAACATTTCATGCAAAGATGGGTACAATAAAGGACAAAAATGCTATGGACCTAACAGAAGCAGAATATATTAAGAAGAGGTGGCAAGAATACACAGGAAAGCTATACAAAAAAGATCTTCATGACCCAGATAATCATGATGGTGTGATCATTCACTTAGAGCCAGACATTCTGGAATGTGAAGTCAAGTGGGCCTTGGGAAGCATCACGAAGAACAAAGCTGGTGGAGGTGATGAAATTCCAGCTGAGCTATTTCAAATCCTAAAAGATGATGCTGTGAAAGTGCTGCACTCAATATGCCAGCAAATTTGGAAAACTCAGCAGTGGCCACAGAACTGGAAAAGGTCAGTTTTCATTCCAATCTCAAAGAAAGGCAATGCCTAAGAATGCTCAGACTCCTGCACAATTGCACTCATCCCACATGCTCTCAAGGTAATGCTCAAAATTCTCCAGGCTTCCATAGTATGTGAACCGTAAACTTTCACATGTTCAAGCTGGATTTAGAAAAGGCAGAGGAAGCAGAGATCAAATTGCCAACATCCGTCGGATCAACAAAAAAGCAAGAGAGTTCCAGAAAAACGTATATTTCTGCTTTATTGACCATGCCAAAGCCTTTGACTGTGTGGATCACAGCAAAGTGTGCAAAATTCTACGAGATGGAAATACCAGAACACTTTACTTTCTTCCTGAGAAATCTGTATGTAGGTCAAGAATCTACAGTAAGAACTGGACATGGAACAACAGACTGGTTCCAAATTGGGAAAGGAGTACGTTAAGGCTGTATACTGTCACCCTGCTTTTTTAACTTATATGCAGAGTACATCATGCAAAATGCTGGGCTGGATGAAGTACAAGGTGAAATCAAGATTGCCGGGAGAAATATCAGTAACCTCAGATATGCAGATGATACCACCCTTATGGCAGAAAGCAAAGAAGAACTAAAGAGCCTCTTGATGAAAGTGAAAGAGGAGGGTGAAAAAGTTGGCTTAAAACTCAACATTCAAAAAACTGAGTTCATGGTTCCATCACTTCCTGGCAAATAGATGGGGAAACAATGGAAACACTGGCTGACTTTATTTTTGGGGGCTCCAAAATAACTGCAGATGGTGACTGCAGCCATGAAGTTAAAAGACGTTTGCTCCTGGAAAGAAAAGCTATGACAAACCAAGACAACATATTAAAAAGCAGTGACATTACTTTGCCAGCTAAGGTTCGTCTAGTCAAAGCTATGGTTTTTCCAGTAGTCATGTATGGATGTGAGAGTTGGACTATAAAGAAAGCTGAGCATCTGTGGTGTTGGAAAACACTCTTGAGAGTCCCTTGGACTGCAAGGAGATCCAACCAGTCAGTCCTAAATGAGATCAGTCCTGGGTGTTCATTGGAAGGACTGATGCTGAAGTTGAAACTCCAATACTTAGGCCACCTGATGCAAAGAACTGACATATTGAAAAAGACCTTGATGCTGGGAAAGATTAAAGTCAGGAGGAGAAGGAGGTGACAGAGGATGAGATGGTTGGATGGCATCACCAACTCAGTGGACTTGAATTTGGATAAACTCTGGATGTTGGTGAGGGACAGGGAGGCCTGGCTTGCTGCAGTCCATGGGGTCGCAAAGAGTTGGACACGACTGAGCTACTGAATTGACTGATACTGGTAACTGATTGTTCTACTACCTCCAAAAGAACAATCAGTATAACTTATTGTTATATAATTCATATAGCATCTATTGTATATTTTTATAAAATTAGGATCATGTTGGTCATTTTATCCTGTTTACTTTTACCTTTTGTATTGAGATCACTTTGAGCATAATTTTGTATTAAACATTGCTGTAATGGTTGTATAGTTTTAAATCACAAAGAAATATAACATCTCAGGAATATTCTCTTACTGGATATTTAGGTATTTTTGTTCCATTGCTTTAATGTCATTTCTGTTCCTCTTCAAGATGTGGATATATACAGATTGTTATGTTGTAGTGTATTTCTTTAAAAAAAGCATGTGATCAGTTAGGTGAGTACTCTTGATTTAAATGTATAATATTTCAGGCATTAGAAGTAGGGAGATTAATTTTGAGCAATGTTATATCATAAAGCAATTTAAAAACCAGATGCATTGAAGGAAAGGCCCAGTTTTGCTTGCTTTAGTGTTGGCCCAGGTTTGGAGACTAAAGCATTTACAGACCATTAGCTCTAATACTTCACTCTTGAGACCACTTGTTGTAATGAACTGTCAATTATTGTGCATCTAAGTGTAGTTAAAGGGGTTGTTGGGCTTGCAGTTTAAAAGCCAGTGTTTATAAATGTGAAGGAATTGGATTATAAATGTGGTGGTTCAATGAGCCACTACTGCGTCATGCCCTGTCTGGATGCACTGGAAGATTTTGTGTTCATTTGAAAACAAGAAGCAATGGAAATATAGTGCACTTGAGCATATGGCTATATGATTTTTATGTTCCTTATGATATGTTTTGGGAAAAGTTTTTAATCGAGTTGTAAATCAGTATTTCTTTATTAAGCATGCAATAAATTGGTTTCAACCAATAGTTTGGAGTGAGAAAGAATGGAAACTAGAAATATTGAAATGTACTTTTTCTTTACAAGTGACTCAGTAAGGCTAGCCTCTCATAGTGTATGTTCTGTATTACCTGTTTATAATTTGTTTCTTAACAATGTTTGCCTTTTTGCCATCTGTGCACTTTAAAAATAGTTAACTCTAGTTTTAAAAATTAGTATGGCATAACTAGACCGTTATGATTAGTTAAGATACCCTTTTTCATAGTTAAGATGCCCTTTGCTTTGAGTGTATAAATTCTAAATGATCATGCTGTTAAGAAACTCTTGAAAATCTTTTTTTTTTCTCTTTTGACACTTCAAGTGTTTAATTGTATGCTGTTCTGAAAAGTCAATATTTGTTATGTGAAACGTTTCCCTTGAATTTTGTTTCTTTCTTTTACCTTTTTACACAAAAGTGGTACCTCCTTTCTGGAGTAAAGCAATATAGGTGAGTGAAAACTAACAACTTTATTCAATCCCACTCTCTCTCTGCAATCTCACAGTCTACCCTAGAGGTGATTGTCATTGGCAGTCTGGTGAGTTTTCTTCCAGAGTTTTCATCTTAAGTTTTCACAAAGGTAGGTAGGTAGGTAGATGATTATAAACAGATGACGTACAGGTTATGCTATATAAATTACCCGTTTCTTTCAAATAGTATACACGAAGCAATCTGAGAGGAGTCTACAATCTTGTTATGTGTTGCTGTCATATAGATCGGAATAGAGGTCAGTACCCTTCTACTGAAAAAGGCCAGAAGGTGCTTTTGGCTGTGGGCTCCACACTTTTATTGCAGCTCTTCTGGGTTGGGATCCCCTGGAGGATGGAAGGGCTACCCACTCCAGTATTCTGGCCCGGAGAATTCCATAGTCTGTATAGTTCATGGGGTCACAAAGAGTCGGACATGACTGAGCGACTTTCACTTTCACTTCAGTGTTGTAGCAGAAAAGAGTTGCAGACAGTGCCTCAGTTGTATGGGTGTGACTGTGTCCTAGTAAAACTGTATGCATGAACGCCAGAAGCTGAATTTCACATTATTATCATGTAAAAATATTATCCTTAAATTTTTTTTCCCCCAACCATTTAAAAGTGTAAAACCAATCATAGCTCTATAAAAGCCGATGGATGGTTGGCCAGATTGGTCCGTGGGCTATACTTTGCCAACCTCTGGTGTAGAGTGAAAAAAAAAAAATTACAGAAGTTGACTTTTTTTCGGAGTTAAATATCATTGTGATATAAATGAAGGCAAATAAACCAAGAAAACGCTTCTTTTACATAATACTCATCTGACACTTTACAGATAGTGAATAAGAAAATAGTCAAGTGTGCTGTTAGCCCTTCTCTCACTTGCTGAGGTGGGACCTCAAGTGTTGGAGTGTTAAAGGGGTTTTTGGTGTTATGACCAGTTCACAAACTCCCTCAGCAGTTCCCCAGGGAGAAGTAGCCACAGAATTAGTATAAGCTTCTGCTCATGTGGCGACCTGTACTTGCATGCATCATCTTTTTACATGGACTTGTTTTGCAGTGTTAGTTGACAAAATATCGTCTTTGTAATTGACAATTTTTTATACACCCTACAGTGAATTCTTAAAAGTGTATTAGTTACCAAGTTTTGTATTACTTAGAAGAGTGTAAAATAGAAAGATTGAAGGTTGCCCAGGAAATCTATTACCTTTTAAACCTTTCCAAATAGAGGCTTTCTAGTGTTAAGGCCGTCCCATTAATTTATATCAAGGGATGCTCTCTGAATGCCTCTGATACTCTTGATTTGATCCATTTACCAGGTGTGTCTCTTGATGGCAATTCTGCTTTCAGATCATTGAGAACATTGTGATCCACTTTTGCTGCCTTCTGGAGTAAGTGCTAGGTTTAAAATTATAAAATAAAACAATAGGACACCTATTGTGATACCTGTGAAATGTTATTTTCCACCTTAAGTGCAAAACACAATATATAATTCATAAAACTAAAGAACTTCTTATCGTGAAATAAGGAACAGATGTTTAAGGGTTATGCGATCTGATTTTATATGCTTGGTATGTGATTTAATGAGAGTGTGTGTGGTAAGAAGTAAAAATCAATTTATTGTGTTTTTTTATTTTTAAACCACTTGTCACATATTTCATTTAGTTCATCTGAAGTGGAGAGTAAAACTGTTTCAGTTTTTCTATTGTCTAATTTGGCAATTTGGGGAATGAAGGATATTCTTATTAGATAACAAGTGTCAAAATACACACACATACAATCATTGACACAGGTGCCGCAAGAATGCAAGAATGTATGAAAAGGGCTTGTGTCTTTTTTTTTAAAGAAATTCTTCGTATAAAAGTGAGAAGGTATACATCGATGTAAAGAAGAACATTGCAGTATGTGTATTTTTACTACCCAGCCGTAACCACTGTTAATAATTTTGGGAATGCTTTTCAATATCTCGTGTCTCTCTCTGTGAATATGCACAAATACTTATATTTATTTCTTAGGTCATATTTGTTTCTTCTCTACCCTGTGCCTGACACAGGAGGTGGACACAGAGGTGAAGAGAACGATTCCCTCCTCTCCTGAAGTTCACTTGGTTCTGGCTGGGGAGACAGGCTCTAACCCACAGGTCACCTTGTATCTGGTTATGCTGGGTACTTGAAGAAGATTAAGGACAGGAAGAGGGATAAAGAAGGCCTAGGATATGTGTGTGTGAGGGTCAGAGTAAACATGGTCAAGGTCATACTGCCCATGCTCTTCTGTAACTTGTGTTTTTAAACGTAAAGAAATGTAGCGTGAATATATACTGCGTCAGCAAACATGCTTGTGGACTTCCCTGGCGGCTCAGACACTAGAGTGAGGGCAGCGAGTGGAGATGAGGAGACCTTGGTTCGACCCTCGGTAGAGAAGCTTCCCTGGAGAGGGGTATGGCTGCCCACTATGCTGGAGAATCCCACGGACCGAGGAGCCTGGAGGGCTGCAGTCCATGAGGTCGCAGAGAGTCGGACAGGACTGAGCGACTGACATGTTCCCCTTCTCACTTCAAACATATTGTACAGAAGTATTATTCTGAATGGCATACTCTACTGATATGAATGAATGAGGTTTTGTAACTAGTTACCCAATATTATAAAACAAGTTTTGCATTTTAAAAAAAATTGCTTCTGTGAGCAAGGCTATAAGGAATATTATTTCCCAAAGATAGGCTTTTTTGTACACTCTTAGGACTCAGGATAAATTCCTAATAGCAGACTTAATGGGTCAAAGAGTAGTCTTTTGTTAGGAGTTTGGTTATGTTCCCAATGTGGTTAAAAATATTATACTGCTCTTTCATAATTCAATTTGTTTTCCTTTCCTTTCCATTCTTTCCTCTTCATTTTCAAAGTTTCAAATCTAAGCAAAAATAAATAGTATTCCCCCAATTTAAAAAGTTTAGTATTGTGATAACATGCTGCTTTAATGGTGAAGTTTTTGTTTCTGAAATCAGATTCTTATTTTAAGTGAGAGGCTTAGGGCGCTTGTAGTTGCATCATTGCACAAGTCAACAACATGCTGCTTGCTGCTTACAGAGTTGGTATGAAACAAAGGAAAAAGACATTAAGCACAACACACGGCAGCTTTGGAAATGCAGGAGAGTCAGTGCAAGTTTCAGCATATCATTTCATTTGCTTTTTGTTAAGGTCTGAAGAAAGTCAAAGAATATGGAACTGCGTTATAGAAGAAGCATTCAGTCAGAAGAGAAAATCATTTTATTTTTTTCAACATGCCTTGGGACTAGAGTTCTTTCGTTTTTGTTTTTTAATCCCAGTATAATAAAATAAACTTTGTTATCGTCGGTGAACATTTCTGAGTGATGTCGCTCTCCGCTGGCTTTCTCCAGGTGACCATCTGGGTGACAGTCGTGCTGACTGTATCGTCACTCACCTGCAGAGCGTCTGCTCTCTGCCAAATGCTGCGTTCCCTCATTGTAAGGCTGGCAGAGGGGTTCTTTTCTCTTCTCTCTCTCTTTTTTTGTATTAATTTTATTGGTGTATATTTTTGTTAGTTTCAGGTGTATAGCAGAGTGATTAAGTTACATATATGTATATTCATTGTTTTTCAGATTCTTTTCCCATATAGGTTATTAAAGAATTATTGAGTAGAGTTCCATGAGCTATACAGTAGGTCCTTTTGGTTATCTATTTTATATATAGTAGTATGTGTGTGTGTTAATCCCAAGCTTCTAATTGACCCCTCTCCCCTACATTTCCCCTATGGTAACCATAAATTTGTTTTCAAAATCTAAGAGTTTGTTTCTGTTTTCTAAATAAGCTCATTTATATAGTTAAAAAAAAATCAGATTCTCCATATGAGTGATATCATGTAGTATCTGTCAGGGGGATTATTTTCCACAAGACAAAGTAGAAATTGTAACACCCAGGTACTGGAAGGTTAGTAGCTCTAAATAGCCCATTTCAGGGTTAGACTGAAATTGTAGACTGGTGTAGAAGGACTGTGTTGGAGCAGTGCTTCTCAAACTCTGTGCTTGAAGTCACCTATATTTTAACCCGAATGCTAAAATGCATTTTTTGATTCAGCAAGTGCAGGCTGGAGCCTGAGACTGCATTTCTAGCAAGCTCCCAGGGAATGCAGATGCTTCTGACCCATTCTTCACACCTCGAGTAGCAAGGTGTTTAACGACGTTGGCTCCGAGTGTGCTGCTAGCCTGCGGGGACAGTGAGGCCCAGCGGGCCGCAGCCCAGCTCTGCTCACAGCTGCTGCCAGTGGCTGTGGCCGGGCGCTGTCCCGCCTCCTGACGTGATCTTCCTATGCTTCTTTTCCATGCTGTCATCCCCAGAGTCAGCCCTGCAAAGAGATTATAGATGACGCACATTGTCTTCTTCTCGTCTTGTATCTTCCAGGTTTTCCTCAGTGATCATGTGTGCATGTACTTAGCTGCCCAGTCGTGTCCGACTCTCTGTGACCCGTGGACTGTAGCCCACCGGGCTCCTCTGTCCATGAGATTCTCCAGGCAAGAACACTGGAGTGGGTTGCCATGCCCTCCTCCAGGGGATCTTCCCACCCCAGGGATTGAATCCAGGTCTCCCGCATCGCAGGCGGTTTCTTTATCATCTGAGCCTCCAGGGAAGCACATCAGTGATCATATATTAATTCTATAATTAGAAAAAATGTGAATAAATTCATTTTTTAACTAAACATCCCCTCCCCCAAATCTCTGTTGATGGTTGTCCTTAGGTTACTTTTGCTTCATCTGGTCTCTTTGAAGATCTTTGAGGGTAGGTCTTTGAGGGGATTTTTAGAGTGAACACTTTAGGTTTACCTTTAAAAAACATTTGTGGTAAAAGAGTCACCCTTAATCATTTTAAATGTACAGTTCAGTGGCATTAACTATATTCCCCTGTTGTGCAAATATCCCCATCATTTGCCTCCAGAACTTTTTGGTTTTGCAAAACTAAAACTGTTCCCATTAAACTAATTTCTAATGTCTCTTTCCTGTCAGTCACCTGGCCACAACCGTTCTGTTTTCTGCCTATGAAATGAACTACTCTAGGTGCCTCATATAAATGGAATCATATTATATTTGTTCTTTTGTGACTGGCTTATTTTACTTAGCATAATATTCTCAAGGTTCACCTATGTTGAAGCATTTGACAGGATTTCTCTCTTTTTTTAAGGCTGAATATTATTCCATTTTATGTGTAGACTGTATCATATTTGTCTGTTCATCCATCGACGGACTCTTGGCTGGCTATGGGAATGTGCGCTGTGAACACAGATGAGCAGATACTCTTCGAGTCCTTCTTTAGCACTCACCTCTTTTTGTCCACTTTCCAGCTCCTGCATCTGTCTTCCCACCTGAGTGAGAGCTTTCTCTGGCCATGTGCTCTGCTCATGTATGGGCTGTAAAGTCAGTGCCCCCTCCCCTCCCCACTGCATGTAGGGGTCTATATGCACTGCCCTCACTCCCTTGCCTCTCAGGTGGAAAAGCTGCAGAGGCATGTCCACACCATCTCCTAGTGTTCCTTGGTGGTATTGGACCCCAGGTGCCCGCCTTGCTGACTTGTTGATGTTCCATCCTGCACTGGCCTCCTTCCTTGGCTCAGTTCCCCACTCTCCTACTCTTACTTCCTGGGACCACTTCCCCAGGAAATTGTTATTGTTTAGTGGCTAAGTCATGTCCGACTTTTGTAGCCTGCCAGGCTCCTCTGTCTATGTAATTCTCCAGGCAAGAATACTGGAGTGGGTTGCCATTTCCTTCTCCAGGGCATCGAGCCCACATCTCCCTCACTGCAGGCAGATTCTTGCTCACGGAGCCACCACAGAAGCCCCCCCCCCCCAGTAAATAATTCTTGTCAAATCCTCGATGTAGGGTGTGCCTTAGAGGAAACCCAAATTAAAGGACATTGAGGAGACACCCTGTGTACACCTAATGCTGCTGTGTTGCTGGAGGCAACGCTGAGGTTCGGGGGTTTGAGGTGGATTCTGAGCTGTGTGCAGCCAGTTTCTCACCCCATCCGGCCTGATGTTCAAGGAGAAAATTAAACCTGTTCACACCACACTTGAACCTTGTTGCTGTGACATGTTAAACATGAAATATACCTCCAAAGCTCTCTGTTAGCCTTCTTACAGTCTCAGCAAGATACTCTGTTAATTACCATACATAGAGGTAGATCCCAAAGAAAGAAAAACAGTTCTACAGGCGAGTAGACTTCTTTTTTTTTTTTTTTTTTTGCGAGTAGACTTCTTGTCGGTTGAGATAGTTGTTTTCTATATGTAGATGCTTGTTTCTTGCTTCTGCTCCCATGTTTAGCCTCTGGGGCTCTTCTTGGTTGTATCTAGTTTATTGTTTTTGGCTCATTTGGACATTCTCTGTGTATTGTATTTTTAATATAAAATTATGTATTTAGCAACAAGCTTGGAAACAGATTAAGTTTCTGGTACCAGAATTGCTGCTCAAAATGACAAAGTGCAGCCAGGAGTGTGAGCCATTCTGAGCCCTGCTTCTTCTTCGTTGGGGATTCCAGTGTCTAGTGAGCTGTGAGCTTGCATTGATCCTTGGGCCTTGTTAATGTTGTACCGCATTAGAGCATTTACAGGCCAACCTTATTTAGGCAGCTACCTCAAAACCACAGAGAGCAAGTCCAAGACTTGGGATTGCAGAGGGAAACTGCATCTTTTTGAAGACTGCAGCTACCTAGACCCCACCTCAAATTGACAATTAATCGTTAAGCATCTGTGTGGCAGTCCAGTGGATTTGGTGGGAGGAAGATGCATGCATACGTCAGAACATCTGCTCGCTTCCTCTTTTCTTTGAACTTGAAAGATAAATTACTTGAATTGACGTGTTGTCTAGCCCGTTTCTAGCACATAAATAACTTTCAAAGTAGAAAGTAGTTTCAGCTACAGAAAGTAGATGGTATTGTCACTGCAAGTATTTCTCCTTAAAGTCATTGAAAGAGTCTCACAGCAGATATTTTCTGTTTGGATTGTTTTCCCGGGAAACCCATGAATGATGTTTGCACACGACGGCACAGTTCCCTAGGTCGGGAGCAAACTTATCTGATCTTACCTGTTGGAGATTTGACATCTTCTGTGATGACTTTACACAGTGACAACTATTTGGAAAGAAATCTTTTTCTTAGTGAGATAAATTCAGGTTGTGGTCATGTCAGCAAGAAATTAACATAAAGCCCGAGCAAAGCGAACTAGTTTCTCTGTGTTAACACAGAACATTATATTCATTATGCCCATCAAAATATAGGAGGACTAATTGAGACTGAAAAAATAAAGTCAAGCTCCTCTCTGAGGGTTTCCTGGCAAGGCAGCTCACCCACTCTAAGCCTTTTGTCTTTCCTTCACTGTGGGCCTCTGGACTGGCACAGAACAGCATCCTGTAAAATTACGTTAAATTAGAGAACACTCGGGCAGTGTTAATAGCATGTCTTGACATTTCTTCATGGCTCAAAGAGCAATAGCTGATTATCTACTATAAGCTGTGCACTGGAGCTAGCTAGGAATGAGCAGTTCTTCCTGTCTATATTAATCTTTCTATCCATCTGTTGACCAATCATTTGATGTATCAAGCAATAAACTAAGTGATCTATGGATCTTCTTTCCTTTCTGCCCATCAGACCTCCCACCTATTCTGACCTCTCTTCTTCCAAATTAAGATCTAAACAGGGACTTCCTTGGTGATGCAGTGGTTAAGACTTCGCCTTACAATGCAGGGGTTGTGGGTTCGATCCCTGGTGATTTTGGTCAAGGAACTAAGAGCCCACATACCTCACTGCCACAAAACCAAAAAACATACAACAGAGACAATATTGTAACAAATTCAATAAAAACTAAAAATGGTCCACGTCCACCACCACCCCCGCCCCCACACACAAAATCTAAACAAAGCTAGAATCAGACAGATCTCTGAATTCTAATCTTATTTTGGTGACCTGGAACTTCTACATCTGTTGAATGAAGGGCTGAGTGCAGTTGGCAGCTTCTGGCATCCATAGCTCCTGGATCAGAGTGCCTCTGTTTCAGTCCTGCCTTTATCCCTTCCTGTCTTTGTGATCTTGGGCAGAGTATTTAATCTCACTGTGCCTCAGTTTCCTCATCTGTGAAATTAGGGTCATCATTTTACCTAGCAACTGTTTGGAAGCTCAGGTGAGGTGATCTCTGTAAATTGCTTAGAACAGTGTGTAGTGCATATTATTCACCTGGTTATATCAGTATTTACCTGGTTATCTTTGCTACCCTGATCTCTATTATTTGTGGACCATAGATGCTTGACCTGCCAGTTAGCTGTCCCAGTTTTCTCCCTCCATCCATCTTCACAAGGCTCATAGTTTGATATTGAGACAAGCATGATTACCTAATGAAAACAGAAGATGAGATGTAACTGGATATCAGAGGATGAGAAGGGGTTTGCCTGGGAGAGAATGCAGGGGCCATCATAGGCAGAAAGAACTGTGTTAAAACGCAGGAGAGAGCTCAGCACGCTTGGTGTGCAGCAGTCTGTTGTGGCTGGTGTCGAGGATGCTTGTGGGATGATGGAGGTGATGAATGGAGATGTGATCCTGCATACAGACGGACACTTAGCCCCACCTGAGACACTGGCTCTTCAGCACAGTTACTCCCCACCGTGGGGGACGAGGCACCTGCGATTCCCCAAAAGTGGGCTCTGAGTCTTGGAGAGGCCGTGAGGGACTCATGGATACATTGTGAAACCCTTACCATTTGCTCCTCAGGACGCGTGCTTCGCTGTTTCTTAATATTGGTGTTATTTAACCTCAGGACTCACTTATCCATTGGCCAAGCTTTGGGGGATAAGGTGCCCCAGTTTTTATGCTTCTGACTGAATAGCTAAGCAGCTCATCCTAGCGCAGAGAGCTCCACGGTGGGTATTGTGAGGCTTCAGGCCTGGGTTTGCTTCTAACCAACAGTGGGACCTTAAAAGCCACTTTCCTTCTCTAGGTCATGTTTCTTTATCTGTGAGATAAGAGAAGTGGTCTGGGGGTCCTTAGGCATCCCTTTGGCACTTTGGTGAAACCTCTAGGAACCCCTTCAAGTTTTTAAATGCCTCAAATAAAATACACAGAACTACAAAAGAAACTGTTTCATTGAAAGGAAATATAAAAATAGTAAATAAATTTGTGGTATGATGATATATGTACATCTTATTAACGCATTATGTGGCTTCATAGCTACTGTAAGTTCAAATTATTGATGAGCACAGTGACATTTTGCAATATCTGCAGTAAAAATACCTTGAATTTACATTGAAAACCAAGTCACAGGTGCTGTTAATACCAGTGTGGTTTGTGATTTATATTTGTGGTTAGAGGAAATGTCATACTTCAGTTAGAGGCTGGTGAAAATAATCATGTAATTATTTTTCCCGTCCAAATTTATGGAACCCAGGATTGTACCTTTGGACTATGCATTGGTGATCCATGGAGCTCAGGTTACCAATCCTTGGACTTCTAGGATGTTCTTTTGCCGATTCTCTGGCTATCAAATGATGTGATAATCTCCATAATACTCAATTTCCAAATAAGTGAAAAATGTTAAAATTTCCATTTAATTCGTAAAGCTCCTATCAGTTGTTTTGAGAGGGTCCCAGGTGCTTGGAGAGGTGCGGGAGGAGCTTTTATCTGGGATATTGACTGCACTGGGGTCTGGTTAAGCATTGCTCGTGGCAGTTGCCCAAGGCGCTCAGTAACGGCAGCTGTGCAGGCGTAGGCCACAGCTGATCTCATCACTTAGTGAGTCCTGAGCCGTCGCTACCACTGGATGTACGGTGATAGGGTCCCGGGCGCCTCCGGTTACACTGTGACCCGCTGATCAGTATGTTAATATAACATTGTTAAAGAAAACATCTTACCTAATATGTGTTGTTGATTCAGTGACACTGAGCTCACGGCTAACAGCACTATAACTCATGCCTGAGTGAAGCTTGTCTAGCGCATCACGGTGTTCTTGAGCTTAGGAACGCTAGACAGCACGTCAGCATGATGCCCCGGGGCCGCTTTAGACAGAGAAGTCACCAGTGAAAAGCACAAAATTGTGAAACGAGGGCAGTGAATAGACTGTTTATGGTATGAGAGCCAGATCAAGAAGGCGGAGCAGAGCCTTGTTTGACCTTAACTGGAATCATGTGCATTAGGGGCTCAGGCTTTTTGCCTCTCTGCACATGTCCACCGAGAACCACTGAAGTGCTCCCTGTATTTTTTTGTTTGGTGGTTTTTTTGTTTTGGCCTCTCTGAGTAGCGTGCAGGGTCTTAACTCCTTGACCAGGCATCGCACCCGTGCCCCTGCAGTGGAGGTGTGGGGTCCTAACCACTGGACCTCCAAGGACTTCCCATACTGCCTGAATTATTTTTGCAGTTACACGTGAATTTTAGTGAGTAGGTGCTTTGCAGTCCTGGGGATTGACCGTTTACACCAGTATTTCTTCCTGGAGCTGAGGTCTAGTTGTGACGCTGCCTCTCTGTGTCTGATCTTGATTTAGTTATTTTACTACTCTGGATTTCTGTTTTCTTCCTTATAAAACAAAGATGTGGGATAGATCAGTCGCGGTAGATTTTTTTTTACATAGCAGAAGTAACTCATTCATGTAAAAGCTCGGGTCCTTGGCTTTCTGCCTCGCCCACAGCTCTGCTCTTCCACCAGTTTTATCAAGAACCTACGGAGAACCATTAGGCTAGATTTTCCTGTTGGTTAGCTTTTCCCTTTTCATTTGACAAATTTTATTCACTTGACAAATATTTTATTCATTTGACAAATATTTATTGAGCTTGACACAATTCTGGATGCCGTTCTTGTACCAAATTCACTAAAAAAAATGATTAGAACTATCTGTAAATGGCCTGCAAATCACTTTTATTTGTAATTGTTTTTTTTTTTTTTTTTTTGTAATTCTTATTAAATAGGTTTTCATCTTCTGACCTCTCTTACAATCAAATGGTCCAAATAATCTTTCAAATTCACTGTTTTTTCAGAGTCACCAGATTCACTGAGGAGCACTTCAGGCTTCACTCACCCTGGTCTGGGAATCCTTCATCTCTGAGATTAGAACCAAAATCACCCTCCTCGGTGGTCACATCTGAAGGTAGGTCATTTGGAAAGCAGGGCCCCCACCCACAAGCTAAACCCGTTTAAGGTGACACCCAGTATTTTCCTGGGCATCCCTCATTTTGGGGGTTGTGCTTAACTTCTCTACTAGAAGGTCGTCATGATGGGGATGCCTTTTCCCTCTGGCGAATTCACTTCCAAAACCTATGTGTTCAAGAGTAGCAAAATAATGTAGTTGTATGTATTAACAATCTTGAAGTCCCCTTTTGCTAATTTTAAAGAACATTATAATTTTTACATATGGCAGTTGATGTGTGATTTTTCTTAGCCTTCTGTGCATGAAAACTAAAAGCACAATTTGTTAAGATTATAACTAGTTCTTCAAAGGAGATTCATTCCTCTAAGAGGAAAGAAGGGCATTGTCAGTAGATTTGGATCAGTTGGTTTTCACCTAGTGAATGTATTTTAATCATGAGATCTTCAGAGTCATCAGAAGAACAGTGTTAATACTTAATCTTTAGTGAGAGTATCTTTCATCATTGGCATTTCTGTTCTTTAGAGAAAAAAAATAGGATTTTTCTCTGAAATGCCTTTTTCATTATGAAATGATGAGGTTGAATTATTTCTATTTCTGTACTAAGAACTGGCTTAAGGAAGGCATGGAGATATGTGGTAGCTTCAGTTTTAATTTGATATGGATTATTTCAGGTTGACAATCATAGGTTTTTAATAAATCTGTTGATGTTCAGATGGTCTGGGCAAAAGGACATGATCTGCAAGGGAACCCTATTCCAGCCGATGTTGGTGGCTCTGGTGAGCTCTGCTTCTCATCATGCAGGCCCCGTACATTCCCCTCCTCACTGACTCTAGACCACGCGGCTCGCTTCAGTCAACAGGACATTAGCAGGATGTAAGCAGTGGCTTGGTGGGCATTGGGACGTTAGGCTTTGTCCTCTTGGAATCTTCCTTGGCGCTGTAGAAAAGCTTGCACTGGATTCTTAAATGATTGGCTGTGTGGAGAGAAACCCTGAAGGATGAGGCCATCTTAAATGTTCCAGTCCCGATCCAACTTCTGACTGAACGTTGCCTGTGGAGTGACCTCACCCACACCAGGTTGAATAAAACTGCTCAGCTGAGCCCAGCCAATCCAGTGAATTGTAAGAAACAGTCAATTATTGTTGTCTTAAGTCACTAAGTTTTGCTGTGGTTAGTTACATTGCAGTCGATAATGGAAATTATGCCCTACTTTAAGAAATGTGTTCAAAGGGATATTTTTCTGTGAATGTTCATAGAAGACATTTTTCCTTTCATAATGCTATGATTCTGTAATGCCACTGGAAGTACAGTGAGCAAGGGTAGGCACGTGTGTGTGTGCGCATGTGTATGTGTGTATGTGTATGTGTGTGTGAACCAATGTTGTGGGATCCTTTCTTACACCATTGCAACTGAGTGTTATACATGCAATATTTTTATTTTCACGAAGGATATACCTGAAGAAGATACCTTGAAAAGTATTCACTCTTTTATTCATTCAGGTTATGGAAGATACTGAGAAGCATAAAGGAAAGAGCCATCACCTAGAATCCCACCACCCAGAGGCCAACTTTGGGAAGTTTTCATTTTGTAACAATAGTTAACATAGTAAAAAGCTTTCCTTGATTTTTCTTTGAAATTCTAGTATATAAATTTTATCCATTGAGAGTGTAGACATTCTCATATCCTTATACAAGTGGTTTTAAACACATGCTCAGATCTAAATTAGTATTTATAACTTGGCTTAAACTTACAATTACTATAAAATAAGTTAATATCTAACTTTTTAGTAGGTGCCACTGTATAAAGTTTTCTTCCTTCCTCCTCCCTCTTGACCTTGAAACTCAGATGAAATATCATGGACAGCATGATTTCCTCTTTCATGTTGGAGGAAACTGGAAGGAAACTGTCTTTGAGATAGTCTGCCCCAAGGATACAAAATTAGAGCTTTCCTTTGGGTTTGCATCCTCCCTCTTCTGTTTCCAACACCCACAATATTCAGAGTTCTTTGTGCTTAAGAGAAAAGCTAGGAAGACCCCTTCATGATCCAAACAGTTCTTCTAAGAGGCTTATTGTTCTCTCAGGTGTTGCATTTCATTACAGATGGTGCGCTTGTTATGAATATGCTAGGTATGAAAGAGAAGCAAAAGAACATTTGAACACCTTCTTCCCATCTTCTTCCCTCCGTGCCCTTCTCTGATCCCTTCCGCCCTCCTTCCAAGCTTTTTGTTTGCTTGTCATGTTTCCAAATATTAGTAAGATGAGGTCTTGTTTGCCTGTCAGAAGTCGTGCCCATGGTTGGCATGATTTTTTACATTATTTTAAGTATGAGAGCTAGAAAGATTCATTCATGGCACTGCATGCCTAGCACTGCATTCTTTCCCCCTAATAGTCGGTTTATGGAAGCTTGATCTGGTGACTTCTGCCACTGAGTAGGTAAGTAGGATGGAATGGAATCATTTTGAACTGCAAAATTTTAGATCATTATATTCTGTTTCATTTCAAGATGTTAAGGAAGGAAGAGGTTGTTGAAAGAGGTCTGTTGATATAGATAGTGCAACCCCACCATTCCTTTTCTTTTTTTTTTTTTTCTGTTTAACAAAACCGAAGGTGAGGGCCATTCTTTAATTCATCACTTGATCACTGTTTGTGGGATGCCCTTGGTTTGCCTCTCTTGGAGCTGCTGCTGGGTGTGGGGATTGAGGAAGTGAAATGATTTGCTCAGTGACACAGATGGAGTTTCGGCAGCACCAGAACTTCAAAACAGTCCTCCATTTCTTTGAGGTGTTACTTTATAACAAATTTCCAGTCTTGATTTTTTTTTTTAAATTGGTATTTCCTGTAATGGAGTAAGATGATAGTCCATAGATGTTTACGTAAGATTTATGAGTTTTAGAAGAATTGACTATATGTATGTTGTCAAAGTTAGAAAATTTGACTTATTATCTAATAGCTGTTTGGTTGATAGGTTCAACTCTTAATTTCTCAAAGTTGTTATATATGTATAACTAAAATTCTTATATATGTATAACTGAATCACTTAGCTGTATGTCAGAAATTAACACAACATTGTAAATCAACTACACCTCAATAAAATAAATTATAAAATTAAGCTATTTTATTTATGGTGATACAAAAGTGCTTTTTGCTTTTTCTGAATTACCTATGTTTAAAAAAACAAAACTAAAAGAGTAGAATTTTGTGTCAGTCCCCTGCTGAGTTGCATGACTTATTTTCCTTTTACTGCTGAAAGTTTTTAGCAAACTTCAAAGCTGGATAAGAAACTTAATTGTCTTCTTATTTGAGTTCATTGGACAGATGAAGAAATCACGGCCTGGGGAGGTTACTTGCTGACGTTCATAGAGCAAGTTCGGTGCCAAGAGACTTAGACGTTGCATTGTTTGACTTGAAGTACAGTACATTTTTCCTTGGGTGTGGAGTAATTGCTGGCAGGGCTGGTACCAGACGCGCGCGCGCGCACACACACATACACATACGCACGCGCGCGCGCACACACACGTGCACACTCTCACATGTTCTTCATGACGAATCCGTTTTCAGAGGCGTGGGCTGTGCACTGTCTTCTCCCAAAGCTCCTCTGAGGTGAGGATGGGGTGCACCCGCCTTTCGGGCGGTCCCGGGAGGCACCAGCTGGGGCACATGAGATGAGGAGGAGACGGGCGATAGCGGGCATGGGCAGGCGGAGCCCACCGGGGCAGCGGGGTCTCCTGCCGCGGAGCGCTGTCTTTGGAGAGGGTGTAGCATAAGTTCCCAGTGGCCCCCTGCAGGGGTGACTAGCGGGGCGGTCTGTGTCTCTATCTTCCCTGAAGGTCTTGTAGGAACGTGATGGAAGGCCCACGGGCAGAGCCTCCGGCCCTAGGGGCAGGCCTGGTCACATGGGAACTGAGCGCGGGAGGAGGGGAAGCGGGGTGCCTGTGGAGGGGCCACGTCTGCAGGCCCCGGGGGGACTGGGCTGTGGGCCGAGGTCTACACGCAGTGCGGCTCTGACAGGGGCCCGGTCTCGGCTCTTCTCTCTTCTTCCATCTGTGCGCCCGGGGGCGTGGAGGAGGAGGACGCGGCTGGGCAGTAAGCGCCCCCGCGTCGCCGGCGGCACCGGGCAGCCTGCGTTCCCCCGATGTCAGCCCCCTCCACCTGCTCCCGTCTGCTGACTGAGCATGAGCATTAGATGCCGTGTTGCTGGACTTCCTTGCCCTCTGCTGTCCGGATGGACTCGGGAATGGGGAGGCTGCAGAGGAGAAGGGAGAGAACCGTGAAGTCAGGCTCTGTCCCCGGGTCGCTTCCCGCCATCAGGCGCGGGGTTTTCTCCGTCGCCCTCTTGGAAGCCCCGGAGTGCTGGGCCGCCCCTCCCGCAGCCCTTTTCTTGGGTCCCGGTAGCTCCGTCCGCCTGGCCCTCTGGCTTCCGCACTCCCTGATCGGTCCCCCAGCCCCACCTCGCCTGGTAAATAATCCCTGATTCAGCGTCCTCAGAGTCTCATGAGTGTGTTCCGTCTGTTTCCTGCTGGGCTTGGCTGAGACACTGGTTTGAAGAGTTTGCTCTCCAGACAGAATTGAATGAGATGAAACAGCTAGAGATGGTCTGAAGATATAAGATAATGAAGTGTAAATTGTACTTAGCCCTAAGGACACTCAGCATGTGGGACAGGTTAACAAAAGAAAGGGTGCTTATGAAAGAAGACAGTTTTGGAGGGCTGCCTTAGGTTGTAATTGGTGAACTTTTTTTTTTTTTTTTGGTCTACTCTATGGGTAGCTCTGTTTCAGTTGTGACTTGAAAATTAGAAGTTCTGCCTTATTATAATCATGTATGCAGTTAATTATAATGTATTTGACCCTGTAAGGTGGAATAATAGATAATTCATAGAAACAGAAGAGAGACGTGGATCCACCTATCTGGAAATTTCAATGACTTCTCTCATGTATTTTAATTTTAGATAAGTAAGTCAATTCCTCCTCCCTCATCCCTCTAATGGGTTATAATCCAGTTTTTGGAAGATTTTTTAAAAAGCTGATGTGAAAGGCATTTCAAGCTGCTTAGAATAAAGTGCTGTAGCAACAGAAAGCACTGATTTTGTACTTATTTACAGAGGGCCCCCTGTGAGTCAGGCATTTAGCTAAGCACCATGGAGTCAGTAATGAATAGTATTTGATCACTGCTTTCAAGGAAATCACAACATAGTTGGGAAAATAGACTTCAAACAAATAATTATGATAAATATTTTAAGTATTATAAGTGTATACAGGGTATTATGTATATCTAAATAAGGGTGTAGTTAAGCTTGTGAATGTCAGATATTTCTTCATGGAACAAGTGACACTGAATTGGGTCTTGAAGAATAATAGTTTCCCAGGGAGAGAAAGAGGGGATGGTTGAAAGAAGGTATAGAATTTCCTGGGAGGTTGGAGAATCAGTGAGGCATATGATTATTTGGCCAAAATGCTGGTGGCCTTTGAAGGAGTGCCTGCACTTGAGGCCAAGGGGTAGAATAGCAAATCTGATCCCTAATGCTTCTCAGTTAAAATAATACAGAAGGCGCACACACACATTAGGAATGAAGACAAAACAGAAATACTGTCTTTAAGAACCTTTGGACATTAAAATATTGCTAGACCTCATGGAGCACGTGTTCTAAATACTAAGCAATGCAGATTTCTAATTCATGAGCATCTCAAAGGAAGGGGAGCAACCCATTGGTACCTTCTATCAGTGTGTTACTTTGCCCAGATTTATGTGCACTTACACCAGATTTATCACCATATAATTACTTTGTATCACTTCAGAATTATGTAAAGTAAGGAAATATGGTAGATTGTCTTTTCAGTTGCTAAGGGTTATGTTAGCATCCATATTTCATGATCACCTGTTTAGGAGAACATATCTGACACCCTTACTGTAAGAGAGAGTTGAGCCTTCTTCCTTCTAATTATTCTAGTCCCTAAAACTTTAGGATCGGTAAGCTTGATGTCCTAAGGTAGAGACTTGGTGACAATTGTTTTATCAATATCAGACTTTCAGGCACAGTGAATTTCCAAGTGCTGCTTACTACATTGGGACACTGGTAAACAAGAATTCTTCTGCAGAGGCATGAACAAAATGGTGTAATACATTGGTATTAGAGCAAAAGCCTTTGTGAACAGAAAGCTTTTAATCTGCTCATAGTCAAGGTCATTTTATTGTCAGGAAATTGAAGTTCATGAATTATAGACACAGGAACAAAGTCTGATCAAGTATCACGGAACTAGAGGGGAGAAACCCAGAATTAAGCTTAAACTCCCCTGTTCTGCAGGGGCTGCATCTCTGCTTTATTCTTTCCTTATCCTGTTTCGTTCCTTGTTCTATTTCTGCGTTAATTATCTTTTGCTTTGTAACGAATTACCTCAAAACTTAGTGGCTTAAAACAACCACCACCATTTAATATCCTAAAGAAGTCTGCAGGCTAACTGGGCTCAGCGGGGGTGGTTCTTCTGCTCCAAATGGTGTTGCTGGGGCTGTGGTTCTCTGCAGGTTCAGATGAGTCAGGGGCCCCGGCTGACCACTCCCACATGCATGCGGTTGGTGCTGGCTGTGGACCCCTGAGTGCTCTTTCATGTAGGTCTTGTCCCTGTGGCTTGGACTTCTTTTAGCCTGGGGGCTTGATTACAAGAGTGGGCATTACAAGTATGCAAAAGCAAAAGTTACCAGGCACTTGAAGGCCAGGGCTCAGAAATCCTGGATGACCATCCCTACTGCATTTTGTTGGTCAAAGGGCCAGCTGCCTGGAGAGGGAAATAGACTTGGGAAGAGTGACGAACAATTGACACACTTTTTTTTTCTTTTTGTACGTGACTCAACATGACCAATATGTCCCTCAGGCCCCAGTCTTCACGCAAACAGTTTAGTTCAGTGTTTATCACCAATTGGATGGAGCCTCTGTATCTGCCTTGTGTCTTCCCTTGTGGCTTTTGGGTCTTTCCTTGTGGCTCAGCTGGTAAAGAATCTGCCTGCAGTGCAGGAGACCTGGGTTCGATCCCTGGGTTGGGAAGATCCCCTGGAGAAGGGAAAGGCTACCCACTGCAGTATTCTGGCCTGGAGAAATCCATGGACTGTATAGTTCATGGGGTCACAGAGACTCGGACACGACTGAGCAATGTTCACTCACTGCACTTCACTTCTGTGTCTGCAGCCTCTGTGTCAGCATCAAATGCTCCCAAGTTCAGATGCTTCCAAGAGACACTCAATGGCTGCTGGCTGTCCACTCACTGGTGGGTTGAGACGCCCAAGTCTTGTGATGCTGAGGGTTCTGCTTGAGGGGCCAAGGTAGGGGGGGATTACGTCATGAGAAGGGTGGGAGGAGCAGGCAGTGGCAGCTGAGAGCATCGGTGGGATCTGAAGGAACCCGCAGATCCTACCCATTCTGCTGAGGCGAGAGAGTTCTTCCCTTTCCACGTCCCACAGAAGCTCTGCTTGGTCTGCCTTCTGATCTCTTGAGTCATGCTTTCCTTTTTTCTGTTACTCCCGTGTACCGCACTCCCTTCTAACCCTGTGTCCTTCCGTGTCCACGGACAGGACGCCTCTCCTCTCTCCCCACCTGTCATCTAGCTTCTGACTCACCTTCAGACCTCAGCCAAGTGTCACTTCCACAGGGGAGCATGGAATCTTTTGGACTGCATCTCATCCCTGTTCCATCTGTGTTTCCTTCATCACACTGATCAGAGTTTGTCATCTGGGGCCTGTGGGGCTGCTTGATCACCATCTGCCTCGCACTGTGGGCTTTAGAGGAAAGGCCCGTGTTTGCGCTTCTCAAGGCGAGTGGCTGTGGGACTCCGATGTGGTGCCGTCGGTTATTTGTGGTTTGAGTGATTTGAAAGTTAGAAGCAGTTGCCTTGAAAAGGTAAGGAGTAAATGGAGAGGCTCTTTGTCTTGATGAGAGAAGTTAAGAGCGACCTGGTCTGGGTACTTCAGCAACATCCTTTCTCAGGAAGCCCCCGCCGCACCGTGGTGTTTAGGAGTCACTGAAGTCCTGTCATTAGGAACATAGTGGTGGACTTGCCTGGTGGTCCAGTGGTGAAGAATGTGCCTGCCAATGCAGGGGAAACGGGTTCAGTCCCTGGTCTGGGAAGATTCCACACGCGGGGCAACTAAGCCTGGGTGCCAAACTCCTGAGCCTCGCGTGCCTAGAGCCCGTGCTCACAACGAGAGGCCCGTGCACTGCGGTGAAGAGCAGCGGCTGCTGCCTGCAACCAGAAAGCCCGTGCCCAGCGAAGGCCCAGCACCACCAGGAAGAAAGGAACAACAACAACAGAAAAGAAGATACTGGTAGAGGCTGTGTTTCTGAAATGTAGCAGGAATTCCTGCCTAAAAATAGACAATAAGTGCCTAATTAAAAGCCAACTTCTTTTTTCTTTTTTGCTTCCAGCTCCCTCTGGCCCCAGTTCCATACACAGAGATCTCAGGGCAAACTTTGTGCCTGTGGGGCTGCGACAGCTCATACCATTCCTGCTGACTCTCCCACGAGGCCAGCATCTTGTTTGACTGTAAGTCAAAGATCAGTTAGATTACAGTTTGGGATGAGATGTGCCTGTGGGCATAATCTTGAGATAACCACAGCTGTAACTTTTTGTCCAGTTCTGTCGCACCATCTAAAAACAAAGTGAATGTGGAAGAATCACAATGGCAGAAGAGAAATAGAAAGAATAAGAAATAACTGAGATTCTGTTTTACTCAAAGATTCTGTATACTATGAATTCTAGGGTTTTTCAGTTCCACACTTTCAGAGATTAAGATGGAGGGTAATATTGCTTCAGTTAATTTATTTCACTGAAATAACTTAATTCACTAAGTACGTATTGAATATTTGTATCTTACTGGAGGGTGTAAAAACAAATAGAAGTTGGTCCATGACCTTGAGGTTTACACCTAGCATGGAAATACGGTACGTGTCTGTGCCATGCGATCCTAATAATGAAGGGGTCAATAAAGAGGGCTGGATAGGACCTGATTAGGGGCTGGGGTAGTTGTGAATGTCTTTAATAGGTGAGCATGGCGAGCTGGTCTCCATGGTTGAGTAGATTTAGGGCAGTGTGCACAGAAGGGAGGGCACTATAGTCTGGGAAAGTTACATGTGAAAGTAAAGAGGAAGAGAAGGAGCAGGAAGGCCCTTTCACTCTGCCAGGGCAGTGAGCGCCTGGGGGTAGGGACGAGAAGGTAGAGAACAGAGGAGGGACCAGCCTTTGGGTGGGACCCTTGAAGGCCAGGTTGAGTGAGTGATGGTCGCTCAGTTGTGTCCGACCCTTTGCAATCCCATGGATTATAGCCTGCGAGGCTCCTCTGTGCATGGGACTCTGCAGGTCAGATACTGGAGTGGGTTGCCATTTCCTTCTCCAGGGGATCTTCACGACCCAGTGATTGAAACCGGGTCTCCTGCATTGCCGGCAGACTCTTTACCATCTGAGCCACCAGGGAATCCTAGGAAGCCAAGTGACAGATGCTGAATGCTTATGAGCAGGGGAAGTCACATCAAAAAATCTGTGCTTTCAGAACATTATTTTGATGATAGTTGTCAAGGGGTTTTGATGAGGGAGAATCTGAAGCCAGTGAGACTGCCTGCGAGGCTGTAGTGTTGGCATCACAACAGTGGGGTGGTACGGAGGGGCCGGAGAAACGGAGAAGGGAAGCGAACAAAACAAGGCTCACCTCCCACACTCCTGGTAGGAATGTAAACTGGTGCAGCCACTATGGAGAACAGTATGGAGTTTCCTTAAAAATCTAAACATGGAGCTACCATATCATCCTGCAGTCCGACTGCTGGGCGTATATCCAGAAAAGAGGAAACTCTAATTCAAGAAGACACATGCACCCTAATGCTCACAGCAGCACTGTTCACAAGAGCCAAGACATGGAAGCCAGCTAAATGCCCATCAACTGATGAATGGATAAAGATGTAGGACATATAAATGGTTAATATGCATAATGTACATGCATCATACACACACTTATATATGTATATATAAAATGGAATATTCCTCAGCCATGAAACAATGACACGTCTTTTGCAGCAGTATTGATGGACCTAGAGATTGTCATACTAAGTGAAGGAAGTCAGAATGAGAAAGACAGATATCATGTGATATCACTCCTATGTGAAATCTAAAATAATAGTACAAATCAAATTTATAAAACAGAAACAGATCCGGGCATAGAAAATATGTGGTTACCAAAGGGGAAGGGTGGGGTTGAGGGATAAATTAGAAGTTTGGGATTAGCAAATGCACACTGCTGTGTATAAAACAGATAAACAACAAGGACCTACCGCCCAGCGCAGGGAACTGCAGTCAACATCTTGTGATAACCTACAGTGGAAAAGAATCTAAAGAAGCTACACACACACACGTCTGTATAACGGAACCACTTTGCAGTATACCTGAAACATTGTAAATCAAGTATGCTTCAGTAAAATTTGAAAAATACAATACTGTACTCTCATGGACGAATGGAGTTCAAAGGAAGAACCGGTAGTTCCATGTCTGGATTCCCAGTGGAGAAGACAAGGAGGAAACAAAGGGGTACTGAGCCTGGGTGAATGGAAGCTTGGTTCCACAATCCCCAGGACCAAGGTTGGGGATGGTAGCTCAGGTGGCACGCACCAGAGGAATGAGATGTCTGACAGCAGGGGCAGATAACTGCGGGTAGTTGAAAGATAAAGGCTGGGGATATAAATTAGCACATCAGCAGAACCCTGTGGACTGAGTAAACCCATAGAGTATAAATGTGGAGTTGTGCTAGATATTTAGATAGGAAAATAAACAAAGAACGTGTATAGTGAAACCTTCAAATCCGGACATCTAGTTGACCTGTGAGTTACTTGGGGTAGGAAACACCCCCAGTTTCCAGTGTGCATCGCCTCCTCTTCTGCTCTGCCCCCGGCCCCCCCTCAGCCTGGGGTCGGCACTGGCCGTCCGGCGGGGCTCGCCTACATCCTCAGCCGACGTGCTCCACGCGCAGCCCAGGTGAGCCTTTCCGTTGGGTCCGCGGCTCAGCCCCGGGCCTGTCTGCATGCGGAGCCTGGGGCCGCTTCCCCGCGCTCACGCCGTGACGCCCCCTTGCGGCTGCCGCTCCCCACACTCGTGGGCATGCTGACCCCGCGGCCTCCGCGTGTTTGCCCCGGCTCGGAGCGCTTTTCTTCTCGGTGTCTGTAGGACTTGTCCGTTGCCTCCTCCAGGCCTTTGCCAGTTTGCCCCGCTGTTTAACGTGGTCGCCCCTGCACTTCCGGTCCCGGCTGCTGCCCTCCTTCGGGCGTTTCCCTCTGCTCCTTGGTACCTCCCAACACCCAGGCTGTTTGCTTACTGTGCGCTGTCAGCCTGCCTCCCCAGAGCGCTGTTCAGGGGAGCAGGGATTTCTTCCTGTATCACTCTCCGTGACATCCTCAGTGCCTACACAGTGAAGGGACTCAGTAATCACTTGTTAGGCAAATGAACAAAATTCTGATAGAAGCTGCTTTTTTCCAGAGGGATTGTGACATGTTTGAGTTCAACTGTCAGTAATTTTTATCTTCATATCAGCGCTTAGTAAGTGTTGAATAAGTGGATGGAACCTAAAATATAAAAATGCTATCTCACTTTATCTAGTTCCAGAAATTTCCATTGCAAAATGGAACCTTTAAATGGTGATGCGTGGATGGGGTGTGGAGGAATAGTTTCGCTTCATTTAGCTGACCTTCCGCTTGGGCTTCAGAATTCACATAGTGGTTTGCCAGTTCTTTCATTATTACTGTGATTATTAATTGGATGCTATTTTAATATTTGGCCCCTAAACTCTCAGCTGATGTTTTAGGAGATTATACTATATAGGGTGCAGAAATTGCTGGGGCTGAGTCCATCTGTTCATGGCCAAGTAAGGAACAGCATTGGCAAGGAACACAGGGTGAATTTAGTTGTGCCTCTGGGAGTCACAGTGGTGATGGTTCATGGTCTCTGGGAAACAGCTGCCTGGGCTTCCTTCCGCAAAAGAGATCTTGATTTGGTTACCTGGTGGGTGCTTTATATAAATAAAATAAACAACCTTGAGAGACTGGGAGGGGTGGGAGGGTTGTTAGAAAGGAAGAACCATGTGCAGAAATTGCTCTTTATTTGGGAGCATTGACTTGAGAAATCCCTCCAAAGTTTGCTTTTGTTTTATTTGGTATCACTTTCATCTGTTCCCAGGAGATGCAGATGTCTTTGGAAGGAATGCATGCAGGAAAATAGGCTGTAGGAGGCAGAAATGAATTCTTGAAATAACAAGCTTCTGAAGGACTGAACAGCCCCAGGAAGCTGGGCTGTTACCATATCTTGAAGGTTGAGATTTGAGAGAAACCAACTATGGTGTTCCCTGACGCCAACATTGATGTGGTTTGTTGATGATAGGACTAACGGGCCAGGTTCTCATTTGTATTTTTAGGTAGGGCTTTTTAAGAGAGTTCAGACCGTAGGGAAATATGGCACAAAGGAACTTGGAAAATAGCAGCAGCAGATTATGCCTTTGCTTACCTTGAGGGTTAAAATGATTCACAGAAAATTGTTTTGGGTTTTTTCTGGCTGGTGAAAACACTGTAAGTCCTTGTTTTCAATTCACTGTCTATAAAGGGTCAGAAGAAAGTTCAAATGTGACATTCCCTGAGGCTACTGCCTGTCAGCTGGCCAGATGTTTAAATCAGTGTTCCTAGCTCTGCCTAAAAGTGCCAGAGGTATATTGGGTGTTTGGTCTGGGGTCAAAAGGCACGTGAGAAGAAACATCAGAGACGAGCCTTTTTTGGTTTTAAAATGTCTTATTTGTGTTTGCACTCATTTCTGTCCTAATTAAAAAGGACAACTCATGTGGTAACCGAGAAATTGAACTTGGTGTCCAAGGTGAAAGTGAATGAGAAACAAAAATGTTTCTCTGGAGAGTTTTGTGATGAGAAGCAGGAAATCTGACTCCATGGAGCTCCAAAGAAAGTCCTGTCTATCTATATCTTTCTTTTTTTTTTTTTCCCCATTGAAAAGGTCACATCTTTATGTAGCACAATTCTTGGAGTGAGTCCTTAACTTTCACCAAATGAGTTAAAATGTTTATATCCAAAAAATAAAAGATATATTTCCATCAGAGTTTCTCTGATTAGGAAAAGAAAGACACCACTGCGTCCTAAGTTTTGTTTTATTTTTTTCCCTGATTGTCTTTTGTATTTTTGACAAGTGCCCTAACTTCAATAATCTGTTTTAATTCTAAATTCATAGTGATCTGTCTTATTCAACTGATAAGATCATCAAGGTTCTTTTCGTTCTTGTTTTCTTCCTCTGCTGTTTACCTAGTGTTTGTAATTATCTTTCATTGAGGTTGAACAGGGGAGGGGACAAGAAGAGAAAGTAGAGCAAAAATCACTCATGTTTTAGACTGTGGCCCATCCTGCTTGTTGATTTCTCCATCCATCCACCCATCAATTCAGCCATCCATCTACCCATCAACTCATCTGTCCATCCACTCATTTATCCATCCATACATGCATACATACATCCACCCATCCACCCATATATCCATCCATCCATTCATCTAGCCACACATGAACTCAGCTTACATCCATTGACCTTATGCTATGAACCAGGCAAACTAGGATCTCTCCCATGAAGGAGAGTAGACCAAGTGATAAGCATTTATAGTGGAAAATGTTAACAATCAGGTAAATTCAACCATGGGAGGATCTTACCACCTGTTTTTAGGGGTTTCAGGGAAAGTTTCAGGGAAGAAGTACTGTCTCAAGTGATGCAGGAAGGATGAATTGAAATTTAGCTGGATGAACGCTATGTGTTTGGTCTTGACTATGGTTACGAGGTGAGGAAGAGTTTCCAGAAGGAGAGTTGTGTTTCTGAAGTCCTTGCAAATTCAGAACTCTTGTAATTCAAGAATAATTATGACAAAAGATGGCGGCTATTTCCTTTTATCAGCTAATATGGCGCCACCCTGTGGCCACTCTATAAACAGTTTGGCGTTCCCTTGGCTCAGCCTGCTTCGAAACTATTATTTCTTGAAGAATTTTACCATTTGGGGCAGATTTAACATTGATTCAAATTAATGTGACACCATATTAGTGTTTTAATTTCACATTATTTCAAAACTACATAATGCAAGGTCACATCAAATAGGACCAAACTCTGCAGAGGTTAGCTCATGGCCATTTGTTGGAATTGGAAGTAGCTCAGCATGGGTAGTGTATAGACCAGAGAGTAATCCTAATCTCTTGAGGAGATGGAGGGGAGGAAGAATGGTGGGAGAGGCGATGGAGAAAGTATCAGGGCCCTGAACCAAGTGTCTGAGCCGTGAAGAGAGGACTGCGGTGGGAACCCTCTCAAGAGTGTTGAGGAGGGAAGGCAAGGTCAGCCTTAGGCTTCTTCAGGTTTTAATCAGTGAAACAGTTGAAATTAGACTGAGGCTGTGCATGGGTTTCAGATACTTTCCAGGTGGCTCAGTGGTAGAGAATCCACCTGCAGTGCAGGAGATGCAGGTCTGATCCCTGGGTTAGAAAGATCCCCTGGAGCAGGAGGTGACACCCCACCTCAGTGTTCTTGCCTGGGGAACCCCATGGAGGGAGGAGCCTGATGGGCTGCAGTCCACGGGGTTGCACAGAGTTGGACACCACTGAGCGACTAAACAACAACAAATGTGTGGGTTTCAGATATTTGTGGAATGTTCCCTTTATTTCTAATTAGACTTGGTTATAAACAACATAAACTTTCAAAATTTCAGAATACTTGTAAGACTTTTGTTTTGTTTTTGAAGGGTCCACTAAGTGTCTTGGAAGAGACAATATAATATATAGCTTAACCCTAAGAAAGTTGGATAGAGACTCAACCCAGGCTTGGGATGAAATTTGGTGGGGTCTCTGGTAAAATGGGTTAAGAGAAACATGAGTTAGACAAAGTTAAATAGATTTTTTTTACTGATATGTGGACTTGTTAGAACCTTAAATGCATTCATGTCTGTTATGACCTTTAAGATTGCAGTGTGTGTTTTATCACTAAGGAAACTTCACTTTGGAAATATCACTGTAGTCTGATTGAGAGCTGGTTATCTTTTGCCACAATAATACTGCAAACAAGCACCTACAACATGTCCGTGGAATACAATAATAAAAATGTATTTAACTTGCAAGTTTGGGAGGTTTAACTGATGTTGATCTGGACTTGGCTGATTTCAGTTAATCTTGCTCACATGTCTCTGGTCAGCTGTGGGTTGGGCAGTCAGGTCTTCTGATCTTAGCTGGATGTGCTCATATGTCTGGGAGTTCAGCTGGCTGTTGGATGATCTAGGACAGCTTAGTTAGGAAGACTGGGATGCCTTGTCTCTGCTGTACATGGCCTTCATTCTGCAGCTCACTACACCTAGCATTTTCTCCTGGCCATGGCAGAGCAGCAAGAGTGGGAGCAAGCCCAACAGCGTGTGTACTTTTCACTGCTTGCTTGTGTCATGTCTGTTAATATCCTGTTGGCCAAGAAGTCACACTGCCTGGGCCAGAAGAGCAGAGAGAGTAGCTCCACGGAGGGAGAAGACCTGACTCTCTGCAGTCAGAACCCTGGGACCTAACTTGAGCACTGCTGAGAGAGATCACAGTCCACTGAGAGTGAGGACTGAGCTCAGACTTTGTACAGTGCCAGGCCGCAGACTGTACTTGGAGTTCTGATAAGCAATCTCACAGATATAGCTGTCTGGGCCAGGTCGAGTGAGAGAGCGCTCGTCTGATTCCCCGCAGGACTTCTGTTATCTTTCTGTGGAACTGTTTCAGGACTGAAAGGGTTGTGGCCATCAGCTCGCTCCAGTTGCATTAGATTGGGAATGAAAACACAGAGACCCAGAGAGGTTAATTGACCAGACTAAAACTGCACAGCTAGGCAGAAGCCAGATTCATCCTGGACCCTGGATGTTGTCTCCAGCTGTTGGGGTTTAGTAACCTCAAAGGAACTGTGTTTGAGAGGGAAGGAGAGGAGGTGGAAGGGACTGAAATTGTGTTTACAGTCTTTGTATATGAACAAATCACATTCTTTCTGGAGGGAGTGCAATAAAAATAATTTTAAAAATTAAAGTTCGAGGTCTTTGCAAGGGCAAAGTAAATGGTTGAATATTGAGTTGTCACTGAGCACTGTGACTGGAGATTTTTTTGGAGGGGGAAGAAAAGTGGGAGTGTGTTCTGAAGCAGGGAGGGCTCTCACCGGGGAAGTCATATCACTGATGGAGCCCTCCTCTCCCCTCCCGTGAACATTAGGGAAAGCCCAGTGTGGCACGCTCCACGGGTCGGCATGTGGTCCTTGCACAGGGCCAGGCTGTTCTCCACGCGGTTGCTGTTTCAGCGTCTGTGCTGCTGGCACGGGTGCTGATGGAGATCCTTGGTGGTTCATTTTGGTTTTCTTTCCTCCGCCCCCTCCGTTCCCCCAAGGACTTCTGCAGCTTCTGAAAAGTCAGCAGAGGACTTCTGAGAAGAGAGGAGAGAGTTTGTGTTCTAGCTCTTACTTTGTCAAACAGCAGATAGAATTGTGAAGGCAGATTTAGCTTTCCAGAACAGGAGCTATGGTAACAACTAATTTAGCTGACATGGGTGGGGAATAATTTGTTCTCTATAAATCATATTTTGTTGAGGAAATGCTCCCCAGTTAATCATAATCAAATAGACTTGATATTTTTATGATGGAACTACTTCCACAAATGTGACGTATATTCCCCTGATTTACTTAGAAAATGCAGTAAGTCCCCTAGGTGAGAATGAATTTCTTTCTGAGCGTGCGTTTGTAAGTCCAGTTTGTTAGTAAGTCCAACATAGCCTAGGTACCTGCTTAACACAATCGATTATATAGTACTGTAAAAGGTTTCTTATACTTTTCACACAATTGAACATAAGAAACAAACTCAAGAAAGCATGTTAAGTGTTATAGTACGGTGCATTGTAGAGTTAATACAGTACAACAGTTGGCCTACATATGGGGCGTGTTGCATCTTTGAACGTTCTCTGTATGCAGGGGACTCACTGCAGTGGAAACTCTTCCCCCGTTTAGATGTCAGTTATTGAACAGTGTGTGATATGGCAACTGCCTTGTAAAGAGTGTTGTGTGTGTGCTCTCGGTTGCTTCAGTCATATCTGACTCTTTGTGACCCTATGGACGGTAGCCCACCAGGGTCCTGTGTCCATGGGATTCTGCAGATGAGAATAGCAGAGTGGGTTGCCAAGCTCGCCTCCAGGGGATCTTCCAGACCCAGGGATCGAACCCTGTCTCCTGCCTCGCAGGTGGATTCTTTACCCACTGAGCCACCTGGGAATCCCAAAGAGACTTGTAGTCAAATGCATTTTCTGTCATTATTTTGTTTGCTTAGGAGCTGTTAGAGTATGTTGAACTACTAACAAACAAACTAAGCTTTGACAGATATACTTAAAAAAATGTTTTTTTTGACTGTATCACATGGCTTATGGGATCTTAATTCCCCCACCAGGGATGGAACCCAAGCCTTTGGCAGTGAAAGCTTGGATTCCTAAACCCTGGACCTCCAGAGAATTCCCACTTTTAAAATTCTTGTACTTTATTTTCAGATTGTGTCTCCATACTTCCTCACTGTCAGCTGAATACCTGTATTTGGGGGCTGTTCAGGTGGTCCTGTTCTCAGATCCGTTCTTGAGCATCTCCTGCTCTGTTCCTTTTAACAAGGAGCTGCGTTTTCCAGGCCCCCTTGCTCTCTGGTGGCCAAGGAGAGAGATGAGGTGTCTCGCTGAGCCTCTTTCTGCTTCTCTGCTACCTCCGGGATAGCAGTGTCTCTCCTGTGATTTCTGCCCCCAGACATAGCGGTCTGGCCTGGTCCAGTTCTGTGGGCTGTGACACCTCTTTCTTCTGTCAGCTCTCCTGCTCATGACTGCTGGTCTCTGGACTTTTCCTTCTGTGGCCGTTCAGCCATTCCAGTGCTCTGTAACCAGGCTGTTAGCTCGAAAGCTCTGAAGTGGTTTCTGTTTTCTGGTTGTCTTTGACCAATAACTGGAGAGTTGCCTTCTCATGCAGCTCTTTCTCTCATTCTGATTTGCCTTTTGCAATCTGCTCTGAGGACAACAGTCAGAGTTTATTTTATTTTATGGACATTAATCTGTAAACGTTAACTGAGTGATGTGGAAGTGTTGGTCACTCAGTCATGCCTAACTCTGTGACCCCATGTACTAAGCCTGCCAGGCTCCTCTTTCCATGGAAATTTCCTGGCAAGAATACTGGAGTGGGTTGCCATTCTCTTCTCCAGGGTCTCTTTCTGACCCAGGGGTTGAACCCAGGTCTCCTGCATTGCAGGTGGATTCTTTACCATCTGATCCACCAGAGAAGTCAGCTGAGTGGTAGAGCAGAATAAGTCTAGAGCCTGGACCCCGGCAGCAGATTGCTTGGGCTCCAGTTCCAGCCAGATCACTCATTCCCTGTGTGGCTGGGCAGCTTTCTTAACCTCTCTGAGACTCACTGTTTTCATATGAATGATGAAAGTAGTTACAGTACCTATGCTGTCTCTTAAGATCAACACCTATGGAGGGGAAAGGAAGGATGTGGGACTGGGCAGAGGGAGAAGCTGAGTTGTGATGCAGTCTTAACAGCAGCCCTGGTCAACCCCACAGGAAGCTCTAAAGTGGGTCGAACCTTTATTCACTGATGCTGATCATTGAAGGAGCTTCCAGGGGGTGTGCTTGACCTTAGGTGGAGCCGTTTTCTCCAGTGGAGGGCAGTTTTCTGCATTCTGCCAGAGACCTTGGAGTAGCAGGGATGTCAGATCCTCAGACTCCAGGTAGGGTCTGCTCCTGGCATCACACTGTCCATGGCACGTCTCCACATGTGCAGTGTGAGAGAGTAAATCCTTGAAAAGGGTGCTGCTTGATGCCTAGTGAAGGCATAACAATCTTGGGAATCATTGTCGGTGGATTAAATGTAGCAGTCTGATGAGTGGACTTTATGATATCTAGTTAGGTATTTGATGAGTTTTTCTTAACTTCGTGTCCATGATCTCATACTGGAGAGTTCAGGTAAAGCTGCGTAAGTAGTCTGTGGGTCAGTAAGGTTCCATGGCTTCTACACAGACATTATTAAACACATTTATATTCTTATTTTAATGGTAATGTGATGCCTTTGGACTGCAAGGAGATCCAACCAGTCAATCCTAAAGGAGATCAGTTCTGAATATTCTTTGGAAGGACTGATATTGAAACTGAAGCTCCAACACTTTGGCCACCTGATATGAAGAACTGACTCACTGGAAAAAAACCCGGATGCTGGGAAAGATTGAAGGCGGGAGGAGAAGGGGACGACAGAGGATGGGATGATTGGATGGCATCACTGACTCAATGGACGGTGAGTCTGAGCAAGCTCTGGGAGTTGATGATGGACAGGGAGGACTGGAGTGCTGTAGTGCATGGGTTCACAAAGAGTCAGACATGACTGAGTGACTGAGCTGAACTGAATGTGGTGTCTTTAAATATGACTTGCCTGTAGATTCTTATATCCTTATTTTTTGAAATATGCAGGAATTCCGCATCAGATTTGATAAGAATTGACACAGCACTCGCTTTTTGAACACTTAAGATGTAGCAACGGGACTAAGCACGCGTTATCTCATCACTCTTCAGGACAACTCTCTGGGTGCTGAGATTCCTGCGTGATGGTGAGGACCCGAGGTCAGGGAGGTTAAGCGATCTGCCCGAGGTCACCCAGCCATAAAGTGGCAGCTAAGTGCCCCTGCCAGGGATGCAGCCCTGGACTCACGCGCGCCTACGCTTTTAACTACACATTTTTACAATTTATGCAGCAGTAGGGGAAACCTTCTCCTCTGAAAATAACTCTAGCAAAGTGTAGGTGTTGTTTTGGTAGAAACATTTCAGCTGCTGCCATAAAAATCTTCTCCCAAATGGCTCTGTGAGAGCGAAGCTGGGCAGAGTCTGCTTGTGTTTTAGATGCGTGCCTTATGGCTCAGCCACAACACAAATGATTTGTTTTCCTGGCCTTGTTGGCAAAGTGATTTGATTTCTGGATCTTCCTGAAGAAAAAGCCTAAACAAGTAAATTTCTTTGTAATTGGATGTTTAAAGAGGAGCCGCATGGGAAAGTCACAGTGGGAAGCCAGGTACGTTTTCACCCACTGAGGAATGCAGGGATTGGGGAGGGAGGTAAGTATCAGTATACAGGTCGAATTCACTACGTGGTTTTACTTCCTAGTGTTTGGCTGTTTTTCATCAAGAAATGATTTTTACAATAATCTAAGGCCCTACAAGGTGGGTGTTTAGAAAAGTGGGTGTTCATCATTGTTCTTGGAGAATGGCAGATTAAGTCATGTTTCTTTATATCTGAATAGAAGTAATCTTTTTCTGTAGAAAAGTACTTTTTCAAAATTGAGTGTATGGTACTAATGAGAAGTCTAGGAAGCTGTAAGGTCAGAAATTTCTTAAGGTTCTATGCATTCCAATTTCTTAGACATATCAGGATAGTTTGGGCTATATATAGCAAAAATATAAAGTAACTGTGACATAAAATGTAAAATAACTGTGAAAATTTGCAGAAGAAAAATCAGAGTTAGGCACTCCGTGATTTCATGGTATCATTAAGAGTCCAGATTCCTGTCTTTCTGTCTCATCCTCCCAATCATGTGGCTTCCACTTTCAAGGTCACTCTGGGGCCAGATTAGTTTTGGCCATCATATCTGCACTCCAAATGTGCAGCAGAGAGGAACCCTTTTAGTGTAGGCAGCTTGGTCAGTTTCTGTAACCTTCCTGAATTCCATAAAACACTTGCTTTTGTATTTCACTTACCAGTACTAACCTAGCTGCAAGAGAGCCTGGAAATGTGAAATTTAGTTGAGCATGTTTGAGGCTGTCTTACTGAGGAAGAAGAGAATAATGGGTATTGAGTGATGATGGGCAATTTGTGCCACATTTAGAATTGTAATACATATGTCTCAACTGAAAATTTAGACATGTCATGAGATGTTCACATTAAAAGGTGAACCATTTTTTTGGCTTATGTCATCTGCGTAAACCTCAGCGTCTTTTTGGCCTATATATGTGCAGTGTGCTTGGCTCTGGCGCCCTTTACTGGAGGAAGTAGTATTTGAGAAGCACACTTTCTTCATGTCATTCAGTAAATATTGATTAACTGTTGTGTGCCTAGGGGTTACAACATTTCCACATCTGTTTGATCACCTCCTCCACCCCTACACCCCACATAAAACTTACACCCCATGTAAAACTTACTAACACCTCAGGGAAGTGTCTTACTGTCTTATGGAGCTAGTTTGCTAAGTGTTTATCTGGAGGTGTCATTATAGGGGAAACTTTCATGCCTGGAGTAGGGAGTGAAACAGACTGTGTCTGTATCAGTTGCCTGTTGCTGGGTAAAACCCACCTCAAAGTTTAATACTTTAAAAGAGTATACTTTTATTATTTCTCACATTAATGCATTGGCTGGGTGGTTCTTGTGGCTTTGGCTGGGGTCTCTAGGGGCACACCTGTGTTCAGGGGTTGGTTGTGATATGGCTCTGCTGATCTTGGCTGGATGTGGTCCCTTGATAGGTTGTAGCTGGGGCTGGCTGGTCAGTTGGTGCCCTGGGATTTCCTCCACATGTTCTCTTCATCTGCAGCTGTCCCAAGCTTCTCATGGAGCTCAGATAATTCAGGAGAAAGAAGGGAAGTGCATGAGGCCCCTTGAGGCCAAGGCTCCAAATTAACACAGCCTGACTTCTGCCAAAGCAAGTCACAAAATCGGCCCGGATTAAGCTGGAGATCCAACCTCCATCTCTTGTTGTAAGGAGCTTCCAGGTCACATTGCAAGGGGCTTGGAGAGCTGAAGAAGGAGAGAAATGGGGCCATTTCAGCAGTCAATCTACTGGCTTCCCAGGGAGGAGAAGTTTAGCCTCTGGATGCTTCATCCTTCCTGTACTTTTCTCCTTCCTTCTTTCCACCCAGCACCTCCAGTCAAAATTTCCATTCATTGAACTTCTTGGTAGCTATGGTAATGGAATTAAATCAGTTGTCTGTACCTGCCTCAATGTGATGGAATTCCCAAAGCTCAGTCACCAGCTGATGGGTAAGACTTTGGAGTACATGGGCTCTGCCAAGGGTCCTTTTGTGTTTAATTTGCAGTTTTGTTTCAGGTGTTACAGAGGTGAAGATCTGATGCTATTTCTTTAAATTTTTTATATATTTCTTATTATTATTTCGGCTGTGCTGGGTCTTAGTTGCTGTGCAGGCTTTTCTCTGGTTGTGGCGAGCAGGGGCTACTACCCGTCATGGAGCGTGGGCTTCTCATTGCAGTGGCCTCCCTCGTGAACCATGGGCTCTAGAGTGGGAGGGCTTCAGTAGCTGCAGCTCTTGAGCTCTGGAGAGTCGGCTCAGTACTTGTGGCACACGGGCTTTGTTGTTCTTTGGCTTGTGGGATCTTCCCAGACCGGGGATCAAACCCGTGTCTCCTGCCTTGGCAGGCGGATTCTTTATCACTGAGCCACTATGGAAGCCCCTCATACTGTTTCTTGACGGATACATTCTGTGATGTGCAACCCTCTGAATGTGTCCTCATCCATAAAATGGGCACATGGCGATCCTATCTCAGTGGATTTAAGAAGTCATCTAAAACACACCACCATTGCTCATAATAACTAATGCTGACATGGGACTAACCCTGTGCTGGGTGCAGTTCTTCACAAACCTGCGAGGTAGGTGGTATGACCATCCATTCACAGATGGTGCTACTGGGGCCCAGAAAGTTTCAGTGACAAGTCAGGGTGATGCAGACCGAGGTTTGCACCCAAGCTCCAGCCAGCTGAAGAGTTACCGCTGAAGATGGGAGTCACTTAAAAATGAGAAAATAAAGGTCTTACTTTGACAGAATTGAGAGGGATGGGAACAGTGACTTAGACTTTTAAAATTAAGTTTGGATTTTTAGTACAGAGCCTGCCCTGACAATTTACATAGCTATCTCTTGCAGGTACATTTGACATTCAGAAGCAATCAGATTGTATTCTCTGTTCTTTGAGGGATTACTGGGCTCTTCGCATCTTGAAGGTTACATCTGCAATCAGCATTAATTTCATTGTTAACTATTTTCCTTCATACTAGTTACCACATTGTTCCTTTTCTGTTTTTCTTCTGTTTTTGAGACTGCTTGGATTTTAGTGGAGATGAAAAGTTGTGAGATTAAATGGGACAGCTCAAGTTTATTGTTCAAGAAGCTGTATTAGACACAGAGTGAGCTCGGAGCTCGGTTGAACTGTGTGGGTTGCTAATCCAGTATCACTGAGCACTGTGCTCTGTTCTTCTCCATTTTAGTCCAAAATGTCTGTTGAACTGGTGTGGGGTGAGGAAGACACAGGGTGTTAAATGGGAGTGATTTCACACTACATTTTATGATTCATTTAAGGGAGTCGCACTAAACTGCTTGAACAAAGGGAGAAATTCCCCTGGAAACCAAGGTCAGAGAAAATCACATGAAGAAAAAGACAAATAAGTGATGCCCATTTGCTTTCATTAATGTATTTGTCTTAGTTCCTTTGGGCTGCTGTAACAATATCCTGGGGACTAGGAGACTTATAAACAACGAACCTTTATTTCTCATAGTTCTGAGCCTGGAGGTCTGAGATCAGAATGCCAGCTTGCTCAAGGGCAGGCCCTCTCCTGGGTGCAGACCTCTCCTTGTATCATCGTGTGGTATAAGGGCTGGTGAACCCTCTGGAACCTCCTGTGCTCCCCCTTGATGACCTAAGCACCTCCCAATCACCCTTCCTTCTAATATCAGCACCTTTGGTGATTCATGAATACCCACGGAACACAGACATTCAGATCATAGCAACGTTCAAGCAGATTTTTTACAAGTCATTCATTGCATGTAGAGTGGCTGTAACTTAAACAAAAAGTCCTTTGCTGCAGCAGTATTCAAGAGAACAGCAATTCTGGAGATGTTGCACAATCAGAATGTTAAAATGTTGGTTGGAGGAACCATGAGCCTGGTTGTGACTACATTTTGGTTGGTGTCATGTGGAAAAGGAACGGCAGGCTTTTTTTTTTTTCAGTTCTTAGTAATTGAAATATTGGGATTTGTTAAGCAGAGAGGAGAAGAAAGTATAATGGAATTCAGGACACTGCACTTAATTTTCTGGCTTCTAGAGGATCACATGGGTTTAAAACACTCCTTAATTGACTGCATTTTTAATTAAAGAAAAACAGAAGGAGCTTTTCTTTTCACCTATATAAGAACCCATAAGAAATCTCTTTATCTCATAATTCACAGATCAGAGGATCGAGTTTGAATAAATACGTATTTACCCAGATATATTTATAAAATACTAGTAACAACTAATTTATGTGGAATTCTTGCTGTATGCTGTGTGCTATTTTAGTGTTTTACCTGTAATAACCACTCTATCCTCACAATAGCCCCTTGAAATACTGTCATTATTACTCTTTTTGTAAATGAAGAAACCAAGGCACAGAGATCTTAAGTAGCTTGCCTGGAGTACACAGCGAGGGAGCTGCGGAGCTGATTTTCAAATCCAGGCCGTTTTAGTCCGTGCCCTCCAGGGCTTCCAAGGGTCAGTTGTTCAGATACCACCTTCATTCTTTCCGCCGTGCTTCTATTCTTCTATTGTCAATTCGTATTTTTCATTTTTATTGAACCACAAACATAAGTGTATTCTAAAAGGCAACCTTAGATCATTACCTTGGAAAATTATCTTGTGCCACAAATTGTTGAGATAGCCAATAAAAGTTAAAAAATGAAAACCAGATAGTGTCCTTCAATCCTAAGTAGATGCCAGTGCCTGCTGAAACTCGAGTCGGGCCTTCACTGTCCTGAGAGAAATGGGGAGAGCTAGCCAAGATTACAGTGAATCTGAGGACAAAGTTAGGGCTCCCTTTAATGTCATCCTAAGGGGGGTGTGTGTGTGCGTGTGTGTGGTAGAGAGAGAGAGATGGGTAGCCTACTTTCTTGATTCCATGGGAATCACTTGTCTAAAACATGAAGATGTGGTGCTATCTTCAGAATTAGGGAAAGTGAAGCAGAAGATACCAAGATGAACTCAAGTCTCTTTCAGTTCAGCCTGTCCAGGGAAAGCTATTGTCTAAATTATTAGCTCTAAAGCCACTCAGTAATTCTTCTGGTCCCTAGAAGATCCTTCTAGGTTGCTTTGTGGAAAGGACTGTGGGTAGTTTTGTTTTTTAACCAAAGTTATTATCTATAGAAGAAATTATAATTACCCCTGAATTTTAAACCAAACTACTTAGAAAAGGGCCTTACATTATAAATGTCTTCAACCTTGACACATGCCTAGTGGTTTGAAACATTAGAGTCTTAGTCCTCTTTCAGACAGATCTATCTTATCTATATCTGTCTATCTATCTATATTGCTCTTCATCATTAATTTAGAGTTCTTATATTTTGATTATGGTAAGAAAAGCAGAAGGGGCTTTTCATCTCCCAGTTTAACCTTAATGATGAAACTCCATGTGTTCTTAAGTATTGAAGAGGGATCTTCCTTTTAATTCACAGGCCCCTTAAAAGCAGTTCATAGACATCATTAAGACTCATCAATGTGAACAATAAATTAATCTGCATCTAAAGCTTTTGCTGATTACCTGATCACATAATTTCTACATATTCTGATTTCATTTTTTGGATGTTTTTTACATTATATGAATTCTTAATCAAGGTGAATCTATAAGCAGTGCCCTTTTTACACAGGGTGAGAGAATGCTACTTGACAAAAGTTTTAGTGGAAGATGATGAATGAAACCGGCTGCATCTTACGCAGAATCCCTATTTCCGTTTTTAAATATCACAAATATTAAATATGAATGTAGCTGCAGATAGGCAGCATGATGCGGAATGTAACTTATGTGGCTGGTAAACTATTTCCTGTTCAGTGTCCCAGTGAACTTTAGACAACTTCTGAGAGATGTTAGGCCCAGTGAGCTGCTCGGTTTGAGAACAGAGGTGGGCAGCTGGGGGAAGCGAGGGGAACATCTGTTGCACTAAAGCTGCTGTGTGGTTGTGTCTCCAAGCGGCAAGCACCCCACTCCAGCTGGGACAGCGTGGGGGGCTGGGGGGGCCGCTGTTCGCTAGCAAAACAGAGACCTGTTCATCTGCAGGTTCAGGTAAGGTGATGTGGCGTGCTTTACCCGATCAGCAAACCGTGGCCAGGGCTGGATTCTAACAGTTCAGCTGGGGTTCGTTTATTTAGATATAACTGATTTACAGTTGTGTTAATTTCTGCTATGTTAATACAGCAAAGTGACTTTATACATACACATATATATGTATGTATAAAATGGTTTCTCTTAGGAAACTGGACAGAGTTCTGTGTGCTGTCCAGTAGGCCCTTGCTGTTCACCCATTCTCTATATAAATGCGTCCATCTGCTGACCCTGGCCTCCGTCTCCGTCCCTCCCCAGGCCCTCCTCTTTGGCAGCCACTAGTCTGGTCTCTATCTCTGTGCATCTGTTTATTTTTCATAGATAGGTTCATTTGTGTCCTATTTTAAATTCCACGTATAAGTGATATCGTGTGGTATTTATTTGTCTCTTTCTGACTTTCTTAGTATGGTACTCTCTATTTGCATCCATGCTGCTACAAATGGCATTATTTCATTCTTATTTAGATGCAGTCTGTGGCTAGGTTTTAGAAACCAGAACTAGCTCTGGAAGTGTGTCCTGGTTTCAGAAATAAGATCAGTGAAGGTCAGGGTAGTTAGAGTCTCAAGGGCATGGACCACATCTGTTTACTCACCAGTGGGCACCCGGCATCTGACATAGTACTGGGTGCATGGCAGGCACTCAGGATTTAAATAACGTGTCAGATCAATTAGGGAACCGAGTTATATTGCGCAACTGATGATTTTGGCATCATAAATCATTTTTGCTTGGTGAGAGGAAACCCTTACAGAACTGGTGTGTGTGTGTGTGTTTTAGAGCTTTCTGAAGAAATAGAATCAATTTCAGTTTTTGGAACTGAAAAAGAATACAGAGAGTTATGTTGGAGTGAGTTTCTCTGATTGAAAGAGATATTTCCAAGCTCTTTTTAGACACAGAGAAAGAGATTATGACTTCTGTCCCTTTCCTTTCTGTCTGTTCAGGAAGGAGTCTGTCTGGATTTAGAACAGAGAGAAGCCATGTGGAAAACATAGTTTTCTTCTAGACTGTGGGTCTCGAGGATTAATAGAACATACTAGGAAATAAGGTTCTTTCTCTTGGGAAATTACTAGTGCTGGCAGCTTGAAATAGCATGAGAAGGCGTTTCAGTGGAGGCAGGTCTTCGGGTAGTGTGCTCGAGAGGGTGTGAACCCGAGGGAGGGAGGCAGAAGGAAAGGCAGAGCTGTGTCGGTGAGGAGCCGAACCAGCGCAGCCTGGAGTGGAAGGCACCCCGCGTGTTCTCAGCACCTACTGTGTGCCAGGCCACGGGGCATACGCGTCAGTATTAACTGTTTTGAGACAGCTGTTATTTTGGATGTGTTATATTTCTCCAAGAGATGCTGTTATCCCCATTTTACACAAAAGGAATCTGAAGTTTATTAGGAAGTCTGTGATTAGTCTAAAGACATGTTAATAGCTAGAACATATAATGGGGCTGAGGTTTGAACCCAGGCCTGTCTGATTCAAAAATTCAAATTCTTTTCCCAGGTGAAGCCATTCCTTGCCTTTCTTACGACTGTATTCTGTATTTAGCAATTATCTCAAGTGGTTCATAGCATTTACCAATTGTAAAGGAAGAGTGCTGTTTTTACAGGGAAGGTGATGTTGGATTGTGGACTCAGAGTGGATTTTCAGCACGTGTGTGTGTGTGTGTGTGTGTGTGTGTGTGTAATGGGGGTGTGTGGGTGGTCCAGGTCCTTCATATTCAAAGCATGCTCCTGGGACCAGCCACATCAGCGTCACTTGTGAACTTGTTAACATGCAGAACCTCAGGCCCCACAGCCACCCTCTAGCACAGTCTGCATTTTTCAGCAAAATTCCGTTGGTGATTTGTGCGCACGTGGAAGCTTGAGAAGCTCTGTGGAAATGACTGATGGTCCCCACGCAGCTGTCTGAGAGGCTGGCACATCATGTGAAAGCAATGCTAGCTGGTGACAGTCCTGAGTTGTTATCCCAGCTCACTGGGTCCTTGCTATATGCCAGATGATACAGTGTTCTACATAGATTTTCTTATTTTAAAAATTTCACTTACCCTGTGCCATGGTGATTTTGATCCTCTATTAAATGTGAGAAATCTGAACCATACAGAGGTTAAGTAACTCACCCGAAATTAAAGGACTCTGATGCCAACCCGGATATGTCACATCCCAGCTGCATGCTGTCCAGCTTAACTACATACTGAATCACCAGTGTCCGACTGGTGACGATAAGAAAGTGAATTATAGCACAGAGCACTGCCAGTTCACAAATAATGTTTTCTGAAATGTGTTTTACTTTACTGATTCTAAATGGTGGGACAAAATTAAGGGAATCTCTTTTGAATGATATCTGATATTGCTTAAACCATGAGCTCTCTGTTTTTTTCTTGGAGTAGAATAAGTATTTAGAATAAACAAAAGAACCTAGGAGGCATTTTTATTGTTCTGCGAATTCTGTTCTAACTTTGAAGATTAATAGTTATTAATAAAATATGATTCAGTAATTCTGATCATATTGACAAACTGCCTTAGTACTGATAATCAGCGATGTAATAAAAGATGTTGAACATGGGTATCATGAGGAGTTAGAGGAGCATTACTGAGTATGTAAGTTCATGTGATAGTTTTTGTTGTTTATTTCTCAGTGTATTCCTTTTTTTGTTTTTGTCAATTTTTGTTTGTTGGTTTTTTGTTTCCCTAGGTGGGTAATGTGTGTGGGCTGAAACACTTGCAGTGTTTGTTAGAATATCATTACCATGCTTTAAAATAATGTTCTCTGCTAATTTGTTCTCTGTTCCCTAGAGTAAGCAGTGAGCTGATTTCAATAGATTTACTGGTTTGTGGGCTTTAAACTTGGTTTGAAGGACCAAGGGCACTATTCTTTTGGTTTTGATCCGTAGACTTTGGGGATAAAAGGGAAGCAAAAAATACAATTTTTGTGTGTTTTGAGGATTAGCAGGAGAGAAAGAACAGAAGGAGGCCGATCTGTCTGAACCTGAACATTTGCTTATTGTGTCACAGTAAATGAATATACTAATCCTTTCTTAAATTTCTAGATAATCATAAGTAGATTTAATATATTGTTTAGAGCTACTAGGAGGAAACATGCTGTAGAAGTATATTAAAGGGCATTGCAAAAGATGGCATTTACTTTGGAAACAGAACCTTTATTCATATCCACTGGTTCTGTAGTATTAGTATTAATATTGTAATAACACTGGTGTATCTTGCTGGGGTTGCTTATTTGGCAGTGTCAACAATATACACTACCCGTACTAATAACTGGGGCTTCCCTGGTGGCTCAGATGGTAAAAAATCTGCCTGCAGTGCAGGAGACCTGGATTTGATCTCTGGGTTGGGAAGATCCCCTGGAGAAGGGAAAGGCTACCCACTCCAGTATTCTAGCCTGGAGAATTCCATATAGTCCATGGGTTCGCAAAGAGTCAGACATGGCGTCACTTTCACTTTCACTTTTCTGGTGGCTCAGGGGTTAAGAATCCACCGGCTAATGCTCAGGGGTTAAGAATCCACCGGCTAATGCCGGAGGCACAAGTTCCATCCTTGGATTGGGAAGATCCTCTGGAGAAGGAAATGGCAACCTGCTTCAGTATTCTTGCCTGGAAAATTCCATGGACAGAGGAGCCTGGAGGTTTTCAGTCCATGCGGTCTCCAAAGAGTCAGACATGACTTAGTAACTAAACAAGAACCAACTGGTTTTTTTAAAAAAGCCAAAATATAAGCCATTTCTTGTTCTCAGTAAAAATTTTTATCCCCTTGCTTTACCCTTCTTAAAAGCTGTTTTGTAAATTCACAGACCTTCCCAGTGGGATGCTGGCATTTAAAAACTGGCTCTGAGAAGGGAGAGGGGCCCGAAGTCTGGTTTGCATTGTCCACTGGTTCCTGTGGTGTGAATATTCCCACTGTGACTGGAGATAGGAAGAGAGGCACCCAGTTTTTTTCTGTAGGAGGTGCAAGTCATCTCAGCACATCAGTGATATGAGCACCAAGAGGTTTGAAAGGGCAGAGGCAGTTAGAGGGACACAGTGGAGAGAGAGGATTGAAGCACGTAAAAAATAATAAACAGCATAAGATGGGAGGTGGGGGTTCTCTTGAAAGGATTTTAAGTAGAAGTGTCTATTCACTTCCCTGAGACTGTGGATATTAAAAAAATGCTAAATGTGGGGGAAAACATTACTAAAAGTTGGAAATGGCTATAATCCAAAAGACTGATGAGTATCTACCAAATTTGGTGGTATTTGGAGCAAATCCAGGGAAAATCAAAGCATGTCTCTCTTAAAACCCCTGGAGGCAGAGTCTGCCAGAGCAAAGCCTTAGATGGGAGAGAGAGGTCGGAGGCACAGGTGGGTCTCTGGGCGGCAGCCCTTGTTCCTGGTTTGATGTTCCTTTGTTTCTTGATTATTTAATAACTTCTATGTTTCTTCTTCCTTTTCCTTCTTTAATTTAGGTTTATGTTGTGTTTTTTACTTGTTTGTGGTAATAAATTGCTATAAATGTGAATAATAATATTAAAAATTATTTATTAAAAATTTTTTTTCATTTATTTTTATTAGTTGGAGGCTAATTACTTTACAATATTGTAGTGGTTTTTGCTATACATTGACATGAATCAGCCATGGGTGTACATGTGTTCCCCATCCCGATCCCCCCTCCCACCTCCCTCCCCACCCCATCCCTCTGGGTCATCCCAGTGCACCAACCCTGAACTCTTGCTCATGCTGTGTTCATTGATTTATTAACTTTAGACTAGGCCTGTTGGCTCCTAGACATGAAGATTTAAATAAATAGCATATTAGCATTCCTCCCATCTTTTCCTCCAGTCTTCTTGATTATATTACTTATTATTCTTGTATTATTGAGATTTATAATATATTCTTTTTTTTAATAGTTACTGTACCTTTTGTTTTTTCCAGCCTTACTGAAGTGTAATTGACATTCAAATGTAACATTGTATAAATTTAATGTGTATGAATAGGATGTATAATATATATTGTGAAATGATCACTGTAGTAAGGGTGCTTAGCGCAGTCATCACCTCATAGCGTTACCTTTTTAAAGTTGAAATGCAGTTGATTTATGGAGTTGTGTTAGTTTTGCGTGTACAGCAAGTGAGTTAAATACACCACACACACACGCACACACACACACTCTCACGTTGTTGTTCTAGTTACTAAGTCATGTCCGACTGTTTCGAGACTCCGTGGACTGTACTCTGCCAGGCTCCTCTGTCCATGGGATTTCACAGGCAAGAATACTACAGTGGGTTGCCATTTCCTTCTCCAGGGGATCTTCCTGACTCAGGGATGCATTTCCTGCATTGGCAGGCAGATTCTTTACCGTCTGAGCCACAAGGGAAGTCTACAGATGTTTCCTTTATGGGTTATTACAAAATATTGAGTGTTGTTTCCTGTGCTATACAATAGGTCCTTGTTGTTTATGTATATTAATATGTCACTGTTAATCCCGAACTCTGAATTTATTCCTCCTTCCTCTACCCCACAGCATTACTATTTGTGTGTGTGGTGAGAAGATTTATAACATTTTCATTATAGTCTGCATATTATAATTGTTTGACTTCCATTTCATATTTAAATAATTATGTTGTAAAAGCCAGAACAAAAGAAAATGTCAAACCAGGAAGCCTAACAAAATGGAATAATAGAATTAAGATGAACCACATGGTTATTAGAAACCACAACATAAATGGAATAAACTCATTCATTAGAAGGAAACTGTACTTAGAATATGAGTCATTTAAAACAAAGTGATTACAAGTAAATGTAAACTGAAACAGCAGTGGTTGTAATTAATATGGAAGATGGAGGGAGATTTTACAGTTAAGAGCTTTGGCTGTTGATTTCATGCCTTCTATGGTGTGAACTTTTAAAATAAACTTGTGTCGCTTTCACGATTAATTTTTAAGACATCCCAGTCTGTATCTATTTGTTATAACAAGACACAGATACATGTTCTTTGTAGGAAACAGTGACACTGTTTAACTTCCTGTTTTTGCTACAGAGCAAGTCCTTAGTAAGTAGTGGCTGAAAGAATATGCACTTAAATAGCATGATATGTAGCTTTTTCTTAATCACGATATATGCTGTGGGGCTGGAGTTTGTATTTTTCTAATATAGCCTTGTGACATGATTTTTTAAATAAGCAGTTGTATTGCTATTTTACATGTGTCGAAATACCATCTCATGCTTCCTGGATCATTTCTTAATTAAAATAATTTTCTCAACCTGTTATAGTTGAGAGAATATTATGCTTATAATTCAGTAAAATCTGGATTCATGAATGAAAGACATAGCTTTTAAATTAAAGGTTAAATATCTTCTTATTAGAAGGATAAGTAGAATAAACCTCATTCTAGAAAGATGGTGATCTTTAAAGGGACATGAGCTGGAAAAATGACTCGTGTGCAGTAGTTCTGGAGTAGTCAGGGCGGATGAGTGAGGGGTCAGTGTGACTTAATTGTTTCAGTGGAGCAGCTGTGAGCCGCCCATCTATCCTGAAAACCTGCTTTTCCTCCTAAATGAGAACGGAAGGATGTCCTGGCATTGCTATATGTGCAGGGCTCTGGGATTTGGGAGGAGAGGAGGTGCTGGACGCGGGAGTTGGGTTCTACGTGTGGTTTGCTGGAGAGATCTGACTCAGTTTCCTCCCCTTGAGTCTGCATGTAAAGTGGTTGAAATGTGCACATATGGATGCAGTGGTACTGGGTTTGGGTGGTGGTTACTCCTGCCTTGGTGTTGGTATCGTGGCTGGGGTGCCCTCTCTGTAGGATATGTTGGCTGAATGTTCATCTCCGAGGTCTGATGTTCAGCTCTGGAGGGCAGATGGGTGAGCTGGTATGACCACGCGCCCACCAGAGCAGCTGCAGGGGCCGCAGCAGAAGGTCCAGCTGCTTGAGGGTGTCCCTTGTTTCCCAGCGTAATGGGTGGAATGAAGGAGATGCCCATGAAATACTTGTATAGCCATTTCTCATATTTCTGTTTGTAAAATATGTTTACTGTTTATTTATATTGAGGAATCTGGAAATCGATCGCACTGGAATTTCATAGAGATTAGTACAGATTGGAGGTCGATGGGAAGCTTTGTAATCTAACAGCTTTTCTAAGTGCTTTGAAAAGTCATCAGTGTCAGGTGTGTTGCATAAAAATGGGCAAGTGAATCTAAAGTTATTAGCACTTCCCAAGTCTGTCTGAAAAAATATAATTCCCTCTGGAAGCCCCACAAATAAAGGGTCCCATGGTTAAATAATTGGGATGCAGTGCATAAACCATTTTTTAAAGTAGACAGATGCTGAATATGAGTGTATTAAAAACAGAAATTCTGCTGTATAGGATTCTATTGACATTAGTATAGATTGACCACCCTAAAATTTCACCCTGAAACCTTGGTTTGTGAAGCATTTTACACTCTGGCACATTTTGGGAAAAGCTGACCTTTTAAAAAAAATTGCCATGCTAGTGCTTGTGAGCAGATAAATCACAGGACTTGTGTGTGTGTGTGTGTGTGTGAGTATCTTAATTTGATGGAGAATTAAAATCCTCTCGAGATATATTTCTAGGACCAAAGTACCCACATTTTACTATCCGTGTAAGGAGTATAATCTCCAGATCTCACGCAAGCTATTAGTTCTTATCTGTTTTTCTTTGGATCACCACTACTGGTAACTTAAGAGTTTAAAAAGTCTGCTTTCTTTCTTGAATCCTGAAGGTGTTACAGAGGAAAACCGGCAAAGGTGGCGGCTGGATGGGGGAGTTGAAACAGACTCTTAGCAGCTGACACATTATCCCAGCTCCTGAGTGCACAGGCAGTTGGGCTTTCCTTTAGGTTTATAGCTTGAGTTTTCATAGCCTTCACTGTAGAGAAATCAAAGACTTATTGGAAGGATGTGTTCTGATTCAAATTTTCCTGTTCCTGCTGAGAAGCCCTAACTTCTGGTCGAGTGGCACCTCTCGTGAGCGGGGCACTCACTCATTCACGGGCAGATACTTGGCAAGATGCCGGCCAGAAGCATTTGCTATATTTGTCGTTCTGCCTGCAATAGTGAGAGAGTCTTTCTCGGGCACTGTGTCTGGATGTGTTGTTGCGGCTATGGGCACGGTTTGTCCGGCCTCTCACTTTGTGGCCGAGGGCTGGGACGCTGCAGGGAGGGTCCTTGCATGTGCTGGCGGTGTGGGGCTTGCTCATGCCGAGCCTCCCTTCTGGAAAGAGTGAGCTTATCCTTGCAGTTCTCAGCCCGCACCAGGCGTGCTCTCGAGATCCTCGTCCTCATCAGGTGAAGTTTACAGCCTGCTCACCGCTTTTCAGGTAAGAGAACATACTGAAAAACGGCTTTATGAGTGGAAGTTAAGGCTTACAAAGGGGAGTCATTTTGATAAGTTTCTTTTTTTTTATAGGTTGAGGTAGGGCTGCCACAGTTTTATTTTTGTGGTTCCTGAAGGTAAGCAGGTATAGGTTTATGCAGTGGCAGGAAAAAAAAAAAAACACTTGAAAATACTTCGTTTTTAAATTTCTTAGACCACTCAGACTTTCATGAAGATTATTTTATTACTGATTTTTTTCTTTAGATTTTCTAATAAGGGAGAAGCCTAAGACAAAATTAAGGCAACAAAGTATATCAGACACTATCATTTTATGGTAATTCTGGCTTTAATTAGATACAGATTTATGTTGATGTCTTTTTAAAAAAAATTTATAAACCTGACTGGAACTCACATTTTTCAATGAGGAATTTATTGGTATGATTCAGTTGACTGGTAGGATTTTTGTGTGTCTATCTTTTAGCATTTTACATATTTAAAAAATTAACCACCTATATAGGGGTATATAAGAAATCTCTGTATCTTCTGCCCAGTTTTGCTTTGAATATAAACGTATTGGAAAAAATAAAATCTAGCAAAAAAAAATTAGCCAGTCTCTTGAAAATGTTTTCTGTGACTACCTTAGCATGATGCAGTACAGCAGAGGAAGTGTTAAACATTTTTCCATTATGCACAAATTATTACAAAAATTGATTCATTTTTGCTTTTCATAATTAGTAATAAAAGTACGGGACATATTTCAGTGTCATGTTTTGATTGCCTCCTCTTAAAAATTTTATTTTTATCATTACTTTCTTTTTATAAGCAAGTGATACTAGTTTTTATTTATGGCTTTGATACAACATTAACTTTTCTTTTTTGGTGTCGCTGTGGTGTGCAGGATCTTAGTTCCCTGACCAGAGATCCAACCTGGGCCCCCTGCAGTGAAAGGGCAGCGTCATAATCACTGGACGCCAGGGAAGTCCTTGATTGCCACTTTAAAAAAAACTATCTTAAGATAGGCACAATGATTATTTTTAAAAGTCTCTTCCTAAATAAGAAGAGAGAATGAAAATATACTTTTTACTTATTGTCTTGGAAATGTACTTACTTATTGTTTTGGAAAGTTGATTGGGCAATATGTAAAATTCCTGAAATAAAAGTGGAGATCAGTAACTTAAAAGTTTCTCTTTTGTATTTGGTAACCATATTTTTAAAAACCACTCTTCACATAGCTACACATATTTGTAGACAAAGAAGTGATGCTGAAGTATGAAAGTCGCAGTAAGCACAGAGCAGTTGACTGAAGGCGGCTTTAGAAAAACCTTCATGTACTTCATTTCGTCAGCTTAGTGTCTTTCAAGAGATGCTATTATAAGAGAAAATGTTAAACCTTTAGTTTCGTATCGACCATGACTAGCCACGGATATTTGAGCTTAAAACAGTTTGTTACGATGACTGAAATAAACAAAACATGGTCTTTAAAATACACTTATTCTAGACAAATGTACACATGATAATGTGAATAAATAAACAACATTCTATGGCTGTTTTTAAGATAGATAAATAACTCCCAGATGTCTTACAGCTGAATGGGGGGCAATAGCCAGAGAATTCCTCTAATTGTACCCGTTGAAGAGAACATTTTCTACTCTTTTTACAGACAAAAGCAGTACATGCAAAGTGATCCCCTCTCCAGAGATGTGTGGGGTATTTCTAGATCTGCTGGAGAATATGAAACTTTCCAAAGTGCTCACAGCAGGTTGCAGTGTTTATCGTGGTAGACTCCGCAGGTGGCAGGGGTCCAGGCAGCTTCCTTCCTAGGTGGGGGCAAGGTCATTGCACTGCAGGGAGGAAGCGGCTGTCAGGGAAACGTGCTGCCAGGAGACAGGAGGTTAAGGCTTCCCGTTGCTCACCTGGTTTCCTGTAGCTGTCCTCTCTGTCTGAGGTTAAAGCTGCTACTTGGGAAGGCTTTGGTCCCTAAGACTCAGCTACAGAGTCCTCGAAAGATCCCACGAGATCATCTGTGGTTTGGTTAAGCAGCAAATTCTAACACAGCAGGTGTGGGCTGCGGCCTGGGATCCTGCATTTCTAACAAGCCTCAGGGCTGCCGATGTTGCAGGTTCCAGGACCACTCTGCCAAACACCTCCCAGAGTGTTATTTTTAACTTAATGAATGTTTTCTAGTTTGTGCCAAGCAGTGAGTTTATGAAGTAAATGGCAGAGATGTGATCAAGGTGAACCGACTGGCTGTAGACAGTGGCCCTTCACAGGTGACGTGATAGGTGATGGTTTCTGGGGAGGAAATGTGAGGCTTTGTAACCTCTCACGAGCCTCCCCAGCGGTCCTTTTGCAGGACTCATTCCTGTTGGCAGCCCTGCCCCTGGCCTCTCAGGACGAATCTCTCATCCCATCTCTCTATCTGCCCCTCAGGAGCCTTTTTTCATGTGTGTCGGGTTTGAGTTGCTTCTTGCTCCTGCATCTTCTAACAGCATCCTCTCTCCAGCCTGGCTTGCAGGTGCCCCACTACAGCTCCGTGTGAATTTAAATATAGAAATCATCTGTGGGGAGCTACTTCTTTCCTTCATATAACACACATTTTCCCAATGTAATCAGCCAGTCTTGGGCATTGATTTAAAAAAAAAAAACAAAAACCTCACATGTCTCAGCTTGTTAGACTTGTGCTTTGTTTGAGTTTTCAACATCAGTATTCTATCAGGGTCCTAGATATCCTACGAACTCTTGAAGGGAAGAAGTGGTTAGTAGGACAGTGCTGTGATGCTCTAAATGTTTCAGTAATTTTATTCCCAATTATATTTTCTTCTCCAACCCTTTTTAATGAGAATTTTACACTTGAAAGTTTTACAGAGAACAGTTGCATATTCACTGCCAAGATTGTACCGTTACCATTTTACTTCACCACATCTGTCTGTATGTACCTATCCCTTTGTCCGTCTCTCACCATCTTATTTTTGATGCATTTCAAAATAAACCTCAGGCATCAGTTTGCACGTTTCAGCATTCTTATTATTAACTAGAGTTCAGTGTTTGTCGATAGTGTTTCATATGAACTTTGCATACCATGAAATATACACATGCTTAATTGTATGTGAGTTGAGCTTGGACAAATGGATGTGCAAGTGTAGATCCTTGGCAAGATCTGAAACATTAACATCATCTAGAAAGTCCTCATGTCCTTTCTCATCTCATATGTTTTTTTTTTCTTTTTGACCCATAGATAGTATTTATTTCTCGCCTCATATGTTCTTTTGTGAATCTTCTCAAATGAGAACTCATTGATTACGAATAGGTGGTTTGTGGTTAATTTAATTCTTGAAACTAAATTTTGATGCAGGTTATTTCATGCAGGTTATTTTCATACTTAGCATTGCATTGTACCACACTTTCTAGTAAGTTAATGTTTTTAATTGGGATGTAGTTGCTTATAGCGTTGTATTGGTTTTTCTGTGCAATGAAGGGAATCCGTTGTATGTGTCCACATGCCCTGCTGGGACCCCTCGCATCTCCCGCATCCGTGTCAGCACAGAGCACGAGCTGAACTCTGTGCTGTATGTTCCCACTAGCCGTCTATCTCATTTGCACAGGATGGTGTTTGTATGCCAATGCCAGCCCCCCAGTTCACCCCGCCCCCTGTGTGCACATGTCTGTCCTCTGCGTTCTCATCCCTATTCGTGTCCTGCACATAGTCCATCTGTACCTTTTTTGTAGATTCCACCCATGTGCTTTAATACGCAATATTTCTTTTTCTCTTTCGGACTGACTTCACCCTGTGTTTTGTTTGGAGTAACTCATGGTGTTCTTATTCCTGACAAATCAAAGTTTTAACAACAGTAACTTAGAATATCTGGCACAGATTTTCTTTGGCACAAATTACTTGCCAATGAGTTGGTTGATTCTTTGTCAGTCGAGACGCAGGCACCTGGAAGTAACTGTGTTCTACGAGGTTCTTGGGACTGGTGCACCTGATTTCTCTGGATATAGAGGAAAAAAACAAAAGCAAAACACCCTTTTCAGGCCAGCTGTTTGCTGTAAAGATTTTATTCGAGGATATATTCACTCCACAGGGCTTCCTTGGTGGCTCAGTGGTAAAGAATCCACTTGTTATGCAGGAGATGCAGATTCGATTCCTGGGCTGGGAAGATCCCCTGGTGAAGGAAATGGCGACCCACTCCAGTATTCTTGCCTGGGAAATCCTATGGACAGAGGAGCCTGGAGGGCTACAGTCCATGGGGTAGCAAAGAGCTGGGCATGACTTAGCAACTAAGCAAATAGTCTGTCAGAAAGACAGCAGCTAAGCAGGGCACATAGCAAAACAGCAGAACTCACCCCTGACTGAGCCTGAAATGTGTGCCGGTTCTCACACTGCTTCTTCAGGAACGTAAAGCTCTGTCCTGTGATGTGATTCCTGAGACAGTCCATGTCTGCATGCAGTAGTTTGTGTCAGCTTTGCCCTCAAGTACTTGATTCAGATCTGTCCTGACAAGGATATGCAGCTGTGTCAAACCTCCACTAACCAGACAGCAGCTAGCTCGAAACTCCAGGTTCTCAGAAAGACCTGGAGCCAAAAAGCAAAAACGTCCAGCAATGCCTTTGGTCACAAAGAAGCGGTTTTTAAATATCCAGCAAGAAAGCAGCAGAGCGGAAAGAGGATGGTCAACTTTGGGCTTCCCTGGTGGCTGAGCAGTAAACAACCTGCCTGCCGCTGCGGGAGACTCCAGAGACCCAGGCTCAGTCCCTCCCTGCCCCGGGAACACCCCACGTGCCCCGGCGCGGTTAAACCCAGCGCCGCACGCGCTGAGCCCGTGCTCCGGGGCCCGAGGGCTGGAACCGGCGCAGCGCCTCGGTGAGATGCCCGAGCTCCGCAGCTGGAGGGGACCTCCCGCTCTCCACAGGCAGAGAAGAGCTCGCGCACCCCGAGGCCCAGCGAGGCCAAACACACAGACAAATAAAAGAGCAAGTATATGGCGTTATTTGGGGGCTGTGAAATGCTCAGTGTGGATTCTTTGGAAGTGTCGGAAAACTCCTATTTTTGATTTGCTCATGTTCACCAGTCATTTTACACGGTTTAATAGAACACGAAGCCCATCTTCTGAAAACCCACCCAGCTCCTCCAACTGTTACATATAGATGGATTTTGCTTTTCCAGGAAATCCTGAATTATAGGCAATGGTTTGTTGAGCTGTTTTCAATGAGAAAAATCCAGAGTTATATCCCAGGCTTAGAGATGTACAGTGGTAGGTGTTCAGAAGCTGCTTTTACAGTCTGTCTCCAGAATACTACATGGAAAGGTGTAGTGATTTTCAAAGTTACATCATTTGATAGAAAGTTTGTTTTCTCTCTCATAAAAGAATGCAGGAAAATAATAGCCCCGCAGTGTTTAAAAGCACAGTGTGTGATCCTTAGAACCAAGTCGATCAAATAATTCAACAGCTATCTCTAAAATTCTAAACCAAACACTGGCTCTATCTTGTTAGGGCTAATATCTAGTTAACTACCTATAGGTCAGAAAACATCTATACCTGCATTTCCAAGCTATTTAAAGTTGCTTTTCTCTGAGATGAAAGGACCGAGTAATATTTGCAAACATGTGCTGAGGTCAGTTCTGATAAAATAACTTGGAGAACCATGTTTTAAGAAGAACATGAATTCGGGTTATAAATCTCAGTAACTTTCTACTTGGTTACAACACTATCAGACTTCTGCTGCTGCTGCTGCTAAGTCGCTTCAGTCTCATCCGACTCTGTCCCATAGTCGGCAGCCCACCAGGCTCCCCCGTCCCTGGGATTCTCCAGGCAAGAACACTGGAGTGGGTTGCCATTTCCTTCTCCAATGCATGAAAGTGAAAAGTGAAAGTGAAGTCACTCAGTTGTGTCCGCCTTTAGCAACCCCTTGGACTGAAGCCTACTAGGCCCCTCCGTCCATGGGATTTTCCAGGCAAGAGTACTGGAGTGGGTTGCCATTGCCTTCTCCATCAGACTTCTACTTATTTCAATATTTTATGTAATTGGGGGCATTGGAGACATATGCTGCATTTTCTGGTACAATCATGTAACATAGAGTATCGTGGGAAATGGTCACTGTTTTGTCATCTTAAAATATCAAGTGTTGGTCCGTTATTGGACCGGAACCTGGTGGTCCGGAGTCGATGGTGAGAGAGTGAAAGAAGGAAAGAGGCTAATATTCCTTGGGTTATGCAGCCGGCTTCTGCATACCAGGGAATCAACCAGAAATAGAGAGACAGAGAGAGAGATAAGGAAGAAAGAAAGAAAGACACGGGGACCAAAGCTCTGATGGAGCAAAGGTGTTTTAATCAACATGGTGTGGGCATGTATACTGTCTTACAAGGTAGTTATTCTCAGCAAAGATAAAGATTAAAATTCCAGACTTACAAAACACAAGGCGATCCCTATTAAAGAGAGAAGAGGGTGCTTATCACCATAATGAGAAACTAACAAAGGAAATGCCAGATTCCTCAGCAAAGGCATACCTCTCCTCTTAATTCCTGAATATTCAGGAATTAATAAGGACCAAAGGATTCCTGACAGATCCAAAACAGCACACAGGAAGCCTCCTATTAAATGCTTCCTGACAATCAAGGCCCAGCAGAATAGAAAGAAATAACAATGATCTTCTGTATCTTACACAGTATTTGCATCTGTTGTACAACTTCATCTTATAATAAAGGACCACCATTTATTCAGGTTTTATTGTATTTTCGGTTTCAATTAAAGATGTAAGATTCTAGCACAGGAGAGAAGTCATCAAGCCAGTTTCTGTCGAGCAGTATAGCTTACCCTTGCCCTACATCCTGTCTGTCCTTGAAGGGTCAGCATAAAAGCCAACCATGCTGAAGCTTTCCTGCCTGCAAGAAGTCAGATCTCCACCTGTGTCTCCCTTACATTCAGTACGTCCATATTGCATTGACTTATCAGCTTCAGTGCAGAGAAGATCATTATTTGTAGTAAGTCCCCTGCCTACAAGCCTTCAGGTTGAGAACTTGCAGAGATGCAGGCAGTTTCGTCTGTGTCGGATATGAGTGAGATCGCAGCTCACCCTCCATCCCCTGATGCTGCCCAACCTCCAGCTCTGCCGTCTCCACCTTCTTCCCTCCTCCTGGCAGTATCTTGCCTGTTCACTCCATGCCACCCTTGTGTGCCAACTTGTACTATGCTTTTCAAGGTACAGTAGTACTGTATTATAAGATCAAAACTATTTTTTCTTCATTTTTTGTGTTTGTCTTTTATGTTTTATTTGTGTGAAAAGTATTGTAAACATATTACAGTACAGTACCATATAGCTGATTGTTGGGTGCCTAGGCTGACTTTGTTGGACTTGGAACAGAACTTGTTCATATGTAGGGGACTGATTGTACTCTGATTATTTCACATATTAGCCTCATCTTCCCAGGGATCTCACAGAATTCCTCCATGAGAATTCCTATGTGTTAGAACCCTATCTTATACTTTTACAGATCCTAGTTTTTTCTTGCTTGGTGCTTTGAAGAGCCTTCAGTCAGTAAATATTGTTGGCCGATGGCCTGATTATGAAGAGGCCACTTGTCTCTGTAAACATGGCTAGCTTCATTTCCCCTCTTCTAGCAACTTGCCCAAAGAGTAGAATTTACAGAAGGATTACTTTTCGGCAAGATAATTTGAAGTTTTATGTTCCTTTCCCCTTCACTTCTAAAAGTTATTCTTATGTATCTGGCCATGTTTCAGTGCTAGTCTTAACATTTAACACTTCAGTAATTCCTTTCATCCACAGAGAACAAAAAGTTTGCCTAAAATAATTTCATTTTCCAGAATGATTCCATAAACATGTTGGCCTCAGTGGTTGTCGAGAATGTAAGAAAAATCTAACACTGTGAAGTTCAGCTTCTGAGTGATTTGGGGGCAGAAAATGGTCCTCACGTTGGTTTCAGCGCCTTCTGGTCAGTGATGTGAGAGTTTTGTGAGCTGAGCTGTTTGTCCCTGCAAGCTTTGATGTGGTCGGTAGCCTGGAGTGGAGGGAGCATTGAGCCAGAAAAGTCTGTTCTATCTGTTTTTCCATCCTGCTTTTAGTCTGACTGCATCACATGGATGGATGTGTTCAGTAAAGGAAAGAAGGAGCCACAGTCAGTGCTGTGGTCGTCCCGTGTCCTGCACAGTATTACTACTTGCTAACTTGATGCACGCAGGTTTTCTGCATCTACGAACAAGCCGGATGATCTCACAAAACCCAGACTTGTGTTCTCTGCGTTAGAGGAGGCCGGTGCTCTCCATTTCTGCCCAGCATCCCCAGGATCCCTGGACGAGTTTCCTGCTGCTGCTGTAACAAATTGCCACAGACTTCGTGGCTTAAAACACTGCAGGTTTATCATCTCATAGTTCTGGAGGTCAGGAGTTTAAAACAGGTGTGCTTTTCTGAAGACTCTAGGAGAGAGTCTGTTTGTTGTCTTGTCTGATTCCTGGAGGTCACCATGTGCTGAGGCTTATAGCTACATCACTCTGGTTTTTAGTTCTCTTGGCATATCTCCTTCTTTGATACCCCAGATCTTTAATTTATTCATGTCTGCAGTGTCCCTTTGGCCACGTAAGATAGCATTGTCACAGGCTCCAGGGATGAGGAGTGGACATCTTCCGGGGGGAACACTGTTCTGTCCACCACACCCCAATCTGCCCGCTCCCCCCAGTGACATATCTGACCGCTTCGAGCTGTGGGCTCTAAAGTACTGGGTAAACACAGTTGATTTCCAGTAACCTGGAGTTGGACATTTATCCAACGAATAAGGTGGCAATATTTTAAAAACTGGCCTTTTCCCTTCCTCTCGTCAGAGATCACTGTCTTTTGGCATATCTTGTTTTTTAAATGTCATATTTAATAACTTAAAGAAAAAAACAGGTCTTCCTTCTCTCTTGGCTTTTTTTTCCTGTTTTTGTTTTGTTTTTATTTTATCCAGCACTATTTTATATTTCAAGTCCTTTTTGCATTGTTATTTTCTTCTTATCTCAGAGTAAACTTCCAGCTCCTCAAGCCATTTCTTCCCTCTTTGGCCCCGTGATTATTAATCTCTCACACACTGCTTCTTCTCCCCTGGGGAATTTTTGATTCTATTGTGATTTGTATCTTTCTTCCCCATTTTTAAATCTTTTCATGTAACTTCTCTTCACCCTATAATCCTATCCTGACAATTCTCTTATCTCTACCTTTTTCATCTGACAATAGAAAATGATGTACATGTTGAACTTGTGACACTGTCATTTATTACCAAGAACATAGTATAATATCCACTTTTACTGATAAGAGAGTGGCAAAATTAATGTCAGAAGTACAGAAGTTACTTAGTAACCTAAAAGCTGAGAAAAACTCATCCACACAGAAAGGTACCTGAAGCAGGAACAAGTTGTCCATCTAGTCCAAGAACTATGGAGCTTTTTCTTTTGATCTTTCTTACTATTGTTAGTGTAAATAGTGTAGCTAGTAAAATAAATTAGACTTCTTTCTACTTCATTCATGGGTAAGGCTGTTTGAGAACTGTTGAATATGTAAGGATCCATAAAACCAGGGTTTACAGCTGGTTCTCCAAGGGTGGTCCCCAGATCAGTAGCATCCATATCACCTGGGATCTTGCCAGAAAAGCCAACTACTGGAGCCTGCACCTGACCTACTGGATCAGCAGCTCTGAAGGTGGGGTCTGGAAATCTATGCTCTAACACGCTCTCCAGGAGATTCTGATTCAGTTAAGGTTAAGAACCACTGGTGTGTTTGATTTCGCACGCGGGGCTGGGGAGAGGGTTTGCTCTTCTAGGTCTAATTCTCTCAGTTTTTGAATTCAACTAGCTCCAGTCTCCAGAGGTGTCACTTCCAATAAACTATCCTTTGAACATTTTCAGCTCCAGTAAGTTGTTCAAAGTCACCTTATTTCAACTCAGAAATGGTAATCTGGGGTTTGGCACCAGGAAGAAATAGTTCCTAGTTGCAGAGTCTACCCACAGGGCTTAAAGCTTAAATTATACAAAACTAAACACAAATCTCATTCCTAAAAACTCACCAACTTGTTCCCATCTCAGATAGGCCTACTTCCCATCTATAAAATGATGGCAATTTCAGTAAGTGTTAGTGACCAGCTTACTCCATGTGAAACAAAAAAATTCCACCCCTTCCCCTCTCCCCACTACAGAGTCATTCAGAGTAAATTTTACACCTACCACACAAGCCTGCCTTCATGGCAAGTCAGAGCGTTCTTAACTGTCTCCAAATTTGGTGGGAAGTCCATTGGGCCAATTGAAAAACATCAATTTTATTGCATTGTAATTTATGTGCAATGGCATATACCTATTATCGGCGTCCACCACTCCTTTCAGTGAGTGCTGATCAGTGCCTGCTGGTGTCACCATTGCCACTGTCACGATGTGGAACTATTCTGTTACCCAGAAAGGCTTGTTTGGACCTTTTTTCACTCTCCACCCTTTCAAACCTCTTAGCCCTAGGCAACCACTGGTCTGCTTTCCATCTCTCTAGAGTTTGTCTGCTTTTTCTAGGATTTCCTAGAAAAGGAATCATGCATTCTTTTGTCTGTTTTCTTTTAGCATAGTGTTTTTGAGATTCTTCCAGGTTATGTTGAATAAATAGTGTTTAAATTTCTGAGTTTTATTCATTTGGGTGATGTATCACCGTTTATTCACCTATTGATGAACATGTGTATCTTTCCAGTTTGGGGCTGTTAAAAAGCTGCTTTTGTGTACAAGTCTTTGTGTGGACATGATTTTATTCTTCTTGAGTAAATGTCTAAGACTGGGATGGCTGGCTCATGTGTGTATTTAGTTGCATGAGAAATTGCCAAACTGGTTTTCAGAATGATCGGGCAGTTTGACATTCACACCAGCAGTGCCTGAGTGTTCCACTGGGCTATTTTCACATGTTGTGATGCCAGATGGAAAGTAACTTAATCTTATATTAATTTCTAATATGTATAATTTACAAATGTATACATAGACATGTAGAAGCTGTGGGTATGTTGCATTATATTAATTTCACGAAGAAGCACAGCACCAACTTTGCTAATAAAATACTAGATGTTATTTTATACATATATAAAATTCTAACCCATGAACTTATACACGAAACTCTTAAATTACTAATACGTGATTTTCTGTGTTTCCTTTAATATTTGTTTACTTTTGTCACCACTGATCATTAGTCACAGTTAAGTGGCAAACTTAGGGAAAAAAAAAGAAGTTCAAAACCCTAAGGTGAGGACCTTGTTACTGCCTTTTCCCCTTCCAGCTTGGGAAAGGGTGCCTGTCACATGATTTTGGTGTTAGCTCGCTTTGGTCCAGTCTCTGGGACCTCTGCTATGCATTATGAAGAGTGCAAGAAGCTCTGAGATAAGCAGTGGGCAGAGGTGGGGAGCACGTGCAGGAAACTGAGGAAGGATGGGCATGTTTGGAGTGGGAAGAATGGGCTGGCCTTGAGAGAAGAGAGATTTTCAGGGAGGGGCGGTCAGGGCCGAGGGACCGCGTGAGGACGGAGCGCTGTGAGCGTCCTGCGTGGAGACCAGACTTGCTCACAGCACCGTCACGGCCCCGAGCGGAGTGTGAGAAATACCCAATGCAAGCAAAAGCTACAGGCTGTCAGGGAGCAGGCTGACTAGTTCTGTGCCTGGGACAGGGACGGGGACATCTGGGCAAGCGTCAGCTAGGGAGGGGCGGGAGCGCGGAGGAATGAAAGGGACCTCATCTGTGCATCTGAAACGCTGGAGCTGCTGACTCTTTGATGAAATTATATTTTTGTGTGTATATATATATTTGAATTTATAGATATGAAATGCTAGAATCGTTGAATGGTTCTAGAATGTGGGGATATATGGTTGGGTGGTTTACTGTACAGAATTCTACCCTGAAGGTAAGGGGACTATTTATAAACTGCTACTGTTATGTCATACAGCGAGCACAGTCCCTGCGACCAGACCGAGCCAGGGGCAAGGTGCTGGTATAAATTTCAGTGACTCATCCCTTGTGTCTAAAATAGCAGCAGGCTGAGGGTCACAGTGGAGTAAAGGAAGGAAGTCTTTTTGACACATGTTCCTCTTGAGAGCAAACTTAGAACCAGGATACGTGATTCTGCTCAGGCTGGTGTAGGGAATGGAGTGGGGGAGGGAAAACGGGGCTTCCCTGGCGGCGCAGTGGTGAAGAGTCTGCCTGCTCTTGCAGGAGACAAGAGATGCGAGTTTGATCCCTCGATTGGGTTGATCCCTTGGAGAAGCACCTGGCAACCCACTCCCGTATCCTTGTCTGAAAAATTCCATGGCCAGAGGAGCCTGGTGGGCTACCGTCCATGATGTCGTAGAGAGTCAGACGTGACTGAGTGACTGATCATGACGCATGTCTAGAGGGACAAAAGTGGGAAATGAGACACAAACCTGCATCAAATCATGTCAGGCACTGTGTTTTAGGCGACGTCATTTAAAGAAAAATTATCTGAATGCACCAGATCTTAGTTGCAGCGTGTGGAATCCAGTTTCCTGACCAGGGGTCAAACCTGGACCCCCTGCATGGAAGTACAGAGTCTTGGAAGCCACCAAGGAAGTCGTTTTGATTTTATCCCACAGGTCAGCATTTTCAAAATGTCTTTGGACATACCTTTGGGCATCAATGAAGACACTCTAATGGGGGATATACAAGGGCTCACAGATTCTTAAGGGAGTGGTTGTCCAGTTTTTCAACTTTTATTTCCACTCGTTCCTGAAGTTGATTTGCCTGGAAATGGGTCTGCACTCCCTTCTCCCTTTTTACAGAAGGAAGGCATTCCAGAATCTTGTCCTGTACATCTTCCTGTGATGCAGAAATGTTCTAAGGCTTTAACAAAAGGACCCTTTGCTTGTAATGAAATTGAAGGCATATGTGGATCAGCAGTTGATAGGTAATTAAAAGTAATATTGATAATGGATCACTGTCTTTGATAGCCTAAAACGCAAAAGGACTTCCATGATTGGAGGGGTGTGCCTACCACAAAACTGTCACATACTCATTTAGGCCAAAAGGATTTATCTGCACTACACTTATATACAGAAATATGAAAAATTGTAGTAAAATTGATGCTAGCCTGTTACTACTTTAGCATTAAGGAATATTCATTTATAGGAATATTCATTTATAGATGCCTTGGTTAAATTTTAAAAGCTCTGTCCATCTTATCAAGAAATACATTTTAAGTAAAATTTTATTTTTTATATTTAATAACTGCTGACCAAAATTTTATTTGTTAGATATTTTTTCAGTTGTTTACAGGTAAATGTTTTTGTATAACTCAGAAGAAATTATTTTACCCTCGGAGTCTAAATTCAAAGTAGATTCTAAAATTCTAAAATACATGCCTATTTTTGGTGTGTGTAGGGATATATATGGTAGGTAAGTTAATAAAGCACTTTGAATCATCAAAATATATTCACTGAGGTACACTTTTGCAGGGGGAGTGGAATGGAAATATAAGGGCATGATGAAACATACCTGATAAAGAAGAGCTTATTTGTTTTTAAATGGATGGACATGGATACCAAATCACTATGCTATTTAGATTCTTGTGGATTTATTTGAGCAATATGATAGTTGTTTTACTTTAAATATCAACATTTATAACATACCAGAAATTTATATCTTTAACAGTGTTTTTGAATGTATGATGATGATGACAAAAATTAAGATATCAACTTAAAACTGACTTTTAGTTACGTGGTTTTTCTAGATTCTTCAGAGGGATATGAGCACTGATTTTGAAGAACCAATTATGGCTGATGGGATATCACTAGAGCATTTTGAACAGCCAATAAGATTGGTGGCTCCGGAAAAGTATTCTGATATATAGGTGAAGCATGGAGCTCAGAGGTCATGGGAGGCCAGAAGCAGGTAGAATAGTGAACAAAATTTTACAGTCATTTTATTCTGTTTGATTCCATTTATACAAGGTACTTGGAATAGTCAAATTCATAGAGTCAGAAAGTACATGGTAGATGCTGGGGTTGGGGTTGGGGTGGGGTGGGGTAGGGATGGGTAGTTAGTGTTTAATGGGGACAGAGTTTCCGTTTAGGAAGGTAAAAAATTCGGGAGATGGATGATGGTTAGAGTTGCAAAACCATATGACTATACTTAGTGCCATTGAGCAGTGCAGTTAAATATGGTTAAAATAGTTTGTTTTATATTATGTGACTATTACCACAATAAAAAATGTTAAAAATTTTTTACAGGTATTTTAATGAGCAATGTACCATTCAGGATGTTATTAGCATCAAGTAATCAAGTGAATTTTTAGCATCAAAAAAATTAAGTGATTTTTTTTAGCATCAACTCACTTTGACTTAGGTGACCTAACAAGAAATCTCAGGTGACTCCTGTGTTGGTTAATTCAGTGAACTCATTAAGGATACTGTGTTCCCCTCATGTTGAAAGTGACTGGCAGAGGGCATGGGGTTCACCCTGACTTGCTGAGACACATCTAGTCCCATCACCCTGACCTGGGGCTGGAGACACTGTTCCTGAAGCACGTGGGCTCAGAAGGACAGTGTGAAGACCTGGAAACAGTTGAGGCTGGCTCCAGGCGGAGAAGAGGTGGAGAACTCCGGGGGCACGTCAGCCTTGGCTGTAGCTGAGTATGTAGGAAGCAGGGACCAGTACTGACACAGGTAGAATCTGGAGTGATGGCATCTAGTTATTCTCAGGACATGGAGTGTAAACAGAAGAGACGAATCCAGGTGCGTCTCCCAGATGTCGGACCTGCTCATCAGATGTTTCGTGGGACCACACAGTGATGCGAGGTCAGAGGATGGGCAGGTTCCTTGGGCGGAATGGTGGCTCCCTGAAGATGTCCACTGCTAATGTCTTGAACTTGTAAACATTGCTTTCCATGGCCTAAAGGAGGTGGCAGGTGTGATTAAGAGAAGGGACCGTGAAGTGGCTAGATTATCCTGATTAGTCTGAGTGGGTGCAAGGTAATCATATGAGTTCTTAAGAGTAGAGAATCTTAATTATTGTCAGACAGAGACAGACAGAGAGAGGGAGGGAGAGAGAAAATGCACGTGTGCCTGGATGTTAGAAGGAGGGGTATAAGAAATCCCGAGTATGAGAGGACTTGAGACTCCCATCACTGGCTCTGAAGATGGAAGAAGGGAGCCATGACTGAGGCATATAGCTGGCCCTGCAAACTGGGAAGGAAGCAGACAGCTTTGCCCCCAGACTCTCCAGAAAGGAGCACAGCCCTTGATTGGCGCTGGTGAGACCTGTGTTGTGCTTCTGGCCCACAGAACTTGAAGGTAATGAATTTGTGTTCTTTTAAGCTACTGGGTTTGTGGGTTTTGTTATGGGGGCAGTAGAAAATTAATACAGCAGATTTGTCTGGGTTTTTCACTGAGGGAGGAAATGAGGATTTCTTTTCTCTTAATATTGAATTAGATGTGCCAGGAGTTGGCAGTCCAGGGACAGGGACATTTCAGTCTCTTTGAGGACATGCTTGCTGGAACAAAGGAGAGAAAGTGGTTATGAAGGAGCATTTTATTTGAAGCTTATTTGTTTTCAGTTCTCTGTCCGTTAGTGTCCTCTTTCTCCAAGTTAAGCATCGGCATAGATGAGCTCAGGTTCCCTTCAGCTTGAAACTTCTGAAGTTACTTGATGCACGTAGATGAAACAAGAGAAAATGCATCACTACTCAACATGGTCTCTTCTCTGGTGAGGATGAGGAAGGAAATGGAAAAGCACATGCAGGAATTGTGGGTGAAACACAGGAACTGAGTCTTTAGTATAAAACCTGAGTGCAGACTGACTCTCAGCGCCCGTTTAGAAACATTCCTGAACACTATCCGGAAATCAGCATATGCCCTGGAGTTTCTGGGCTGAATTTCCTCATTTTGCGTCAAGGTGTAAGTGAAATTGGAGGTTCTGAACAGAAGTGTGTGTTGTCCTAATGATATTGGGGGCCAAAAATCCATCATCATAAAAATCTGTGGATTCTTACAGAAAATAATCTGAGTTGTTGAAAGTATTCTCCTCATGAGCACTAATACTCATTTTTTAGTCATATAAATCTCACAAATAGAATCAGCCACTTGACGGAGAACTTTTGTGAACCTGGTGCTATTGTTTGATATTTGCAAGCTGGGGCATCTGCTGGGCAGTGATGGTATAGAATCAGTGCACAATGAAGCCAGTCCTTTTGGGCTGCCTCTTGCCTGCTCTTGATTTAGCGTGAGTAGTGCTCCAACTGGAAATTCCTTTCCCTATGGGGGAAAAAGCATGACTTCTAATAAAGCTGATACCTTTAACACAAAGGTGGGCACTTCTGCTACCCTGAGTTGTGGACTGCAGTCAGTGGTGCCATGAACACTATATTCAGATCACTTTAGTGTTCACCTCTTTCCAGAGGGGAAGGTCACGTTCATACCCATTCTCACACATTCAGGTACTCCAGGTGTAAATTCTGCAGAAATGGCTATAGATCTAAGAATTAACTCATTTAGAGGGATTTTGTCATGTGAGTCCATCTGGATCAGTCGTTGCTCTCAGACCCTGGGAAGCTTGGCTCTAACAATATTCTGTAAGCTCTTGAGCCATAATTGAACAAATGTTCTTGAACTTGTTATCCAGATATGGGCTTGCCAAATGCCATGATGAGACTTGTGGAGGTGAGATGTCTAGTGTGAGTGATGCAGTTAAGCTTCAGGGCCCATATGCTATGCTTGATTGTTTTGCTGGGCCAAGTTCTTTAGAAGTTATGACCTTGACCAAACTTTGAATAGCTGATCAAGATGTCGCTGTCAGAGGAGTCCTAATAGTTGTCCTTCATCAAGGTCCATCAGATGTCGTTGGCCCCATGCACTGTCACTCACATTGTGTTCATGATATGTCTGTTCGAGGGAGCCGGGCACTGACCCACTTAGGTTCTGTGAACAGACTGCCCGTGTCGTGGGCCATCTGCCACAGCAGACTCAGAGTGACAGTCATCATTTTCTTTTGCCACATCGGCCACCGTTCAATGTGTATCTCAGAGTAAGTCTTAATAATGTCAATCAAACGTGTTTCTTTGAGGACTATTTGATTACAGGTTTTTTTCCCTACACCTCTTGGGTATATGTTTTAGTCATTTGGGGCTGCTCTAACAACATATCGTTGACTGGGTAGCTTAAACTATATGCATTTATTTCTCACCATTCTAGAGGCTGAGAATAGATTTGGTGTCTTATGAGGATCATTTTCCTAATTTATAGATTGCCTTCTGCCTGCATCCTTACATGGCCTTCCCCAGGGGCTTGCAGAGAGATCTTATGTCTTTATAAGGACACTAATCCCATCACGAGGGCTCCACCCTCATGACCTGATCAAACCCTATTCACTTCCCAAAGGTCTCTCCCCCAAATACCATCAGCTTGGGAATTAGGGTGTCAGCATATGCATTTTGGGGAACATAGACATTTAGTCCATAACAGTCTCACCAGGACAACAAAATGCGACAAATAGTAATTGTTCTATAGAGTCTGCTAGAATAACTCTAACACATAATCCCAAAAGGGTACATTTCCATCAGTTTTTTTTTTTTCTTTTTGGTTAAAGAAAGGTAATGATCAATATTAGTGAGATAGTGTGACTTGGGAATTACTTTCAGATCTTGGACTCACTGTCTGAAATGATTTTGAGGAAAGGCAGGGTAAGTAATTGACTTAAGAACAGCCCCGAGTGTCGGGGTGGAGGAGGTCATCTTCTCTTTTCATGTCCTTCTGTCGCAGCCTTCACCCAATCTGGCCTGTGTGAATGAAGTGACTGTTAACTGAGGTAGTTTTACAGCAATGGAGAGTGACTTGTTGAAGAGCTGATTCTTTGTCTGTAAAAGTCGCTCAGCTTTGGACTCAGCACTCGGAGCTGGCTGCCGGCTTGTGTTTCATCCACTTCCCGTGAGTGGTGGGTGAAGGCATCCTTCCCATCCTTGTAGGATGCGTCACCAGAATCTGGGACTCCCACAGTTAGAGGAGCTCCTCAAGGTTGCCGGGGCTGCAAACAACCCGCCAGGCCCAGCCAAGGTATCTGAGGGAGGCTTGTTCTTCCTTTTTTGTCTAAAAGTGAAGGTTGTTGGGAATTTGCTCCGTCATCGTAGGCCTGCCCCAAGACCGTGTCTCCAAAGCCGTGGTTCTCAGAGGAGGTGCGTCTGGGACTTACTGAGTGCGTTCTGGGCTGTTTGAAGGCTCGGCTCTAAGAAGCAGTGACAGGAAGCTTCGGGCAGAGCTAGGGAGTAAGAGGCACGGGTCTCGCCTGTCACAGCTGGGGGAATGAGCTCTCACTGCACGATGACTCACTGTCCCAGCTGCCTGGGACAGCGGAGCTCTGGAACACAGGGCTTTGTTTTCAGTCTGGCGCCAGTTGCTCACCTGGCCCTGGAAGCCCTGCCCTCCCCGGCTGGTGGTGCCCGTTATTTGGTGATGCCACGCAGGGTGGCCGTTCTCTGCCCGTTCCACGCCCACTCAGCCAGTCCTTCACCGACATCCTTCACCTGCACCTCATCTGAGGGCCGTCCTTGTTAGTCTTAGAGCCTAATGAGGAAAGGCCTGCTATTGCCCCAGGCCCCAGCTAGTGATTGTTCTAATCTTTAGGTTGGAATGTCTCACTCCCCTTTATTAAAAGAGAAGTGGGGTGGGCCCCTCCGCTGGTCTCCCTGGTATCGATGAGCCAACCTAGCTTCAGTTCCTCCTATAACGGGATCCTCCCTCTTACCCTGGTCCTGAGGACTCCTGCCAGATCTTGCCTGCCATCTGCCATCCCCGGTGGGCTATCTCTCTGACTGTTTTTGCTTTGAACATGTACGCTCCCCCATCCATAAACCACTGATGTCTCTGAGCTTTCTTAACAGGCTTGCAGGCTTGCAGGGTGCGGCCCAACAGCCATGCTGCTCTACTGCTCAGCCGGTCCTCGGGAGTTCTGTCTGCCCTCTGCGGTATCATCTGGGGCACAGTCTCAGGACCCGTGAAGGAAAAGTCAAAAACAACCACTGTCTAGTTGCATATTTAAAATCCTGTGTTGTTGTTCAGTCCTTCAGTCGTGTCTGACTCTTTGCGACCCCATGGACTGCAGCACCCCAGGCCTCCCTGTCCATCACCAACTCCCAGAGCTTGCTCAAACTCATGTCCATTGAGTCAGTGATGCCATCAAACCATCACATACTCTGTCATTCTCCTCCTGCCTTCAATCTTTCCCAGCATCAGGGTCTAATGAATCAGCTCTTTGAATCAGGTGAACAAAGTATTGGAGCTTCAGCATCAGTCTTTCCAATGAATATTCAGGACTGATCTCCTTTAGGATGGACTGGTTGGATCTCCCTGCAGTCCAAGGGACTCTCAAGAGTCTTCTCCAACATCACAGTTCAAAAGCATCAGTTCTTCAGTGCTCAGTCTTCTTTATGGCCCAGCTCTCACATCCATACACGACCACTGGAAAAACCATAGCTTTGACTAGACGGACCTTTGTTGGCAAAGTAATGTCTCTGCTTTTTAATACGTTGTCCAGGTTTGTCATAGCTTTTCTTCCAAGGAGCAAGTGTCTTTTAATTTCATGGCTGCAATCACCATGTCCAGGTTTGTCATAGCTTTTCTTCCAAGGAACAAGTGTCTTTTAATTTCATGGCTGCAATCACCATCTGCAGTGATTTTGGAGCCTACGAAAATAAAGTCTGTCATTCTTTTCATTGTTTCCCCATCTATTTGTGAGGAAGTGATGGGACCGGATGCCGTGATCTTTGTTTTTTGAATGTTGAATTTTAAGCCAGCTTTTTCACTCTCCTCTTTTACCTTCACCAAGAGGCTCTTTAGTTCCTCTTTGCTTTCTGCCACTAGGGAGGTATCATGTGCATATCTGAGGTTACTGATATTTCTTCCAGCAATCTTGATTCCCAGCTTGTGCTTCATTCAGCCTAGCATTTTGCTTGATGTACTCTGCATAGAAGTTAAATACACAGGGTGACAGTATACAGCCTTGACGTTCTCCTTTCCCAGTTTTCCCCTGTTCCATGTCCAGTTCTAACTGTTGCTTCTTGATCTGCCTACAGATTTCTCAGGAGGCAGGTCAGGTGGTCTGGTATTCCCATCTCTTTAAAGAATATTCCACAGTTTGTTGTGATCCACACAGTCAAAGACTTTAATGTGGTCAATGAGGCAGAAGTAGATGTTTTTCTGGAATTCTCTCGCTTTTTCGATGATCCAATGGATGTTGACAATTTGATCTCTGGTTCCTCTGCGTTTTCTAAATCCAGCTTGAACATCTGGAAGTTCTTGGTGCAGTACTATTGAAACCTGGCTTGGAGAATTTTGAGCATTTCTTTGCTAGCATGTGAAATGAGTGCAATTGTGTGGTAATTTGAATATTCTTTGGCATTGGAATGAAAACAGACCTTTTCCAGTCCTGTGGCCACTGCTGAGTTTTCCATATTTGCTGGTATATTGAGTGCAGCGCTTCAACAACATCATCCTTTAGGATTTGAAATAGCTCAACTGGAATTCCATCACCTTCACTATCTTTGTTCATAGTGATGCTTCCTAAGGCCCACTTGACTCTGCACTCCATGATGTCTGGCTCCAGGTGAGTGATCACACCATCGTGGTGATCTGGGTCATTTTTTGTATAGTTCTTCTGTGTATTCTTGCCACCTTTTCTTAACATCTTCTGCTTCTGTTAGGTTCATACCATTTCTGTCCTTTATTGTGCCCATCTTTACATTAAATGTCCCCTTGGTAGCTCTGATTTTCTTGATGAGATCTCTAGTCTTTCCCATTCTATTGTTTTCCTCCTTCCCATTAGGAAACTTCCACAAGCCTCTTATCTGCATCCATCAGAGGGCAGACAGAATGAATACCTCAATCACAGAAAACTAACTAAACTGATCACATGGACCACAGCCTTGTCTAACTCAATGTGTTAGAAACTATGAGCCATGCCATGTAGGGCCACCCAAGATGGACCAGTCATGGTGGAGAATTCTTTGAAAATCCTGTTTACAAGGATGAATATTTTCAATGGAACCTGAAACCTTCACTAAGTGAAAACTTCATGACCTAATGTGTCTTTGTAACACCAGCAAGAGCCTGTGATAATATGGTTCAGGTTCTTTGGTGAGAATGTGGTTCAGGTCCTCTCATAATCCTGGAGGATGTTGCCCACACACAAGTGGTCTGCTGAGTTTCCTCTACTCTCTGACCCAGGTGCCTTGCACAGCCCAGGAGAGCTAGGGCTCCCCCATCCCATAGGAACGTGGTGCTGTTTGTGTCCTGCCCAGGTGCCCCTGAGTATACGAGGGTGACTCCAGACTGGACTGCTGAGCCCTTGTGCACGTTTCTCTTCCTCCTACAGCTAGTGCTGTGGAGGATAAAAGAATGAATGGGCTCTTCCAGGATAGGATAGAAGTAGCAATTCCAAAACCAGGCAGAGCCAGTTACAGGGCCTACAATACCTCAGAGGAGCTGGTAATTCTTGTTTGTGACCACAGGTGAGAGAAGAGAGATCTGTATTTTTAATATTAAGCTTTGGGGCATTCTCAAAGGGACCAGCAAGCTGGAGATGTGTATTTAGATAAGAATGCTGGTCTGCAGTTAGATAAGAATGGTCTAATTTACATTTTTTAAAGCTTTTTATTTTGTATTGGAGTATAGCTGATTAACAATGTTGAGATAATTTCAGGTGAAGAGTGAAGTGAATCAGCCATACATATCCATGTATCCATTCTCCCCCAAACTGCCTTCCTTTCCAGGCTACCACACAACACTGAGCAGAGTTCCACATGCTATATAGTAAGCTCTCTGGTCGTCATTGCAATTAGAGGGTGATGGGTGATGTGTTAAGTGTTTCTTGAAGGTTTTGGAAATATTATATACAGATATTTAAAGTTGTATGCAGATTGAGTTAGGGAATATGAGCTCTCACTTCCTTGGTTATGTGTGCTATTAAGAAACAACTTAAAATTGGATAGTCTGACGTATTACTGGTCAGTCTTAGGCTGCACCACATGAAATTATATTTTTTTTTTAGTCAAAATGATAAATATTACTACTTTCATATGGTTCATTCTAATATATTTATACCCTTGGTCTTTTTCTCTAAAATCTAGTAGATTTATCTATGAAGCCTTTGTTCTTGTTTAGTCACTAAGTCATGTCCGACCCTTTGTGACCCCATGGACTGTAGCTCACCAGACTCCTCTGTCCATGGGTTTTGTTTTTTTTTTTTTCCATTTATTTTTATTAGTTGGAGGCTAATTACTTTACAATATTCTAGTGGTTTTTGTCATACATTGACATGAATCAGCCATGGATTTACATGTATTCCCCATCCTGATCCCCCCTCCCACCTCCCTCTGCATGGGTTTTTCCAGGCAAGAATACTGGAGTGGGTTGCCAGTTCCTTCTCTAGGAGATCTTCCCAACCCAGGGATTGAACCCACATCTCCTACACTGTATGCAGATTCTTTACCACTGAGCCATAGGGAAGCCCCTGTATAATTTTGACTCTCTAGCAAATATTATAATAAACTGAGGAAGCTGCTTCAACAGGAACTGCCCTCCCTGCTCTGTCATTTTTGCAAATTCTGATTCTGTTTTCCTGAGTTTCATTTAAAGAGGCAAAATTAATTAAAAAAAAAAACTCAAGTGACTTGAATGTAGTAGAATATGGGAACTTTCAGGGAGGAATGAAATTGAAGGTAGAAGGCATCTTGTTCCATGCAGTGACTCTTAAACTCCCAGCAATGTTTGAAGGAAATCCTTCATCTAAGATGATAACTCCATATTGCAGCAATGGGGGAAAAATGGGAAAGGGATCAACACACTTTATCGTCTTTCTTGGCTTTATCTCAGCTTATTTTTTCCTATTTCATTTGAGGAGGTTGCTTTATTTGGCTCAGAAGGAGCTCAAGGTGGTGTGTGTGTGTGTGTGTGTGTGTGTGTGTGTGTGTGTGTGTGTGTGTGTGTGTGTGTGTGTGTGTGTGTGTGTGTGTGTGTGTGTGTGTGTGTGTGTGTGTGCGCTTATTTTCTTCATCTTAGAAAGCTCTTGCTTTTAAGTTCTAGGTGAAACACTCCCAACAGGTTGGATATCATGTCATGAGTCATCGAGTGTGCTATCTTTGGGAAACCATCCATAGTATATTTAATCCTAAAAATGATTCAGATCAATAGCATCACTTTGACCATGGATTTTAGGTTCTGTTTCAAAATTTAAATTAGTATCTAAAGAAACTGAGTGTCCTGATCCAAACATCCTCCTTTGAAAAACAAAGACTTGAACAAACAAACAAAAAATCCTGCAAATCAAACCTCCCAAACAAAACAATCCTCCTGCTTTTTATAATTAGGATACAATGTTTTTATGTAATTAGTTGACTTTTAAAGAAAGAAACCATTGCCACTGTGGACTGATTGATGGGCTGTAAGATACTTTTCTGTATTGTTGTGTACATATTATACATACCTCTAGCCCTCCTTTTATTAGCAAAAGTGGGATCTTGACAGTCAGTCACCTGCGTTCATTTCTGTAATGCTTGCCCTGCTGCTGGAAATGAACCACACATCAGTGAAACTTGCTTCTTTGTGACCAGACTTCCTGGAATGGAATCCCCATCAAATTGCAGGTGGTAAGTTGAAACCAAGTATTTGTCTGAATAATAACCTTTCCTAGATATTTCTTATCGTTTTCATTATGTGTTATTTTTTGGCTACCCCGGGTGTTCGCTGCTGCGTGAGGCCTCTCTCTGGCTGGGGTGAGCGGGGCTGCTCTCCGGCGGCGGGGCGCCGGCTCCTCGTCGCGGTGGCTTCTCTTGTTACAGAGCACGAGTTTTCGGCTCGGGGCTCAGTAGTTGCAGCTCACAGGCTCAGTTGCCCCGTGGCCTGTGGAATCTTCCTGGACGAGGGATTGAACCTGTGTGCCTTGCATTGTTAGGTGGATTCTTAACCACTGGACCACCAGGGAACACCTCCTAGACATTTTGGGGTGTTTGTGTTGAAATGTCGCAAGGCCATGGTATTTTGTTTCTTCTTTCTCACACCCACATGTGGGATGTTGGTAAATCCCGTGTGATCTGCCTTCAAAATGCTCTCTCCTTCTTTCCTCTGGTCCTGGGGCTGCCACCCTGAGCCACAGTCTCCTCCCCTGGATCTCTGGTCCCTTTCTTCCAGGCTCCCTGCCCTGGCGGAGTCTGTTCTCCGTTCAGCAGCCAGGGTGGCCTGAGGAGCCTCAGTGTCGGCCCTCCCCACCCGGGGTCCTGCAGGGGTCCTCCTGAGCACGGGTGCAGGCCCGGGTCCTCACGGCGGCCTCCCTGGCGGCCCGAGCCCACCCGTCACCCGTCACCCGTCACCCCTGCTGCGCTCTCCCCGAGGGTCTCAGCCTGCGCGGGGTGCCCCCCTCAGAAGTGCTGCCCCTCCCCTGGCCACTTACCTGGCTAATCCCTGACCGCCTTCAGGTTAACTATACAAACCTTCTCCTGTTTAGGGTCGAGGGGACTGTTAACTCTGTTGGGGCCCTAGGTTTTGCCTCATTGACTGATACAGACGTCTCAAGAGCATGCATTCTCACTGCAGCACTGTTACAACAGCCAAGATGTGGAAACAGCCTAACTGTCCATCGACAGATGGGTGAAGAGGTGGTACACACACACGCACGCTGGAATGCTACTCAGCCTTAATAAAATGAACAAAACAGTGCCATTTTCAGCCTAGAGATTATCATCCTAACTGAAAATAGGCCAGAGAAGGAAAAATATCACACAGTATTGCTTATATATGGAATCTCAAAAAAAAAAAAAAAAAAAAATCAACCTTCCTTTCTTGTGTGTGCATGTTAGTTGCTCATCATGTCCAACTCTTTGCGACCTTTCTTATCAACACCTACCCTGTTCTCTCCAGTTTTCTTTTACCATAGCACTTTCCACCTTTCCACTTACAGTATAATTTAATTTTTTATTGGACATGTTTTTTCTCTTTCCCCTCTCTAGAATGATGATGGGTTTTGCTTGTTTATCGATGGTCCCAGGCACGTAGAATATGACCTGAGGCAGAGCAGGAGTGCAATAAATATCTGCCAGGTCCATGAATGCTCACATGAGGGTGATGGATTAACACTTTCTGTCCTGTGACCATAGGTACCTCTTTTTAAAAATTCAAATTTAACCAATTCTAGTGCCATGTGTATTGCATTGGTTTCATACTTCATATTTTACATATATACTATTGAGATGACCCTGAAAAGAGTTTTTTAAAAGTAATGATTGGTATAACCCACTCTGATTGTTCTGATAATGACAGGTTAGCCTCTGCCAACACAATCCAGAAATTCCATCTGATTTTTACAGGTTTTTGATTGGGGTGAGGCTCTTTTCAGGAAAGGGCCACTCATCATGGAAAGCAATTTCATGCCTTTGATTCGACGTCTCTGAAACCTAGTGATAAACCAAATGAAAACACTTCACATTGTAGTTGTATGATGACTTTGAATATCCCTTGAGGTCTTCGCATCCACTGAACGCCCTTTCACACCTTCCTGTCTGGTCGCTTTTGTGTTCTCTGGGGTGGGGAAACTCAGGCGGTTCCACAGCCGCCTCCTGCTTCCATGGGATCTTCCAGGGGCCCTTGCGCAGTCCTTGCTCTCCCCTTTGCCAGGTTCCTTCTGCATCCCAAGAGAATTATTTACTAGTCTTCTGCTTCTCTTCCCAGCCTGCTACTTTAGATTAGCTCCTTTCCTTATAGCCTTGCTGCCTCCTGGGAAGGTACGGGGAAACCCTGGCTATAAAACCATCATGGAGGCCCTGGGCTTGGGTGTCTGCCCCCTGCCTGTCCTTTCCTATTGATCCAGAGTCCACTGCCTCAGGCATCCGGCTCACAGTGTTCTGGTCTCCCCACCCTTTTACTTGCTTCCTGCTCCTTCCTTACAGGTGACCTTTGTTCCAGCCAAATGGGGAGACTTGCCATCTCTAAGCACAGCCGGGCCCTTCCCAGGCCAGCTCTGCAGAGACACCAGGTCACTGGCTGCTCCAGGCCTGCCCAGCGCCCCCGAGGACCTCAGTTATCCCTCTGTGTTCCTCTCTTAACCCTAGAAGTAGTGTGCCCTCTGTTTTCCCCATGTGCTTCATTCATTTCAACAGCACAATTTCCGTGCCAGGTCATACACCCTCTGAAGACGAGGATGGGGTGTTCTTTATTGTTCTATCAGACTCGACATGTCATATGTATGAGCTCTGTAAGTGTTTCATAAAACCGTGGAATGTTACTGCTTGGAGGGACTCTGGGAATGAAAACAAACATGTTTAGTCTGGAGTTTCTAGAACCACCATGATTTTTAAATATGTTGTTTCTTTATATCTTCCATAAATATAGTTGTATTTTCCCAGCAACACACATTGATTTTTAGTTTGGAAAACTATAGCTATCAGAGATAAACAGCCAGTAGTTCACCCAGTTTACATGTGTTAATTGTGATTAAAGAGGTTTTAAGGGTGGGTGAGTAGGCTCCATTCACTGTCCTCCCTGCATTTTTCTTGATAGTTTTATGGAGTTCATCTGGGAATTACTCTCATAGCTTTCTCTGTTTTGAAAGAAAACGGGTTATGAATATGGCCTTGGTGATAAATTAGAGGACATACTTTTTCACACTCCTTCAAACTGAAACTTTATCCCAGCCACTGCTCAGGTGCATCTACAGAGTAGTAATGATTCCTTTAGCTCAGCAAATATTTATTGAGTGCCTGCTATGTGCCTCCCTGGTACCTCAGATAGTAAAGAATCTGCCTGCAATTCAGGAGACCAGGGTTTAATCCCTGGGTTGGGAAGATCTCCTGGAGAAGGGAATGGCTATGCACTCCAGTATTCTTGTCTGGAGTTTCATCTTTTTGGAGGGCTTCCCAGGTGGAAAGTGAAAGTATCAGTCACTCAGTCACGTCTGACTCTTTCCGACCCCATGGACCATAGCCCACCAAACTCCTCTGTCTGTGGAGTTCTCCTGGCAGGAATACTGGAGTGGGTGGCCATTCTCGGAGCTAGTGGTGACAGACCCGCTTGCCAGTGCAGGAGACACAGCAGACGCAGGTCAGATCCCTGGGTCAGGAAGAGCCCCTGGAGGAGGGCATGGCCACCCGCTTTAGCATTTCTGCCTGAAGAACCCCACGGGCAGAGGAGCCTGGTGGATGACAGCCACAGGGTCGCAGAGTCAGACATGACTGAAGCGATGTGGCACGCTCACACGTGCCAGGTACATAATAGGAAGAAATCGAACAGAAGTCCACACCTTCATGGAGCTTACATTCTCGGAGGTGGAAGAAGAGAAGAAACCAGTCAGACAGGTGTGCCAGATGATGGTGAGGGCCGTGCAGAGAAGGGGCTGGGGGACCTGGGGCAGGGAGGGGATTTCTGTGTATAAAAGGGTGACTGACTGAGGCCTGAAGGCGGTGAAGTAATGAGTTCTGCAGGAAGAAGAAGGATCTGTGTGGGAAAGGCTCACTGTGTGTGAGAACCATTCCACAAGGATGCCCTTCCTCAGCACCGAAGGTGGAGGAGAGGGCCAGGTGAGCTCCATGTCAAGGTCAAGGGCTTTAGGGCCTGTTAGTTCTTGAAGTGAGGGTGTCTGCTGACATTTTGGACTGGTTGAGTCTTGATTGTGCAGGGGTGCTGGCCTGCACATTGTAAGGTATTTCACAGCATCCCTGACTGATGCCAGGAGCACCCTCCACCCCTCGCAAGACAACTAAAAATGTCTCCAGATGTTACAAGAGGTCCACAGAGGTGCCAGGTCATGTGAAATGGAGAGCCACTGCTTTAGAGCCATGTAAGGACTCTAGTTTTCGGAGTGGGTTATTCACTTTACTGGACTCCTCTGGCGCTGTGCTGAGAAGAAGGTGAAAAGGGACTGAGGCAGGAGCAGGCGCATCCGAGGGTGATTGGGAGAAATCCAGGTGGGAGGGGAGAGTGCCCGGAGCAGACTAGGGTGAGCTGGGCTTAGTGAGGGCGGACCAGACCTGGGATGCTTTGAAAGACAAGCCATCAGGACCTGTGACAGACTAGATGCTGAGTATAAAAGAAATCAAAAGTAGCCTCAAGGACATGGGCGCAAGCACAGAGGCTGCAGCTTCCTGGGGGATATCAAGAATGTGGTGTGAGCGTCTTGTGTTTGAGAACGCTGACCATTATCTGGGTTCTCCCTGACACACCTGGGAGTTGGGCATTCTTTCCTTGTAACGTGAAAGCCCATGAAGGTTAGTGAATGCCCAAAGGCACACTAACCTATGAGGAACAGAACCAGCATTTCAGTCCAGAGATGCCTGACTGCTAACCTTTCCTGGATACACCTCAAAGTGATTTGGAGTGGTTCCTGAAGTCCCCAAGTTGAGATCAAGTATAGTATCATATTCCCTCTAGGGGTTAATTCAACAGTGTCATTTTTTCATGAAATTCTGCTATATGCTAACATTTCAAATGGAGACAATTATTGCTTTTGCATTTTATTAGTGGGATTGAAGAGAAACAGAAACCTTAGAAAGGATTCTGTGTAGTAAAACAAATCACCTGGCGTATTAGAAAGTAGGGTTTGTGGTAAATTGGATTATAAACACTCAGTTCAGTTCAGTCACTTAGTCATGTCCGATTCTTTACAACCCCATGGACTGCAGCATGCCAGGCTTCCCTGTCCATCATCAACTCCCAGAGTTTGCTCAGACTCCTGTTCATTGAGTCAGTGATGCCATCCAACCATCTCTGCTGTCCCCTTCTCCTCCTGCTTTCAATCTTTCCCAGCATCAGAGTCTTTTCAAATGAGTCAGTTCTTTGCATCAGGTGGCCAAAGTATTGGAGCTTCAGTTTCAGCATCAGTCTTTCCAATGAATATTCAGGACCAATTTCCTTTCAGATTGACTGATTGGATCTCCTTGCAGTCCAAGTGACTCTCAAGAGTCTTCTCCAACATCACCAGCTCAAAAGCATCAATTCTTCGGCACTCAGCTTTCTTTATGGTGCAACTCTCATATCTATACATAACTACTGGAAACACCATAGCTTTGGCTACACAGACCTTTGTCGGCAAAGCAATGTCTCCACTTTTAAATATGTTGTCTAGGTTGGTCATAACTTTTCTTCCAAGGAGCAAGCATCTTTTAATTTCATGACTGCATCACCATCTGCAATAATTTGGAGCCCAAGAAAATAAAATCTGTCACTGTTTCCACTGTTTCCCCATCTGTAAGCCAGGAAGTGATGGGACTGGTGGCCATGATCTTTGTTTTTTGAATGCTGAGTTTTTTCACTCTTCTCTTTCACTTTCATCAGAAGGCTTTTTAGTTCCTCTTTGCTTTCTGCCATGAGGATGGTGTCATCTGCATATCTGAGGTTACTGATGTTTCTCCCGGCAATCTTGATTCCACCTTGTGCTTCATGCAGCTCGGCATTTCGCATGATGTCCTCTGCATATAAGTTAAATAAAGAGGGTAACAATAAACAGCCTTGATGTACTCCTTTCCCAATTTGGAACCAATCTGTTCTTCCATGTCCAGTACTAACTGTTGCTTCTTGACCTGTGTACAGATTTCTCAGAAGGCAGGTGAAGTGGTCTGGTATTTCCATCTTTTTAAGAATTTTCCACAGTTTTATTTTGTGATCCACACAGTCAAAGGCTTTGGCATAATCAGTAAAGCAGAAGTACATATTTCTGGAATTCTTTTGCTTTTTCTATGATCTAATGGCTGCTGCCAATTTGATCTCTGGTTCCTCTGTCTTTTCTAAATCCAGCTTGAACATCTGGAAGTTCTTGGTGCCTGTACTATCGAAGCCTGGCTTGGAGAATTTTGAGCATTTCTTTGCTAGCATGTGAAATGAGAGCAATTGTGCGGTAGTTTAAACATTCTTTGGCATTGCCTTTCTTTGGGATTAGAATGAAAACTGAACTTTTCCAGTCCTGTGGCCACTGCTGAGTTTTCCGTATTTGCTGGCATATTGAGTGCAGCACTTTCACAGCATCATCTTTCAGGATTTGAAAATAGCTCAGTTGGAATTCCATAACCTTCACTAGCTTTGTTTCTAGTGATGTTCCCTAAGGCCCACTTGACTTTGCACTCTAGGATGTCTCGCTCTAGGTGAGTGATCACACCATCATGGTTATCTGGGTCATGAAGATCTTTTAAATATAATTCTTCTGTGTATTCTTACCACCTCATGTTAATATTTTCTGCTTCTGATAGGTCCGTAGGTCCATACCATTTCTACCCTTTATTGTGCCTGTCTTTGCATCAAATGTTCCCTTGGTATCTCTAATTTTCTTGAATATATCTCCAGTCTTTTTCCATTGCATTGTTTTCCTCTATTTCTTGGTCACTCAAAGACTGTGGTTAGTTGAGTTGGGATGCGTATCCTGGGTCCCTCTTTTGGGGTCTACATAGCCATCGGCAGACTGCTTCTTCTCCCCTGATCTCACAGGCACAGGCATCATTAACACTACTTTTCTCACCGTTGACTTGTTTTTATGAGTCTGCTGTAGTCATGGCTGTCTCTTGACATCCACCTTGATCGATACATTCCCTCAAACACACATGTTTCTGAAGCTTGGGCATGACTTGTGGGCTGTTTTTGTTCCTCATTCACTTTTCTGCCAAACCCTTCTGACCTTTTAGCTTTGCCCTCACCAGACCCTTGAGTCACAAACCTGAATGGGTTTTCATGAAATAGATCCTGAGCCCTTTTGCAAACTGCAGCATCTAAAAACAGGCTCTGTATTTCTTTCAGTTATATAATTGTCTGTTTAAACTGTGGGACTCAATGGAGTCATTGTAACCCACGAGTTGTCAGCCGTTGGAACCACTGAGCCAGCCACTGGGAGCTTTGCACCATGATTGATTTCTGTGGGTGTTCAGGAAGCCTGGAGGTGGTATGAGCAATGCTGCTCTGAAGAGCTGTCCACAGGCTTCTCTGCTGTTACAGGTTGTATAATCTTGTGGTGACTTAAACTAAAATAAAAGAGAACACTGCTGTTTCTCTTTCCTCCTAGAGTCACCAGTGCCCAGGGAGGTGTCTTAGGGGGTCCTCGGCAGTTTCTTCTTGTTGAGGTCTTGGCAGGGGCAGCTCATGGCCATGTGACTTGTGCAGTTATTCGGGGACCCAACCTTGGAAGGCCTCTGTGTTTGATTTAATGTTGTGTTGTCACTGTCTTGAAAACCTCAACAACAGGGGGACCCATGTCCTCCTTTGATTGTGGGCCCTGCAGATTATATAGGCTGATCCTAATCCTGAGAGCTGGCCCCAGTTCTGGACTTCAGGGCTTCCAAGAGGATAAGGGGGGGAAGGATTGGGAGCTTGGGATTAGCAGAGGCAAACTATAATTTTATATATAGAATGAATAAACAGTAAGGTCCTACCATATATATATAGCACAGTTATATTTAAATTCAATATTATAACTAAATTCAATATCTTGTGACAAAGCATAATGGAAAAGAAAATGAAAATGAATGTATATGTATACAGACACATACACACACACACATATTTCCAGTGGGATGTCCACGGTAGCTGTCCTAAGTAGCCTTTTTGCTCAGAAGGAAGCTCTGTGGATCCCAGGCTCTTCTCAGGGTCTGCGTTCCACCTGAAACAAGGACTGATCATCTGTGTATAAACCAGATTTCCACATGAGACACAACATGCTTTCTGATCAGCAGCATTGTCAGGGTGAAGGTCAACTGTGCAGTTCATTTATTCATTCAACAAATATTAAGCACCTCCCATGGGCTGCTCACTGTGCTAGGAGGAGGGGGTGGGTGGTGCCTTACTTTAGGTTTCCTCCAAAGCAGATCCCAGGACAGAAGATTTGAGTGGGCTTGAGTTACTAGGGAGAAGACCCCAGGAAAACCGGCAGGAGTCGGGAGACGTGAGACAAGGAAACGAAGAAAGCCAGTAACAGGTGTGTCACCACAGAGGGTGCCCCATGGGCATCTGGGGTGCAGTGCCCTTGGGGACCTCTGCAAAACCTGTAGAACAGGCCTCAGAAGTGTCCCATGAAAGGGTGTGCAGCTTGACTGTTATCTGCTCCTGTTTGATCCCATCGCTGCAGAACTCACAGATACAGAGGGTCGGCTCTGTGGGCATTGCTATTTAGATCTTTGCTTTATAAGTGTTCCTCTGCACAAAACCTCTGAGGGGTAAATTGAGGAAATTTTATCTCTGTAAAACACAATTTTGTATAGCTTTAACATCAACATAGTTTTCTCATTTCCTTACTTCATTTCAGGATTGATGCAGTTATATTAAAAAAAAAAAAAGACTCCTTTCCAGGCCATCCCGATGGCATTGGTAGTGACCGTGGAAGGGCTCGTTCAGCAGGAGACCCCCTCTGCTTGCTGTGCAGTTACTTCATACATGGTCCTGAAGCTCACCTACAAAAATCTGTCAGCAGTTAGCATGTCTGTGCACATATGGTGTCACAGAGTGTCAGCTTACCTCTTGGCCAGTGACGAGATGACCTGATTCCACGATCGTATTCAGAAAGTTAGCTTTTCTCTGGAAACTGTTTTATACCCAGCTCAGATTCCGGTTAGAAAAACAGGCTTAAAAGCAAATTCCAACAACTCCTACCATAATGAGAACTAAGGGAAAAATTCCAGTTTGCATCAGCTGTCCATTTCTTAATGAAATTGTTGAAAGTTAAGTCGCTTAGTTGTGGTCGACTCTGTGACCCCATGGACTGTAGCTCACCAGACCCTTCATCCATGGGATTCTCCAGGCAAGAATACTACAGTGGGTTGCCATTCTCTTCTCCAGGGGATCTTCCCAACCCAGGAATCGAACCCAGGTCTCCTGCTTTGTAGTCAGACTCTTTCCCTCTTTACCTTTAGCTACTGGGGAATCCAGTGAACTCATTAGTCAGATTCTTTTCAGCTGTGTCTCGGTCGGGGCATCTCACACTTTGATGCAGGTGTGAATCACCTGTGATCATGTTAAAGTGCAGATTCTGCATTTCTAACAAGCTTCCAGACAGTGCTGTTGCAGCTGACTCTCTGGGGAACCAGGTCCGGAACAACCTGCTTTAGGATCCCACCTTGTTTGACTGTAAGGGTAAAGCTATGCCTGGAGGAAGGACGGACCACTTTGGGAAAAAGGAGACTTTTAGAGATAAAGTTTCTGATTCAGAAAATCATTTTCATACTAGCATGATGACTTGTGTGGCTGTCTTCCCAGAATCAGATGAAATGGAGTACTGTGGTGAAGGAGGAAGTTCTTGGCTTTGTGACTTTGATTGGAAAACATCTAAACTGCTTCTCTTTATCTGAGAGGAGTTACTCAAAGTTTAGAGGCTCCTGAAATAACTGAATATGAAGTCCTTGCAGAGTACATCAAACGGTCACAATTTCAAATGGAAGTCTTGCTCAACGGTACAAAAAGCAAGGTTACGGTTTTGAGCTGAAAGGGTCCTTGATGTTAAGGAAAGAACTGGTAGAGATTACAGAAACATTTCAGGCAGTAATTGCAAAGACTCTTCTCTTCTCCTTAGCAACAGTCTCTGCAAGGGGAGTAGAAGCTTGGAATAGCAGCGGTCCCTACAGAGAAACCTATGTGCAGACAGAATCAAAAGCAATTGAAACAAGTTTGCACTAATGACTTTGGGAACCAGAGTGATCCAGAATGAAAGAAGAGGGCTTTATTATCAGGGGTGACCTCTAGATTGCAATTCAAATGACTCTTGGGCATGTAAATGGACACCTAGGTGGGAGGGTGGGAGGACTGTATAATGTGGGTGGTACTCAGTGAATTTCTTTATCTTGGACTTTGGATGAAGAAAAATCTTTCCTCTGCTTCTTGCAAGCTCAAGTAGTGACAGATGGTTCTTATTTTCTTGCTGGTTTCTGTTTCCAGAGGAATAAAATAAGAATTGGTGTTCAGAATTCAGCCTAGGCAAAGATGCTTACATTTGGGTGAACAATTTAGGAACAAAAGGACATTGGCTATAATGATTAAACCAAGGCTAAGAGGGGCTGTGGAAATTCACAGACAAGGGCTGGACAGAACTACTCCTGTGACCTTGGGCAGGTTATGATCCTCTTCGAGCACCGGTTTACTGTCTTGTAATGATGGGAATAATGCCTCCCATTGGTGGTTTGGAGATAATCATGAAATGTGTAGAATATTTGGTCCATAGGTTTTCAGTAAGTGGAAGAGTTGTTTTAGAAAGATATCTTGAGATAGAGCTCATGACTGGATTTCAGGACAAACCCTGGAGTTCTGGAGTTTAAACTTGAATTTCCTCAATTGGGTAGAGCAACCAAAACCAGGGATTGTAGAGACTACCAGATGTCAAGAGAGCAAGATGCTCAGAGTACTAGGACTACTGGTAAATTAACATTTTTTAAAAATGTGACTAAATGCTTACAGAGCTTTCGGCATATTGAAATAAGAGGTGAGTGTGGTCATTAGAGGAGAGTTGTGATTATTAAAAACAAACTTACGGAGTTCCTCGGTGGTTCCAGTCCAAGGGCTGTATAAGCCCCTCTAGCTCCCTTTCTCCTGATCACCTCGCAGCAGAGACCATGCTGGAGCCGCCCCACGGCTCGCTGGCTGCCCGCCGCGCCAGCCGCCCGAGTCTCTGGGGGACCCGCCCTGGGTGTGTGCTCTTCAGTGTGGGAACCGCTCGGCCCGAGGGGTTATTGGACACCTGACATTTGGCAAAGTTGCTTGCAAGTTTAAAATGCTCTCCAAATTTCAAAGACTTATTATGAAAAAAAAAAAGAAAATATCTCATTAATAATTTTTATATATGGAATACATGTGAAAATGACAATATTTTTGGATACATTCAGTTAAAATACATTTTCAAAATTAATTTTGTCTGTTTTTACTTTTCTAACATGCAACTAGAAAATTTTAAATTACACATGTGGCTGGCATTTTATTTCTGTTGGGCAGCGCTGGTCTAGTCTGCACTGGTGCTTGTATAGGAGTTTCCTGGAGAGGTTTTTATTATCACCTTCCCTTGTCCCCAAAGAGAAACAAAGCCAAACCTTGTCCTGACTCAGGGGAGCTTCCTAACCTGAAGCTTTGTTGTCTGTTCTCAGCGAAAGGAACCCTAATTGTGCAGGCAAACTGTCTTCCTGGGCATACTAGGTCTGTCCAGGTACAGCCTTAACGTTTTTACATCATTTATCGTTGGTCCTTTAATGGACCAGAACCTGGTGGTCCGGAGTCAAGGATGAGAGAGTGAAAGAAGGAAAGACGCTAATATTCCCTGGGTTACGCAGCCGGCTTCCGGGCTCCAGGGAATCAGCCAGAAAGAGAGATAGAGAGAGAAAGAGAAAAAAAGAAAGAAAGACACGGGGACCAAAGCGCTCAGGGGGCAAAGGTGCTTTAATCAACATGGTGTGGGCATATATACTGTCTTACAAGGTAGTTATTCTCAAGCAAAGATAAAGATTAAAATTCCAGGTATACAAAACATAAGAGGATCCCTATTAAAGAGAGAGTTGCACAGAATCACTTTTTATCATATGGTTCATAAAAAGGAAGAGGATACTTATCATCGTAATGAGAAATGCCTGGATTCCTCAGCCCCAGGAAAGGTGTGCCTCTCCTCTTAGTTCCTGAATATTCAGGAATTAATAAGGGCCGGAGGGCTCCTGACAGATCCAAAACAGCACACAGGAAGCCTCTTTTTAATGCTTCCTGACAAGTTATATTCACATTTTTCTTAATGTTGTTCTCAGACAGCCTTTGAGAACTCTTATTAAAAAGGCAGTGTTTTATCTGAAGGTGTGTCTGAAACATATTCTCTTCCTCTTGAGACAAACACAATAAAGGACATCGAAACAAAGAAAAAGTCACATAGTACACTTTGGTATGACCAACTTAGACAGCATATTGCAAAGCAGAGACAGTATTTTGTCAACAAATGTCTGTCTAGTCAAGGCTATGGTTTTTCCAGTGGTCATGTATGGATGTGAGAGTTGGACTGTGAAGAAAGCTGAGTGCCGAAGAATTTATGCTTTTGAGCTGTGGTGTTGGAGAAGACTTTTGAGAGTCCCTTGGACTGCAAGGAGATTCAACCAGTCCATCCTAAAGATCAGTCCTGGGTGTTCATTGGAAGGACTGATGCTGAAGCTGAAACTCCAATACTTTGGCCACCTTATGCAAAGAGCTGACTCATTTGAAAAGACCCTGATGCTGGGAGGGATTGGGGGCAGGAGGAGAAGGGGATGACAGAGGATGAGGTGATTGGATGGCATCACCGACTCGATGGACATGGGTTTGGGTAAACTCTAGGAGTTGGTGATGGACAGGGAGGCCTGGCATGCTGCGGTTCATGGGGTCACAAAGAGCCGGACACGACTGAGCAACTGAACTGACTGACTGACTGATACTTTGGTCAACACTTATCTTGCTATAAAAAGAGAAGGAAGAGAAGAAATGTGTAGTAGAAAAGTGATGGCCTCAATTGCATCAATTAAATGGCCTCCCAGTTATGGGTTCTCTTTCTTCATGGAATCAGAAATCAACAAAGTAAATTTATCCTTTCTGGTTTGAAGTTGTCAGGGAGTTATTGAAAAGGAGCTGGCGTCCTATTTCTGCAGCAGAACTAATGTGAGAGGAGAATGGTAAATTAAATAAGGGCATGATGATTTAGCCAGCTGCTTCAGTGCACTGAATGATCTTTCGTAAGATGCAAAAAATGTAGGGCTTTGTGCTATTAAATAGAGTTATGGTTTTCAACTCAGAAGAAATATTGTGATGTGGCTGAGTAGTCATATTAATGGGATATTTTTGGTCACTCATTTGTCCTTAGATTATCTCAGCTTCAGAGATGGGAATGATTAGCATTGCACTCTAATCATGAGGAGTGGGAGGGATGGCATGTCAATAAATTGGAATTGAAGAACAGCTTACAAATTCCTTCACTAGCGTATCACTGTGTTCCCGGATTTTGATTTAACGCTTTATTTCTCTTTCTTGAAGGCCATCTATGGAAATGGTAGAGAGCTTTTTAACTATCATGCAACCTTTGGTAAATCCTCCACGTTGAGAGAGGCATAATGGAGCCTATAATTAGTTCCCTGAGAGAACATTAAGATGTCAGAAGTGCTTCATGTGATTGGTCTATCTGCTTATGTGCTGTGGGGGAAGAATGTGTATTACCAATGGACTCAATTAATAAGCATTATTGAATGTTGAAGTACGTTAACTTTCTTAAGAAATACCAAAATAGTCTTTGCTCTTTTTGTTTTGTTTTGTTTCTTTGTATGCTGTAGTTTCCAGGTCATGTTCACAAATGTTCAGAGTCATAACTAGGGAAATACATTGGTCTACCCTGGGGAAAGGAGGATTGTGAAAATGGAACTTTTGTACTTTGTGGACACAGGGGGAGAAGGAGGGAGTGAGTTGAACTGAGAGAGTAGCGTTGACATATGCACACCACTGTGTGTGAAACAGACAGCTTGCTATTGGGAAACTTCTGGGTAGCGCAGGGAGCCCAGCTCAGAGCTCTGTGATGACCTGGATGGGTGGGACAGAGGCGAGTGTGGGAGTGAGGATCCAGGAGGAGAGAGTATGTGCATACTTGATGCTGATTCATGTTGCTGTTTAACAGAAACTAACACAGCATTGTAAAGCAATTATACTCCAGTTAAAAAAGAAATTTAAAAAAATGGAAGTGTGTTTACCTTCTCACAGTGTATTCATCCTCATCCTAAGGTTTTCCTTGGGTAATTGTGGTAGAAAGTTTTACTCATTCATTCATTCAGTAAGCATCTATTAAGCACTTAAGGTGTAGAAACATTGTATAAGGTGATGGGAACTAACCTAAAGGATAGTAGTTTGAGTTGTTGTTTAGTTGCTCAATCATGTTTGACTCTTTTGAGACCTGACAGACTCCTCTTCCAGGCTCCTTTGTCTGTGGGATTTTCCAGGCAAGAATACTGGAGTGGGTTGCCATTTCCTTCTCCAGAGGATCTTCCCAACCCAGGGATCGAACATGAGTCTCCTGCTTGGCCGACAGATTCTTTAGCGCCGAGCTGCGTGGGAAGCTTTGGTTCCAAATTGGCCTTTCCACTGTCCCAGTCTCTGTGGGATACTGAGAATCCTGTTAATTAGCATCGCATTGACTGCTTCTCTCACCCTTGAACCTCAGATGGTAGACTCACTGAAGTCTAGGAGAAGGTTGTACCCTGCCTGATATTTACAATTTCTATTGCTCTAGTCTTTTCAGACCATCTTGAGTTTCTTTAAAATTATTATTCTCAGTCTTGAAACATTAGGTTATCTTTATAAGAAGTGGTTTTCATCTTGACAGCATCCTTAACTTTCTGAGGGAGATGAAAAAAATTTGTATGCTAAACCCCAGGTTTTCAGATTTTTATTTTTCTAGACAACTGATGCAGTATATGAAACTTTTAAAACTATAATTTGCTATATTGCATCTTATCTCTTCCTGCATGTTGCTTCATGCTCTCCATTGCATTAGCCTTCATCTATTTACATTTCAGTCATTTTGTTTATCTGTTGTTTAATGCATTCATCTGGGTAATTCCTGTCAAACTCAACTACAATAACTGATATAGAATAAATTACATAAAAGTCATTACGGGCAGAAGGGAAAGAATGGTACCCTGATTTTGATCTTCATTCAGCATTCTTAGCGACTCCCCCTCGGTGACTGATGGCAGCAAGTGTTCTGAAAGCGGCTTGTTGGGAGAGGCCCTTTCGGTTTCCTCTCTTCACTCTCGATGCTCCAAAGTTGGATGCCAGCTTGTCATTACAGTCTTACTGTGTTTCAGATTCCTAAAAATCGTTGTCAAGATGAAATCACTCATTGGTTTTCAGACCAAATGATTTTGTTTCTTTAACTTTTCTGGTGCTAGTTTTCAATTTTGAAGTCATTTCCTTTTCTTATATTACACATGCAATCCATTAGCAAGTTCATTTCCTCTTCATTCAAAATATGCACCAAATTGACCAATTTTCCCAGTGTCAACTGTAACAGCACTGGACTGTCCTCACTCATTTGGACTCCTGTGGCAGCCTGCTAATTGGTTTCTCTGCTTCACACTTGCATTGCTGCGGTCAGTTCTCCAAATAGCGGTTTCCTTTAAAACTCAGGTCAGGCTGTGTAAGTCTGCTGCTTAAAAGGTCTCCACTGGCCTCTTACTTCACTGAGAATCAGGCTTAGTCAATGTCTGTGAATAATCTGGCTTCTTCTTGCTGGTGTCATCTCCTTTTAGTGGCCCGCTGCTCCCTCTGCCGTGTTCTCGCTGTGTTACTCTCAGCACATACTCTGCTCAGGGCTTTCTGCATCTGCGGGTCCCTCCTCCTGGAGTCCTCTCCCTCCAGAGCTTCGGAGGGCTCACTTCCCCACTTCTCTTCAGATTAATGACACCCCAGTGGAAGCCCCCATCTAGCAAAACAATGGAAATGTCACCTTGTCTTCTCCTCCGCCTGATAGAAATCCAATAAATATTTTTTGAATGAGTGAAACAACTATTTTTCATAGAAGACATTTAATTTCTTGTTCTATTTGTGGGAATAAATAAAGAACGTGTAAAATGACCCTTAGCAGAAGATGACATGTAAATGTTACAACAAAGTGATAAAAAATAAGACATGCTAAAAATCCAAAAGCTATATATTTAATTTTCTTAGAGTACAAATGGTAACAGAACAAAGAGTCAAGACATTTTTGAAAAATGGAGATATTTGTTGGAATAACTAACGTTTGTAACTAGATCTTTATGTAAATATGTAATGTTGGTATAGTTCATTTTCCTAAAATATTAAATACTCCTCCCTTTGTGATCAAATGAAAGCTACCAATATGCTTGAAAAACTTTTTTTGAAAGTAAAATGTATCTGTGTTTGTAGTATATATACAAATATATATATATGATTGAATTATCAATGTTTATAAATTTTTAAGCTAATGAATGTTATGATGCATCAGATAGTAATTTCCTATTGTTAAATGGGACTCTGTTGTTATTATTATTATTGATGTATTATTATCTGTAGGTTTTAAATGCATACTTGCAAATGTGTAGAAGGAGCATTTCTTCCATAACCAGAAGATCTTTTTCTGCATGTTGTAAATGTGTGAATTTACTTAATTGTCTGGGCTTGTTGACTTAACTCCAAAAGGAAGATAATAATATGTTACTGACATAAAGGTATAATATATGAAACTCTGAAATGCTCTTAAGGATTGATTATTTTAAAATCACAATAAGATATCTTCACACTTATTAGAATGGCTAAAATTAAAAAAAAATATGTAGTACTAAGTGAGTGAGGTTGCAGAAAGCAATTGAAATTCTCATATTCATTGTTGGTGAAAATGTAAAATAGAGCAGCCTTTTTGTAAGATAGATTGACAGTTTCTTATACTGTTAAACATATATTTACATGTGACTCAGCAGTCCTATTCCTGGGGTATTTAACTAAGTGAAATGAAACCTTATTTTCACAACAAAATCTGTACACTAATATTTGTAGTAGCTTTTCTTATAATCATCAGAGAATGGAAACAATCCAGATGTCCTTCCAGCTGGGGAATGAAAAAACAAACTGTGATATATCTGCACATTGAAGTATTACTCAGTAATAAAAAGGAGCAAACTATTGATGAGCACATCAATATGGATGGATGCCAAAGTGCATCACTCTAAGTGAAGGAAGTCAGAGTCAAACTCAAAAGGCTGTCATCGATGATTTCTTATACCCAGAGGGTGGGTAGGATTGAAAGGAGGTTGCAGAAGAGCAGTGTGAGAGAGAGTTGGGGGTAATGAAAACTGTTTTATGTCTTGATTTATATGGTGGTAACGTGATTTTGAAGGCAAAAAGAGAAGAGGGCGGCAGAGGATGAGATGGTTAGATAACGTCACCCACTCAATGGACTTGAGCAGATTCTAGGAGACAGTAGAGGACCTGCTGTGCTGCAGTCCATGGGGTTGCAGAGCCCGGACACAACTTAGCGACGGAACAACAATAACGTGATTATGTGCATTTGTCAAAATTCATAGAACTGTATGCTAGAAAGAGTGAATTTTACTAAATGTGAATAAAAAAACAGGGAATTATTCCTCTTGATTATTAAAACTAGCTATGCTTCTGAGTCCAGGCACTGATGATATCTCAATGTCTTAGAAGGGTGAACACATCTGTGTCTTAGTTCCTAATTTCATTTTACTTCAGTTGCTGGGTGGGGTTTCCTTGTGAGACTTTGTTTTGCTTCAGGTAGTACTTGTTGATTTTTGAGGTCAGAAATAGCAATGGCAGAAAATTGTCCCACAGTCTCCCAAAAGCTGTTTCAGAGGGACACTCCCAGCCTATTAGCCTAGTGTGCTGGTAAAGATGGAGAACATGTTGGAGCTGTAGATAAATCAGCTGCGTTAGTTCATTGATGAAATCAAATGCAAATGAACAAGGAATAGAATCAGAGCAGGCTATTGCCCATGCAGATTATTCTAGATTGTGCATTTGCAACTTGTCTATTCAACATGGTACCTTTGTCAAGGCCCTGTCATCAGCGGCCATGTTCTTGGTCTTGAAAAGTTTGTAGAGTTCAGCTCCATGAATAAAAACCCAAGTTGTTGCTGTATCCCAGTGAGTTGGGCCCCAGTGGGCCAGCTAATGATGTAATTTCTCATGAAACAAGTGGTCTATGACCAAAACAATGATCCGACAGACATAAATACGTGTCTCAGAGTTATATAAATAATAACAAGAGAACTTCAGGCATTGAGTGGTTCTTGTGAACTGTGCTGTCCTCTTTTTTTTTCTATTCTCACTTGCTGACTGGAAGATGCATTTTATGTTTGTGAAGGATGTGACTACATAAAGCTTTCTGAGGTCATGATTCTTTGATCAAACCAGCACTGTTTCCATTTTCCTAGACTGTTTTGTATCTTTTGCCTTATGTGTACCTGCTTATATACAACTGTCTCAAGAATGCTATGAATCTAGAGTGATCTTGAGACCAGCTTCCTACCAGCAGATTAGAAGTGACGCACCGCAGATTAAAATGAAATGTTTCACTCCAGGATTGTCCTGTTGTTTTGGAACAGCGGCTCTTGGGTTTCTGTTGTTACTATTCTTAGTGTAATTTGCACACATTATTTTCTCAGTGTGCATTGCTGTCTGAGGGCAGAAATAGAGATGGGGGAGAGGACCGTAACTGAACACCCACTTGGACTGCATGAATGTGATAAGCACTTTTTGTGTATTATTTCATTTAACTTCATAACAGTGAGTGAGGTAGATGATTTTACTGCTTTACAAACAAGGAAACTGGGGCCAAGAGAGGTTAATTAACTTGTTTTCTCAAAGATAGGTCTCTCTCATCCCCAAACCCGCTCTTATTATACCCCAAGGCTCCATCTGGGGACAGGATTCTCTCATCTTGTTTCCACTTTCTCTGGAGGATGGAGGCTTTACTGGTCTTTTGAGATTGAGCCCTGGGCCTCTTGTCAGGCCTAGACTGAGAACCAAATCTGCTCTCTCTTTTATTTTTCAGAGTCCCAAGAGATTTGGCCTAATTTAATGTATTTTTCAAAGCTGCCATCAGATACTTATCACTTGTTTCTTTCTCTTCGATCACTGCCTGAAGAGAAAAATTGAGTCTCAGAGTTTCATGTCTATGAAGAGCAGACGCACAAGGCTTTTTTATTTTAATAATTTGACTTCTAATCAGCACAGGAAAATAGGAAAGCAAAGAGAGAGAGAGAAACCCAACAGAATAAGTTACAAAGATGCAAAAATATTGACACATGCACCCCAATGTTCATCGCAGCACTGTTTATAATAGCCAGGACATGGAAGCAACCTAGATGCCTATCAGCAGACGAATAGATAAGAAAGCCATGGTTCATATACACTATAGAATATTACTCAGCCATTAAAAAGAATACATTAGAATCAGCTCTAATGAGATGGATGAAACTGGAGCCCATTATACAGAGTGAAGTAAGCCAGAAAGATAAACACCAATACAGTATACTAACGCATATATATGGAATTTAGAAAGATGGTAACAATAACCCTATATGCTAGATAGAAAAAGAGACACAGATGTATAGAACAGACTTTTGGACTCTGTGGGAGAAGGAGAGGGTGGGATGATCTGAGAGAACAGCATCAAAACATGTATATTATCAAGTGTGAAATAGATTGCCAGTCCAGGTTGGATGCATGAGACAAGTGCTCGGGGCTGGTGCACTGGGAAGACCCAGAGGGATGGGATGGGGAGGGAGGTGGGAGGGGGGATCGGGATGGGGAACACATGTACACCCATGACTGATTCATGTCAATGTATGGCAAAACCCACTACAATATTGTAAAGTAATTAGCCTCCAACTAATTAAAAAAGAAATACATTGGTAAGCCAAAAAATCCGTTCATTTTTTTTTCCCAGTAAGATATCTCTTAGTTGTCTTTAACTTCATTTGAAACAATTTTGTTAGACTGTATTGTGACAGCTGTTGTATCAGCATGCATTAAAAAACAAAACAAAACAAAAAAAATTAAAAAAAATTGATGAATTTTCTTGCAGCCATTTTAATATTGAAGATGGAAGAAAAAAGGCATTTTGGGCATATTATGCTTTATTATTTTAAGAAAGGTAAATGTACAACTGATAAGCAAAAAATATTTGTGCCATGTATTTTCTCATAGCAGGAGAAGGTGCTGTGACTGATCAAATGTGTCCAAAGTGGTTCGTGGCTTTGTGCTGGAGGTTTCTCACTGGTTGATGTTCCATGGTCGTGTTGACCAACTGAAGTTGATAGTGGTCAAATTGACTTTAATTGAGAATAATCAGTGTTATACCATACAGGACATAGCCAACATACTCAAAATATCCAAATCAAGTGATGAAAACTGTTTGCACCAGCTGGCTGCATTAACTGCTTTGATGTTTACATTCCACATAAGTGGAAAAAACACTTCTTGACTGTATTTCTGCATGCACTCCTCTACTGAAATGTAACAAAAATGTTTCACTTTTAAAACAAATTGTGATGGGTGGGTGGTGAAAAGGGGTTACTGCACAATAATGTGGAAAGGAAGACATAATGGGGCAAGAGGAGTAAAGCTCCACCAGTCACACCAAACGCCACTCTTTATCCAAAGAAGATGATGTTGTGTATATGGTGGAATTGAAAGAGAGTCCTCTAATATGAACCTCTTTCAGAAGACCAAATGATTAATTCCAATAAGTACTGTTCCCAATGAGACCAACTGAAGGCAGCACTCGATGAAAAGTGCCCAGAATTAGTCAACAGAAAACACATTATCATCCCTCAAGATAAAGCAAAGCTGCATGTTTCTTTAATGACCAGCAAAAACTCTTACATCTTGGTTGGGAAGTTCTGATTCATCTGCTGTATTCACCAGACATTGCACCTTTTGATTTCCATTTATTTCAGTCTTTACACAGTTCTCTCAATGGCAAAAGTTTCAATTCCCTTGAAGACTCTGAAAGGCACATGGAACAGTTCTTTGCTCAGAAAGATAAAATACTTTTGGAATATGGAATTATGAAACTGCCTGAAACATGGCATAAAGTAGTGGAACAAAAAAGATGTCCTTTTCATTATAGGGAACCGGAATGCAAAAGTAAGAAGTCAAGAAAAACCTGGAGTGACAGGCAAATTAGGTCTTGGAGTATGGAATGAAGCAGGGCAAAGGCGCATAGAGTTTTGCCAAGAGAACGCACTGGGCATAGCGAACACATTCTTCCAACAACACAAGAGAAGACTCTACACATGGACATCACCAGATGGTCAATACCAAAATCAAATTGATTATATTCTTTGCAGCCAAAGATGGAGAAGCTCTATACAGTCAGCAAAAACAAGCCCGGGAGCTGACTGTAGCTCACATCATGAACTCCTTATTGCCAAATTCAGACTTAAATTGAAAAAAGTAGGGAAAACCATGAGACCATTCAGGTATGACCAAAATCAAATCCATTACGATTATACAGTGGAAGTGGGAAATAGATTCAAGGGACTAGATCTGATAGACAGAGTGCCTGATGAACTATGGATGAAGGTTTGTGACATTGTACAGGAGACAGGGATCAAGACCATCCCCAAGAAAAATAAATGCAGAAAGGCAAAATGGCTGTCTGAGGAGGCCTTACAAATAGCTGTGAAAAGAAGAGAAGTGAAAAGAAAGGGAGAAAAGGAAAGACTCTGCATTTGAATGCAGAGTTCTAAATAATAAAAAGGAGAGATAAGAATGCCTTCCTCAGTGATCAGTGCAAAGAAATAGAGGAAAACAATGGAATGGGAAAGACTAGAGATCTCTTCAAGAAAATTAGATACACCAAGGGAACATTTCTTGCAAAGATGGGCTCAATAAAGGACAGAAATGGTATGGACCTAACAGAAGATATTAAGAAGACGTGGCAAGAATACACAGAAGAGCTATACAAAAAAGATCGTCATAACCCAGATAACCACGATGGTGTGATCACTCACCTAGAGCCATGAATCCTGGAATATGAAGTCAAGTGGGCCTCAGGAAACATCATTATAAACAAAGCTAGAAGAGGTGATGGAATTCCAGTTGAGCTATTTCAAATCCTAAAAGATGATGCTGTGAAAGTGCTGCACTCAATATGCCAGCAAGTTTGGAAAACTCAGCAGTGGCCACAGGACTGGAAAATGTCAGTTTTCATTCCAATCCCAAAGAAAGCCAATGCCAAAGAATGCTCAAACTATCACACAATTGCACTCATCTCACATGCTAGCAAAGTAACGCTCAAAATTCTCCAAGCCAGGCTTCAACAATGTGAACCATGAACTTCCAGATGTTCAAGCTGGTTTTAGAAAAGGCTGAGGAACCAGAGATCAAATTGTCAACATCCGGTATATCATCAAAAAAGCAAGAGAGTTCCAGAAAAGCATCTATTTCTGCTTTATTGACTGTGCCAAAGCCTTTGACTGTGTGGATCACAATAAACTGTGGAAAATTCTTCAATAGATTGGAATGCCAGACCACCTGACCCACCTCTTGAGAAACCTGTATGCAGGCCAGGAAGCAACAGTTAGAACTGGACATGAAACAACAGACTGGTTCCAAATAGGGAAAGGATTATGTCAAGGCTGTATATTGTCACTTTGCTTATTTAACTTATGTGCAGAGTACATCATGAGAAATGCTGGGCTGGGTGAAGCACAGGCTGGAATCAAGATTGCTGGGAGAAATATCAATAACCTCAAATATGAAGATAGCACCACCCTTATGGCAGAAAGTGAAGAACTAAAGAGCCGCTTGATGAAAGTGAAAGAGGAGAGTGAAAAAGTTGACTTAAAACTCAACATTCAGAAAAATGAAGATCATGGCATATGGTCCCATCACTTCATGGCAAATAGATGGGGAAACAGTGGAAACAGTGTCAGACTTTATTTTTGGGGGGCTCCAAAATCACTGCAGATGGTGACTAAAGCTATGAAATTAAAAGAAGCTTACTCCTTGGAAGGAAAGTTATGGCCAACCTAGACAGCGTATTAAAAAGCAGAGACATTACTTTGCCAACAAAGGTCCATCTAGTCAAGGCTATGGTTTTTCCAGTGGTCATGTATGGATGTAAGAGTTGAACTATAAAGAATGCTGAGCACCAAAGAATTGATGCTTTTGAACTGTGGTGTTGGAGAAGACTTTTGAGAGTCCCTTAGACTGCAAGGAGATCTAACCAGTCCATCCTAACGGAGATGAGTCCTGTGTGTTCATTGGAAGGACTGATGCTGAAGCTGAAACTACAATACTTTGACTACCTGAAGCGAAGAACTGAGCCATTGGAAAGGACCCTGATGCTGGGAAAGATTGAACGCAGGAGGAGAAGGGGATGGCAGAGGATGAGATGGTTGGATGGCATCACCAATTCAATGGACATGAGTTTGAGTAAACTCCAGAAGTTGGTGATGGACAGGGAGGCCTGGTGTGCTGCAGTCCATGGGGTCACAAAGAGTCAGACACAGTTGAGTGCCTGAACTGACCTGAAGTGGAACAAAACAGTGAATACATTGTTCAATAAAGTTCTTACGTGAAAAAGAAAAGATGTGTCTTTTATTTTTACTTAAAATCAAAGGAACTTTTTGGCCAATCTATAGATGACCAAAAGATTTTAAGATTTAAAATCTCAATCTTTGAGCCCAGCTTATGTGTTACTGCTCTTGAAATTCTTCTTAGGTATTATTTCTTAGAAGATAATAGAAGTCTCTTGAATAGGAATTATTATTCATTTCTATCTTGGATCTATGATCCAAAACAAATGCAAGTTAGTACCACTGATGAAATTTTCTCTCAAGCCAGATTGTATTTCCCAGTGACTGTCCAGACTGTAAGGGTTTCATTATAAACCTCTAGAAGAGACTTCCAGAAAACAAAGGTATTTTATGTTAGTTTGACCCACTGTAGGGAATTGAGAAATGAATATGCCTGCAATAAGTGGCACACATGAGAGGTGAAATGTTCTCTAAGTACAAACTATACATAGGATTCCAAAGACTTAGAATGCAAGGGGGAAAAAAAAAGGAATTTTAAACTATCTCAATAATTTTATATCAATTACATATATTTCATTATATAAGAAAATTCTGCAAATACTGGGTTAATTATTATTAAAGTTAAATTCACTGCTTTAAGCTTATAGTTCTCAGATTATTGTAGATTTGCATGCAGTTGTAAAATATAACAGAAAGAGATCCTCTGTACCCTTCACTGATTGGTACTATCTTACACAGCTTAGGTATAGCATCACAACGACAAAATTGACATGGATACAGCCCACTGACATTACTTAGATTTTACCAGACGTACGTGCACTCATATATGTGTGTTTAGTTCTGTGCAATTTAATCACCTGTGTAGAGGTCCAATGATCACCGTCACGGTCATAATACATAAGAATTCCATCGCGAGGATCATGCGCAAGACATAGCATATACGCACTGCATAGCCTACATCTCCATGCACTGCAGTCACAGGCTGCCGCCTCTCCTCCCTAACTGCTGGAAATCATTAATCTGGTGTCTGTCTGTGTATGTCCATCATTTCAAGGATGCCATACAAATGGAGCTGTGTAGTAAATAACATATTGAGGTTAGCTCTTTTGCTTCACTAAATTCCCTTGAGGTCTCCCCAGATTGTGCTATTAAGAATTCTTTCCCTTTTGTTGCTGAGTAGTATTCTGTTTCTTTTTATCTTGTTAATGGAGCTCCTAAAAAGTTTACAATTGCATATATAATGTATGTGTATGACTGAGTCCTCTTTGTTGTTCACCTGAAAATATCACGGTGTTGTTAATCAGCTCTGACTTGGTGACTTAGTGAAGTCGCTCAGTCGTGTCCGACTCTTTTCAACCTCATGGACGGTAGCCTACAAGTCTCCTCTGTCCATGGGATTTTCCAGGCAAGAGTACTGGAATGGGCTGCCGTTTCCTTCTCCAGGGGATCTTCCCGACCTAGGGATCGAACCCGGGTCTCCCGCATTGCAGGCAGACGCTTTACCATCTGAGCTACCAGGGAAGCCCTACCCCGATACAAAATGAAAAGTATAAAAAAGTAAAATTAAATTTAAAAAATTACATATGTAACTCACAATTGTGGCTTTTATCGTATTTCTGTTGGACATTATTGGTTTAAATACGGAATCAAGCAGCACACTTCTATTTCATTTGCATTGAATTTCTGGCATCCTGTGTTAAATGATGGGCCTTCCCTGGTGGCTCAATGGTAAGGAATCTGCCTGCCAATGTAGGAATCAGGTTCAGTCCCTGGGTTGGGAAGATCCCTTCGAGAAGGAAATGGCAACCCACTGCAGTATTCTTGCCTGGGAAATCCCATGGACAGAGGAACCTGGGGGTGGCGAGCTACAGTCCATGGGGTCACAGAGTCAGACATGATTTACTGACTAAACCACAGCATGTTAAATGCTGCATTTTGTTCTGCTAACTGTAAAATCAGGTTATTTGGAAATGAATGAGGGAGTAGTACCTTTAAAAGTTATTTCAGGGGAGTAAAATCGTCTTATTGTCTATTCCACTCCCCTCCTTGCACTTTTTCTTTTTTTGGTCAGTTTTCAGTAAGAAAACCTTTGTATTTCTATACACAAAAGAAACTTTTCATGAGGTTAGGCAGCAATGGGAGTGTTTCTTGCAGCTGCTGCCAATGGTATCAGTACACTCATTTGAGACTAATTAAATGGCTCATATTTATCTGATATTTTCCCTCTTGGGAGACTCAGAAGCATTTTTTTTAAACTTAAGCTTCAAAAAGAAACCAGCTCGGTTAGCTTATGATGCAAAGAAGCAGCAGGACACAGGGACACCTCAGAGCAGATTAGAACCGAGGGAAAGGATAATACCATTTTCAATTAAAATTGCCTGGGGAAATAAGGTAGGCAGAGAATAATTACCTGGGTTGGCACATATCCAGCTTTCTAAAACAAAGACCCTGCTTAGATATTCTGAGGGATCACTGACAGCCACAGGCAGCCAAAGACCTTAAGAATTATGTCTGATCTTGAAACTATTTGAGTGGCTGCAGGAGGCTGCAGTGCATAGGAATTTTAAGTCAATTTCATGAGAAATTCTAACAAATAAAACTTGGGAAAAGCTAAGACCCCACAAAGAAACAAGTCCACAAAGCAGCAGATTAAAGGGAGGATTCTCGGACAAAATATATTCATATTTCTGTAATTTCTGCTGTGTGCCCACTAGGGCATTGGGACTGAGATGGAACCATGGGGGAACATAAAGAGAATGGATTAAAGGACATTCTAATCACTTGCCTCCTCACACAGAGGGAATGGGGTGGTCACAGTCCTTGATCAAGTGCATTGCAGGTGCCAGGAATGATAACTAAGTAAATGCAACCTGACGTGGGCTAATCCAACCTAGTTGTGGGAATGAACTGTTGATAGAAAATGTTCCTTTTTTTAAACTTATTTTTATTTTTTAAGTTGAAGTATATTTGATTTACAATGTTGTGTTTCTGCTAGATAGAGAAGTGATTCAGTTATAGATTATTTTTCATTTTCTTTTCCATTATGGTTTATTATAGGATATTGACTATAGTTCCCTGTGCTATACAGAAGGACCTTGCTATTTATTCATTCTATACATAATAATTTATATCTGTTAATCCCAAACTTCCAATCCATCCTTGCCCTCGTCCCCCATTTACCTCAGAAAGCAAGTGTTCCTTTAATGCAGATATCAGGATGTAGCATTGTGGCCTCCAACCCAAGACCACCTCCACCTCCATCTCTGCCTCGAGGGCCTATTGTTGCAGCTCCTGAGCACAGGCGTCTAGAGTTCCATTGTGTGTGTGTGTGTGTGTGTGTGTGTGTGTGTGTGTGTGTGTGTGTGTGTGTATGTGTGTGTGAGTCACTCAGGCATGTCCGACTCTTTGAGACTCAGTGGACTGTAGCCCATCAAGCTCTTCTATCATTGAAACTCACCAGGCAAGAATACTAGAGTGAGTTGCCATTCCCTTCTCTAGGGATCTTCCTGACCCAGGGATCAAACCCAGGTCTCCTGGATTGCAGGCAGACTCTTTACTGTCTGGGCCGCAAGGGAGCCCCTGCTGTGACTGGATGGAATTGATGGGAAAGTTCTGAGGTTATACAACTACAGCTTTTTCTTTTCTCATGACCTAAAGAAAGACTCACTTCTTTCTTCTCTCTAGTAGGAGAGTCAGTGGTTTTTCCTCTTTGCTTCTAGTGTTAGCTTTTGCTTTGTTGCCATCTTTTTGTAATCTTTCGGTTTCAAAATGTAAGATAATTTTGGAAGGAGTAACAAAGAGAAGTAATCCATTACAGCTTTCATCTCTCCTCTTCCAAATAAAGATATAGGGGCTTAAGGAATGCTTGGATTATTTTCTTTTTTTTAAGAAGACTTCATGGAGAAGGAAATGACAACCCACTCCAGTATTCTTGCCTGGAAAAGTCCATGGACAGAGTAGCCTGGCGGGCTGCAGTCCATGGGGTTACATGACTAAGCATGTGTGCACGAGGGTGCAGGGAGATGGGTTGGTAGCAATACAGTGGTAGAACTAAAAAAAAAAAAAAAAAAAAAAAAAAGACTTTATAAGGTTGTTTGGACAGTGAATGGTTTTAAGAGCAAGGATCCAGAGTTTGAATTCACATGCCTTTGTTTGCTCTCTCCATGACTCTGGATCAGCAATGTAACTGCTCTGTGTCTCAGTCTCCTCATCTGTAAATAGTTTCTGATACATAGAATTGGTGAGATTTAATGAGTTAACATATGCAAAACACTGAGAGCAGCATTTGAACTTAGTAATTTCTCATGTTTTGTTGTTTAGTTGCTAAGTTGTGTCCGACTGTTAGCAGCTGCATGGACTGCAGTATGACAGACTCCTCTGTCCTCTACTGTGTCCCAGAGTTTGCTCAAATTAGTGTCCATTAAGTTGGTGATGCTATCTAACTATTTTATCCTCTACTGCCCCCTTCTCCTTTGCCTTCAGTCTTCAGGATCTTTTCCAATGAATCAGCTCTTTGTGTAGGTGGCCAAAGTATTGGAGCTTCAGCTTCAGCATCAGTCCTTCCAATGAATATTCAGTGTTGATTTTCTTTAGAATTGATTGGCTTGATCTTCTTCCAGTCCAAGGGACTCTCAGGAGTCTTCTCTAACACCATAGTTCAAAAGCATCAATTCTTTAGCACTTGGCCTTCATTATGGTCCAGCTCTCACATCCATACATGACTACTGGAAAAACCATAGCTTTGACTATACAGATTTTTGTTGGCAAAAGGATATCTCTGCTTTTTAAATACTCTGTCTAGGTTTGTCATAGCTTTCCTTCCAAGAAGCAAGCATTTTTTAATTTCATGGCTGCAGTCATTGTCCTCAGTGATTTTGGAGTCCAAGAAAATAAAGTCTGTCACTGTTTCTACTTTTTCCTCATCTGTTTGCCATGAAGTGATTGGACTTGATCTTAGTTTTTTGAATGTTGAATTTAAAGCCAGCTTTTTCACTTTCCTCTTTCACCCTCATCCAGAGGCTCTTTAGTTCCTGTTGGCCTTCTGCCATTAGAGTGGTATTATCTGCATATCTGAGGTTGTTGATATTTCTATTGGCAGTCTTGCTTCTAGCTTGTGACTCATGCAGCCTGGCATTTCTCATGATGTACTCTGCCTGCACAGAAGTTAAATAATCAGTGTGACCATATACAGCCTGTTGTGCTCATTAATTGGTTATTACTATTATCATTTGCTTTGCTTCTTCTGGACCTGTCAAGTGGTTTTACTTTCTAACCAAACATGTTTTTGAAGGAAAATAACTTAAAGATTGTCATTTTTTTTCCAGTTAAAAAAATCTTAATGAATATGCCGTGTGCTAGTGATTATATTAAGCATGCTTTTTAATTTTCTTTATCCTTTTCCTTTTACTATTAGTATGGTTATGTATATGTTGTCTCAGTGTAACTTCTAAACAGTGAAATCTGTTGTGTGAAAAGCAGTTAAGTTGGTTGAGACTGTGTAGAAAAATATAACAATTTAAATAAAAAATGTTTAGCCCATGGTGTTATTTGGGCACTTAAAATTTATTTTTGATTCTTCTAGGTACTAGTTATGTGTATTTTCTTCTCTTTTTCTTTTTTTGATCTTCTGCACCTCCTTTTCCTCCTTCAGAATATCAATTGTCTACACATATGATTTCACAAGGTTCAGTTTAAACTCAAGGAGAGAAATGTCTCATATACATCTGAAAGTTGGCAGAGAACATGCATTCTTAGGGTTGGAATATTAGCTGTTCTAGTGATGAGTGGGAGACCTGTTCCAAGTCTGCTCTCTCGTTTTAACTTCAGGGCATCCTCTCTGCTGGCTAGTTAGCTCTCCTTGTGATATGATGTCAGCTTCCAGCCTGGGGCTGGGGCGGGGAGGGGGTAGGGAAATGCATGCAGATGACAAATGCATGTAGTAGGCAAATACTAGGTACAGCAGGCAGAATTCTCAGATGGCCCTAGGACGCCCACCCTGGAAACTGTACCCTTGATGTCATTTCTGAAATGTGGTTATGTTGGGTGGCATGGTTGACTTTAAGAATGAGGTTTTCTTTGGTGAGTCTGTCCTAGTCAGCTGAGAATCTAGAAGGGACTCAAGGTAGGTTCAAGGAGAGAGAGGAATTCCATATGAGGGAGATTCTCCATTGCTGAACTGGACGATGGTGGGGCCATGTGGTCAGGAGTGTGGGTGGCATCTGGGAGCTGGGCGTGGCCCCTGCTGACAGCTGGCAGAAAGTGGCTTCAGTCTTGTGACTGTAAGGACATGAGATTGGCCAGCAATCTGCCCGAGCTTGGAAGTCATTCATTCCTCAAGTTCCAGAAAGGAAGGCAGCCTAGCAGAGACCTTGATTGTAGTCTTGTAAGGTGTTCAACAGAGAGCCCTACAGCTGGACCCAGACTTATGACCTACAGGACCACAAACTACTAAATTGTTGTTTTAAGCCATAAAGTTCGTAACAGTTTTGTGACACAGTCACAGAAAAACAACACACAGGGGAAACCAGGCAAAAAAGGTAGACGTGTAGTTGCCATTATTTAGAGAAAAATATAACACTTTAAAACTAACTCATAATGATTTCCTAATGAAGAGCCCCCAGTTAAACATCTTAGAACCAGTGAGCCACAATAAATGCCAGATCCAGGAGCTGTAGCTCTTCGGAGTTTCTCAAGGTGGTGCTTTTAGACTTTGGGAAGGCAGAGGAATGATGAAGCTGCACCCTTGCTAGACGTTTACTGCGTGATGGGGAAGGAGAATGCGCAGTCAAGGACTGTGGATGCTTCCCCTCCGTCCCTGTCATCAGCGGTGCTGACTGAGCTTTTATTTGGTTGGGGGGGGGGGGGTCACTAACCCAGGGGTGAGAGGGGAGCTGGAGCACATGGGTGAGGGCCACCTGCTGGGGTGAAGAGTGAGGTGCTGGGGGACCGGGAGGACCCAGCTCTTCTCAGGCGGGCCAGCCACCTCTCAGGGCTGGCACGAGTCTATATTCTGGGTCTGTATTGCCGCATCTTCCAGATTTCCAAGTGCAGCTGGGGTTCCGAAGATTCATGGGAAATCTCCCAACACGGAAGTGTTAGCCGTCAGCTCAGATGTTAAAAGATGAGCATGCCAGATGAAGCCCTTGCAGCCGCTCCTCCAGCGCAGCGCAGAGGAGCCGGTCTGTGCGCAGCACGGAGCGCGCGCGCCAGGAGGACAGTGCTTCTGCGCGCGCGGTCACTGTCGCGTCCTCGTGTCAAGCCGCGGGGTGCAGGATACGTGCTTGTGGAGTGGCTCGGAGGAGACAGCAACGTGTTTGCACTCTCTGTGGAGCTGTCACATGTGATCTTACTTTGGTGAAGCACGTTTTAAAGATCTGATTGCTTTTTTTTTCAAATTGAAGTGTAGTTGGGTTACAACATAGTGTCAGTTTCAGTGTAAGCACAGTGATGGCTGAGGACACACACACACACACAGATGAGCTGTATGTCCTTCTGCAGATCACTTTGTGTGGCTGTGCCCACAGTGTCCTCTGGGCCCGGCCGATCCCGTGCTTTAAGCTGCAGTTCCACCGAGGAGGCCTCCTCTGGAAGGTGGACAGTGAGAGGCGTCAGAGCCGAGCTGTGCGCTCTGCCCCGCCCCGCGTGCCTCGCCCCGGCCGGCTCCCTTCACCCCCGCCCAGACTCTGAGATGGGCGCTAGCGGACCTCCCTCTCACTGAGGCGGAGCGGGCTCGCAGACCACGCAGCTGGTAGAGGGTTGTCCTCGGTCTCCTCTCCATTTCCTTCCGCCCTTCTCCTCACTTGCTGCTCAGGGTGTGCGGTGGAGCCAGCAGCACCAGCACCGCCTGGGAGCTTGGTAGAGATGCGGAGTCTACGGTCTCCATGAGAATCCTGTCTCAAACAGAATCTGCTCTTTTACCAAGTAACTGTGGCAATCTGTATGTATGGTAAAGTTTCAGGGCTCTAAACTTAGGTTATTCCCGAGCCACTTCTGTGGATTTGGTGAAATCTCTCTTTCACTTGAACTTATTACTCATCTTTTCCACTTAAACGTTTTCACTTAAAAAGAAACAATAACTGATAAATAACTAGTAACATGATAACATGACTATAGGAGATAGCCATTAGCGTATTTGTTATGACAGAAGTTCAGTAGAGACGTAATTTTTCAGATATAGAAGCTGCATTAATGTGTACATTCTCCATGTGTAGTGATGAAATACCTATATTTTACACATAAGCTGTACCCTGAATAAAAACTGTGATAAATTATAAACTCTCTCTGTGGGCCATGAGTGGGAGTGTGTTCAGCTGTGGTGCTTTGTAAATACAGTTACCGAGTCTTCCCCTCCCGTGTCCACGCCGTTAAAGCATCAAGCTCCCATCAGACTCCACCCTTGGAGTCTGGGCCTGACCACGTACTTTGCTTTGCCCGCTGCTACGGTAGCACATGTGACATGGCAGAGGCTCGTGCAAGGGGACCCATGCTCTTGCCGTCCTCACCAGCTTGGGATCTTGGTGTGAACCAATGTAAATATTTACATTAAGTCACACAGGTTTGAGGTGGTTGGTTACACTGCACAAACTCACTGATGTGACACTGCTCTCACATTCTGTTTGTGAAACAGTACTTTCCCATGTCCAAGAGCAGTTCGGAGCGAAGGAATCTGTTTTGATTCAGTCTTGCCCAGTTACTCTTCACTTGAAAACAAAATTTCAATATTGACTGTATCAGGGAGAGCACTGAATGCTAGTCTTTTTGTGTTCAATACATAGATTCATAAAAACAGACCTCTCAGTGTCAGTCTCTTATATTGGTAGGTTTTCTTTTTCTCCTCCACTGAGCAATAAAAATATCACACTTGGCTAAGCTCCCCACTGCTTTGAAATAAGACTGTATCTCAGGGACTGTGGCATCTGCCATTAGTGGTACTTTGTAGGCATATGCTCTTCTTTGGCAAAAGAAAAATATAATTGTATTTCCCATCATAATAAATCCCATGGAGAATTATAATAGTCTCTTAAAAATATAGATATTCACCAGTTACTGTTTCCTTGGAGAGTGTAAGTATTTTGTTAGTTTTGAAAGAAGCCAACTTCTATTCACTGGCAAACTTACTGGAAGTGAACCTTTTTTTAAACTTCAATGAAATATCATTTATAAAGCATAAAATTCACCAACTCAAAATGCATGATTCAGTGGTTTTTTTGTATATACACAAAGTTATGCAACCATTTTACAGTCTAATCTCAGAACATTTTCATCACCCCAAAGAGAAAGCCCACCCCCTTGAGCAAGTGGTCCCCACCTTCCCTACCCTTCCAGTCCTGTACAAGCACTAACCTGCTCTCTCCAACTATTCAGTTCAGTTCAGTTCAGTCACTCAGTGGTGTCTGACTCTGCGACCCCATGGACTGCAGCACGCCAGGCTTCCCTGTCTACCAGCAACTCCTGGAGCTTACTCAAATTCATGTCCATCAGATCAGTGATGCCATCTTATCCCCTGGTGTCCCCTTCTCCTCCTGCCTTCAGTCTTTCCCAGCATCAGGGTCTTTTCCAATGAGTCAGTTCTTCTCATCAGGTGGCCAAAGTATTGGAGTTTCAGCTTCACCATCAGTCCTTCCAATGAATATTCAGGACTGATTTCCTTTAGGATGGACTTGTTGGATCTCCTTGCAGTCCAAGGGACTCTCAAGAGTCTTCTCCAGCACCACAGTTCAGAAGCATCAATTCTTCAACACTCAGCTTTCTTAATAGTTCCAACTCTCTCATCCATACATGACTTCTGGAAAAACCATAGCTTTGAGTAGACAGACCTTTGTTGGCAAAGTAACATCTTTGCCTTTTAACATGCTGTCTAGGTTGATCATAACCTTTCTTCCAAGGAACAAGTGTCTGTATCTGTGAATTTGCCTGTTATGTACATTTCATATACATGCAGTCATACAGTATGTGGCCTTTGTGACTGGCTTCTTTCATTTAGTATAATTTTTTTTAAGGTTCATTCATGTTCTTACATGTATTTGTGTTGCATTCTTTTGATTGCTGAATGAAATTTATTGTATAGATATACCACATTTTAAAAATCCATTTCTCATGGATATTGAGATTGTTTCAACCTGTTGGCTATCTTAAATAATGCTACCATGAAAAAATACATCAAATTTTTTTGTATGGACATACAGTTTTATTTCTCTTCAGAATTACTGGGCCATATGGGGAAGATCCCTGGAGAAGGGAATGGCTACTCACTCCAGTATTCTTGCCTGGAGAATCCCATAGACAGAGGAGCCTGATGGGCTACAGTCCATGGGACCCCAAAGAGTCAGTCATGATTGAGTGACTAACACACACACACACACACACACACAAAATATTTCTATGTTTAACAATTTGAGAAATGCCAGACTGTTTTCCAAAGTGGCTGCAGGATTTTATATCCCAGAAGCAATGTAGGAGGGTTCTGATTTCTCCAGATTCTCATCAACACTTCGTAAACTGTTTTCTGACTGAAGTTATCCTAGTAGGTGTGAATAAGTATCTCATTGTGGTTTTGACTTAATTTTACATGATGGTTGAGCATTTCTTTATGTACTTGTGTATCATTTTTGGAGAAATGTCTATTTAAATTATTTACTCATTTTTAAATTGGGTTATTGTTTTATCAGTAAATTATAATAGTTCTTCTTAAAATATTCTGGATATAAGTCTCCTATTAGATATGCAATTTGCAAAAATCTTTTCCACTTTGTGGGTTGTCTTTTCACCTTCTTGATGGTGACCTCTGAAGCACAGAAGTTTTTAATTTGATGATGTCCAACTTACCTGTTTTTTTCTTTGTTGTTTGTGCCTTTAGTATTGTTTCTATGAAACCATTGCCTAAATCCATGGTCACACAGATTTGTTTCTATGTTATATTTACTCCTAAGAGGTTTATAGTTTTAGCTCTTATCTTTACTTCTATGATCCAGTTTGTACTAATTTTTTGCATATGGTGTGAGGTAGGAGCCACCTTCATTGCTTTGCATGTGGATTTCTAGTTGTCCCAGCACTATTTGTTGAATAGTGCTTTTCAGCAAATATATTTTGTTATATCTTTTTTGTTATTATATCTTTTACATTTTAAAAAATATTTGTTATTATCTTTTCCTCTTCAGTGGGCTTACATTCTTTGAAAAACAGCTTTTGTTTCAAAACAAAAACAGTTTTTGTTTTGAAAAATCAGCATTAATAGGATCTGGGATTTGGGGACTTTTTATAACTATTTATTAGGTTTTCTTCTACCTTATTGAAAGTTGTCTTTCCTCTTTTGAAAGACCAAATGCACACACAGAAACACATAACCACAGAGATTTGTAGAGGCCAGTACATAGACACACGTGCCACTCATCCATTTGGTCTCTTCTTTACCAAAGACCCCGTTTACATCCTTCAGCACCTAGAGTGATAATAATTGGATTCAAAAGTTGGTAGCTTAAGGCCTTGATGAGCATAGCACCAAGTCAGTTACAGAGGTTTCCCCATCATATCCCGGTAGCTAAATAGTTCATGGCAAACTGTTTATACTGCTTCACCTCTATGTAGTTAAGTATTTCAATACTGGGTTTCCCAAATGTTGTAATGTCTTAGCCATGGACAGAAGTAGAAAGGCTTATGGAATAATGCATCAGTTTTATGCTGGATAGTCACTCAAGGAATTAGAAAAGGAAAGCAAAATGTGTCCAGTGTTTAAGTCTCTGGTTACAGAGCCTTACAGACTTGGGTACCAAGTGGCCTCTCAGAATGAAGAGCATGGTATGGCAGAGTTATTAATCAGTGAGCTGTTTCGGAACTGAGCTTGTTTCACAGTTCCACGAGGTAAACGATTTTAGCTTCCCAGCTCTAGGCAGACCATTCAGTTATTCATCTGTTCACTGACAATGTGGGAAGTACCTAGTGCGTGCTAGGCACTATGCTACTGCTGGGTATATACATCTTGGTTCTAATCTTTTCTTTTTTTTAATGACATGGTTTTCATTTGTGGCTGTATTGGGTTGGTCAGAAAGTTTGATTGGGTTTTTCCATTCGATGTTACAGAAAAGCCTGAATGAACTTTTTGATGAAACTTTCTACCTGGGAGCTAACAGTAGAGATCTCCATAAATAGATGATGATCTTTGCAAAATCCCAGTTCAGATTTTATAGACATCATTTTACATGTCTGGATTGCCAGTTTTTCTGCCTCTACCTCCTTTCCAGATGGAAATGGACTTCCTCTTACTTCTGTGTACTTTTGACACAACCAGACTTGTGTCACTCTCCCACCCCACACAACATCTTAGAAAGATCTTGAAGTCTAAACTCAGTGTCAAGTCCAAAATCTACATAACAACTTCCTAATGACGACAAATCAAAAATACACGTAAAAAATATTGACTGTACACAGATGCAAATTCATTATAAATCTTCCCTGTTCAGCACTGCTCTTCTTCGAAAAGTTCCTTAAAATTACTATTAGTTTTACTATCAATAAGGAAAAGATCATTGTATCTACTTCTAGAACATTTTGAATATCCTTGTTCAACTGCTGCTTAATTATTTTGTTAGGTCAAGAGGTTGAATTGGAGATCGGCGGCTTAGTAGAGAGGGTATATAAACCCTGTAGGCTGAGTGTAGCAGTAACATTTCTGATTTGATGATTATGTGTTTTTGTCATCTGTTTAGAAACTGTAACTAATTTATTAAAGTCTCTTTCTGATGTGTCTTAAATAATACTAGGGGTTTTGATTTTGAAGCACAGAGATTTCCATGAGAATTCCAGATCCTTTACATTCATTTTTCTCTGTTCTGTGTCATTCCTTCACAGAGGACAGCGCTGTAATTGGACTAAGCAGACATCACTTTTAGCCAGCCCCCAGCCATCTGGTATGTACTCTGCACATGGTGGGTAAGAGTTGATAGTTTTGTGGAGTTCTAGAACTTTCAGTCTGTAAAATGAATCCCTTCAGTCACATTGTTGTCCCATCTGAAATGCCTCTCAAAACTGGTTAGTAGACGTTTTCTTTTATGTTGTGGACCACTCATCACCTGGCGTTTTCTAGATTCAAGTTTATTCATTCTACCAGGTTTGGATGCTTCATTTTCTGCTAGATTTTCTACTTGCTGCACCGACTGTTGTGCACATTTAGTAAGCATCAGTGTGCTAGTCACTAAGTCGTGTCTGACTCTTTGTGACATCATGGACTGTAGCCTGCCAGGCTCCTCTGTCCATGGGATTTCCCAGGCAAGAATACTGGAGTGGGTTGCCATTTCCTTCAGATATTATTATTAAAGTTACTGTTTTATGTAGTTCTTTCTGAGGAGAAATGTGTGTGACTTGTTTTTAATCTTATGCACATTTTGTTTAAAAAGATTCTCACAGATGGGGAAAGTCACTGTCAGCCTGAATCTACCCTCTGTTTTATGGCAGCTACCTATAAAGATGATGTAATTAACTCCTTCCAATGTTTCTCTGAAGTTCCATTTTACAAATCTTTAACAAAGTGCTAAAATGGAAATCAGAAATATATGTGCACAGTTCTTTTTATTTATAAATGATGACTTGCCCATACTTTATTCAAGAGCCAGAGTCCTAGTGAATGCTCTTTTACAACTCCTTTGGCCAATTGCTATTTTCTTCTTGGTGTTGTAAATAAAAAAATTTGAACTATATGTCATTTCTTACTTCAAGGGACAAGAAGTAATTTTATAGTGATCACATGAAAAAAATAACCAGCAGATTTATATTTAATGGTAAAGAATCCACCTGCAATGTGGAAGATCTGGGTTCCATCCCTGGGTTGGGAAGATCCCCTGGAGAAGGGAACAGCTATCCACTCCAGTATTCTGGCCTAGAGAATTCCATGGACTATATAGTGCGTGGGGTTGCAAAGAGTCAGACACTGAGCAACTTTCACTTTCACAGATACCACATGTTCTTTGGGTTTCCGTTGTAGCTCAGCTGGTAAAGAATCTGCCTGCAATTTGGGAGACCTCGGTTCGTTTCCTGGGTTGGGAAGATCTGCTGGAGAAGGGATAGGCTACCCAGTCCAGTACTCTTGGGCTTCCCTTGTGGTTCAGTTGGTAAAGAATCTGCCTGCAATGTGGGAGATTTGGGTTTGATCCCTGGGTTGGGAAGATCCCCTGGAGGAGGGAAAGACTACCCACTCCAGTATTCTGGCCTGGAGAATCCCATGGACTACAGTGGATTTCAGGCTCTACAGACAGAGAAGCCTGGTAGGCTACAGTCCATGGGGTGGCAAAGAGTCAGACACAACTGAACAACTTTCACGTCACGTCACATCTATAAGTGAGCTCCAGGTCTCAAGCATTTAAAATCAGTATTATTTTCTTCTCCATGTTTCATGCCACGTCAGACATTTCATTATCTCCTGGCAGGCCCATGGCTGATTTTCTTCCAGCCTTTCTGTGAGAGGAGGGAAGACTCATACTACCTGACAAGTTCTCCATACTACCAGATCAGTACTTACCGATGACAGAAGAAGATCAAGAAAGTAGATTTATTATTGAATGTTCCTACTTATTTTTAGGCAAGTGCAGTATATTTTACTGTTCCCGAAGGATGATTCATAAACCATGTCTCAGCAGGCAAACTCAAGTTGGGAATCTAAATAATTCACTAGAGACTGTAAATCATTGTGGACAGGATATCTCCTTTTTGGTTTCTTTTAATTTTTTTTTTTTTTTTGGACTGTCTACTTTCTCTGTACAATCATTATATTATCCTTAAAAAATAAGTATTGTTCATCATCTGTTATAAATGGTCCCTATGAAGAATTAGGTATTTTGTGAAAAGAAAGACTTGATTTAAGAATAATAATAAAAACAATAACCTAGAACTTAGAAGTTTTTTGCTCTATATTTTATGATTTCTTCTATGTTAAGTGGTGTAAATGCCACCCATTTGACTTTACAAAGACTTTAGTTGGCATTGAGGCTTCCTTTGTGGCTCAGATGGTAAAGAATCTGCCTGCAATGCAGGAGACCTGGGTTCAATCCCTGGGTTGGAAAGATCCCCTGGAGAAGGGCATGGCAACCCACTCCAGTGTTCTTGCCTGGAGATTCCCACGCACAGAGAAGTCTGGCCAGCGATGGTCCATGGGGTCACAGAGAGTTGGACATAACTGAGTGACTGACACTTAGACGGCATTGGGCCCCAGAACAGCTAACATAGAACGTGGGCTCCTCTTCCATCCCCACACTCAACAGGACCTGATTGAACCTGGTGTTTCACTTGTCACCAGGTTTTTTATTGTCATTTTGTGTTAGGCTTGCCTTTTTCCCTGGGAGAATGTTCTTGTATGTTTCCTGCCATCCTCTTCTAAAAATAAAAGCATTTCACTCTAGCAGCATTCAATTGTTGGCTATCTTAAATAGTGGATTTTTATCCTGAAGTGAGATCTGATACTTTTATAATGTCTTCCCATATTTAAAATTGGAACTGTCTGGACCCTGGCATCTGAACTGTTCTTGTTTCATCTTGAACACTGACGTAATTTTGTCATGATTCCAACAGTGGGATGTACATATGTTCTAAGTGGGTTAGTTACTCTTTTTTAGGACTATTACATCCACAGTAGGCATTCAGAATATATTTTAACTCCTGTAATGGCAAAAGGTATATTTTATATTTTTCTTATTTAAGTTACATTCAGCTTAGCTTTTCATCAGTGTTAAAATAGAAAGAATTTAAATAAACCAAATGAGATAATTATCCTCACTCTTAAATTTCTAGCTTCAGAGTGAGTCTTCTTAAAGAGGAATTTATTAGTTTGGTCAAACCAAAAGCTGTGTGTTCAAGTTTCATGAAAGGAAACAATCCTTGATACCTACTGACCTGTTTTATTTCCATTTCAAAGATATACTATTTGAAAGGCAAAAATTACCTAGTGTTGGGCATTGCTTTCTTCCTTTTGGAGTGACTTGAAATTGTTTTTATTAAATATTGGTTATGTACAGAATTTATAATAGCAGTGTCATGTATGAAGCTCACCAAACTTTAAACTGACTTTATTTTTACTTCTACTTTGGAGCCTTACACATTACCCTCACCTTGTTCACACCTGGAGAAAAATATGTTGTGCCAAGTTATTAGCATCTTTTTTTCTAGATCTAAGACCTTTATTCTAGGGCTGCTGCATTGCTCTATAATAACAAAGAGACTTCTTGCTTGTTAAACAGTGGTGAGTGCAGCTATTTAAATACTGAAGTATTACAGAAACTCTTATCTGAGGTACAGAAACAAGAATCCATTACAAATTTTCTTGGAGCCTATTTACACATCACGAAAGTCTTGGCTTGGGCGCCCCTAAGCAGACCTGAGATGGGATTTCTGCACGAGTGTTTTATTAGGGCAGCATTCCCGGGAGGATGAGGGAGTGGGGAAGGGAGCCAGACAGGGGAAGGCGTGGGCAGTGTCTCTGCCTCAGTCTGATACCTGGCGGAGCTCTGGGGCACAACTGCTCCAGGAATCTGCTCCTTCTGCTTGAGGCGAGGGAGCTGGCCTTCCCATCTCTGCCTCAGACACCGACTGTGGCTGGTGGGAGAGGGGCTGCAATCCGGGGAGCACTCGACTCTGTATCTCCAGGCGAAGCAGCCCTGGAAGTCAGTTGCTATCTTTAGAACAAAACACAAAAGCTGGGAGGTGGGCACACAGGTAAAAGGCAGCAGTGGTATCAGGACAGACACTGCAGTGTCTCCTCTACCTGGTCACGTGTTGGCTCACCTCGCTCCTCACTCGGCTGGGCGTCTTCTTCATCCCTTAGGCCATTTCCTGGTGTCAGTTACGTTCGTTTTCTTTTTTCGAGTTGGTCATATAAGCTACTGCTTCAAACAGCAGAATCCTAAAGTGACTGCAGTGTTGAGAGATACCTAGGTAGTTTTCAGTAAATTGAGCTGCTACATGTATTAGAAGAAAATAAAAATCCATAATTTCAAAGCTTTCCTTAAATGAGTGTCTTCATGGATAACAATTTCAGTGCCCTGATAAAAGAGGCAGGGTTATTCTGTGACTGTATTGTTGCATTTATTCTTGCTAGAAACATTTCCAAGCATACATGTTAATGCCATGATTTCTCATTCTCATCTATTTTAACCATCCTTTTAAATTTTATATTTTAACTTTTGCCTTTAAAAGTATTTTCTTAAACCTTTTGTGAAAATATGTGGTGTCTTTGAACTGAATTGAAATGATGGTGTTTCCTTTTAGTCAGTTCAGGTGCTTAGTCATATCCGACTCTTCGTGACCCCATGGACTGCAGCACGTCAGGCCTCCCTGTCTATCACCAACTCCCGGAGCTTGCTCAAACTCATGTCCATCCAGTCGGTGATGCCACCCAACCATCTCGTCCTCTGTCGTTCCCTTCTCCTCCTGCCTTCAATCTTTCCCAGCATCAGGGTCTTTTCCAATGAGTCAGTTCTTCGAATCAGGTGGTCAAAGTATTAGAGCTTCAGCTTCGGCATCAGTCGCTCCAATGAATATTCAGGACTGATTTCCTTTAGAACTGACTGGTTGGGTCTCCTTGCTGTCCAAGGGACTCTTAAGAGTCTTCTCCAACACCACAGTTCAAATGCATCAATTCTTTGGCACTCAGCTTTCTTTATGGACCAACTCTCACATCCATACATGACTACTGGAAAAACCATAGCTTTGACAAGACTGACCTTTTTTTGCTAAATAATGTCTCTGCTTTTTAATATGCTCTCTAGGTTGGTCATAGCTTTTCTTCCAAGTAGCAAGCATCTTTTAATTTCATGGCTGCAGTCACCATCTGCAGTGATTTTGGAGCCCCAAAAAACAAAGCCTCTCACTGTTTCCATTGTTTCCCCACTATTTGCTATGAAGTGATAGATGTTTCTTTCCTTGGACGCTTTCAACTCAGTATAGCAGAAAAATGTGGCCTAGTAGAAACAGAATGTGAACAGCAATAAATTTTTCTTTAGCATCATTTAAACTTTAAAAAAAAAAAAGAAAAAAAGGTTGTGATAACAGGCTGAATTGGAGGCTGGGAAGTCCAAGATCACACTTGAAATTAATTTTAATAATGTTTTAGCCTAGCATATCCTAATTATTATCATTTCAACTTTCAATACTATTAATTATATTTTGCCTTTTTATTTTTTAGAATTTTCATTGAGTGTAAATTAGATACTTAAAACAAGTCTCAATTCAAACTAGTCTTATTTCAAGTGCTCAAAACCACTTTGGCCAATGGCACTGTATTGGACAGTGCAGCATCAGACTGTTATAGAAAATCTCTGATAAGAGGTTTCCTTCCTTTGAGACAAGACTTTTTGTCAGCAGTCTGAATCTCCCAGCTTGGAAACCCCATTCAATAAAGAAATGAGGTGGCATTGTTGTCCAAAGAAGGTGAGCTGATCTGTCTTTGATGAGCTATTGTTGCTTCCATTTGGTACTTAATGCCCTGTAGGCACGAATTATGATGAAAATGATTGGGTTTGACAGCTAAGATATCACTGATAACCTTCAGGAGTGCAGAGTTACTTTTTGATAGACCCTGGGTCTTGAATGAAAGGGAGACTATGTAGAAATTTTAAAGAGGAGAGAAAGGCATCTTAGGAAATGGAAAAAATGATGTATATGTATATCATGTGTGTTGGCAGAGAAGGGTCTAGATAAGTTTGAGTACTGGCATGTAATCTGACAAGGCAGGGATACTAACTGCACAGTAAGAAAGGTTGTTAGTGTCTAGACTGATGCCAGTTTTGAATACCTGGATTGTGCAGTGTATGAAGTGGGATATCATCACAATCCAGTTTACACGCTGGGCTCTGTTTTTGGAATCCCTGCAAAATGTAGTGACTTGAAACAACAGAAGCCGCCTCCTCCCCTCACATTTCCTGTGAGTCAGGGGTTCTAGAAGGGCTTTGCTGTGCCCTCTGACTTGGAGGGCCTCTCAGGTAGCTGCACTCAGACGGTATCTGGAGCTGCAAGAGCAGGAGGCTGGAGCCGCTGGAGGCTGGCTGGGTCCCCCCACAGGCTCAGGATGTCTGTGGGCTTCCTCATGGCCTGGTGCCTGTGGGGCAGCCGCTGCTTCCCTGGGCGCTGTGATTATTGCCCCTGACAAGTGAGAGGCACCTCCGCTCGGGAAGGCTCCTTGGAAATAATGCTGAATCATTTCCATCACATGACTTTGTTACTGGGGAGTCATGAGCCAGTCCGGTTTCAAGGGGAGGAGACATAAATGCCCACTTCTCAGTGGGAGGGTGCTAAAGTCGCCTGGTGTGGAGAGAGTGTTGGAAGAACTGTCCCAGAACCCCTTCCCAGCACCACTGCTGTCTGCATCATGCCCTGGGCCGTGCCCTGGGAGTCTGTAGGGTGAGCTCACTATTCATTCCTGGGCCCATTTCCACACAGGCCCGCTCTCTGCTTCCCTCGCCTGGTGAGCTAGACTGGGGAGCCCTTAAGGACACCTAAAGCCTTCTGTTCAGGCAGTGAATGGCCAGCGCTGGCCTTCCGTCCCCATTTCATTATCTTCACTTAGCCTTTGTTGGTAGAGGCTCCCGCTAGGGTGGGCATGCCCCAGCCTCAGACATTCTCCTCCCTTTCTTGATTTGTGGGATAACTGAGGGGTGAGAGAAGAGCAAACACAAAGGGAAAGAAGAATTTTCTAACCCTATACTCCTCTTAGCAGAAGTTCACCCCTCTACCATGTAGGGATATCTTCTTCATACGAAAGAATTTTCAACCTTGGCTAATGGCAGGGTTTTTCTCTCCCTCCTTTCATTTCTAGGGTGGCTCTCTATTGCTCTGTTTTTGGTTTCCATGAACATCTGGGCTTGTTTTCCCAAGGTGACTAGAAGGAAGGAGAAGGATATGAGACTAGCACCTTGACTTGTGTAAGAGCTTTCCTAACTATTTCTAAGGCCAGCATCCTGCCACATCCTGTTCTCCCTGGTTTTCATAGGAAGGTCTCCATTCTTTGCCAGAATCTCAAATTTATCTGAATACCAGGCTTGAAACTAGGTGTGTGATGAGCTTTTACATACTTCCTCGCCTTCCTTTCTCTTGCTGTCACAGCCTTTAACTAGAAAAGATTAAAATGCCAAAAGCAGAAGAGTTTAGAGGTAAAGTATATTAAATTCTGCAACTTAATTACTGTGAAATACATTTAAAAAAAAGACTTGATGGATAGAGAAATGGATAAAGATCTAGATATTCAAAAAGGCTAGTTGGTAGGAATATGGTTGCTCACCGGGAAAAAATCTTTCAACTTTTCTTTATTTTTAAAATAAAATACTAGAGAAGAAATGCATAAACCATGAAATTATAGTGCGATACATTTGAGAAAATAATGTCAGTTTTCTACTTTAGCAGTTGCTGAAGTCTTATCCTGTTTTTCAGTACAAATAAAATTTCAGAAACTTTTGTCCTTAGCAAAGTTATTTGTCCTGTCTTGTTTCCCAAAAGATTTGAATAAACTGAAAAAGGTCAAAGAGTTCAGTATTTTTTAGTTTCTTTGACTAGGATTTTCACATATAGCTTTTTAATATGCTATTATTGAAGTACTTAAGACAGTAAAATTGCTTTTGTGTGACATTTCCCAAGAGCCCTTGTGCGATCCTGACAGCAGGAACTGCTTATTCCAAAGACAGATTTTCTTGTCCCCATATATGGTCCCGCACTCCCCTATCTTGAATTGGGTAGCCTGAATCTTTTCCAGGTCTGAAACATTTTTTTCCTGCTACAGTGAGAAGGTTTGCTTTGTTTGGTTTGTTTCTGTAAAAGGGAAAGAAAAAATAAAGCCAGTTTAGCTCCCTGACCCTTTTATTTTTTTGGTTTGTCAGTAATCAAAAAGCCAGTAGAAGTTGTTGCATTTGCAAAGTCTTTGCTTACTTTTCTGAAATGAACAAAAGAGCAGGCTTCGTGTTTTCATTGTCCTCAGGTGGGAAGGGCAGCTTGCTGAGGACTGAGGACTGAAACAAACCCTCCCAGGAAAGGGAACCAACCAGTGACCTTGGGTCGTGACCACCTTGCAGATCAGCTGCTCCCTTCCTTGCTGTTTTTAGTGGCTTCTGGCGGGGAATCAAGTGTCGCAAATGCAGGAAGAGAGCAGTCTGAGGAGGGTGCCTCTGTGGGCAGAAGTGCTGACATGGTCTCCTGACCCTTCCTGTGTGGCCGCAGGCTGCGCGCTTTTACAGTGGGAGGCAGGGAGCGGAGAGAAGGCACTCCTCTGCAAAAAAGTGGCAAGAAACGGATGCCGTGGTGGTGACTTTTTCACTCCTTGAGGAATAATAGAGCAGTCTGGAATTTGGAGAGATGCATGCATGCAGATGTTTAATAGCCCTTACTGAGCTAATAGAGAAATAAAAGTCACACCTACTTCTCAAAGCAATTAGAAGTGTATTGGAAAACGGGAGGGTGCTCCTGGTGACTTTGATAATTTCTTACCTGGTTCGCTGCCTTTTGGTGTGGGAGGAAGAAGGTGAACTCGGAAGCCTGTGGCTTGGTTTCCCCATCTGGAAAATGAGCACAGTGTCACCAATTTCACTGGCTTTCGGGTCTTTACAAGGAGGTGGAGGATATGTGCGACCTGTATGATTGTAGGTGGTATCTTCTTTCCCATTTTTCTTTCCATATGGATAATTATGAGCCTCCAAACTACTTTCTTCTGTGTGATGTTTCCCACGAGCCCTTGAGTGGTCATGAAACTGGGAACTTCTTATTTCAAAGAGAGAATTTCTTGTCTTCCCATATTTTCTGTTTTGACCTGGGCATCCTGAATCTTTTCCAGATCTGAAACATGGGTCTGCCCCCGTCCCCCCACAATGGAAGTATTCGCTTTATTGATCTGTTTCTGTAAAAGGGAGAAAAAATAAATAAATAAACCCCACTCAGCTCCCTGGCACTAGAGATGTTAACTCTTCTTTTGCTCCTCAGAAACCCTCTGCTCTTTCTTCTGTACAAAAATAAAGGAAGGCAGGATCTGCACCTTGAGGAGCTTCGGGTACCACTTGGTCCTCCCGTTAAGGACTTTCTCCTGCCTAACAGTGCCCCACCCTCTCTGCCTTTAGAATCTGTGGATTCTAGCACAGATGCTACTCTTCTGTTAGGATGACCATCCCTGGATTGAATCCCTCTTCCTGTAGTCATGCCGTCTCTGCTTCTCCTCTCTGCACACGTCTGCTGGCGCCTTTGCCTCTCCTGGGGCTTATTTCTGCCGTTCCCACAGCTTCAGTCCTATCTAAAAACCTGCCCTGCTTTGCCTGCCTTGTCTGTCTTCTTCCTTCTGCCTTTTTCACAAACATTGGAGTGAAATTCATATGACAAAAATCACCCATTTAAAAGTGAGCATTCCAGTGTCGTTTAGCACATGCATCAACTTGTACACTCCCACTTGTATCGAATTCTGCAACATTTCCATCACCACCAGAGAAGCCCCCTACTCATTAAGCAGGTGCTTTCCCCGCTTTCCCTGTTCCCAATCCCCGGCAACATCTCTATGAATTTGCCTATTTTGGATATTTCATGTAAATGGAATCACATATTCTGTGACCTTTCAGTTCAGTTCAGTTGCTCAGTCGTGTCCGACTCTTTGCGACCCCATGGACCACAGCACGCCAGGCCTCCCTGTCCATCACCAGCTCCCGGAGCTTACTCAAACTCATGTCCATTCAGTTGGTGATGCTATCCAACCGTCTCATTCTCTGTCATCCCCTTCTCCTCCTGCTTTCAATCTTTCCCAGCATAATATTTTTAGGAGTCATCTATGTTGTTGCATGGATCAGTATATCATCCCTTTTTATAGTTGAATACAATGTCCATTGTATGCATATACTACAGTCTGTTTATCTGTTCATCCATTAGTAGACATTTGGGCTGTTTTCATCTTTTGGCTAATGTGAATCGTGCTGCTATGAACATGTGTATACATGTATTTGGGTCTTTTTCCATTGTTTTGGGATATACCTAGGAATGGAATTGCTGGGTCGTATACTAATTCTGTGTTTAACTTTTGGCGGTGCGGTGGAACCACTCTGGGTCTTCTTTACAGCCATGAGATCTTCACGAGGCATCACGCAGGCACTCTAGTTGCGGGCTCAGCTGCCCTGCGGCATGTGGGGCTTTAGTTCCCCCACCAGGGATCAGACCTGCGTCCCCTGCATCGGAAGGTGAATTCTTATCACTGGACCGTGAGGGAAGTCCCTATATTTAACTTCTTGAGGAATTGCAAAGCTCTTCTCCACAGTAGCTGCACTATTTTTCACTCCCACTATCAGTGCACTTGAGTTCCCATTTCTCTACATTGTTGCCGACGCTTACTTTCTTTTTCATTTTTTAAAGCCATCTAATGAGTGTGAAATGGTATCACATGTGGTTTTGATTTGCATCCCATGATGACTAATCATGTGCATCTTTTCATGTGGTGGTTGGCCATTTCTATAGCTTCTTTGAAGAAATGTCAGTTCAAGTTTTTACCCATTTTTTAAAGTGTGTTGATTGCTTTTTTGTTATTGTAGAAGTTTTTGTTTTTTTTTTAATATTCTGAATACTTGATCTTTCTCAGATATGTGACTTACAGACTTTCTCTCATTTTATAGATTGTCCTTTCACTTTCTTGGTAAGGTCTTTTAATGCACACAAGCTTTTAATTTTAATGAAGTTGAATTCACCTGTTTTTTAATGCTGTTGCTTTTGCACATGTCAAATATAAGAATCTGCTGTCAACCCCAAAGTTACATTTTGGCTCTTAAAGCGCCTCCTCTCTTTGCTTTTGTTATCGTTTTCCCCTGTAGTGATTCCGGAACTGTGGTACTGCTCCTCAGGAGAAAGCGGAGACCCAGTGAACAGTCATGTAGTTGCATCGGGGATTATCACAAGTGTGCTAGACTCCAAACACTTCTCGTGTTTATGGTCACTCCCTTGGAACCATGACGAGAACCTTGTTGGTTAATCAAAGCAGAGCCACCATGCAGGCTTTTGGGTGAAAATTGCTTGTTAAAATTTCAAGAGAGGGAGAGGTTGGAGAGATTAGAAGGAGAAAGACTCCACGTGTCATTGCTGGCTTTGAAGATGGAGAAAGATGAGCTAAAGGGTAGATAGGGTCAGCCTCTAGAAGCCTAGAACAGCTCCAGCCAGCAGCATATAGAGGAGTCAGGACCTTAGTCCTACAGCAACATAGAACATAACTCTGCCAGCAAACTGAGTAAGCTTAGAAGTGACGCCCCTAGGGACACTGAAAAGGAATTCATCCCTGCCAGCATCTTGATCTTGACCTTGTGAACACTGAGCACAGAAACTAACCAACCCTCCTAGATTGTGACCTACAGAACAGAGAATGTTAAGTTTACCTTTGAGCGCCTAAAAAGAAGTGAATGTTGTAAGGATCATTATAAGGATATCTTGGTTATTTTTTTTAAAACTGAAGATTGCAGTGTATCATATATTATTTAGTAGATTTTTAAATTAAATATATATTGATTTTATTCATGTAACAAATGAAAACAAAGTAATTCCAAGGAAGCCTTCTAGAAAAGAACAAAACGTGGGGTTCCCATTTGCTGTTCTCTGGTCATGCAAGTGTTCAGTTGTGTTAGGCATTGTCTTCAATTATATGAGCATTTTTCAAAAAGTCTTCTCTTATATAAAGCAAAACTGTGGCATAGGCATCACAATCAGGAAGAAATCAGAAGGAGAGAGAGTGAGGAGGAAGACAGGTGATGTTGCCGGGACTGGTTGGTGGGTTGTCACATTTTTTTCCCAGTGAGTTTGACAACTGGTCCATTCCTTTGAGAGTAGTGAGGCTGGGTGAGGCCTCCACCCAGGGCTACCCATGAGTGTTGGAGGCAACTTCTGGGCCTGGCAGGGCCTCCTGAGGCTCTCTTCCAGGTAGGTGAAACGGGCTTTTCTTACCTTCCCAGCTGGGTTAGGAGAAGTTTGGAGAGACACACAGGCTGGGGTCCTGGGACCTTCATGCACTGAACAGGAGCATCTGAAAGTAGAGTCCCCCTGGGTAAAGGGCCGGGTGGGAGCCCAAGAACTCTAAGAAGCAGGTCCTTGAAGGCAACAGATATCATCAGGCCTGACTCAGGGACTAGCCAGAAGTCCCCACTGACTGTGGTCTGCAGAGCTTGGTCTTCGGAGTTTGGCAGGAGCTTTATAGCATCACTGCGAGGATACAATTCTCATCTGATGCAAACAAACCAGCCAAACACTTCAAAACCAACTGCTTGCTCTTAGAGAGTGTGTGACACCTAATAAGTGCTCAATTAATGATCGTCATTATTTGTGTTGAATATACCAAAGGATGGTTCTGACAGTTTGCTCCTTAGAGAAGCCCTTGGCTAGGATTTCCGGGATAAGTGTAGACCATCGCCTGCGGTCTGAGGCATCCACTGTGATGGTGCATTTCCTGTTGGAGTAGAAGTATTAGCATCAGTGGAATTGCATCAAACAGGGGCAACAAGAAGCTCCTCTGTGTCGATGTGTGCTTTCAGATCAGTTATGAGAGTGGCTGTTTGCAGTGTGAAGCGCTAAAACAGACCCAGAAATTCTGCACAGGAAGGGCTTTAGGAATCTGCTCCACCAGTAAAAGGGTGTGTGTCCCCTGCCTGGGCCTGCTGCCTTTCAGGGAATTTACCATTCAACGGGGAAGTCCAGAGGCTAAAGTCCGCAGAGCAAGAAGACATACCAGATGTCAGCAGGCATACTCTCTCAGGATGGCATGGAAGTGGAAGATTTACTTCCTTAATTTATTTCATGTTTTATCACTTAAAATGGTGAACTTATTTTTTTTTACTTTATTATCTAAAAAATTTCTTTTGCAACAAATATGGTTTTGTTATGTTGAAAACTTTTTCTTTTAAAATTTCTGTTTATTTAAATATTTTTATTGAAATATGATTTATAATATTATATTAGTTTCAGATATTCAGTTATACTCCACTTAAAGTTACTGTGAAACACTGGTTATGTTCTCTATTCTGTACAATATATCCTGGTAGCTTTTTATTTTGTGCACAGCAGTTTGTACCCCTTTACCTGCCTTGCTACTTGCTCCAGTCCTCTCCTCACCTATGACTAGTTTTTTCCACTATGTTTGTGATTCTGTTTCTGTTTTGATTTGTGGTTGTTATTGTTAAGTCACTAAGGTGTATCCAGCTCTTTGTGACCCCACAGATCGTTCCTCTGTCCTCTGCCCCTTCGTGGAGTTTGTTCAGACTGCTGTCCACGGAGTCGCTGATGCCACCCAACCATCCCATCCTCTGCTCCCCGCTTCTCCTTTGCCTACCATCTTTCCCCACATCAAGGTTTTCTCCAGTGAGTTGGCTCTTTACATCAGGTGGCCAAAATACTGGAGCTTTAGCTTCTGCAACAGTCCTTCCAATGAATATTCAGGGTTGATTTCCTTTAGGATTGACTGGTTTGATCTCCTTACTATCCAGGGGACTCTCAGGAGTCTTCTCCAACACCATAATTCAAAAGCATCAGTTCTTCAGCTCTCAGCCTTCTTTATGGTCAAGCTCTCACATCCATACGTGACTACTGGAAAAACCATAGTTTTCACTGTATGGACCTTTGTTGGCAAAGTGATGTCTTTGCTTTTTAATACTGTGTCTAGGATTGTCATAGCTTTCCTTCCAAGGAGCAAGCTTGGAAGGAAAGCTTGCTTTCCTTCATTTCCATCATTTAATTTCATGGCTGCAGTCACAGTCTACAGTGATTTTGGAGCCCAAGAAAATAAAGTCTGTCACAGTTTCTACTTTTTCCCCTTCTATTTGCCATGAAGTGATGGAATTGTATGCCATGATCTGAGTTTTTTGAATGTTGACTTTCAAGCCAACCTTTTCACTCTGCCATTTCACCGTCATCAATGGATTCTTTAGTTCCCCTTCACTTTCTGCTGTCAAAATTATATCATCTGACGTTGTTTATATGTCTTTTGCAGTTTTGATCACAGCTTGTGGTCCAGCCCAGTATTTCGCTGGATGTGCTCTGTATAGAAGTTAAATAAGCAGAATGAACATGTACTGCTTTCTCATACTCCTTTCCCAATTTTCAACCAGTTTGTTGTTCCATGTCTGGTTCTGTTGCTTCTTGACCTGCATACAGGTTTCTCAAGAGATAGATAAAGTGACCTGGTATTCCCATCTCTAAGAATTTTCCACAGTTTCTTGTAATCCACACAGTCAAAGGCTTTAATGTAGTCGATGAAACAGAAGTAGATGTTTTCTTGGAACTCCCTTGCGTTCTCCATGATCCAGTGAATGTTGGCAATTTGATCTCTGGTTCTTCTTTGTAACCCAGCTTGTACATCTGAAAGTTCTTGGTTCACATACTGGTGAAGCCTGGTTTGGGGGGTATTCAGCATAATGTTTCTAATGTGTGAAATGGATGCATTTGGACAGTATTTTGAACATTTGTTGGCATTGCCCTTCTTTGTGATTGGAATGAAAACTGAATTTTTCCAGTCCTGTGGCCACTGCTGAGTTTTCCAAATTTGCTGACATATTGAGTGCAGCACTTTAAGGGATCTGTTAACAGATCTTTTAGGATCTGTTTTGATATATTAATTCATTTGTTTTACTTTTTAGATTACACATATAAGTGATAGCACACAGTATTTGTCTTTGTCGGACTTTTTTCACCAAGGGTAATATCCTTCAATTTCGCCCGTGTTGTTGCAATAGCAAGATTTCTTTTTTATGACTTGAGCAGTAGTCCACTGGATATATGTAGCACATCTTTTCTATCCATTCCTCTGTCACTGGATACTTAGGTTGCTTCCATATCTTGCCTTGTTTAAACAGTGCTGCTGTGAACACTGAGGTGCGTGTGTCTTTTTAAAGTAGTGTTTTCTTTTTTTTTTTGGAATACATATACAGGAGTGGGATTGCTTAAGACTTTTTTGTTTTGAAGATTAAGCCAGGAGTCATCAGAGTGATTATCCAGGAAAAAAGCTGGGGCATTTTTTGTACATTTTTTTCCCATAGGCCATGTTTTAGTCTGCTAGGTGTGCCATAACAAAATGCCATAGAACGGCAGAAACAACATAAACTTGAACAACAGAAACATGTTTTTGCAGAGATCCAGAGGTTGAGAGTCCAGGTTCGAGGCAGCGTCAGGTGTGGTTTCTCCTGAGGCCTTCTCCTTGGCTTGCAGATGGCCACTTTCCTGCTGTATCCACACGGAGTCGTTTCTCTGTGCACACACATCCCTGGGATCCTTTTGTGTGTCCGAATTTTCTCTCCCTACAAGGATTGCAGTCACATTGGATGAGGGCCCATCATAGGAGCCTATTTCTATTTTAATTACCTCATTAAAGATTCTGTCTCCAAATAGGGTCACAGTGTGAGGTACTGGGAGTTCAGGCTTCAACCTATGGATTTTGGAGACAAAATTCAGCCCATACCAGGCAGCACATGGGTGAAGGAGAACTTAGACAAGTAGGAATGAAGACCCAGAAAAGTGAGTCAAAAGTCAGAGCCATGGGGAATAAGGAGAATTTGTAGGAGGGGACTCTATGCACTGCTGATGAGATAGAAACTATTTTGTTATCTGATCAATGTATCAATTAGCTTTTGCTGCATAACAGACTACCCCCAAAATGTCCTGGCGTAAACCATCAACCATTTATTTAGCTCACAATTGAGTGGGTTGGCAGTTTGAACTTCCCTTAGAAGTCCTATTGCTCTCCACTGAGCTTATTTAAGCATCTGTGGCCAACTGCTGGGCATACTGAGGGCTGTCTGCTCAAGGATGGTCTTAACTGGATGGCCCATTTCTCCTCCATGTGTATCTTGATTTCAAGCAGGCCAGTTTGGGCTTCACAAGGGAGAGAGTGTGAATGAGTATAAAAGCACATACCCTCCTTTCTTCCACACTCTGGTTGTCATGGGAAGTCACAGAACAGTCCGGATTTAAGAGATGGGGAAATATACCTTTTCAGGTGAATGGTTTTGAGACAAAGATTATTTGACTCTGAAAATTATGTAGCCTGTTATATTTTATATTCATAATACTTTGCCGCTCCCTAGCCCAGTTGGTAAAGCATCCGCCTACAATGCAGGAGACCCGGGTCGATCCCTGGGTTGGGAAGATCCCCTGGAGAAGGATATGGCAACCCACTCCAGTATTCTTGCCTGGAGAATCCCATGGACAGGGAAGCCTGGCAAGCTATAGTCTATGGGGTCGTAGAGAGTCAGACATGACTGAGCGAATAGACTTGTTTGTATTCATAATCAGAAAATACCAACCTGGAAAGGAATTCCTAGGGCATTTATTTATGAGTGGTGGTTCTTTCTTCCCAAACTGAGATGAGTAGTTTAACTAGATCATTTCCTTCAGTCAGGGTGTCTTACTTTCCTGTGTGGCTTGATCCAACTAGCTGCTCACTGGCAAAGATCCTAGTCGGGAGAATGCTGAGTGATAGCTCAGTTTGCTTCCCTTATGCTACTTAGGATGTAGCCTCTGGAAAGAAAGTGGAAACCTTCAGCTGTTATCTCATGGAGATAGATCTCATGAGGCTGTAACAGGAACACAAGATCTCTGGGGTCTTGGGTAAGGAGGATGTGGAGAAAATCCAAAGTTGACACCTTATGTGGAAGAATATGCTTCATATACACTCTCACAGAAGAGAGAGTTACCTCCGTGTCACCAGGCTTACTAGTCCTTTGCACTCACTTGGGGCTCTCTCTGTTAAGTGACTCCTCCCTATAATCAGTATTGCATATGAAAAAACATGCTGTCTCTAGCAGCTGGCCCTCAGTGCCATTATGGGATGGTTCTGTAACTTGGATTACATGGAGACGAAGAAGAATATCTTGTGGGGCAGAGAAAGAAAACTGGTGTGTGAAGGCTGAAATGTTCAATATTAAAGTTTTTTATCTGGAAAATAAACTAATTTTTTAGTGCACTTTCATAGAACTGTTTGGCAGATTCTCATACAGTTCAACATATGCTCACCATATACCACTAGCATTTTCACTCTTAGGGTTTTTTTTTTTCCCCCAAAGATAATGAAAAGTTATATCCATGCAAAGACTGTAAATGAATGTTCATAACAGCCTTAGTTTTACTAACAAAAACTGAGAAAAAAACAAATATCCACCAAATTAATGCATAGCAATTTATGAGCTCTGCATGTAATGGAATACTGCTTAGCAGTGGAAAAAGAACAAGTTACTGGTACACCTAACACCTTGGGGGAACCCCATGTTGGGGGAACTCAGAAACACCCTACTATGTAAAAGAAGTGATACATAAAAGGGTACTTGCTGTGTTATTTCATTTATAGGATGTTCTGGAACTGGCCAATCTGATCTGTCATGGTGGAAAGTGGATCTGCGCTTGCTTGTGGCTGGTGTGTGTTGGGTAGGGTGTAGGGTGGGATGGCTAAGGGTCCAGAAGAAGCTTTTGAATTGATGGAAAATGTTCTAGTATCTTGATGATGGTGCTAGTTACATGGGTGCATTGTATTATATATAATGTAGGCCTCAATAAATCAAGGTGTTTTGAGGGGGTGTTGTCCATATTTTTCAATACATATGTGACATTAAGAGCAATATCATGAAAAATTTTTTGATCATCACATGGGTCATATGTTTGAAAAGGTTGAAGTTTAAAACTTTCTAGAAGTTACCTTTTTGTTGTTGTTGTTTAGTTGCTAAGTCGTGTCCTACTCTTTTGTGACCCCATTGCCTGTAGCTTGCCAGACTCCTCTGTCCATGGGATTTCCCAGGAAAGAATACTGGAGTGGGTTGCCATTTCCTTCTCCAGGAGATCTCTCTGACCCAAGGGTCAAACCTGTGTCTCCTGTATTGGCAGGCAAAATCTTTACCACTAAGCCACCTGGGATAGCCTAGGCTTTTTCTTAGATTTATTCATCTCTAAATTGTCCATTGTTGGAAACAGTGGGTAATAACAAGCAAGTAAACTGCTTAGAATCTCATCATATTTAGACCTGGCCTGTGTGACTAAGCCAGTATATTTTTTTAATTGAATCAGATTTTTAAAATTCTTTGCTTCCCAAATTTCCCAGATTTCCTAAATTCTTTGGGAACTTCATTTATACAGTTGAACTATGGTAACTACTGCTAGGTGAAGAAAATAGGGCATTTTTAACATTTGATGCAGTGTGGAAGAATAAAATCAAGTTTATGGTTCATATATGTTCATGTCAATCAATCAATTCTTATTCCTATGAAAAGAGTGCTTTAAACATGGGTAAATGTTTTACGTGTACCGTACAGGTTCCAGAGTGGAGAAAATAATATAAGAACAAGAGGCAAATAGCCCCTTAAAATCATTTGGAAGTGTCCAATCTAGCCAGGCAGAACCTGCTGTTAAAATTCTGTTTTGGCCTATTCACTCTCTGATTGTTTAAAAGATAAAGCTGAGAGAAAAATGGGTTTGTCATATGTTTACTTGGATTCAGTGCTGGATGTAACTTAGTAACATTTTTTTACCATCAAAGGATTTTTAAATTCTCAGTTGTCATTCATGCTTCCAGAGTGCTAGCACTGGTGATTTATGTTGTCAAAAGCTCATGATGCCAAAACGGAAGCATATTTTATTTTTCATCTTAGTCAAATTATAGTCTATTTCAATTGACTAAAATATATCTCATTTTAGTTTTGTTTTGATCATTCAGAAATGGACTGTAGATTTCATATTTTTGAATATTATAATATTAAATAATAAAGAAGCTGACTCAGGAAAACTTTATAGTTCTCCCCTGATTAGTGTTTTCTAAAATGGTCATTTTTTTGGGTATTTTATGTCTGTGATTAATTCAATCATATATCAAGTATTTATCAAGTGTCTAACAGGTACCAAGCATTTTTTTTAAAGCATTTGGAAGACAGTAGTCAGCAGTCAATTAGAGAAGAATGATTTTCTGGTAGAGAGAGAGAGAGAGAGAATACAGAAGTAAACAGGAGAAGGGTCCACGATTAGTAAGACTCTAAGCTCACTTCCTCCCACAGACACATTAGGTCTACACCTCCACACAGAGAAGTTCTCTTGAAGAAGACCTGAGTGCTGACTGAACGACTACTGCACATAGAAGGGACCCCAGGGAAACAAGGAGGGAAGATGAAGACATGGTGTCCATGGAAACCTCTCCCCTGGGGCAACAACCTTAGTAGGGAGCGATATTAACAGGGACCCAAGCACAGACTCACCCACCCTGGGACACAGTGAAAAACAGCGGTATAAAGGGCCCCAGACTATACAAGAAGGAAAGCCATTTATTAAATCTAGTTCTGTTGGAACTAATAAAGAATTCAGTAAAGTTTCAAGATGCAAAATTAATATACAGAACCTGTTACATTTCTATATCCCAATAACAAACTGTTAGAGAAATTAAGAGGATCATCCATTTATAATTACATCAAAAAGAATAAAATATCTAGGAATAAATTTAGCTCAGGAGGTGAAAGAGTTTAGGATATAGGGAAAACTGTTGGACATTTAGGAGGAAAAATTGAAGATGACCCAAGTGGAAATTCATGTACTCACGGATTGGAAGAATCAGTATCATTATAATTGTCCTGCTACTCAAAATAATATAGAGAGTCAGTGCAATCCCTATCAAAATATGAAAGGCATTTTTCATAGAAATAGAATAAATGATGCTAAAATTTGTATGGAGGCACAAAAGACCCCAAATAGTCAAGACAGTATTGTGAAAGAAAAAAGATCTGTAGGTATCATGCTCCCACACTTGAATGTATACTGTGAAGTTATGGTAATCAAAACAGTATCGTACTGACATAAAACAGACACATAGATCAATTGGAACAGAATAGTGAATCTAGGAAAATAAACCCACATTCATGTGGTCAATTAACCTATGACAAAGGTGGCAATAATATTGCTGTTCTTCAGTGGCTAATTCTGCCTGACTCTTTGTGACTCCATGGACCGCAGTACACCAGACTCCTCTGTCCTCCACTATCTCTTGGAGTTTGCTCAAATTCATGGCCATTGAGTTGGTCATGCTATCTGACCATCTCATTCTCAGCCACCTCCTTCTCCTTTTGCTTTCAATTATTGCCAGCATCAGGGTCACTTCCAGTGAGTTGGCTCTTCACATCTGGGGACCATAGTACTGGAGCTTCAGCTACAGCATCAATGTACAGTTAGTCTCTCAGTCGTGTCCGACTCTTTTCGACCCCATGGACTGTGGTCCACCAGGCTCCTCTGTCATATTCCAGGCCAGAGTGCTAGAGTGGGTAGCCATTGCCTTCTCCAGGGGATCTTCCCAATCCAGGGGTTGAACCCAGGTCCCTTGCATTGTAGACAGATTCTTGACTGTCTGAGCCACCAGGGAAGCTTTCAGAGACTTCCTTATTGGGAAATCTGAAGGTCGTCTTTCTGTCCCCATCAACCACCTTAACAGTTTTGACCCAAGTACCACTCTCTCCTTCCTGAAACTCTCTTCTCTTAGAGACAGCAATTCCACACTGTCCTAATTTTTCTTATCAACCACTTTTCCTCAATCAGGATCTCTTATGCTTTGCATAACCTCTGTATGTTAGAGTGACCCAGGGCTCTTCTCTATGTGTTTTCTCTTCTGCTCTCATGTGGGACCAAAGCTTTATATAACACCTATATTTTCATTCCTAGTTCTCATGTTTTCAACTGTTCCAGACTCACATATCCAACTGCCTACTTGACATTTCCACTGGAATACTTACTAAGCATATTAAACTTTAAAATTTAAAGCAGAACACTTGATAAAAAAAAAAAATCCAGAGACAGTGAAATGGTTAGAGTGTTTGGACAATGGAGTTTAGTTTGGATAAGAAGGGAAGGGAGGCTTGGGACAGTGATGGATAATGAAAGAACAGTAGAGTCAATGGATGGTAGGACTCTGTGAGAAATAGAATTGTTGGACTTGGAGTTACAGTAGTTGAGAAGGTAACAGATGATGGACAGGGAAGGATGTTGGCATATTACTTTTAGAGGGGGTATTGTTGCTATTGTTGCTTATTGATGTTTTCAAGGTCAAGGAAATGCCTGTATGTGCGGGTGACTAAAGTTGAGTGGATGAAGATATTATCTGTGGTTAAGAAGCCAAGGGTGTTGACCTCGCCCTTGCTTCTATAGGCCATAAGTGTTAAAATGTATTAATCTATATTTTACAGAAAAATATTTAGTAGTCCCTGTCCAACTGATGTAAACCAATTCTATTTCTATAGATTAGACTTCTCCCTTTAATGGAAACGTGACTTCTAACAGCAGCAAACTATACTCATTATAGCCTCAGGCACCCAGAAAAGCAGGCCACTTTCCCAATTCTGTTTTCAAAAATCTGTGGCAAGTCCACGAGTGGCCTAACCTTGTTCCTGGGGCTTAGGCAGGACCAGGCGGCCTTGGCTGGCAGAGTTCCCAGATGGAGAGGCAGGTTGTGGGGCACTTGATCCCGTGGATGCCTCCTACAGATACCAGTTGGTTTATATCATTCAGTGGGTGAGGAAGACATGCTGGACACAGTTCATGGACAAACTCTCCCTGAGAAATGTAATGCAGCCCCCTCAGTCACTGTTTTTGGCGTCTTATATGAGTGGTCTTGCTCTTCCTTTGTTGTTGGCTGTGCTGGGTCTTGGTTTCATGTAGACTCCTCTGGATGCGGTGCATGGGTTTACTTGTCCTGCAGCTTGTGGGATCTTAGTTCACTGCCTGGGGATGGAACCCACATCCCCATCATTGGAAGGTGGATTCTGTACCACTGGACTACCAGAGAAGTCCCTGGACCTTGTTCTTAACTTACTTTTCCAGTTTAGTTCAGGAGGAAATTTAGCAGGCTGTGATGGCATGGCCTCTTTCTACTTCCAGGCCAAATAACTCTGTTGCCCAGATCCCTTGGTTTGTCTGTCATTTAAGTATAAAATTTCCATATTGAAATGTAGCTAACATACAATTAGAAAAGTGCACAGATCATTAAGTGTATAGCTTCCTGGATTTTAGTGAGGTTAGTGCACGTGTATAACCTGAAAAAGGAGAAGGGGGCTGCAGAAGATATGATTAAATAGCATCACTGACTTAATGGGCCTGAATTTGAGCAAACTCTGGGAAATATGGAGGACAGAGGACCCTGGCGTGCTTCAGCCCACGGAGTTGCAAAAAGTCAAATACAACTTAGCGACTGAAGACCAGCAACAACAACCTGAAAAAACAGCAGGATGGTCCCAGCACCTCACCCCAGGCTCCTCCGTGGTCCCTTCTGGTTACTGCTCCTTCCTTTCCCTAAGGACACTCTACTGACTTCTTACACTGTCGATTCAGCTTGTCTTTTAATGTCTTGGAGTTTTCACAGGAAAGCCTGATTCTGGTGAGCACATATACTGATAAAAATAAGGACATTTAGATGATCCATAGGTCTGCACTTCCTCCCAAGGCCTGAAATTCCGCTCCCCCTCCCAAAACAAGGAGGAATGACCTTCTAGCATACAAGCGATATTACCCCCAGAGGCTGCTGGTGATTACATAATGATGTAAACTCAGAGGACACAGGACTCCTTTTCTAGCATCCAGACTTTTTCTTTTGATTTTTTGTTGTTGTTGTTGTTATTGTTGTTGTTCAAATATGAACCTTGGGAACATTTTCTATGAGAGCCCTACAGGGAACAGCCTATTTAGACCCAGGCTAATTGGACAAGGCAGTGTTTAATCTTTCATTTGTGTGTTGGTAATGAAGACAGCTCTTCTGATAAAGGTAACAGATGCTGACTGAATTGCTCTTGCGTCCTTCTGCAACAGAGCAGGGCTGGGAGATGTCAGCCTCTGAGGCAGGGTTTTCCTGGGCTTATTTTTAATGGATGGGAGAGGCACTTGGTCCAGATAAGCGGGAGCATTCTACAAGAGTTTCTATGGAAACTAACAATGTCAGATGGGATCAATGGTGGTTGAATATGGTTTCCTCTAAAGGCGACTTAGCTTATGGGATTTTGGCTAAAACTTGGCCTGGAAGAAGCGAAAGAGGGAGATGCTGTCTTTTATAGGAAAGGACAACAGCATACAGATTTCTTTTATCAACTGTTGCCCTGTTTATGCTCCCGTGTCACACTTTTTATTCTAGTACTATTTCCTCCACTATTTCCTGGAGTTTGCTCAAATTCATGTCCTAAATAATTCCTTAATGATGCATTTACTGTGTCACAAAAATACAGATTGTGGAATAATGGGTTGCTCTCCCACATACTCTAAGAGAGTAAATAAAAAAGACAAAAATAAGAACTTTAAAGCATGCTGTTTTCTGTATTATATTTTTTCTCACTTTTCTCCATTGTGTTTTATTTATTGGAGTATATTTTACATTTATTAGAAAATCCATAGATCACAGTTGAAGACTTTTTGTATTTTTATATGTATGTACACCGATATAACTACTTCCCAGATCAAGATGTATATGTGTGTGCAGGGGTGTGGCTGTGAGTATATGCGTAAGTGACCCGTAATCTCTGCCTACACACATGTGTCTTATCATAGCCTTTATTAGCTCTGTGTGGTTAAGGATCACTTCCTTATATTTCTAACTTGGGTTGCCGCTTACCGTTTCTCAGGTCCCGTAGTAAAGAATCTGCAAAACTCTTAGGAGCAGCCTCATTTCTAAGCCTGAGGGGGTTTGCATACCCATCTTGCAATTTGGAGTTAATAAGGGCCTCCCCTAATTCAGATCAGCAGCTGTTGCTAGCCAGGCATCATTTACTAATCAAATGCTGATTGAGCCCTTACTATTTATAAAGCATTCTCCCAGATTCTGTCCTCTCCAAACATAATTCAGATACAGAATATGCCTTCCTACAGCATGTATGCTACAGAAGTTAAGCTATGCAGTTCTAACGTGTGTAAAGAATAAAACAAGCTAGCCAAGCATCTCTTTGTTCCAGATCTTGAAGGCAGAAGGGTTTGGGCAGAGGGAGATAATGGTGGGGAATGCCCTCTGTGCATTCACGGTGGAGAAACCTCACACTAGACCACAGCTCCTGGGACTGCAAACCAGTGGTGGGGCCAAAGTTTGATCAACAAAAGAGGAATTTCAGATTGTGTTAATCTATGTTTTGTGTAGAAGTGAAATGATGAATTAAACAAAGCCAGACACTTTTCTTTATACCATGGGATTCCCAGAGCCCAGAGCATTCTAATGTAGATTGTGAATCTGCTTATGGGAATTAGAGTGTGCAGCATATTCCAAATTGTTTTTCCATGGAATCCATTCTTTCCTTTCCTTTCCTTAGTATTTTTATAAGAACTAGTGGAGGCATTAGTATTGCTTGGAACACTCTTGGGGGTCACACTGCAGTGGGCAGTGATGAGCTAAGGCAAGTTTTCCTCAGGAAAGGAAGGGAATTGCATTAAAGGGAGCAGTGCTCTGTAAATAATCACATAGAAGCTGGCAGATTGAGATGACTGGGTTGGTTGGGGGCTGGAAACAGAAGCTAGGGATTGGAGCAGAAGGAAATGATGAGTTTGTAGAGCAATAAGGCCAGTCCGGGTGAGAGCCTAAAAACAGATTAGAATGATGATGCCTGGCGGTGCAGGGATGTGGGTACTGTAGGAAGGACTTGGGGTCTGTGGACATACCACTAGCATATTACCATTATAACAGTCAACCATGGAGACATTCTGCAGTCAGTTCCCTAGAAGCAACACATGTAATACATGTCATGGTTCACAAAGACAGTTTCTAAAAGCAGAGTGGTCCTGTGCTAAGACCCTAGGGGGCTGCTGGGTTGATGGCTGCCACGTGTGTGCTGTGGAGGAGGTGGGCTTGACCCTTCAGAGGACGTAAGCGTAGCTGTCCTCCAGCCTGGAGTAGGAGAGCTGGGGAACAGACTTTGCTTTCTCAGGTTGGCCTTACCGTTCAAGTTCTTTCTACACATGACACTGTCTCCGAGCAACACCACATTTCTGGGCAGCTGCTCCCTTCATGGATTTTCACACAGCAGAACCCTCTCCCTGTGATTTTTCAGGGCTTAAAATGAAAGTGGAAATCATCAGTAGTTCCTCATTACTGAGGGTCTTAGTGCAGTTTTCCATGCTATGAATGTGCTCAAAGGCAATCCTAAAGGAGATCAGTCCTGAATATTCATTGGAAGCACTGATTCTGAAGCTGAAACTCCAATACTTTGGAGACGGGGACAACAGAGAGTGAGATGGTTGGATGGCATCATGGACTCAATGGACATGAGGTTAAGCAAGCTCTGGGAGTGAGTGATGGACAGGGAAGCCTGGTGTGCTGCAGCCCATGGGGTCACAAAGAGTTGGACATGACTGAGCGACTGAACAGAAAGAAAATTAGGTTGTAATTGAGGGACTTTCTGACTTACCTCACAGAATACCCTCTGCTCCTCTTGGTTGCCAGCTGGGTCATCTGTATTGAACAGCTATTCAGTAGGGTAAGTGTAACCTTTGAGTTGTGTTTTTAATAAGAGTTATGTATGTGAGTATGTGTGTTTGTGTATATATATGTGTGTGTGTGTATATATTTTAAAACATGAAAAAAGACAAGCTGAAATGAACAATTCCAGCATACTTTCCCCAAGTTCTTTGGAGGCAATCATTATAACCATTTCTGTTTTTAAATTGTAATTATGGCTATTGTAATTATGTTATGATTATTGCCATAACCTAAAGTATATCCTTGTCCTCCAGGACTCAATTGATCAGTTTTGGATATTATTTATTAACATTTAATGATACAGATTTAACCCACATCATTGACAATCTTGATGTTTTGGATAATTACATATCTATATAGTTCTTCTGTCCATGGCCTGTGTTAGGTTACCTAGCATTCTTGAGACTGCTTTTTATTCCTTCAACATTTGAAAACCTCTCTTACCTTCCCCCACCATGTAGGGTGATGATATTTGGTCCACTGTCCTTCCCTGGAATTTAGTTCTTTCTACTCCCACTTCTTTAAGCCATTCTCTCACTTTTGCATTGTCAGATATTAGTACATTTCCTATCACCATAGTTTCCCCAAGTTGTTATATATTCATTCCAAGCTGGGTTTTGGTGGTTGTGCAGTATTGAGTGTTGTGTCCCATAAGTTCCTTAACTACACTGTTTCTCTGTTCCCCTGCAGCTCAGTTTTCCCTTCTTTTGTTGCTGTTCATTATAAATAACTATATCCTCAGACTTTTTGATGTGCTTATTAACCACTTTTATTTTTTAATTTTTAAATAATATGTCTTATTGGAATGGATTGACAGTGTTAATTTCCACTGTACAGCAAAGTGACTCAGTTATACACACATACATCTGTGTATGTGTTCTTTTCCTTGTGGTTTATCACAGGATGTTGAATATAATTCCCTCTGCCATACAGTAGGGCCTTGTTGTTTATGTGTTCTGTATATAATAGTTTGCATCTGCTGATCCCGAACTTCTAATCCACCCCCCACCCACTCCCTCTTGGCAACCACAGGTCTGTTCTCTGTGATTCTATTCCTGTTTTGTAAATAAGTGCATTTCTGTCATCTTTTAAATTCTACACACAGATGATATAATATGGTATTTGTCTTTCTATTTCTGACTTAATTAGTGTGATCATCTGCAGCCCCATCCATGTTGGCATGATTCTTTTCAGTGACTGAGTACTATTCCGTTGTGTATATGGACCACACCTTCTTTGTCCATTCATCTGTTCAATGGATATTTAGGTTGTTTCCATGTCTTGGCTATTGTGAACAGTGCTACTGTGAACATAGGAGGGCATGTATCCTTCAAATCACTTGTCAGTCAGCGTTTATGCTGTGTCTAAGCTTGATTCTTCCTTCTGTCTCCACCAGCTCCAATCCACACCCACTGCAACCCTCTCCTGCCGTATTTTGGACTGTAGCTTTCCCTGCTGAGATCTCACGCTATACATTTATGCCTTCTTGTTAAATTCCCCTCTAACTTCTGCTCTTCTTTGCTCTTAATGCTTTCTCTTCTCTTCAGGTATCAGTCAGTTCTCTTTATTCCCTTAATTTCATTTTCATTTCAGAGGGGTCTGTTGGGGAAAGCAGAGAAGGGAAGGGGTGATGAGCCTCATCCCTATTTGTTTTACTCATTCACACATCTCCTTTTCACCTCTTCTTCTCAGAGAAGCAGAGATTAGTGAATCAGTCTCAGTCAGTCTTTTATTCATCTCGTGGCAAAACAGTGACAGCATGCACATATAGACACCAAAAACTCTGAGAGAGGAGCCAGTGAGTCAAAAGCAGGATGGAAAACAACATTGGCCAGGCATGGAAGAAAAGGCAATGAGGAAACCTTGCTTAGTGTTGACCAACACGAATATGATTGTCCAATTCAGGTTAACTGTGCAGTGAATCGGCAGCTTCACTCAAGGGCTGTACCCAGAGGGCCCATGGTGGCAGCAGAAGGCTTTTGGTCTTCAGCATAACCGAAATGCAGAGAGCGCCTTCCCCAGGGAGTCTCAACAAAGTCATTGGACTCAGGGTTGAGCTGAGCATGACCAGGATGGCAGACGCTTCATCAGTTATCTCTGGCCAAAGTAATGCTGAGCAGTTATGACCCCAGAACCTCAGTTTGTAGCAATAAACATTCATTTTTGGTCACAGACTCACGGTCCAGCTGGGCGTTTTTGCTGCTTTGGGTTCAGCTCCTCTGGGCTTACGCATGCCTCGGTGGTCAGCTAGTGGGTCAGCTGGGGACTGGCTAGTCATGAATGACCTCAGCTGGACTGACTCAGCTCCGTTCTGCATGGTCTTTCATGCTCTGGTGTCTTAGCCTGGCCTTGCTTGTGGTGATGAGCAAGGTCCCAAGAGAAGGAGCCCAAGCTCGCAAGACCTCTTGAAGTCTTGATTTAGAACTGGCATATAGTACTTCTGCTTTTTACTATTGGCCAAAACAGGGTTTAAGGCCAACCCCAGAGTCAGAATGGGAAGAGTCTTCAGAGTTAGCAGACAAAGGAAAAGGACACATAGAAGCTGTTAATTGGAGGCACAAGCAATCTGCCTCATTCCACAGCCTCCTGTACCAAACATTGGACCTGGGGGAGGTTGTGTGTGTGTGTGTGCACGCTCAGTCATGTCTGACTCTTTGTGACCCCTTTGGACTGTAGCTCAAGAGGCTTCTCTCTCTACTGGAGTGGGTTGCCATTTCTTTCTCCAGGGGATCTTCCTGACCCAGGGATAAAACCTGCATCTCTGGTGTCTCCTGCATTGGAAGGCAGATTATTTACCAACTGTACCACCTAGGAGGCTGGCCTTACCAGGGCGCAAAGGTCAGAAAGGAAAACAGGAACAGTCATTATGAGAAGATCCACTTTTAAGCAGAGGGACTGGGATGGAGCCACCTAATGGTTTCTCCTTTGGGACAAGGAGCAAGTTCTCTGAGGGGCAAATGAAAGGGGTGGCTCATGGGTCCCTTGATAAACTTACCTTAGGAGCAGTTATATGAGCAGTAAAGAGGTCCTTTTAATATCCAGGAATTTAATCCAGTAGGAATGAGCAGAGGCTGGACATTCTTAATTTGAAGCACTATCTGACTTCCCGGCTTCCCAGACGGCTCTCATGGTAAAGAACCTGGCTGCCAGCGCAGGAGAAAAAGAGATGTGGTTCAATCCCTGGGTCAGGAAGATCCCCTGGAGAAGGAAATGGCAGCCCACTCCAATATTCTTGCCTGGAGAATGCCATGGACAGAGGAGCCTGGTGGGCTGCAGTCTACAGGGTTGCCAAGAGTTGGACACGACTGAAGGGACTTGGCGCGTGTGTGCGCGCGCACACCACACACACACACACACACACACACACACACACACACACGATTTCCTCCCAGTGTTGGGGGAGATACTTGAGTGCTCAATGCACAGAGAGGAGAACGCACGCTGTTCTGGGCTTATGCAGTCTGGCTGGGGCTTTTAGAGGCCCCAACATGCTCCCTCCCCACCCTGCACTTAATTCAGGAAATTTGAGTACGGGTCAGGGAATTCAAGCTCTAGTTCTCAAAAAGTTTGGTCCTCAGACCAGCAGCATCAGTATCACTTGGCAACCTGATAGAAATGCAGATTCCTAACTGCAAGGGATTTCTGAATCAGAAACTCTGGGGCGCGAGACTTAGGAATCTTTGTGGTAGCAGCTTTCCAGGTGATTCTGATACTTGCTCAAGTTTGAGACTACTGAGTTAGATGATTGTATGTGGCTTTGACAGATTTAAAAGATAATAGCTAGATACAGCAAATATCAATTCATGATCTCCACTCATATTTGAGACTCAGATCATTGATAAGTCATATTTTAGTGTAGGTGTGTTCTGTGTAATATTTGCGACATTTATTCATTGGACATGCTTATGATTTGTTGTTGATCTCAAATCAAATTTATTTTATTTTATCTGGTAACCCTGAAAAGAAGTATAGAAAACTGTCAGAGGGTTCAAAGAACAGTCAAGATCATTATAATAGGGATTCTAGAGAAAAGGCTAAAGAAACTGATGTGGTGAACACAGAGAGGAGGACACTGGTGGAAGGTTTTATTTAAAGGGGATGCTGCTGAGCAGAAGAAATTTCTCTTAGCACAACTTCCTGTCAATAAATGACTTCAGTGGGGGTTCTGAATAACTTTGTGACTCTCAGTGGTCATCAGATGGATTTGGGGATTTTATGCAACTGTGATGCAGACGGTCCTCTAGCTCGTGTTTGTGAAGGAGCAGCAGAGAGGTGTATGCCAACAGGGGGTTGGAGCAGTTGATTTCTTCAGGTCTTTTATGACTTCTCTTCAGACTGTTTGCAGAAACTAACACAACATTGTAAAGCAAATATATTCCAGTACATTTTTTTAGAAAACTGAATTTACAGTTTTTGCTTCTTATTTTTTGAAAAGTTCATAGTCTTTTAATTGATTTTTAAATGTGAGCTTATCTGGAAGGTTGGCTTTTCCGAACATGGATATGAAGGTGAGGGAGTAAAGCAGAGTTGTTAACAAGATGTTTTTGAAGCCATTTATACAAGACAGCAAAACTCTATGTCCTGGATCACCATTCACCTTTGCTCTTGGCACTAGACTCCTGCAGGCCTGTGATATCTTTTGTTGCAATTACCAAAGTTATCTTGATAACCTTAACCTCTATCCAGCCCACTTTATTGCTCAACAAGATTAGTGTTCCAAAGAAAAATCTCAGTTCAAGTCACCTCTGGCTAAAAGCTTTCAGTGATGTTAAGTTGCAAATGCTAGTTCTTTAATTCAACACTTACTCCCTTGGACTCAAGTTGTGCACAGTTATCTGTCTTGACCTTTTTTTCTGTGAGCCTTTGGGCTTCTTAAGAACAGTATTGCTTTCTCTGTACCCCATATCACCTGCCATGATACTTTAAAGCTGTGGTTTACTCTAGTATCTGCTGGATGAGTAAATAAATGAGTTCAAAGGGGAAATACTTCTAATTGCCTCATCTTTCATATATGACCCCAGAATTCAATATGACTGGGTTTGAAATCGATTGGGTGAATTGACTAGCATTCTGGAACTAAAATTGTTGTTCTTTTTTGGAGAGAGGTCTTCATATTTTTTTCATGGACCCATTTGGCATCTGGGAAGCATGTGGGTTTTTCTGAAGAATAAAGGTTGTTAATGCTTCCAGTAAAATACATAGGATTATCAAGAAATCAGTTATATTGCATTAGAGCTATCGAAGTATTAGGAATTGTGCTATAATAATGTATTCATCTTTAACACATAAACTAATACCTGGTAGTAGGCCTATTAGCTACTATACTTTCTAAGTGGTGATGAGAGTACACAGCATTTCAATATACTATGGCAACTATAGTGTAATATTAAAATTATCTGTGGTTTCTGTTGATGACAGAATCACAGATCATCCTATTATTGAAGAGCCTAAATTTTAATGAGAAGTTAGTGTCAATAAAGATGTAACTTTATTCCAGTCTTAGTTCGTAGAACCCCCTCCACCTGGCCATGAATTCTCTAGACTCCTGAGAGAATGGTACGATTGTTTTAGAAGGGCCTGTAAGATAAGGTTGTGTAGCTGCGTCGTGGAAGTGAGCGGGTCTGCATTGAGCTTGCAGGAGTCATTTGTGCAAGTAGGTCATACAGTTTAACGTGCTTAGGCAAGAGCTTTCAGAACACATGCATGTCTGCCACAGGGCTAAGGTCTTGCAGACACTGGATGAACCTTGCTTCTAACGACACAACCTCCCAGTGCGGACGGCAAGTCACTCTCTCCCCACCCCCTCTGCCATGCTGTGGGCCAGGAGCATCCTTCAGCTTTAACACTGCCTTAACCTTGTGGCCCAGGCCCCACACACGCAGACGTGTTTCTCTTTCTAAACCTCCTGGGAAGTTGTTTAGTTGAGCCGAGTTGTTCAGTTGAATGTCTCCCTAATGATGGTGGATTTGTAGGTTTCTACGTTGACATTTACTTGTTGAACTTGCTCCCTCTATCTTCTTCTAAAGGGACTTGCGGGCAGCGTGTGACCTGTGGCCAACTGCGGCACAGAGTTACTATGACCAGCACTCCCCAGGGCCTCCTGGAGGGGCCAAAGTGACCGGTGCTCAGGTGCTCGGTGATCAGATCTCCAGGCCTGACCCCTGCACTGTGGCCTGCGAGAAACTGGGAAGATGGTGTAAGGTGGCTTCTATTTCCTCTCAACATAAATTATGCAAACATATTTCTGTGCATTGCTTAAAAAATGCTTAATTTTTTGCTTAATTTTGCTTAAAGCCACCTATAATGTAATCCTTCATTCTACCAGGGACGGACTTACAGAAGCATAGTGTTTGTCTCTGCAGTTAAGTAGGATGAGGATGGGGGTTCTTGTAACACCGAAAACTGCAGGATTGGCGACGATGTTTCTAACTATGTCAGTGGCTTCTAAGTGCTCTTAATTATGAAAACAAGATGACTATCTTTATTAACGTATGTATTACACACCTCTATATCTCTTTTCATGTCTGTATCTGTATGCATGTATGCATATACACACACAAAACATATGTGTGTTTTAAATATACATGTGTGTGTGCACACTTATGTTTTAATCATAGTATAAATATATATTTTTTATTTATATATATAATTTATATTATATATAAACAAATATTTTATATATGTAATATATATAATAAATAAGAAATATATACAATAACTATTTAATTTATATATAATTTATATTTATAGATAAATTATATATATTTTTATATAATTTATATTTATAGATAAATTATATATATTTTTATATATAACTTTTGGCTATATAAATAGTTATTTATATATATAAATATATATATTTATACTGTGGTTAAAGCTCATGTAGAATTATGTTTACTTGAATCCTGGCAGTCTTTATGTGATTGACATTTGCATTTTTCTGTCTTCTAAGCCATCTAAATCCTCTTGACTTTGAGACTTTCTGATTTGGTTGGAACTTATACCAAATTTGGAAATCTTTTAATATACCTTGTTAACTTGAATAGTTTCTTGATACAAGAGAGATAAGGGAGTGGTTTGTAACATTAGGAATAAAGTGTGTGGTAATTGAAGTTCTCACAGTACATAGTTTATTGATGACTAATTTTGGCATCTCTTGTGCATGTAATTAAATATAGAAGGGCTGTCTTTTTTTGTTAGATGAATTTAGTAAAAATTGTGTATAGAGTTCATGTTATTTATTTTTGTTTTTTGTTTCATTGGGTGAAAAGTTGAAATCTGACCCAGTGAATCCTTTTAACCCTTTGAGAACTATATATTTAAGTCACTGAGAATCACAACTGTGTCCTCAAATTCCTCACAACCTACCGGGCTAGTTCCTTCATGAAGTTTTCTGTGATCCCCTATGTTATTTTTTTATCGCTGCTGTAGAAAATTAGCATGAAGTCAGTCACTCTCAACAATACAGATTTGGACTTCCCTGGTGGTCCAGTGGCTGAGAGTCCACCTCCCGATGCAGGGGACGTGGACTCGAGCCCTAGTCTGGGAGTATCCCACATGCCATGGGGCAACTCCGTTCCTGCACCACAGACGCCTATGGAAGCCCGCACCCCCTAGAGCCATGCGCCCCAGAAAGGGAAGCCACCGCCTCGAGCAGCCCGAGCCCCGCAACCCGTGAGGAGCCCCAGCGCGCGGCAGCTAGAGACAGCTCGTGTGCAGCAGCGAAGGCCTGGCGCAGCCAGAAATGAGAAATAAGCAAGCAAATAACAAGTTTGTTTAAAAAACACATTGAGATTCCATTTCAAAGTATAGCACAGATCTAGTATTATCTTCCAGTTTTGGAGATCAGAAGTCCAAAATGGCTCTCTCTGATTGTGCTAAAATCAAGTTGTTGGCTGGGCTGTTCTTCTGAAGGCTCTGGGGGGGATCTGTTTTCTTGCCTTTCCAGCTTCTAGATGTTGCCTGCATTCCTTGACTTGTGCCCCCTTCTGTCTTCAAAACCGTCAAAGGCCTGTGAAGTCTTTCTCACAGTATGATCTATTTCTTACTCTTCTGTCTCCTTCTTGCTCATTGAAGGACCTTGGTGATTATATTGGGTCCACCTGGGTAATCCAGGATAAATCTTTTTATGTTATGATCAGCTGATTAGTAATTTTAATGCCGCCTGCAACTTTTGCCTATGATTCTCCTTTGCCTATCACATACCATATTCACAGATTCTGAACAGGAGAAAGCTACTATCTTGCCTATCACATTCCTTAAATCAGGGATGACCCATGGACTTCTTGTAAGGCTTTAGTGACGCTCTCTTACCTTTTTATTTTTCACGTACATTCTCTATCTTTCTTTTGTCTTTTAACCTCTGGACAGCACAGGGCCATGTCTACATCATGTTTGTGTTCTCACTTTATAGCAACATTGAAACAGCAAATGTTTTTCGAGAAAATGAATGATTCTGTGTAAAGCTTTATCCAAAAATGGCTAGATGAGAGGACTCAAATATAGAAGTATAAAAAATGGAAACAGATAAAAATGGACAGATTATCATCAGTCCTGCCTATGCGAGAATAGTTTCTGCAAGCGCATCCCTGTCTCTAAGCATTGAATATCACTGGTCAAAGAATATGATCCATATTAGAGTTACTACTGTTTTTCTCACTCTAATATTTTGGCATTAAAAGGTCCTTTAATGTCTTGGCTTTTTAAACAGAATTGTCTCTTTGAGGCCTTATGAACTCTGGGCATCCTAAACTCTCATATCTGAACCTGCAAATTCTGGGAAGTTGTGGCCAAACTGTGGGATGAATGCCCTCATGAATGTGGGACTCCTGCTGGGTAGCTAGCCTGCTCTGGTCAAGTGTACCCAACATCTCTGAGACTCTAAGAGCTTTGACTTTAAAGCACTTCCAAACATGTACAGCTTTTCTATGAGGTACACTGAAGCGCTGAGGAAAGTGAATGATATCCCCAAGATGTCCAAGATGCCAAAATTTTCTCCTAGGTATCTTTAGACTGCATGTGAGTTATATATTCTACTTCATGATGTATTTGTGTACTTCTAAATATATATATTTTATATATGTGTGTGTGTGTGTATAAATATATATTTATAATGTTGTTGTTCAGTTGCTCAGTCATGTCCAACTCTTTGTGACCCCATGGACTGCAGCCATGGGGTCAGGCTTCCCTGTCCATCACCATTTCCCAGAGTTTGCTCAAACTCATGTCCATTGAGTCAGTGATGCCATCCACCTGTCTTGTCCTCTGTCGTCCCCTTCTCCTGCCTTCAGTCTTCCAGCATCAGGGTCTTTTCTAATGAGTCAGCTCTTCTCATCAGGTGACCAAAGTTTTGGAGCTTCAGCTTCAGCATCAGTCTTTTCTATGAATAATAAGGATTGATTTCCTTTAGGATTGACTGGTTTTATCTCCTTGCAGTTCAAGGAAATCTCAAGAGTTTTCCCCAACACCACAGTTCAAATGCATCAATTCTTTGGCACTCAGATTTCTTTATGGTCCAGCTCTTACATTCATACATGACTACTGGAAAAACCGTAGTTTTGACTACACAGACCTTTGTTGGCTAAGTAATGTCTCTGCTTTTTGATATACTGTCTATGTTGGTCATAGCTTTTCCTCCAAGGAGCAAGTGTCTTTTAATTTCATGGCTGCAATCACCATCTGATGTGATTTTGGAGCCCAAGAAAATAAGTCTGTCACTGTTTCCATTGTTTCCCCATCTATTTGCCATGAAGTGATGGGACCAGATGTCAGGATCTTAGTTTTTTGAATGTTGAATTTTAAGCCAGCCTTTTCACTTTCTCTATGTATAACCTATGCATATAGTTTATATAAAGTTTCAACTCTCTCCCACATCCAGAAAGTGTCATTTTGAAAAGTGTGAGTACATACTATTCTTACCATGTTCTATGATGTAGGCAGGCATCTTCTCCTGTCTCATGGGTGAAGAAGCCTGGCCACAGAGTGTAACACACTTCTCCACCATCACACAGCTGACTTGTGATGTGTATGATACAGTGACTTGAATCTAGATGAGTTCAATCCAAATTCCATGCTTCTTATACATCTAGTACCACACAAACTCCATTTTCTCAGGAATCAAGGCTTGTAGTTCTTGATGTTTCTTTTAATTCATGATCTGAATAATGCAGCAATTCACAAATTTCCATGGTATGTTACTCTAATGGTATTCTCTGTGGAAAGAAAAATATTTTGTAATCAAGTATAATTAACAATACATTCAAAATTAAAGCATATACCTCCATGGCAGTGACTATGCATGCAAAGCTCAGTAGTAGAGAAATGTGTCTTAATTTCTTTTACCCCAGGATTTTCCAAACTCATTTGACCACAGAACTCTTGCTTTCTGCCCTCATTCTCCAATAATAGTTATTGTCTTTTGGGAAAGCTACAAATTCCCAAATTCCTAATTCCAGTTAGTCTGACGTGATTATGTAGCCAGCCAGTGTGTAAATGGAGCTGTTGTTAATGGGCAGAAATTGGCTTTGCCTCCTGTGTCCATTAGGAATGCTTTCAGCAGCAAGTAGCAGAGTGTCTGAATATTTTCAGTTTGAGCTCTTGCTAATCATAGTATGATCCTTGTATTGGCTATATAGATGTCACTATGGAGCCTGTTGGAAATTTGAAATTTCAAGTCTCACCCTAGATTTGCTGAAAAGGAAACTATATTTTAATAAGATCCTCAGGAAACTGATGATCTAAGAAATTCAAAGTTGGAGCATCTTATTTTGATTTGCAACTCAAAGAGGTATTCAGGACTCAGAGTCTTAATTCTTCAAAGTGGTAAAATGGCTGCCAAAGCTCTGTGCATTTTATGCTCTCTTAGCTACATTTAAATTCAGCTAGAAGGAGATGGGCAAAAGGCACAGTAGCATGGAATGAGTCAGAGATAAGGACATTTTCCTTATGTGCCCTTTTTAAAAAATTTTGGCCAACCCTACGTGGCTTGCCAAATCTCCGTTCCCTAACCAGAGATGGAACCTCAGCTCCAGCAGTGAAAGCACTGAATTCTAATCACTAGTCCACCAGGGAACTCCCAGGCTGTCTTTCTTATTAATAAATAACTTCTTTATCAGCAGGCCTGTTATAACTTCCCCCTGGTTCTGATTAGCTAGACCTAGGTCACGTACTCACCCATTAGGTCAATTTCTGACAGCTTGTAAGAGGAAAGCATCAGTTGCCTTTCGTTTTACCAGTGCTGTCCAAAAAATATAAAGCTAGCCATATATATGATGTAAGATTTTCTAGTAGACACTTAAAAGAAAGAAGAAAAAACCAGCTAAAATTAATAATTATTTTATTTAACCCAATGAATCTAGACCATTATAATTTCAACATACAAGCAACATCCAAAAATTGCCAATGACATTTTTTTTCTTTATTTCATGCTAAATTTTTGAAATCAAATCCATATTTTATACTTATATCACATTTCAATTCAGTTGCTGAATTTTCATTAGAGATATTTAATCTGAGATCAAACATGAGATCAATACATGAGATGTATTTAGATCTCATAAAAGACACAATGAAAAAATATTCATCAGATTGCTCCATGCATAATTAAATATTTTCCAGTAATCAAATCATGTTTCAAATTTTAAATTAAGTTAAATTTAAATTAAATTTAAAATTTGATTCTTCAGTCACACCAGTCACGTTTCAAGTGACTGGTAGCTATCATGTTGGACAGTGCAATACTAGATCCTTGCTCCTTAAAACATCCAGGGATCAGCAAAGACAACCTTACCTAAGAGCTGGTTAGAACTGCTTAATCTTGGGTCCCACCCTAGATCTATTCAGTCAAAGTCTAAAATTTAAGGCATATTAAAGCTGTTCTCAGCTTTTACTGGGGTACAGAGTGACTGTGGGAACTTCGGAAACTGCTGATGCTACACCCTATCTGAGAACCTTGGAATCAGACTTTCTCTGGGATCCAGACGTCAATTTTTTATTGAAGCTTTCCAGGTTATTCCTCTATGCAGCCACATTTGAGAACTGCTGGCCTAGACCAATCCTGATTTGTCGCCTCCAACCAGACACATTGTAATCTTAGCAATGTGAAGTGGAGGCTTAATAAGTAACCAACAGTGGTTGCCATAGTGGCTTCCCTCTGATCTGCGGGTATTTTCTGAAGGGTTTGGAGTCTGGCTGGAGTCTGCTATACTAACCGGGGTCTCTCTTGGTCTCACACGCTCTTGGTCTCTTTCCTCTGTTGAGTCTGGCTAGCTCTTTCCTCTGCTTCCCATGTGGTCAACCGTTTCCCCAGTGTTCACCTGCCTTGTTCTTCCGGGTAGCCGGCTGGTTAGGCTGCGCTGATACGCACTCAAACCCCTCTGGGAGGGCATCAAGGGCGCCCAGCTCCTCTCCTCTGCTCCAGTGTAGGTGTTTCCAGAATTAACTTCTTCTAGGTGCTCATAAGTCTGCTTTTGTTTCTCTGATTATGTTTCGGCTCCTCTTTGACAATGAGCTCAAATGAGTGGGCATATGTATGAGCTGTGAGATGTGCTTTTTATGATCATCTTTGGATACCTCATAAGCTGCTTGTGTACCCTCCTCTGGGTTCCTGAAGAGTCAAAATGTGCACAGACCTCGAAACACAGGCTCGCATTTTTACATGCCTCTGTTGCAAGCTATATCACCTGAACTTTTCTTCTGAGGAGGGAACTTCAGCAGCATAGACTTGGGGGTGGGGGTGGCGGACAGGTCCTTCTCTACTAGGAAGCTTCACCTGAGTGGCTCTCATTAGTACAGACGAAGCTAGTTTACAAAAGTGTACTCAGTTTGCTCAGCTCTGACAGATTCTATTCTTGCCCGTGTGGACTCAAGCTCAAAGGGGCTGATTGACAGCCTTTTGAAGTCTAACATGTTTCTTGGTAGAGGAGGTTTTTGTACAGGATACATTTCCATAATGAGTAATTGCTATTGAATCTAATAAAAGGATTTCTGCAAAATTTAGGCCATGCAACATTTACTCTAGGTAATAAAACAACTACATATTAGTTGGTATTTATTCTTTTAACTATTAAGAGAATTCTGTTCAGTTCAGTTCAGTTCAGTCGCTCAGTCGTGTGCGACTGTTTGCGACCCCTTGAATCACAGCACGCCAGGCCTCCCTGTCCGTCACCAACTCCCGGAGTTTACTCAAACTCATGTGAACTTCTGGAAATTATTATTAAAGTATAAATGTTTTTATTCTAGATTGTATAAACAAATGAGCTAACCAACAGTAGCAATTCTTACTCTTTTGTTTGAAAGTAAAACTGTAGATGCTATGATTTAAAAAGTCTTAGTTTAGAAAAATCTGGTTTTTGAAATTTAAAATTGTAAATAGGATCAAAGACGTTATTAATGATCATTTAAAATTTTATCACATTTACATAATTTTTCTAATATTTATATTACAGTAGGAAAATGAATATGGTAAAGTCCCCATGAAATTTTTGTATATTTATTAGAAGTGGACTATTCAGTGAAATTCTCTGATAAGTATGGTTCATATGATTCAAATTATGTATAGAACAACATAATATTAAAAGTATAATGTCAACTTCCGTATTAGAATGAAGAAATATTATGAGGAACTCCTGACATTTTGAAGGGCTGGGAAAACTTGACTCTTCTACATTTAAACACTCTATTCAGCATAAGAGGAAAAGCTCATAATTAAATACACATTACAGCTCATAAAATACACATTTATGCCTGCATATTCAATGAAGTGGGCTTCCCAGGTGGCTCAGTGGGTAAAGAATCTGCCTGCAGTGCAGGAGATGCTGGAGATATGGGTTCAATTCCTGGGTCGGGAAGATCCCCTGGAGGAGGGCACAGCAACCCACTCCAGTGTTCTTGCCTGGAGATTCCCATGGGCAGAGGAGCCTGGCGGGCTACAGTCCATGGGGCGCAGAGTCGGACGTGACTAAAGCGAGTGAACACAGCACAGCACACACCATGACGTATATCTAATTTACCCAATAATGTGTATATCAGTTGATTGTGTTGTGTCTTACCATATTCACAGCACTTTGACAAATAATCTTACCATTCTCTGTGGCCCGGGGCTGAGTCAGTAGTATTTTAGTCCCTTCCCACAGATTTGAGAATGGGGACTCAGAGAAGAACAGTATATACCCCAGATCCTCAGAATGTAAGATAAGAAATCATCTTTCTCATCAGCTGGTGTCCTTTTCCCTGCAGTGTGCTGCCTCTTTATTTCTTAGAGTCCTCAGACAATAGGACTTTTTAAGTCTCCTGGACTATCAGACATAAAGGACTGAGAAGCGAGCTGAATGATCCTGACAGATTGCTCCTGTCCCCTGACAGATCCTCAGTTCCCTTTTCCATAATTCTGAAATCATTAAAGCTTTGAAACTTAGATTTCCCATAAATTTGGTGTGAATTTTGTGGCAACTTTATGCCTGAACCAACAGAAGGTTATATACAGTCTTTATTTATCCCACTTTGGGTGAACAGCCATAGGTTTCACTGCATAAATACTGGTGCATTTGCTAGAGATCCATACAATTTTTTTCTAAAGATTCAGACAGTAAATATTTTAGGCTTTGTGGACCATACTGTTTCTTTGGCAGCTACATACTTTTCCACTGTGACTAGCAGGAAAACAGCCAGAGACAATATGTGAATAAAGCTGTGTTGCAATATAACTTTATTTACAGAAGTAGATGGTAGACTGCACATAGACCTCTGGCCATAGTCTGTCAACCCCTGGACTTGAGAATGATGCCTAGATCTGATGGGCCATTGCATAATGTATTTTATACACACACAATATTATCTGTCTGAATTTGAAACATACCAGACCCTCAAAGGTTTCTGGTAAGTGATCATGGGCTATATCTAAGATTTAAAGGAAATATTATAGAATAGAAAGTCATCTCCATTTTGGTCAAGCACTGAAGTCTTTGTATACGCATACTGGAGGGGCGACTAAAGTTCAGGTATTGGCAGTGCATTAAGCAGGAACGAGCTGTGTGTGTCATAAAATATTTAAATACATAGGTTCATATTTGTCCCACGTAACAGGAGGTTCAGTAGTAGATAGTCTAGGGCCGCTTCAAGAGCTAAGACGGTTCCCTCAGGGATCCAGTCTGTCTCCATATTCATTCTCCATCATCCTTAGTTGATGAGCTTCACCCTGATTATCATTGTCTCATGGTTGCAGATCAGGTGCTCCACCTCCAGGTGTTACATACACATTCCCAGCAGATAGCAAAAAACAAAAAAACAGAAGTGGGCAATATTGCATCTGTATTAGAAAAGAAGACATTCCCCAAATCTCAACATTTAGTCTCTCATTGGACGAGACGAGGTGACAAAGCTACCACTACTTGTAAGGAAGCCTCAGGAAGCCAGTATTTTTAGTTGGGTTCACGTTCATTACCTACCAAATTCAGGAAAAAGAGGTTGGCTGGACAAGTTGCACCATCTGCTGAGGCATCTGGACTTGTTTTGGTAGCTATTACATTTCATTACAGATATTTAATATTTTATAGTCTTCTTTCCTAGGCAGCCTATCTTTCTAAGCATCACCAGTGTTATCAATGTTTTCCATCTGAATTGAAGAATTAAATAACTCAATTCATATTGAAATGTAATTGTTCTGTAATATGCATGTATAGTCACTTGAGAATGTATTTCTTCAAAAATCAACTGTCCTGAGGATTTAGTGGTGGAGGATTTTGTTTTTGTTTTTGTTTTTTTGAACACTGGGTCCTTTCTTAATGAAGATTTTGTTTAGATGGGACCCTTAGTATGTGAGTTTGCAAGGTTTGAGGACAACTGAGATTGAAGTCAGTAGAAGGCAATTTACACTTTAAGAGCACACAGTCACTCTGTAACTTTCTTAACTATGGCTCTGCTACAGTGTTTGAGAGAAAAGCAGTTAGATAGGGACATGTGGACCATTTTAATTTTGACTTGTATGTCTCAGGATCTTTACCCTCCCCTCTGAGGTGATATTTATTGTCTTTCTGGACACAGAGCACTTGTTCTTTTGGATGGGGGGCATTAAGCTATTGTAATAAGAAAAGATAAGAGATACCCATACAATTTTCAATTTTGCCTTAGTAGGCTATCCTAAAATGGTACAAGTAAGAAAAGTATGAAAATGAATAGATTTATTTACTGATTTGTTTAGACCTTACATATAAGTGAAATTAGTTTTTCTTCTACTAATTTCTGTAACACTGAATTAATTCTAGAATCTGTTTCAATGTAGCCATTGTAATTAAGTTATAACTGTGACCTTTGTTCTGTCATATAAAGCCTGACCCTGAAATAATGCCCATCGGACCCTCATCTGCTATAGTTTTGAAAACTGCAACAAGAAAACTCAGTTTTTAACCCAGATGGTTTATGGTTCTTAGGGAATACGCAACTAAGACAACACCAAAAACTATTTAAGAAGTGACCAGAAATGGAATGATCTGCATTTTGATGAGGAGAAATGAAGAAGCCATGTAGCTAACTGTTTGAATCTGGATTCCTGTTTAGCATCCAGATCATTCATTAACATGATCAAGCAAACTGGAATCAACAGATAGTGAAGAAAAACAAAAAACTAAAAGAAAAGGATCAATATCTACAAATCTACCAGCTGAGCCACACACACACACACACACACACACACACACACACACACACACACACACACAAAGAAAATAATAAGAGATAAATCATTAAAATAATTCCAAATTTTATCCTCAGGGATAGTTAAGAACCGACTCCTATAGGAGAGGAATGGTTAGTGTAATTGTTGACTTAAAAAATAAAAGTATAGTGAAAGGATGAAGAACCTTCTAGAAAAACAGGGCAAAAAAAAAGAGTTAGAAAATATGAGTGAAAAATTGAGACATCAGAGGATCAATCCAGTGATTGCTACATCTTCTAATAAAGCATCTGGAAAGAGAAAATTGAAAAAGTGGAGGAAATAATTAAAATACACACATAAATACATTTATATACATCCACATACATACAAAATTTTCCAAATCTTCAGGTAACTGCCTCTGAGAGCAAAGTAGGATGAATAAGAAGAAGAAGAAGAAGAAGAAGAATATGAATGGATCAATAAGTAAACACATTTTCATGATATTTCATAACACCAAGGAGAAAGAGAGGCTGCTGAAAGATTCCAGAAATGGAAGTGGGATAGAGAATTGACCACAAAGATGATTTCTAGAGGATAAGAGAATGATGCACTCCTAGTTTGGAGGGAAATTATTTTGATTCTGTTCCCAACTAAACTGAAAATTTATTGTCAAGGGAAAATAAAAGCATTTTAAGACAAGTAAGAGCGAAAACATCTGATCACCCCCAGGTCACTCTTAAAAGGAAAAAAGAAATGCAGCAAAATAAAAGAAATGTGGGTTCCAAAGACAGGTGGATAAACTAAACCAAAAAATTGCAATAATATTACAAAAGAGACTTCCCTGGTCCAGTGGCTAAAACGCCAGAGTCCCAGTGCAGGGATCTGGGTTTGATACCTGGTCAGGGAACTAGATCCCATATGCTGCAGCTAAGAGTGTGATTGCTACAACTAAGACCTGGCACAGCCAAATAAATAAAATTAAATAATTAAAAAAACGAACAACAACAACCACAAAACCCCTCAAGATAGTAACTCTTTGGCAAATCTTTAAGACGAAAAAAAAAGGTTGTCAAAATCAGAATAGGGTTTTTATTGATAGGAAGCTCTAAAAGCAAAATGAAATTTCTGTAACAGAAAGTGTGATAAATCCGTATGTTCTCAGGTGACAGATGGGGATGTCAGTCAGGCCCTTCTCGCCTCCGTTTTCTTTACTCTGGTCCTTGGAGCACCACGGGTGGGAGCAGTGTTGTATGACCAGCTCTCCCTTCACACACACAACTTGTTTCTGCAGAGAGAAGCTATCTTCTAATTTTCACATTATAAGTGTTATTTATTTTGCAATTTACAAAAGTTAGTGTGTAAAAAAGTTATAGTACAGAACATGGTCTTAACGAGCAAACCATTCACAATGACTTACTAGTTTGTTAGAGAAAGTTTGAGAGGTGGACAGGGAGAGAGGTGAAGGGAAGCAGAAGGAGCCTGATCTCTCATTTTACAGAGAGAGAGAGGTGAGATTGTCTCTATTTGGTGAAGTAATGAGAGAAATTTAGACTGTCTACAGACTAATTGAAAAGAAGTACTATGTAGTATTAGTGGCAGTGAAGAGAAGGAAATAAAAGAATGGCATACCGTGGAGTCAAATGATAATTTTTCAGTTAACAAATCAACAAATACGAGTTTGAGCGTGTTATCTGGAGGTACACTTTCCAGTTCAGTAGCTACTGGTCATGTGGAGTTGTTGAGCCCCTGAAATGTGGCTCATCCAAATTGAGATGTGCTACATGGAAGCCCTGGGGCTTCTCTGGGAATCTCCCCGTGATAAAGAATCCACTTGCCAATGCAGGAGATGCAGGTTTGATCGCTGGGTTGGGAAGATTCCCTAGGGATGGAAATAGCAACCTGCCTCTTGCCTGGAAAATGCTATGGACAGAGGAGCCTGACAGGCTACTGCAGTCCATGGGGTCATAAAATAGTCAGACATGACTTAGTGACTAAACAACATCAACAAGGAAAATATGCTTCAGATTCCAAAGGTTTAGTATGAAAAAAACAAGTGTAAAAATTCCTTAGTAACTTTAGTATTGATTACATGTTGAATTGATAATATTTTCAGTGAATTTAGTTAAATAATATATTATTTCTAAAATTCAGTTCAGTTCAGTTCAGTTGCTCAGTCGTGTCCGGCTCTTTGCAACCCCATGGACTGCAGCACACCAGGCCTCCCTGTCCATCGCCACTCCTGGAGCTTGCTCAAACCCATGTCCATCAAGTCGATGATGCCATCCAACCATTTCATCCTCTGTCGTCCCCTTCTCCTCCTGCCTTCAATCTTTCCCAGCATCAGGGTCTTTTCCAATGAGTCAGTAATTTGCATCAGGTAGCCAGAGTACTGGAGCTTCAGTTTCAGCAGCAGTCTTTCCAATGAATATTCAGGACTGATTTCCTTTAGGATTGACTGGTTGGATCTTGTTGCAGTTCAAGGGACTCTTAAGAGTCTTCTCCAGTACCACAGTTCATAGTAATCGTCATGGTCAGTAGCTGATAACATTGCTTATCTCTCATAAGTCTGATTCGAAGTGCATTTTCTTGTCTGATACATTTTCAGAGAAGGATGATCATGGAATTATGATTTTGTTTACTTAGTTTTGATCATTTTATGTGCTTCTCTACGTGAAAACGCTTGAAGAAATTGAGAATTATGTTTGAACAGTCAGGGCTTTCCTAGAGCAGAAAACGTTGCCTTAGAAGGTAGGAAGCAACATGTTTAAAGATTTTTTTTTTAAAAAAGGATAAGTTACACAAAAAGTATTAAAGCCATCATTTTTCTTCTCCTCTACTCCAAGTATATTAGTCTAAGAGGCAAGTGTTATCACTTTCACACCAACCCTCCCTAAAGGCTGATTCCTTATTTCATCCTTTCAGTCTGAGACACTTGGAAGGGACACAGCAGTCTTCATCCAGTGAGCTTTATTTCCAACACAGAATTTATGAAGCATGTGAGCAAATCATGTTATTATAGTGAACTGTGCTTCTATCAGGATAGTCAAAACAAAAGGGATGCAAAAAACCTCTTAATCATTTTAATTTGCTGAATGTGGACCATGTATATATAGGTAATGTTGACTTTTTCTCTAATTACACTGGTTCATGAGCATTGAAAAGAATCTTTTTGGGGGGACCGGGGTAGTACCGCACAGCTGGTGGGATCTTAGTTCCACAAGCAGGGAATGAACCCAGGCCACTGCAGTGAGAGCACTGAGTTCTACCTTCTGGACCGTGAGGGAATTCCCTGAGAAGATTTAATTCATAAAATTACAAAGAAGACATGTACTAGTTCATTTCTTTCATCCTATCATCCAGGCATAACCATATTAATACATATTCTATTATGTTAATTCTAGTGTTTCCAGACATACTCATAACCTACACTTTAAAATCTGGGGCATAATATGGGTATGTCTTCTGTTTTATTGCCCCCAGAAAGCCCTTATATTAGAGTGCTTTTTCATAGCACTGAATATTCTTCATAGTGAAAGTGAAAGCTGCTCAGTCATGTCCGGCTCTTTGCAGCCCCATGGACTATACAGTCCATAGAGTTCTCCAGGGTGGAATACTGGAGTGGGTAGCCTTTCCCTTCTCCAAGGGATCTTCCCAACCCAGGTATCGAACCCAGGTCTCCCGCATTGCAGGCAGATTCTTTACCAGCTGAGTAGGCATAGTTTTAATAACTTTGTAATAGATCATTTTAGAGAAATGAATGAAAAATATTTTATGAGTTGAAATTGGAAATGAATATTTGGCATTTGGATTGGGATTGGGATTGAACAGATCTATTCTTCTAGGGGAGTTTTAGTGTGTAATTGATACCAAAAGAGAAAAGATAATGAAATGTTTACCTTGTTATAATTAATAGCAATTTTTTAAGCTGTATTGTGAACAGAAGCTTTCCTTGTGGGTGTGGAAGACATGTCCAAGGATGTATCTTGGATGAAAACAGGTGATTGTGCACTTCTATACCCTCCAAAAGGTGAAAAAGTGGAAACTTCATTAATGCAAACTGACATGGAGCTATAATCTTGCATCTTAGGACAAAAATGAATTTAGATTCTGTTTCTGTCTCGAGGAGGCAGAAAGTTAAAGGATCACCTTCTCCAGGCTGTTTATCTGATGTCTCATTTAGCATAAACTGACCTTATTGAGGTGAATTCCTCTTGTACCAGGTTTAATACATGTCACGAAAGACGGGATGTGTTGGTGCTTATGGAAAGGTGGGGGGGGTGGAGTTATATCTTCTGAGGTCAGGTGGAAGAATGGGTTTGGGTGGGTGGGGGAAGGAGCTGTCTTAAGTAGATAGAAATCCAGGAGCTGGTTCCGTTTAAGGAGAACCACTAGTTTTTGTTTTGTTCTGTTTTTTAAGTGCAAAATCAGAGACATTTACAAGGACTATAAGGAAGAATATGATAAGGCAAGATGGGAGGATCAAACAGGTAGCCAGGGGAAAGAGAGTGGAGAGAGGAATTCATAAAAGTCATAGCTTCCACCTTTCTGTGCCTCCTGTGGGCCAGCCACCTGTCTCCTGTGAGTGGGGTGGGAGGGGTGAGGGAAGGATAGGTAGGGTTTCTGTTTAGATGCCATGTAAGGATAGTAAGGGTGAAAGAAATGGAAAGGAAGGACATAGATTGAAGTAAACAGAACCTTCATTATTAGAAGAGCTTTAAGAGTTGACATTGTGTGACATTTCAAGAGGAAATAAAGGCTCCTTTGAAATAACTCATAGAAGATTACAGGTTCACAGGTATCCCCAGGAAGTTGCCCACCACTGCTGGATATGAACATGAACTATTTATTCCTCTAATATCCTGACCTCTGAGACAGTTATCTTCTCTGATGAAATGTAAAACAACCTTCCTTTTGCATTAGAATTTGTTGTCAAATCTGTCAAGCTATTTTAAGCAAGAAAAGGGGGAATTTATTGAAAGGTTTCAGGGCTTATTTTTAAGATCCCATGGTGAGAAGGGAAGGATCTGATAATCTGAACTAAAAGCTTTTGAGAATCCAGACAGCAGTTGATTTTCAGGTACTCTCATCTCTGCTCCGCCAGTGCTGTTTTTGTGTGTTCCCGTTTCTCTTTCCACGTGAGGTACAATGATGATTCCAGATGTTTACATCACCTAGCTGAAGTAGCTCACGACTGGTCTCTCTCAAGGCTCATCCCAAACTCTCAGAAGAGGAAGAAGCTGATTGGCTCTGCATTGAGCTCACGCCCATCCTTGGTTTAATCAGCTCTGGCCAGGAGTCAGGTCCCAACACATGTATGGGTGCCATTGATATTCTGTGGATAAGCATCTGATAATAATTCTCGAAGAAATTGTGGGCTGGATGGATTCTCCAAAATTGACCACAACCACAGACACTTTAGTAGGTGTGGCACAAGGGACATAGGTTTTCACCATCACTGTTTACTTTTCCACCAAAAATAGTATCTATTAATAGTTCCTTTCACTTGAAAGTGTGGTCCATGGGCCTGCATGCAGCAAGAGTATCATCTGGAAACTTCGAAATGCAGATCTTAGGTCCTGCCCTACACCTACTGAATCAGCATCTGGAAGTTCACAAGATTTCTTAATAATCACAGGACATTAATATTTGAGAAGTGCTGATTAGCCAGAGGAACAAGTTAGGAGCCAGACGCAGGTTAGGGCTGTTGAGCTGGCTTGTTGACAGGTACCTGGTAGGGGCCAAATTGTTTTGTTTGAACTTCAGCCGAGAGCCTTCCCTTGCCCTCACCCATGCTTCATCGTGAGCCCTTTTCCACTGGAAATTCAGGATTCAGGACAGGGATGGACAGACGCTGTGTCTGATGTGGGAGCGGTAATGTATGACGCCCTGTGTTAGTGCTGAGAGGTGATCTGTGGGATGGAAAGAGGAAAGCGACAAGCGGTAAAGGTGTCAAAATCACCGCCAACACAGAAGTATCCGCAAGGCAACTATTAATTAGGTCGTCATTATTTTGAAGTTAATAAATGTCACTTATATATTAAATCACTACCTCTGTTTTTATGTCCAGTTCTGCAAGTTTTTAAAGTCCCTATATTGGTGTCTTTTTATAAAGCTTAAGCTCTTTGTGAGCTAAATGGACAACTTTTGATTATGGAAATATTATATTAATAGAATGCTTGTTTAAAATACAGACACTCTAAAGAAACTCACCAGGTAGAACATCTATGACAGCAATTCAGAAATCCACACCATTGACATTTTTTACTTTGAAGTCTAAAAAGATGAGTTTCAGACATTTTGCTATACAGGAATTCTATTTTCCTGCAGTTTCTCTTGTTTACTGCTTAAAAGAATCCTGGGAACTGGCGTAGGTCACTCTAACCTGCCATTACTGTTAAATCACACTGCTCATTTGCAGGGAAGCACTTGCTGTTTAGTAACCTAACCGGAAAAACCATTAAAATTTTTTCTTGTAAAAATCCTTGCTTTGTAAACTGCCAGAAGTGGCCAGATGGAAATAACAAGAATTTCTAGTTCTTCCAGGCAAACAGGAAGCCCCACCTCAGTGGGCCCCTGCAGACAGCAATTCCAAACTTTGTTCAGAGCTTATTTTGTTGGAGTAGACACATTTGGGATCACTGAATTGGCTGGGATTGTTGAAGCCAGCTGCTCTATAATACCTTTGGTATTCCAGGTGATCAAATTCCTGTATTCATTAAAACAATGTATCAATTTGTCTGGACGTTTGGCATCCTTGTATTGGATAGAAATATGGAAGTACTTGGAAAACTTTGAGTACGGTTTCTCATCCTTGGCTGTGCATTGGAATCACTGGGGAATTGAAAACCACTGATGCCTGAGCTGCACCTCCAGAGATTCCAGTGTAATTGCATGCAGCCTGGGCATGGGCTCTCCTCCAAAGAGAAGTGTCCAAGGTTGAGCTAAGGTTGAACCATCATCTTATGAACCTGTTTATCAAACAATCCCATGGCGGAGTGTTCGCAGATATGCTTATGGAAATGCAGATTCCCAGGTACAAATCCAAGAGAATCAAATTCAGTAGTTTGGGGACAACTTTAAGAATCTTAATCTTTAAGCAAGCCAAGCCCTGTTGAGATTCTGATAGAGGAGGCCCTTGGGCCGTATTTAAGAACACTTGGAGATTATTTTTAAAAGAGAGTGACTGGAAGAACTGAAATGTGTTCACTGTTGGGTTCATTAGGGATCCATCAGTAAGTGATTCAAGCATATTTTAAAAAGATGAAAAAAATGATAATGTGGTATAAGGACAAGACTTTGTGGGTAATAACAAAATAGTGGAGTTCTGAGCCTCATTTTGCTGCTCTAACCAGTTCTGTGGCTCTAGGTAAGACACTCAGTCTCTCTGGTATCCAAGCTTTTTGCCTCTTAAATGAGGATCTTATGATTAATCTTAGGTCTTCTGAATTTCCAATGCTTCACAAGTCTATGGTACTAGACATTATCTGTTTGCATCAGTTCCTAAAGGAACTGCCAGCAGGACTCTTGATGGTTTTACTAAAATAGTGGGGCAGCAAGCATGGCCTCTGGGCCAGCGGCATCTCCATCATCTGGGCACCTGTTAGAAATACAGTCTTGAGCCCTGCCTCAGACTTGCTGAAACTGAAACTTTGAGAGTGAAGACCACTGTTCCAAAAATAGTACTTGGAAGAATAAAGTTGAGAAGTGTTTTTTTTTTTTTTTTTTTTATTCCATAGTGAAGGGAAATTACCACTATAAGTGTGAACTTTTAACACTGTTTAAAAATACGATGACAATACGATGTATTGACAACCTGGTTCGAATTGCAGGGGAATTTGTAAAAAACTATTGAAATCTAGAGCCTTGCTAGGAAAAGCATTGTCTCCTGACTGTCCAACATCATTATGCCCTGGTAATTTGTGAGTGTTGCAGAATCTCTGGTCCTATCCCTGACACTGAATCAGAATTTGTTTTTTTTTTTCTGAAGAAAATCTGATAATTCATTTGCAGGTTAAAGCCTGAAAAGCACTGTTCTAGACAAAGATGTTAAAACCATACTGCCGGCTTTCCCTCTCCTTCAAAATATTAATTATACATCTATAAGTAATCAGTTCCTTCCATACATCTGTAGGTAAAAAGTTTTTCCTTTAAGTTTTCTCTGCACTTATTTCAATTTAACAATCGGTAGGCATGTTCATTGTATTTTGAGGCATTTAAACCTTTATTTCCTATTTGTCCTTGAAGAAAGTTACTTAACACTTTCTCTTCTTTCTTCCTTTTTCTCTTTTAAAGCTGGCATCTTAATTTAGATTCCTATATTACTGGAGAAATTTTTTAAGCTTAGTTTCCTGACATCTGGCCCTCTAAGATAGAAGATGGGCAGAGTATTGATTTGTTTTTTGCTTTATTTCATTTTGTATTACTTTGATTCATTGCTATATCTGTATCAGTGTCAATAAAATGGTAAACTTGAAGAGTTACATTAAAGAATAAAAATTATAAATGAGAAGATAGACGTTAAATTGCAGAGTTTTCTTTTAAAGCAGTGAAATTCGTTAAGAATCCGCTGATTCCAGCGGTAGAACTTCCTACATTAACAATAAAATACATTAACAATAAAAAAGCAGCAGTCCTGCTTCATCTTTGGACAGAGGAAAGCTGAGATCTCACACTCAGGACATGACAGGTTGAATATAAAATAGATGGAGATGGAGCCCAGAATGCTGAGTGCATATTCTTATGTTGCAACTTTTAAAAATAATTTTTAAATCATTTTTTTCCTTTAGGCACTCTAGTCATAGCTCCTAGGTTCCAGAACATTTTCAGCCTTCTCCAAAAATATGTGAGTCCTGAAAAAATTTTACTGGCTTCCAAAGTATGAGATTAACTACATTAAAATGGCTGTTTCATTAAATATTTCTCCAATAAGACATTTCATTGTTGATTATTTTATCAGTGATGACATTATCTCTATTTGTAACTTAAATCATCCTCATATACTTATGTGTGCTATTCAGAGTGTTTTATATGATTTAAGGTGCTAAAAATAACAATTCTAAAGACTTTAAAGCCTGACCTGCCATAGTTAAATAGTTTTCTTCTTTTCTATGATTACTCCCTATCTAATTTTTCTATTTAGAAGTAGAAATTGGTCAAGTTGCAAAAATAAGAATATGCCATAAAGGGGCAATTTTTAGTCAGTTTTTGAGGGACTGCTTTTCTCTAGAGTAGCAATTCTTGATCTTTTGGGGAGTTACAACTCATTTGAGAGTCTCATTGAAAGCTAAAGAAATTCTGGTTTTGAAACATGAAAATATACACAAAAATATACATTTGGGCCTGATGGCTAATGTTTCAATAAAGGTTCTTTGGATGACAAAAATTAGTGAAACAAACCAGCAAATACAATTAATATGTTGACTTTTGGAGTTTTAGGCAAGGAAAAGATAACTTTTATTTCACATAGCTGGATACAGCTGGTTCCAGGGTCTCATGAGTCTGATTGTACTAAACTCGACTTTCTTCTGACCCTCTGATGTGCTTGCTCCTGTGTTTGGATGGTTCTGGCTTCACATATTAGTCATTGATAAGCTTGCAGCTGATAGCCCATATCATCACCTAGCAGTAGAAAGACTCTACCTCCCAGGGATCTCAGATATATCAGATATCAAATATATCACATATATTAGAAATGAACTTGTTAATCTCATTTGGTCAGATCCTGTATTCTCTCCATTCCTGAGCCAAGTGCATTCCATCCCTCACTATGGAAGATCACAGCCCAGGTCACAGGCTCCACTTCTGGAATCAGAATCACTGGGAACTCAGGAACTGGGAGGGGGAGAGAGAGGGCCTCCAGATGAACACTATTAGGATACTCATCAATAGAAGGGGGATGGTGTGAAGGGACAAGGATAATCAGAAGCCACTGCCATGAACAGCTCCTGCATTAGAGGTAAAGAAACCCAGCTAATTAGCTCAAGCCAGCCCTTTTCACTCCTATGGAGCCCAAAATACAAATAAAACTGTGTGCTGCACCTTCGGTACATGTATATTTTCCACCCTGCATCCATGACCGTTATCCTCATGGTTGCATTTCCTTTGAACTTGTCATTACACACCTTGTCTAATATTCTGTGCTTGTTTTAGTGCTTGAGCAAAGTAGGTAAGCACATTAAATTTCCTCAAATATCTTCCCTAGAGGTGTAACAGTGCACTTCCCTAGAGGTGTAACTCAGTCCCTAGGCATCCAAGCGCTAGACTTATTCCTCATATTTGGCTATGCTTGCCAAGGCTCATGAGAAGTTTGTCTTTAAACAAGTCCGGTACTCATTTTAGGCTTGACTAATGTTGTTAACAGGGAAGGAAAGATGCATGTAAAACCCACAAGTAATGAACAGTAGAAAACCTATGAGGGAGATGCTAACAGTTGTCAGAAGGTCAAAGGTCTTATGTTCTGTTAGTTTGTCAGTGATGGGTGTGATGGCTAGGGTTGGAATGGATGGAATACGCAGATCTGACCAGTCAGGATTAAGCTCAATTCTGAGACATTATTTGAGCTACTCAGGAAGTAGAATCTTTCTTCTGCCAGGTTTGACACTATCAGATGACCAACCTGGAGATGTCATCTAGGAGAGAGAATTTGCTTAACATTATATCATCATTCCAACACAGTCAAACAGTGCTGAGTGATACCGAAAACTCTAAAACACAGTGGTAGCTTTACTTTGGCCGTGGATTGCTGAATTTAATGGGACCTTTCTAAATAATATCATCTTTAAGGACCATGACATGGGACTATTTTATAAATAAATTGACTTTTAACAGAGATAAAGGCAGGAAATGCAAACCACTCTAGCTATCTCAAGCAGAAAAGATTTAATAGAGGGGATTGGGTGCTTACAAAATAGCATGTAGGACTGAAGAATGAGAAATGTGTGTCCATCCCTGGACTTGTGACTTCAAAATCATGCCACTGTTCCAGTTGCTGTCACAATGTCCTGTAAAACCTGTATCTTTCAGACCTTGCTTGCCAGGAGCTATAGCAGCAGGAAGATGGCCACCGGCTTTCAGATATTTAATTAGAGTGCTTCTAATTGGTTTAGTTCTAATTTGAACCCAGCTGCAAAGAAGTCTTAGAAATTTAATGTTTAGATTTCTTGTCTCCCTGACTAAGGACGGGTGGAATGGAATACAGAGACAATCTACAGTTTATACTGCAGTTTTAAAAAATGAAATCAGTGTCTTTAGGAAAGAGCTGCATTTCTGTGTTCTTTGCAGCATTATTCACAGTAGTCAAGATACGGAAACAACCTAAATATCTGTCAGCAGATAAATGGGTAAACAAAACATCACACACACACACACACACACACACACACACACACACACACAGAGGAACATTACTCAGCCCTAAAACAGAAGGAAATCCTGCCATTTACAACATGGACAAACCTAGAGGTCGTTACGCTAAGTGAAATAAGCCAGATGTAGAAGGATAAATACCGCATGATCTCACTGTGGAATCTGAAAAAGTCAGACTCATGAAAACAGTAGAATGGTGGTTGCTAAGGGATGAGGGGTAGGGGAACTAGGGAGATGTTAGAGAGTACAAAGTTCCCGTTATATAGGATGAGTAAGTCCTGGAGATCTAATGTATAGTAGGTGACTATAATTCATAATACTATATCATACGCTTGAAATTTACTGAGAGTAGATTTGAAGTGTTTTCACACAAAAGTTCCAAAAACATATGCTAACTATGTGAGGTGATACATGTTAACTAGCTTGATGTGGTCATCATTTCACATTATATACATATATCAAAACATATGTACACTTTATATGTACCTTATATGTACACTGTATATGTACACTTTAAACATATGCAATTCTTGTCAATTATACATCAGTAAAGCTGGAAAAAGTGGGTTTCTCTTGGACTTACAATGAAATCCCAATTTTGTTTAAGAGAAAATCCCTGTCTACTCCAGTTTTAAATGGTGTTAAATTGTGTGTGTGTGCTCAGTCGTGTCCTCTTCTTGTGATCCCACGGACTGCAGACCGCCAGGCTCTTCTGTCCTTGGGTTTTTCCAGGCAGTAGTACTGGAGTGGGTTGCTATTTCCTTCTCCAGGAGATCTTCCCCACCCAGGGATTGAACCCGAGTGTCCTGCATTGACAGGTGGATATTTTACCACTGAGCCATCTGGAAGCCCAGTGTCAAGATTAAGCCTAAGTAAACAGTGAACTGCACTTTTTCTTTTTTTTAATTTATGTTTGAATTTACAGATAGCACAATTCACATCTTTGGTTTGAGTTGTATGAGTTTTGCCAAATGCATTGAATTATGTAACCACTGATATAATTGGGATACAGAGCCGTTTCATCACTCTGAAAAAATTCTCTTCTTGCTGCCTGTTTGTAGTCAAACCCTTTCTACATCCTTAATCCCTGGACCACTGATCTGGCCTCCATCGTTAATGCCTTTGCATTTGCCAGAATGGCATAGAAATGGAACTGTACAATTTATGTTGAATAAAACATCTACTTCTGCTTTACTGACTATGCCAAAGGCTTTGACTGTGTGGATCACAATAAACTGTGGAAATGGGAATACCAGACCATCTTCCCTGCCTCCTGAGAAATCTGAATGCAGGTCAAGAAGCAACAGTTAGAACTGGACATGGAACAACAGACTGGTTCCAGGCTGAGAAAGGAGTACGTCAAGGCTGTATATTGTCACCCTGCTTATTTAACTTACATGCAGAGTACATCATGCAAAATGCTGGACTAGATGAAGCACAAGCTGGAATCAAGATTGCTGGGAGAAATATCAATAATCTCAGATACGCAGATGACACCACCCTTATGGCAGAAAGCAAAGAACTATAGAACATCTTGATGAAAGTGAAAGAGGAGAGTTTAAAAGTTGGCTTTAAAGCTCAGCATTCAGAAAACTAAGATCATAGCATCCGGTCCCATCACTTCATGGAAAATAGATGGGGAAACAATGGAAACAGTGACAGACTTTATTTTTGGGGTTTCCAAAATTACTGCAGATGGTGACTGCAGCCATGAAATTAAAAGATGCTTGCTCCTTGGGAGAAAAGCTATGACCAACCTAGACAGTATATTAAAAAGCAGAAACATTACTTTGCCGACAAAAGTACATCTAGTCAAAGCTATGGTTTTTCCAGTAGTCATGTATGGATGTGAGAGTTGGACTATAAAGAGAGCTGAGCACTGAAGAATTGATGCTTTTGAACTGTGGCATTGGAGAAGACTTTTGAGAGTCCCTTGGACCAAAAGGAAATCAAACCAGTCCATCCTAAATATTCTTTGGAAGGACTGTTGCTTAACCTGAAATTCCAATACTTTGGCCACCTGATGGGAAGAACTGACTCATTTGAAAAGACCCTGATGCTGGGAAAGATTGAAAGCAGGAGAAGAAGGGGATGACAGAGGATGAGATAGTTGAATGGTATCACCGACTCAGTGGACATGAGTTTGAGCAAGCTCTGAGAGTTGATGATGGACAGGGAGGCCTGGTGTGCTGCAGTCCGTGGGGTTGCAAAGAGTTGGACACGACCTAGTGAGTGAGCTGAACTGAACTGAACTTGACATTAGTACAGTGTTTCTTCTCTGTTGTACTCTGTGTTAAGTCACTTCAGTCATGTCTGACTCTTTGCAACTCTGTGGACCATAGGCTGCCAGGCTCCTTTGTCCATGGGATTCTCCAGGCAAGAATATAGGAATGCGTAGCCATGCCCTCTTCCAGGGGCTGTTTTCCACCCAGGGATCGAGTCTCTCTTATGCTTCTTGCGTTAGCAAGTGGGTTCTTTACCACTAGCACCAGTTCTCTGTTCATTATGGATGTTCTATTTATTTCTTGTTGCTGAATGGTCTTCCACTGTAAGTATTTATCATTCATATCTTTCATTCTGAGCATATCAAAATTTTGAGAGTATCCTTTTCTTTAAAATCTCGTTATATATTTTTAAATAGCTCTACTTTGCCTCTTAGTCATGGCAAAGAAATGAAGAAGACAAATATCTTCCCTTTCGTGGACGACTCTGAACTAGGTGTTCTTTATGACAGTTCATCAAGTTATGTAGTCCGATTATGATTCCTGAATAGGAGCACAATAATTAGACAAATCTCAAGAAATGGAATTTTTTTCTCTTCTAACAGTTAGACCAAGTACCTAGAATGTAGCAGATGCCAATTCTTATCAGATCAATGAGTTTTCCAAAAGATGAAATACTTTTTAAATGAATTATTTTTTGGTGGGTACCAGATTAGAAGTGAAAGACCAGTGAACATCATGTAAATTTTTATTTTAAAAAGTAGAATAATTTTTGACTCTATTCACAGAGAGCCTTTCCTGTAGACAACTTTCAGTATATTTTGATGATTCATTGTAGAAATCAGTTTATCAATTATAGTCGGAGAAAACAGTACCAGCTAACAGCTAAGAAAAGGAAAAAGGTTAAATCATTCAGTTTCAGGTTCCTAAAGGCCTTAGTGGGCAGCGTATTCATCCAGTTTGAGGACTTACCCACCATCTCTTTTCTGAAGGGTTCTGTGATCATTCATTATGTCAAATTTCTTATGTCAAGTTTACATCTTAAATGTTATTTGTAAAGCACGGTGCTTTCTTAGGCTCAATTGAATGATCAAGAGTTAAGAAACCAAGAAGTTTTCTTATACTTACTGTACCCTATACATACTATATGTTTTACTCATTGTCTCATAGGGTAGGGTAGGTACTTACCATCTTATAGGGTAGGTATTATTGTCAACATTTAAGTGTTAGGAAAGCTAAGGTTGAGATAAGTTAGGTATCTTTCCCAGATTCATATAGCTCATCAAGAAGAACTGGAACCCAGGGCTGGCTGGTAGCAAAGTCTATGCATTTAACCACTAAACTTTAGCTTTTCTGTTGCAGGTAAGCTATTTCATACATATCTAAATATGTGCATTTATCATGAAGATGATATCTAATTGTCTAGAGTACTTGCTTCCATTAATCATTTTGAACAGTGTGAATTATGAGTTAAGTAAATACATCCTGAATCCCAGTGAGATGACTAGTAACCCTGAGCTTCTTCAAAAAAGGGTTGCCCACATACAGATTTAGTGGAGTTTTCTGCAGCACTTGTGCCTGAGAAGTCAGAAGTCACATTTAATGTCCAGGCTGTCCTCATTAGCTGGGGCTTTTAGAGTGTGTACTTACTGGATTTTGGAGGGACTTGTTTTAACCTGATGTATAAAAACCGTAATAACAGAACTTTGTTCTAGTGGGGTTACACTGTATCATTTGAAAATAATTTGATGAAATTAGATCAGTGCCTTGTACTTAAAAGCATTCTCAGCACTTTAGTAGACTTTAAAAATGCTCTGCCAAAGAGGCTGCTGACTGGTGGTCAGAAATTCAAGATGCAGTGTGACTGATGCCCTACATGCTGGTTATCGTCATAAAGCATTTACAAAGAGCTCCAACTTAGATGACCAAGCTGCCTGGCCGCCCAGTCACAAGTGAGCCTGGACAAAATTGTTTTAGCATAAGTACTGTACATTTCACTGTGGCAAGTAATGTACTTTCTAGGTTCTTCTATGCAAATCCAATAAGCTATAAGAGAGACCATTAATCAAATTGTTTTGAAGTGTGTTCCATTCCAAGAGTGAGTAGATGTGACTCATTTCACATTGAGCACGCCCTTAAAATGAAAAGATGGTCTAGGTTGATGCCAGACAAGATCAGTTTGCTCTCATGTCTACTGAAAAGGTCCTCACAGTTGGTTCACTGGGAGGAATTGACTTATTAATAGCTTGTGAGCTTCTGATTACAGGAATTAATCTTCTCATTTTGTTTTGCCTCTTGGTACATAGTACAGTATCTGATATACAGCAGGTATATGTGTGTTTGAGTGTAAAAATCTTCAAAGTTCCAAAGGAAGAAATCCCATATAGTTCAGGGGGAACTGAGAACTCTTCAAGGGAATGGAAATCTTTGATTTCTTTGAGTCCTCATTTGGTATATATTAGTGTTTAATTTAAGAACAGTGTAACAGAGAAGGGCATAGCAACCCACTCCACTATTGTTCCCTGGAGAATCCCATGGACAGGGGAGTTTGGGGGGGGCCCATGGGGTCACAAAGAGTTGGACATGACTGAAGCTACTGAGCATGAAAGAACGATGTAGAGAACATCTGACATAGGTAAGTGTTTTGCAGGAGGGATAATGATAAACATAGTTTTGTAAAGCGTGTAATCAAGGGTGAAAGACCTACACATGGATCCTAGCATGATTCTATGACTACTTTTATTATTATTCCTGCCTAACATTTATTGAGCAGTTTAATTAGATGTCAGACTGGTTCTCAGCATGTCTGTATTAACTCATTGAATCCTCAAAATAGTTCTATTGAAGTAGGCACTATGATTGTCTCCATTTTACAAGTGAGGCATCTGAGGCATCGAGAGATGAGGAAATGCACTGAAGATCACACAGCTGTAAAAGGTGTAGCTGGGATTTGAATTTAGGCCATCTGAATCCAGAACCTTTACTTGTGTGTACTGGAGTCTACTGGTCTGGGAGATCAGATGGGAGAAGCAGGGGATCACAAATAAGGTGGATTAGAGAACTCCTGGAATCCTTGACATCCATATTAAGTCATGGATGATGGGCAGAAATCACCAAGTAAAGAAGTGGGATGCAGATAGTGTAAGAGTATTCCGTTCGGATGGTACCTCATATGCAGAATTGGTCATTGTGGATTGGGAGTATATGTGTGCGTGCGTGTGTGTGTGTGTGTGTGTGTGTGCATACATGCATGCATGTGTGTGTGGGGGGGTGGATGATTAAAGATTAATTAAAGTGAAAGTTGCTCAGTCATGTTTAATTCTTTGTGACCCCATGGACTGAATTCTCCAGGCCAGAACACTGGAGTGGGTTGCCGTTCCCTTCTCCAGGGGATCTTCTCAACCCAGGGATCGAATCCAGGTCTTCCACATTGCAGGCAGATTCTTTATGAGCTGAGCCACAAGGGAAGCCCAAGAATACTGGAATGGGTAGCCTATCCCTTCTCCTGTGGATCTTCCCAGCACAGGAATGGAACCAGGGTCTCCTGCATTGCAGGGGGATTCTTTATCAACTGAGCTATCAGGGAATCCCTAAAAAATGATTAGAGAGACAGATTATATAAGTGATCATAAAGTTGTGTTGTTAAATTAATTTTTATCTTGTTGGCAGTGAGCCATTGAAGGCTTTAACCAGGTGACATGATAAAACTTGCATTATTTTACTGACATATAATTGATTTACAATATTGTGTTATTTTCAGGTACACAGTAGAATGATTCAGTTATTTATTATATATATACACACACACACATACAGATATGTGTACGTATACAGTTTCTTTTCCATTATGAATTCGTACAAGATGTTGAATATAGTTCTCTGTGTTACATATTAAGTTCCTGTTGCTTATCTTTTTTATATATACTAGTGTGTATCTGTTAATCCCAAACTTGTAATTTGTCCTTTTCTTCTCTGCTTTCCCCTTTGGTAACTATGTTTATTTTCTATGTCTGTGAGTCTGTTTCTCTTTTGTAAATAGATTCCACATATTAGTGCTATCATGTATTAATTTGTGTTTGTCTGACTTACTTGATTTAGTGTGATAATCTCTAGGCCCATCTGTGTTGCTACAAATGGCAATATTTCAGTCTTTTTTATAGTTAATATTCCATTGAACATTTTGCCATGTCTTTTTTTTACACATTCTATTGATGGACACTTATGCTGCTTCCATGTCTTGGTTATTGTAAATAGCACTGCTATGAACACTGGGGTGCGTGTATCTTTGCAAATTAGAGTTTTTGTCTTTTCCAGGTATACACCCAGGAGTGGGATTGCTGGGTCCTATGGCAACTCTCTTTTTAGTTTCTTAAAGAATCTACCTATTATTTTCCATCGTGGCTGCTCCAACTTACACTCCCACCAATAGTGCAGGATGGTTCCCTTTCCTCCATACCCTCTCCAGAATTTATTCTTTGTAGAGTTTTGGGTTATGGCCATTCTGACTGGTTTGAGTCATCGTAGTTTTGACCTGTGTTTCTCTTATAATTAGGGATCTTAGCATCTTTTCCTGTGCCTGTTGGCCATTTGTATGTCTTCTTTGGAGAAATGTCTATTTAGGTCTTCTGCCCATTTTTTGAAAAAAAACTTGCATTTTTAGAAATGTTAGTTGGCTTTCTGTGTAGAGAGTAACTGGAAGGGCAGGGGGCAGACTGTGGGCAGAAAGAGTAACCAGGAAAGTTTGTAGCAGCCAGGAAGGAGTGTGCTGGACACTTGTCCTGGCTGGGGAGAGAAGCGGGCGGATTCGGGAGAGCTCCACGCAGTAGAATCAGCAGGACTTCATGGACGGTAGAGAAGTGTTAGAGGGAAAGCTGCACTTAGAGTATTTTAAAGAATAAAATGTGAATTTCATGGTTCTTGCTCTAGAGCAGCATTGTATTGTTCTCCTAGTTCATTTTCTGTAGGAAGGACAGGTTAGGTGTTAGAGGAGCAGGTGTGTTTGGTTTTCTATAGACTTTTGGTCCATTTGGTTTTCCCTAAAATGTTTCTTGAATTTATGCTACTTGTAGCAGTCTTTCAGTAAACTGTTGATGTGTGCAGGCTCTTATGAACAACACTGCTAATTTGCCATTAAAAGGGGAATGAAATACAAAAGTAAGATGAAAGGAATTATACAAATCTTCTCCACATAATGCTCCTTAGGTGCTAAGATTGGACATGTCTTTTACCTTCAAATAATTATATTCTGACTTTGTTCTGTTTTTATATATGTAAACATATGTTTGAAATTGCCTTATTCATGAGCCTTCATGTGTATGGTTGGGAACAGCAAATTTATTTCCATCAACCTTGGGTAATGTGTTTTTATAATGGGACATTCTATCCTTAAACATACCACAGTGTTAAAGAGAAGAGTACCACTTGTCCTGTGGAAAGCACGCCTTGTGCTTCTCCTCTGTGGTTGGTTTCTGGGATACCTCCCTGGGCAACAGAAGCTGTGTTTCATTTGAGCATTTCTCTTCTGGCCGATAAGGTTTTATTCATGGCTCAAGAGAGCAAATAAATGTATTGCATAAATATCCCCTCATTATCTGAAGGTCTTGCTTTTTCTATACAATCCAGGTTTTCAAATGGTAAAATTCTTAGCTTACGTAAGATTAAAAAAAAAAAACTGTGGTAATTATTTGGTCCATTTCCTCCTTCTCCCTTTTAGCTTTTGCAATATTAATGTTACTCCATTCAAGTGAAAAAATGATACAGCCATGGTTGAAAAACTTTTTTCCAGCTTGGGATTCTTTGAATGCAAGGGAAGCTCTTTAGAATTTTACCATACGGTGGGAAATGCCACATTGACAACCACGGGAACAATGTTTTATGCCAATGAGACAGCATTACTGGGATGGGGGAGGAAACAGGGTGTATTATCAAATGGGGCCATATTCGTATTCATATGAGACTAGACTTGAAAGAAAGCTAAGCTGTTTATACAGTGTTTAATCCGCCCAGGTAAGGAGTGAACTGCTTTACAGGCACTTTCTCATGTGACTTTCCGGAGAGGAGGGAAATGAGGTTGGGAAGATTAGCTAGGCACACTTTTTAATGTTGTACAATGGATGGAGATAAATTTGGACCTAGCTTTTCTGATTTCAGAGTTTATTTTTTAATCAATTCAGTATCCTTTAAGTTGCATGTGGGGCTATTTCAGGGGAGAGCAGAGTAGGAAGGTGGTGAGAGGAAGGAGGGAAGGAAAAGAGAAATTACATAGGTAAGCTGGCTGCTGTAACAAAGAGAGCCGCAAACAGATCATGGCTCAGATGTTATTTTGGCTTATCTGGCAGTACTGGCCCTGTGGAGTGGTGGTGGGGCTGCCACTCTTTTCAGGTGTTGAGGGATCCAGGCTACTGAGAGTTCGGTCATCTTTACCATGTAGCTTTAAAGGATGATGTAATCCACCTCAAGGGGGCCGACTGTGGAGAGGAGTATGTGTTGGAGAGGATTTTATGGACATGCCTAGTTATGACACGGAGAGGCTTCTCAGCACAGTCCTGCCATCTGACTATTACCTTTCATCTCTGCCTGAGAAATGGATTCTCTGTCACAACATATAACCAGTTGAGTAAAATTTCAACCTGTATGTCGAGTAAACATGTTTAACCTAGAAAGGATGACACAGCAACATAAGATTGGATGATCGCTCAGCTCAATTTTTGAACAGCACGAGCTGTTTCCACAGATAAGCCAAACAGGACTAAACAAAACAGAGGAAAAGAGAACTTGACTCTTGGGGTTAGTGGACAACCACTTGATTTTCTGAAAAGAGCAGCTTTGCTTTCTTCCCTCAGAACGTCGGAGTACTGCGTCCCTGGATTCCCTGCTCCTGTTTACAGTTAGGGCCCAAGCAGGTTGAAGTCACACGTTCTCAGACCACCTGACCCCTGATTCTCATTTCCCAGGGTAGTTCAATCCCTACTATATCAGCCTGCTGATTGCTGGATTGTTAATGGTTGATGAGTGTCAGGGAGGTTCTTCCTTGTGGTGAGGGCCGTTCCCTTGTGAGTCTTATGATAATCATTTCCTTATGTTGCCAGTCACCACAGAGGAGGAGGGAAGGGAGATAGGCATCCCAAGGCCCTAAATGCCAGGACGGATGACCAGATGCCTCTCCTATATACAGGAGGAACGAAGCCCGAAGTACACGGCTAAAGGGACATGCAGGCAGGCATTGCTGCTTTGAAGCAATAAAATAAAACTTTTTCAGAAGTTTTTCAGTCTTGACCATTTTACTCTGTGTATGTGATTTTTTCCATAACACAACAAGTCAGGAGTAGTCCCACTGCTCTAGTCCGACTGCGTACAGCCACCACTGCATGCCTGTTGCCTTAGAAGGGAACTGTAGGCCGTTTTTATTCAATTAAATATCACAGCCCACTCAGAACAAATATTTCCATCTTTCTTGGAGATCTGGACACAGAGAACAGTAACTTGCTTAAGGTCAGAGCAAGAAGAATTCCAGTTGCATGGAGTGTCCCGATTACAGCTCTGTCAGTAAATTCATGGTGGGCAGGAGAGGTGGCTTGCAGACAGTGAGGCCTTGATACATGTCAGTGACCTTCTCCTAATAAACTTAGATGCTCTGTAAATCAAGAAAGGTGTCTGCCATTCTCAGACTAGTATATTTCATGACAGCCAAATTCTAAAAGAATTGGTATTGATGTTCCATTGGCAAGGTTTCCAGGCAGGATATGATTTATAGGAACAGCGTCGGGCATAAGAGTGTATATGGTTCACATGGAACATTGGAGACAGCTGTCTTAAGTTTTCAAGTAGTTTGACTCAAGGGGAGCATAGAAAATTTCTTTGTTTAAAGTTCCGAAATTGCATTTCAGGAAAAGTTTGAGCAAACGCATGTGCTTACTAACTCCCCCAAGGTCCCTCCAGAAGGCTGTCTTCACACTCAAGCTTGTGTGCTTGTGTGCTGAGCCCCTTCAGTCCTGTCTGACTCTGCCACCCTGTGGACTGCAGCCCGCCAGGCTCCTCTGTCCATGGGATTCTCCAGGCAAGAACACTGGAGTGGGTTGCCATGCCCTCCTCCAGGGGATCTTCCCAACCCAGGGATCGAACCCAGGTCCCCTGTGTCTCCTGCATTGCAGGCGGATTCTCTACTGCTGAGCCACCAGGGAAGTCTGCTCATAACTTACTCTCTGCTCAGCTTACATGCCTTACCCATTGCTGGGCGCTGGGCTTAGCCCTCTGCAGGCGTTTATTTAATACCATCCTAGTGAGGACTTGGGCATTTAGCCTGAGGAAGCTGCCAGGATCTCACAGCTCACAGAAATATGTCATCTAATACAGCAATGGCTGTAGGTTTCCAATGAAAGCTGGCATGCAAACTCACATTGTCTGCATGGACCATGACTACAGCCACTCAGCTCACTCATGAAATGAGTTCATTCACTCATTCATTTGTCATCATTTATTTAACAAGTGTGTATTGAGAACTTAAGCCTTGTGCCAGGAGGACCCAAAAATGAGAGTCACAGGTCCTGCCCTCTTGGAATTCCCCATCTAGTAGTTTATTAAAAGTGGTATTGTGTTTTCTGGGGCTTCCCAGGTGGTGCTAGTGGTAAAGAACCCACATGCCACTGCAGGAGACATAAGAGATGTGGGTTTGAACCCTGGGTCTGGAAGATCCCCTGGAGGAGGGCATGGCAACTCACTCCAGGATGCTTGCCTGGAGAATCCCATGGACAGAGGAGCCTGGCAGGCTACAGTCCATAGGGTTGCAAAGAGTTAGACGCGACTGAAGCAACTTAGCACACACATGCACATGTTGTATTTCTTCCTTGGCGGCTGCATTTTAGTAACACAGATATTTTGTAGGCTAGATGACAATATTAAACAAGATGGTTAATAACCTTATGAGACAGTGCACACCAAAATTTAGGGAGTGGCATTTGGCTGGAGAATGGGAAACTGTCTCAGGACAGATTGCAAAATTAAACCTTCACTTGCTAATTTATTCTTTTTCCTATATATTTCATCTGTATTCCTTCATCTGCAAGAATTGATTCTCCTGATGCGTAAGGTTTTGTATGGAGTATGCAAGGATAAATTAAATTTTTCTTGCATCTAAGGTTTCTTTTGGGCTTAGACCTAAGCTTGAAATACTGATAACGACAGATGGAAAGGTTCATTGCCTTGGAAAGGTACATAGGAAGCACTGTGTGGTTCAAGGGAAGACAGAACTAGAGAAAACTTTGAGGGGGGAGTGACATTTGAGCCAGACTTCACTGGATAGATTGGGTTATGAAGTGAGGTGTGGGTTCATTTGAGGCAGAGAGAACTATAGAAAGGAAGGTACAAAGAAGAGGGACTAGCAAGAAATAAACCTGAACTTTGAGATATGAGAAATGCTTGAGAGGTGTTAATGATTGACTTACTAAGCACCTTCTGAGAGCTCGTCATCATGTTGATAATCCATTTTGGAGACTGGACTATTTTAAAAATCCAAGTAAGATAAAATCATCTAAAAATTTTTGAAAGTACATAAAATTATGAAAAGAAAAGCTCCACAAGAAACTCCTTCACCTAATTGAAGCCACTGGCTAACATTTGAATATTTTCCTTCAAGTCTTGTGCATTTAGTTTCTGTACATCTTTGTGAATGGTTGAAATCATGTGTTACATTCTAGCTTTTCATTTTAGATAACACCAGCATTTACTTGTGTTATGAAAAAGCTCTTGGAAACGTCGCATTGAATGGCCTGTGCTGTTCCGCCGCTGGGCTTTGCCACAGCCGACTTTACCCCGCCTCATTGTTGGAGGTCTCGGTGTCCCGTGCTCTCCACTATAAACAGACTGGCTGTTTTCTATTTTTCAGATGTTAAGGCTGAGACACTTCACTAAGGTGAGGTGGGGACTGACCTGTTCAGTTACCGAGAGCCAGAAGGAACCCAGAGACTTGGTACAGAAAACTCAGCCCTGTGACTCGAGGTTCTGGGGCTGATTAGCTGTTGAAGTTTGTGTCCTGAGAAGTCTGCCCTGAGTGGGCCAGGGACCTTCTGGCTCCCAGGAAGGAGACTCATGGACTGTCAAGCTCAAAGATCTTTGGTGACTCCTCCCATTTCCCAGGGGAGTCTGTATGTTAGGAAAGGACCAAACCACTGGATTTCCAAGTTGAGAAGAGGAAGCAGAAAGACCAGTAAACTCAGTTCAGTTGCTCAATCGCGTCCGACTCTTTGCAACCCCATGAATCGCAGCACGCCAGGCCTCCCTGTCCATCACCAACTCCTGGAGTTTACCCAAACTCATGTCCATCGAGTCGGTGATGCCATCAGCAACCAGCAAAGCGTTTTCTTTAGGAAGAACCCTGAGGAGGAAGCTCACACCTGCCTTGCTAGGATTGTGACTGTTGTCTCATACCCGTGTTTATGACTGTTTGATTGTTTGCTCTAAACCTGGCCTGCTTTTCATGGGTCCTTCTTATCTTTGGCCCCATCTTTCCTTTATGACTGTTCACTCTAAAAGGAGGTAATTGGTTTGGAGGGAGACACAGGTTCTCACGGAGTACACTGCAGTCAATTCAGCTATTAAGTCCATCGTAAATCCCAGCAGACAGCAGTGTCGCAGCAGTGTGGTTCTGTATGCTGAATGTGTGTTCATAGTAACAGCGCCTGGAGGCCTACTTGTGTTATGGTTCGGCAAAGGAAGGGGGCAGGAAGGAGACTGTTAGCTTAGGGCAAAGAAACATCTGCTCCATGAGACAAAAGAAGAAAGAGTCACACCACATTTTACATAATAAATGCTGTTTTTAAAGTTTCTCTGGAATTAATTTCCCATCTTAAATCATGCTTCTAACTTTCTTAGGAACTTCACTTTTTAGAAGAACCATTTTATTAACGTCTTGAGAGAAAGCAGAATTTCTTAAAAATGTGCTAGCTCTGAGATGAGTCTGTCTTTATTCAGATCTTGGCTCCATCATTTAATAGCTTTGTGACTTTGGACCTATCTGCAAAACACACAAAATATTGACAGCTATGACAAAGGGTGTTTATGTAGATTAGATGTGAGAAAACATTTTAGAATACAATATGGGAAATAAAATTCAATACTTAAAATATGACTATAATTTATATATATATTAAAATATAAAAATAATGTTAGTTTTATGCAAGTGATACTATGCATATAAAATGAAATTTGGAACACTATTGTTCTTACGGTGAGCCAGGTCTAGAAGACTAGGCGCATTATTAGTACATTCAAAATAATTCATGGTATGTTAGATTAAAAGGATGGAATGAAAGCACTCCAGAGTAGGAGTGTTCCAAAGTAATTCAACTGAACTGTGAGACTAAATAGATACATAAACACAATTCTAAAATGTTTTACTCTTATGTTTATCATATGATATTTTATCACCAATCTTTGTTCTACAGGTGGAGGTTCTTATATTAATATCTATCTTTAGTTTGAAATGTGGAGCTGAATGATTTTGTGGCATTAAATTGGGAATGAGTTCAATTTTAGGTTCCCAGAAACTCTGTTTATGGTCAGATGGCCGTGCCTCCCTTCCATTTAGTTTCATTGGGGGAAAAGTGGGTATTAATGCATTAAACACATTCTAAAATTTCAATCAATATTACATGACTACTTTATTTATCTATATTTAAATTTATAAACAATGTCGGCCACCTGAGTTAAACAGAAAGTAAAACATCCAGGAGTGAAAAATATAGTTAAGTGTTGTGAAAAGGCTATTGCACAATCCCTGCTATAAAATGTTATTATGAAATCCAGATGCCCTCACTCAGAGCCTTCCTGGTTCATATTTATCACAGAATCTTTGCCTTGCTTATTCTTCTGAACAGAATTGGAACCATAAATAAAAACAGTTTTGTAGTAAGCAAAGCCTGACATAAAAAGGAATATGGAACTTTGTTATCACACGGCTAATCACCCAGTCATTTCTTTCCTCCTTCTTTTATTCACTCCTTCTTCAAAGATATTCTAATCACCTATGAAAACACCAGTTGCTTTGCTAGGCACTTGGTTTAGAGAAGCAGGTGGGGGAGATTCAAAGTCAAGTAAGGAACAGATCTTTCTGTGTCACCTTGCTCACAATCAAGTGGACAAATTGTGTTCATACTGATTAGTGTCATCCAGAAAAGTAATGTTATAGTTTTAAGTCCTTGTGTTAAATAGTCACAGAGCGTTGACTTTAATTTTGTTGTATTCTCATACTCATGCCCTGGATTGCTTTTCTAATTTCTGATTACTGCCTTTATTCTTCCCTGGATATCCTTCATCCTCTTTAATAGCATCTTCCTTGTAACATAATCAGAATGCCCACTGACCACTAGAGTCATGTAGAAAACTTTTATCCTGTTCATCCTGATTTTATCAGATCTATCGTTTAGTTTTTGCTGGGTAACAAATCACCCTGAATTTTTCTACATTTAAAAAGCAGTCATTTTATTTCTCATAATTCAATGAGGTGGTTGGGCAGGTTTCCTCATCTGGGATTTGTGGCCTCAGATGACTGAGGTGATGGAAGCTTCTTACCTTGTGGTATCTCATCTTTCTTAATCTTTCGAACATGGTAGTCTTAGGGTTCTTAAGATAAAAGAGAAAGGAAACCCTAACATACAAGTGTTTTCTTGTATCTGGCTTGCATCAGAGCAACGCACATGTCCAAACCCAGATCCAAAATCTATGTGGATAAATAGTTTTTCTACTTTTTTTTGGTCTACTGCACAGCTTGTGGGATCTCAGTTCCCAGACCAGGGAATGAACCGAGATCACAGCCCAGAATCCTAACCTAGGCCACGAGGGAACTCTCTAGTCTTTCCATCTTGATGGAGAAGCTCCAGGGTCACAAGGCAGAGGGGCACAATGCGGGCAGGGAAGGACTCTGTGGCTCTTAGTGTCAGTTATCTACAGTGCTTGGAGAAGGTGCAACCCAGAGGGGACAGCCCACCTCTTCAGTGAGAGTCTGTCTGCTGGAACTGCTTCCCTGGCCCCCAGTGAGGATGGATGCAAAGAACGATGGGACATAAAGCCTCTCAGCGGTTATGTGTCTCAAATGACAGTTTTTCTTTGATTTACTCTCAACAAAATTCATTTAGGCCTTTGAGAGTCATATTCAAAGACACGTGAGTTTCCATCTTTAACCTCTCAGTGGTTGGAAGTGGTTTTCCTGATAGCTATGGAGTTGACAGAGGCAGGAGGGTTGTGGATGGTGGTTTATGTTTTCACAAGCAAAACGATGACCTGCTTGTTGGTCCCGTATAGTCTTCCAGCCTCTCAAACATTACCTGTCCCATTTCCTAGTGCTGGGGTCCCTTGTACCCATTTCAATTAATAAATATCCTTATCCTTTAAGACCCAATTCTCAGTGCTGTCTCCAGTAGGTCTCCCTGCCCTTGTCTCCCCTGGGTATGGGTCATCTCAGTGCAGTCCAGTTCAGTCGCTCAGTCGTGTCCGACTCTTTGCGACCCCATGAACCGCAGCACGCCAAGCCTCCCTGTCCATCACCAACTCCTGGAGTTCACCCACACCCATGTCCATTGAGTCGGTGATGCCATCCAACCATCTCATCCTCTGTCATCCCCTTCTCCTGCCCTCAATCTTTCCCAGCATCAGGGTCCTTTCCAGCGAGCGAGTTCTTCGCATCAGGTGGCCAAAGTGTTGGAGTTTCAGCTTCAGCATCAGTCCTTCCAATGAATGTCATCTCAGCTGTCTCTAATTTCCTGTAAAAGGCTATAGCACTTGTGCTGATTTATCTACCAGCCTCTTTAACACTGCGGGGTTTGAGTTCCTCGGTGTGCCTTCAGCTCAGTCAGTTCAGTTCACTCGCTCAGTCGTGTCCGACTCTGTGATCCCATGAATCGCAGCACGCCTTATCCACTGTCAAATCCAAGACAGTGTCTAGTCTACCAGGGACATGATGATATAACTGATAGATAATCCCTGGGGAAGAAGAAGATGATGTTTGACCTGGTGCCCAAGTCTTTTCTCTTTGTATTGTTAGTGTTCTATTTCATTTTCTCTCAAGTCATCAACATGTCAGACCATGGTCATGTGTGGATTTCTCTGTCAATTTCTCCATTGCAGAAAGTCAGAAAGGGAGGCATACATTCATCCCACACAGTATATAATGAACATCAAGTTGTATCACACATGTTTTATATGACAGAGTCACAGCAGAAAACAAAAATGCATAAAGCTGCTACTTTGGTGGAGGGATACACAAAACAAACATAAAAAAGTATAGGATGGGGAACACATGTAAATCCATGACTGATTCATGTCAATGTGTGGCAAAAACCACTACAATATTGTAAAGTAATTAGCCTCCAACTAATAAAAATAAATGGGGAAAAAGTATATAAAGTGTTAGACATCAAATATTGATGTGTTTTGGGTGGGGAAATAGGACAGGTGAGGAGAGACACCCTAGTGACTGTGGTAAGCTGTTCTGTGATGAGTAGCCAGGCAGGGCCTCTCAGGCGTGGTGACGTGAGCAGCAACTGGCAGACGTTTAGGGAAGAATAGGCTGAACTGAGGGACTGGAGTATGCAAAACCCTGAGATGGAATGGCCTGTCTGAGGAATGGGAAGAAGGTCCATGTGACTGAAGTCCAGTGAGTGTGGACGAGGAATAGGAGATGGGGGGAGAAAGTTTCAGGCTAGGTCATGTAGGGCCCTGTGGCACGTGGCAGAGACTGGCATTTATCCTGAGGGAGACATGGGCTGCTGTTAGTAGAGAATAAAGAACCAAAGGCTTTGAGAATTATATGGGTTTGGAGAGAGGCATGAGAGAGGGAAGATGTGTGTCTCTGTGCTGTGATCTTTTTTCTATCTTTCCTCCTACACTGAACAGGTTTTACCCTGTTGCATTCCTTGAAAAATCCACTCTCAAGACTGAGTCTGTGCTAGTAAACCAGTGTCTGTGAAAATGTATATAACACTTTTTGAACGCATGTGGAAATGCGTTCAAATGGAAACAGATACATAGCTCAAAGACAAATGCTAGATAGGTGTTGTTGGTAATTCTTGCTCTTTTACTAGACAGAATCCTTTTAAAAGTGAGTCCCATAATTATGTATTGCTTTTATTCTAATTTATGTTTTCAAGAAGAATAGTTTTTAGAGTCTACATGGTTTTACACAGTCTATGTTAGTTTTACAGGTCTACATAATGCTGCTTAAATAGTTTTGGTAGAACCCAGCTAAGTATATGTTAAAAATAAATAAGTAGCTATTTAACTTAAAATGACCTTGTGGTCATCTAGCTGGCCATGGGATGATGTACAGGGCTGAGTATTGACTTTCTGCATGAAAAGCCAACTTGAATCAAGAGCTTTTTTCACAAACTCATTTTTTAAGAAAGAAAGCTTTAAAGAACAGAGAGTGTTCTCTTTTAGGTGTGGTGGGAATATATTGACCATATATTTTTAATTTATTAGAGAAGTAATATATTGTATTAAACGTATACAATATAGAAAATTTTCGAGTTCTTAGAAATGTTGTTGTAGTCAGTTCATAGTGACATTTTTTAAATCAAGCCAAATCAGCCTTGTTATGAACACATTCATTTATTTTCAAGGTAATTTAGTCATAGCCAAATATTTGGTTTCATATGATTAATTTTGGGCTGTTATGTGCATTGTTCAAAGAAAAAAATTTGTTATCATATTTGCTTGCATTGGCTATCAGTAAATAAACCCTGCCACTTGCCCCTGCTTTCATGGTGTAGTCTTCCCAGTACCAGAATCCATAGGACATTTAGATGTCAGCAGAGGTTGGAATGCTGCACAGCTGCTAACAGCATCAGTTTCTGTTGTGAAACAGAAGAGTTCCTTCAATATGTAGGAAGCTGCATTGTTCAGAGAACAAGAACATTCTACATACCTCATCTCTTCTACCTGGGGAGCCACCTTCAAAGTGAGATTACAGGCCCGTCCATTTTCAGAGGGAAACTCCTTGAAATAGGGTGTGTGGGATTCTCTTTTGGTTTCACAGTAATCGGTTGGTTGAACAGCTCTTGAAACTGGTCCTTCCCACTGAGTGCATTTTGCCACCAGACTGAGTCTGTGGGTCTTTTGTAATCATGAGCTAAGTGTGTATGTTGATGGATATTTAAAATTAGCATAGGGTTTAGGGTTTGGGTTATGTTCCCTGTTTACTGTGTATTTTTTGGTTGTAATTTCTACAGTCAGGAAACACATAGTATTAATAAGTGGGAGAAAAATCCAAACCCTAAACTCTATGCTATTTTCAAATACCCATCAGCATATTCATCTAGTGGATGGGGAAGATTCCCTGGAGTAGAAAATGGCAACCCACTCCAGTCTTCTTTGCCTAGATGATTCCATGGACAGAGGAGCCTGGTGAACTACAGTCCATGGGGTCACAAAGAGTTGGATATAACTGAGTGAATGAGCACATACACACACAAATGCCTACAGTGTGGTTTATTAACAATTAAGTAGGGTGAGAATTCCAGCACAAGCTGGAATCAAGATTGCCAGGAAAAATATTAATAACCTCAGATAGGCAAATGATACCATGCTTATGGCAGAAAGCAAAGAACTAAAGAGCCTCTTGATGAAAGTGAAAGTAGTGAAAAAGCTGGCTTAAAACTCAACATTCAGAAAACTAAGATCATGGCATCCGGTCCCATCACTTCATGGCAAATAGATGGGGAAACAGTGGCTGACTTTATTTTCTTGGACTCTAAAATCACTGCAGATGGTGATTACAGCCATGAAATTAAAAGACGCTTGCTCCTTGGAAGAAAAACTATGACTAACCTAGACAGCATATTAAAAAGCAGAGACATTACTTTGCCAACAAAGGTCCGTCTACTCAAAGCTATGGTTTTTCCAGTAGTCATGTATGGATGTGAGAGTTGGACTGTAAAGAAAGCTGAGCACCGAAGAATTGATGCTTTTGAAGGATGTGGTGTTGGAGAAGACTCTTGAGAGTCCCTTGGACTGTAAGGAGATCCAGTCAGTTCATCCTAAAGGAAATCAGCCCTGAATATTCATTGGAAGGACTGATGCTGAAGCTGAAGCTCCAATACTTTGGCCACCTGATGTGAAGAACTGACTCATTGGAAAAGACCCTGATGCTGGGAAAGATTGAAGGCGGGAGGAGAAGGGGATGACAGAGGATGAGATGTTTGGATGGCATCACCAACTTGAACATGAGTTTGAGTAAACTCCGGGAGTTGGTGATGGACAGGGAAGCCTGGCATGCTGCACAGGGTCACAAAGAGTCGGACAAGACTGAGCGAGTGAACGGAGCTAAGGGTGAAAATAGAATTAACCTATAAACACATATGGACTATGTCTCTACCTAAAGCCTTCACACTTTCTTGTAAATGTTTTGCTGTAGAATTGTTCTTATTTAGCATATGAGGAGGTCATTATGGCTGCAGTGGAAGAGACTTATTTACGTGTGCAGGAGTGAATGCTCAGTCATGTCCAATTCCTTGCAGCTTCAGAATGTAATATACTACATGAAAAGTGAAAGTGAAGTCACTCAGTCATATCTGACTCTTTGTGACCCAGTGGACTGTGGCCTGCTAGGCTCCTCTGTCTATGGGATTTTCCAGGCAAGAATACTGTTGTGGGTTGCCATTTCCTTCTCCAGGGAATCTTCCCGACTCAGGGTCCAAACTGGGTTCTCCCGCATTGCACGCAGACTCTTTACCATCTGAGCCACCAGGGAATCCCTATATATTACTTACTATGCAGAGAACTAGGAATAGATCTTGAGGTATTACATTTAGATCTGCTGAGGTCTAGTTTACAACAACCACCACAATATGCAGTGGGAGTCAAAGTCTAAGACCGTGTCTAGGAGATCGTGAGTCACAGCTTCATGGAGAGAGGACCCAAATCAGCTAGTAAAATCTCCAGAAAGCTAAATAAGGGAAAGAGGCCCTGAGGTCCAGTAGGAGGGAATTTTCCTGTGCCATCAGCACCTCCATGCAGACCTTCCGTTTCCTGGGATCTCTTTGGTCATCTGTTCAGGAGGGCTTTGTGGCGTCTTCCTGGGCTCAGGGATGTACATCAAGCAGAGTCTTCAGTTTCTAATCCATGAATCTGAGAATGAGTGGGAGGACATGATAAGATTGCAGATGAGTGCTCTGTAAGCTTCAGGACTTGCTTTTCATTCGCCAGGGAACATTGTGACTTTCCAACTTGTTTGTTATCAATGAAGATTTTATTTTTAAAAAACCTAACAGTCATTTCACACATTGCCAAATAATGGGCTTATGCTATTGATAATATTAGATGAACTTTACACCTTTCCTGGAATATGTGAATTTGAAATCTTAAGATAGCAGATTCAGCAGACACAGATACAGAGAGACCAGACATTTCTCTGTTGACTCATCACTCAACTCATAGATGAAGGTACTAGGAGACAGAAAGGATTGTAAAGCTGAAGTTAATATTGGCAGTTGAATTAGAATTTATCTTAAAAATATTGGTTTGCTTCGATGCATGCTACACAGACCTTAACCATGTTTCTTTCTGATCCTTTGTGAAATGAAAATGCCAGTACAGGATGAACTGTTTTGATAAACTGCCTCCCAATTTTAGAGTATATTTAAAGTTAATCCCTAAGAACTAATATGCAATGATGCCATTTTCCTTTTATTTTTATTAGCCTCTGTTTTATATCCCACTGCTTATCTGATTTGAAAATGGTTGTCATATTTGGAGAAAGTTAATATCGAGTCATGCCAAAACCTTAATAAACTTAGTCTTGAACTAATATTTCAGGCTCGTAGGGGATTTCTGTGTGCTAAGATAGATTTTAATATTACAGAAATGTAATAGTGACCTTTCCATAAAACCTTAATAAAATTACTTTGTGATATAAACTGCAGAAGGGACAAGAACTTTCTTGAATAAGGGTATGCATGATTTATCTGTATTTCATGGTTTATCTTATATCTCATTTCTTCAGATCACTTGTGTTTTTCTTTCCCTTAAGTCAAACAACAGTCATTTCCATAATTTAAATAGAGAACAGAACACAGAATTTTCAAAGACATGTTTTCCCTTTGCACCAGTGTCATTTAACTGCTGCTGAGGTACTTGTTGTCTTCATAATTCTGTTAGTTTCTAGGTTGTTAAAAGAAGTTAGCAAGATAAAAAATTTTACCCATAAGTTTCAGTTATTTAATATCAGAAATACAATTTGGAAGTGGCATGTCACTTTAGCAGTAAAGCAGTGTGTAAGGGCTCCTGACATGTGTTGACTGAGGATACTGTATTCAGTTTATAAAATTAAAATGATGAATATTTGGCAAAATAACTGTAACTTCCTAAAGTTAAAATGTTGACTGATATCCTGAAATTGAAACTCTTTGTTTCCCAGAGACTAGCAAACAGATGACCAAAAATGACCAAAGTCTGAAATCCACAGTTTGACTTCATATTTTTTGCCAGCTCTAGTTTAGGGTAGGAAAAAAAAAATCTTAAGTATAGCCAGTATGAATCATTATTTTGAAAACTGCTTTTTGTGGTCCCCTGGATGGCTTGACCCAAGAATGTCTTTAAAGTCCACAAAACAAGGGCAAAATGATGACTTTTAAAGGGTAGAAAGTTTTGCTTTTTATTAGCTTCAAACCATTTGCACTGAAAAATTGGATGGACATTTCCCCAACCAACCAATCAGTGTGTATCTGTTTGTCAGTTGGATTTTAACCCATAGTCTTGTGCAGGATAACCAGAAACCATTTCATTGGAAACTTGAAGTGAGCATACTTCTTTGGGTCAGAGGGATTTGGAGAGAGACTTGACAGTGCCTGGTGATCGGGACTCACCCGACTTCAGTTTCTGAAAGTAAAATCCCATCTCACCCAGTGCAGCAGTCCCGTTCCAACCCCCAGGAACAGAGCAACAGCTAAATCTTTGAGTGACTAGAAGTGTCTGCTCTGAAACTGCTCACTTCATTGTAAGTAATTCTTATTTTCCCGAGGTTGATTTAAAATCGACATTTCTGAGACCACTGATCTTTGATATAGAGGTTTTCCTCTGAATGAACACAGAATGTTTAAATTGCTCCCTCTTCCACATGGGTGATTTTCAAAACATGCTCTGAATCAGAAAGAGGACGCGATGGGTATTGGATGAGCAGTTCAGTCATGACCGGGCCTGTCACAGCTCCGCCAGTAGGACTCAGTTCACCAGTTCTTGACCGCTATTTCCACCCAGTTACAGAAAAGCTTTGGAGAAGGAAATGGCAACCCACTCCAGTATTCTTGCCTAGAGAATCCCGTGGACAGAGGAGCCTGGTGGGCTGCTGTCCATGGGGTTGCACAGAGTCGGAGACGACTGAAGTGACTTAGCAGCAGCACAGAAAAGCTTAAATTAACTCTGAATTGCCTGGAATTTTCTTTCATCACTTGTTGCTTAAATAGAATGACTTCCTTCACCAGTTGTCTATGTTGTTGATATGCTTCCTAAAATTGTGGTACAGAAGTATACAAAATACTCCAAGCAATGGTGGGATCCAAATGAGTTTGCTCAGATGGTTATATCCCTTAATTGCAGTCCTCTCGGAGACTGCATTAAAGTATAAAGAATTACCTCTTCACCATTAGCTCTTTAAGGTTGGAGTTTAAAGGAGGTCAGATGCTCTTCATATAAGAAGGCTACTTTTTTTTTTTTTAAGAAAAAACAAAAGCAAAAACAAAACCCTTCATGAAGATCTTTGTGTTCCTCACTTTTCCATGAATCTTGGTAGCTTGACCAGTTCTTCCCAGCAGCCGTTTTGTAGCAGTGAAGCTAGAAGCTCTGTGGAGTTGTGGTCTCCTCTGAGGAGGCCACTGATAGGGGTGAAGCCCTGGGGAGGAGGCAGGGTGGCGATGGCACAGGGCTGGCATGAGGGCGAGGCTCCTGGGAGCAAAACGGTCGGAGGCAAAGGGTCAAGCAAGCAGACCTGTGGGAAGAGGGTCACGTACACACTGCTACGCTTAACATAGGTAGCCACCGAGGACCTTCTGGATAGCATGAGCACTCTGCTCCATGCAATGTAATAACCTAACTGGGAAAGGAGCGTGATGAAGAAATAGATGCATGTACATGTATAACTGAACCACTTTGTTGTGGAACTGCAACTAACACAGCATTGCTAATCAACCAACTACTCCCATATAAAATAATTTTTAAGAAACTTTTGATTAATAAAAGAGGATCAGTAGAGTATAGGGTGAAGGTGGGAAGTTAAGAAAGACCAGGACCAAGATAAGGACACGGAGTTTGAAGACTAATAGGATCCAGCTACTCAAAAAGGCATTTTAGACAGAATAAGTGGGTAGACTCCATATTTTAAGACATCTATACTGAGTCAATAGGTAGGAAATAGTAATGGTGGGCATCTTTTTATTATTTAAGGAAAATTGGCCATGGGAGGGTCTAAGATAACTGGTCAAAATATACATTAATAGTAAACCTTTCTCTCTTTAAAACTTCAGGACATGATAATTGATTTAGTGACAGTAAGTGTTTTGTACATAGAACCTGATGCAATTTATCATTCATGTAATGATCATAATTGAATCCCATTTCCTCTCCTGTTTTACCTTGTGGGTTGGTTTCAATTAGGGCAGAATAAAAGTAAAAATATATATAATGGCTTACTCAACACTTACGATTTCATCCAAGTTAAATATAGGCAACCACGTTAATTTTGTTAAAATGCCCACTACAAATATTCCAAAATAGCATCATATGCCAGTAAATGTCATGTACCCAGTGACTGGATCCTGATGTTTTGATCAAAATGTTTTCTCCATTGCATTTAGAACACCGCTCTAACAGCAAAGCTGAGAATTAAAGACACAGTGATCTTTTTAGAGTTAAAATTATTTTACGAGAGCATTAAAAAATAAAGAGACTTGCATTCATTTTGCCTCTGCATAGTATTTTTATTTACTGTTTTTGAAGCTGCGCTAACAAGGATCTCTGTCCTTGGCTAAGTTCTAAGTAGGAAACTGTTGAATGGCGATCTTGACTTAGGCATCTCCTTTGTGGAAACAGTCCTTGTTTTTGGTTTAACTACCTCTCATTAGAGCAGCTTAACTACAATCCCAGGAAAAGATGACTTTCCCTCATCTTGGTTAGAGGCCATATCTCCATTGTCTTTACTGAATTTAAGGAACTTTCATCATGAGCACCAAGGTCAGAGAGAGGGTTTAAAGTCAAAAGGTGTAAGTTCTGGTTCTACCATCATATGTGCTGTGCTAAGATGCTTCAGTCATATCTGACTTTTGCAGCCCTCTGGACTGTAGTCGGCCAGACTCCTCTGTCCATCAGATTCTCCAGGCAAGAATACTGCTGTGGGCTGCCATTTCCTTCTCCAGGGGATCCTCCCCACCTAGGGACTGAACCGGTGTCTCTTAAGTCTCCCGCGTTGGCAGGGTGACTTTACCACTAGCACCCCCTGGGAAGTCTGCATGAGGGAGGCTTGACTTTCTAAGCTCTGCTTTGCACATCTTGCAGCTGGGTTATGATTTCTCACTTAAAAAGAGGCTGTGAACATGCTTGATAAAACATAAGCCATTATGTAGATGCTGGTGCCCTGGCCGTGAGAGTTGAGTGAAGCTTGGTGAGTTGGCGGGGTGAGCCTTCAGCTGCTCTATCGGAGCTGAGTGCTGACAGCAGCCGCCTTGGTCTCTTGTTAGGGCAGGAAGTCCAGCCTCTCTCACCTAATGAGGGTGTCATCCTCCTCGTTTCCAGGTCAGGTCACTGACTTCTGTCTTTAAAACTCGCCTGCAGTTTTGTGTAGCATTTCGGAAAATGCTGGGTCAAACTTCAAAACCCTTAAGAAACAAAATAATTGATTGCAGACACAGGGACCCAAGCAGTTTTCAGTAACTTTGCTTATTAGTGCCGACAACTGGGAGAACCAAGGGCTTGTCTGACCAAGAGGCAGGGAATTCAGTTACAAAAGCTCTGTTTTGTCTCTCTTCTCCCAGCCTGCCAACATGGCTTGAATTAGAAGTTAGCAACATTTACTAAAATAAAATACAACATGAACTCTTGGGAATCGCTTCGCATCCAGCTTCTCTGACCTCTGATATCCTTCCCATTGCCTCTGGGCCTTGTTAGAACTGAGGGATGTTTTTCAGTTCCTATATAAGCAATGGAATCAGGGACACTTTAATCCCACACAAGGACACACGGTATGAAAGAAACAATTATTTGAAGGCCGTTGACCTTACCAGAATTGCGCGAGCATTTGGCATCTTGAAAGCCTGCTTTGATACTGAAGAGCTGTTCTAGAAATGTCACCATGTCATCACCCTGCCAGTTGCTCCTCAACTCACAATAGTAATGCATTGTTTTTCAGCTTACTTGGAGCCATCTGAATGTGGCTTTCATTTTAAGAAATAAAATAATATTTCAGGAAGGACATGGATGGTTCTTAAGTAACATCTGTATTCATATGGAGCCCAAATAATGTTTAATCTTACTCATTGAGGCCAGAAGGAATCAGAAAAATGATTGTTTCAGTCTCTAGTTTCTAAAAGAGAGTAAAGGCTCCAAGAACTGAAGGGGCTTCCTCAAGGTCACACGAGTAGTTGGGGCAGAGCTGGGAAGGAATCCAGGTCACCCGTCTCTGATCGCTCTGCTGTTTCCATTCCAGTCAGCTGAAGAGGTCATATTAATTTTAATATTCATTATGGAAACAATGTAATATATAATTAAAGTCAGACCCTTTTTTAGGCTGTGGGCAAATTATTTATACAGCCATTATTTTGGATCATTCAAATTCACTTTTTTAATGTCACCTTAGAAGACCTGTTTCAAACTGTGTGAACATCGGTGCTGGTATTAAGCGAATGGTGGTGATAAAAACGAAACATTCAGTGTCCTGCTGGTCTGTTGAACAAAGCCAGAGACAGCACATATTCCGATACGTATGTCTAATTTGTATGTGTGTTCTCACATAAACCGATGCACGCAGTAAGTTTCTGCCTCGTTGGAAATAACGTTTAATTGTATGATTCTGCACTTGGGAAAAAGCAAAACAGAAACCTGTAACTCTTTTTCTGTAAAATGAACTGAGGTTATTAATGATTTTGCTTCTTTTTGCTTTCAGACTGTACTTTGCAGCAGTACTGTTGCTTTTCAGACTGCTTTCAGACTGTACCAAAAAAAACACAAAAAACCAAGAGGCAAGGTTTGAGGATTTTGGAAAGAATTTGCAGGAATAGAAAAAAATAAAATCAATCTCCTTAAATTTCATGAATTTTTTCTCACTATCTCTATTTTATTAGTTTCATCTCTAGCCTTAGTTTAAGTTTTTGAAGAATGGAGGTGGAACAGTTTTGAACATGTAAGTAAGGAGATAACTGAATTTGAGATTTGAAGTTTCTTTAAGTTATAGCTCTTTGACCATAGGATTTTTTCAGGTTGTGTGGTACCTATATGTGTATGAACATGTAAAAGTTGTTTAATTTTTGGTACCTTTTAGCTCACAACCTAGGGGGAATATTTGATTTTCTCCTTTTATGGTCTAGACTCAGTTCCAGTATACATGGCCTTATACTTTATCCTCATCTTATGACTCTTGTCTAATAATAGCAAAGACCTATTAATAAAATCACTTGGAGAATGTTTAACTATCAGGAATTTTGATTAAATTTTAGCCCATTGTCTGTGTATGTTTATTTTAATAAGAAAGTCGTTTTTAAAATAAAGGATTCTTCAGGCTCTTGAATATGTGCCTGCTCCTAGTCCAAAAATTTCCCTGTTTTTTATGAAGTCCTGTCTTGCTGTCTGTAGACTTATTCCATACACATGCCTGAGGCAACATTCAATAGATTATTCAAGTGAAGATAAAATACAAATCTTTCCTTTGAAATATGCAGATGATTAAGGCAAAGCCAGGCTCTAAAGAGAGCTTGCTTCTCCCTTGACACATGTGATTCGTGTTGGTAATGTTTTGCCTAATAATTGTGGCAGAACCAGTCCAAGGGCAAATGAAGGGCAAAGTATTGAGGACTGGGTGTCAGAGAGAAGACCTTATGAACAACCCAGGGGCCTCCTCTAAAGAGGGCACCTCTGTGGATAAGAAAACCACACAGTCACACACCATGAGTTCCTACAGGACGTGGTCTGACGTTAGATGACCCAGAGGCCAATCTGAACAGGTCTCAAGAGGAATCAGTGGTCAGAGGTCTGAGCTAAGGATGGGGCCCAGCAGACAGGTCATTGGGATATACAGCCCAGGAGTCATGCCGGGCCCCACCAGGCTGTAGAACCAGATGAATATGGAAACTTGTTCTCTGGCTGGGGACCAGGGGGTGAGCAGGATATGAGAAGGGAACAAGAGAGTGAAAACAGCATTTCAAGGTCCTGGAGGGGAGGGCAGGCATACGCAAAAAGGGTACCAATGTGTGCATTTGAGTAACAGGAAAAGTTTATTGTCCTCTGCCCTGGTTGTTCTTCAGCTTCCTCCCCAGAATAAAATAATCATTCTTTCATTCATGCAGTGTTTACTGAGTGCCCCGTGTATGCTGGACCCTATGGAGAACAGCAAACAAGGCTGGCCTTCCCAGGTTTCCTCCTGCAGTGAAGCCGGAGGTAAACGGCAGCTCTGTCCTGTGTAGCATGGTGTTCCTGCAAAGAGCCAGACAGAGTGCTTCAGTGCAAATACAGAAATGGCATGCAACCCAGTTTCTTTTACTGGTACCTAAAGAATAACCAGAACTAACCAAATTTAGAAGAGAGAGTCAAGAATGAGAGGGAAGGAAAAACATGCAAAAGGCTCAGTGTATCTGGGGCAATGAATCAAGTCTGATGAAACCAGAGAGAAGAATGGAAGGGGGGAAATGACACTTTTGGAGCATCTTTTGAGATGCTGTTGGTTTTTTTTTTTTTTTTTTTTCATGTAGCCAAACGCGTTTCTTCTAGACCCTCATGTTTAAACATGATCTTTTTCCTCAGCTCTTTTAGTAATTGTGGCTTAAAAAAAAAATGGATTTTTAAAGGCTTAGTTTGCTGGCTTAATCTTTATCCAAGTTTTTCTTTCTGAGTTCTTAGGAGAAATGTTAGTATTATCAATTTATTGTTGTCAGGGACCATAAAGCTTTGGGCCCAAAGGAGGAAATGCTTAAACTTACGTGTTAAGTACTGCATTGTCTACATTGTAGATTAAACAGACCCTGTGTTGACTGTTCAGTAGCGTCATCCTTTATTTGCTTTCTTCAAGACACCTCTCACCCTAACTGGCTTGTTCAGACTTAACCCTGAAGGATGAGACTCAGAAAAAACGGTTGAGCCATTACCCATCTATTTTAGGTCTTTATTTTCTACTTCTGCTCTTGGTTGGAAAGCACATGCCAGGACCCAGAAACTCCATATCCTGGATTTTCTGTGGTCTTCTTGAGAGAAGTATGCATTCTAGACAAAGGAACTGTCTGTATTACTTGAGCTTAAGTCCTAAATGCCTTGCTGGTCTCTTTCCCTGGTAAGCTGACCTGGGCCATAGGTAAAAAGCAAAAGAACTTTTCCCCCTTTTTCTTTTTTTGCCCTTTTTCTCTTGATGAAGACTTGACCCAAGGCAGTTGTTCTCAGACTTTAGCTAATATCAGAACCACCTGGTCACTTAGATACACCATGGATTTCTGCACCTGGCCCTCCTAACTGATTTTCTGATTCAAAAGATCTAGGTGGGGCCTGAGATTTCTGCATTTCTAATAAATTCCAGATGATGTCTGCTACCATGCTTAGAGAACCACTGATCAAAGGCAAGCTCTTAGGGCAACACCTTTGATCTTTGCCTGACGCTCCTGGCTGGAGTCCCCAGGGGACTTGAGTCCCCACCTTGACTATCCAAATCTTACCATCAGTAGCTCAAAGGGTGTTCCAGTTAGGAAGAAACTAAGGCTGAAGGAGAGGTCAACCCAAGCCCTGCGGAATCTTAGTTCCCACTCTGTACACTTGGGTTCTCCAAGGACAAAGCCCCAGACTTTTGTCTTAGCTAGTCAATTAAGAACACCGTGAAACAAGATTCAAGAGAGAAAATTATTTCTGTAATCGAACTATGACTCACACCTAAAACCGTACCTAATATGTCATGTTGTCATTTTGTTTCCTCTTGCCTCAGACCTCATCAGAACTCTTGTTGTGAAAGTGAGAAAGACTGAACACTCCCCAACTTCATCATGGCTCATGGCGCATGCCTGCTACTCCAGGGGATGTGGGGAGTGTCTATTCATGGTGAACTGCTCACATCTACCATACATTCTATTAGTTCTGGTCTTGAAAACAGGAACAAATTCTTCTCCTCTTGAAAGAGGGTTGGTGGGGACATGGAGAATCCAGTCACTTATTTACATATACCCCAGGTTTGACGAGTTGTCTTAAGACTGACTGTTGTGTTTCTCAGGGCTCTTGAGGTTAACTCTGTTGATCTTAAATACTCAGTAGTAATAAAATAATTTCTGCTGTTTGCTGTACTACCTTAGTCAGTAAAAATAGAGTTTCTTTATATCAGACGCATAAAAGAAATAAGATGCCTTTACTTTGCAGAATTTTTATATGTTTACCAAGAAAGTCTTACTAAGACAGTTGTGTTATTCCATGAAGTCAAAGAGAAAAACAGTTAAGCTTTATCTCCCTCTCACTTGGAAACAAAGCTTGATTTATCTTGCATCCTGTCAAACAAAATCTTTTTAGCAGACATGTCTATAATTCACTGCCACAAAAATCATGATATGTTCCTGAAAGATCATACAGAATGTCGTTAAGTCAAGGACTTACTAAACATTGAGGAACTGACACCTCCGAAGGCTCACACTTGCTGCTCTGAACCTCTGCAGCAAACTCTGCATGGAGTTTTCCTTCATCAGTGTTGGCTCCTAAACTCGGGCCTGTGGCTGAGTCCTTCAGAGAAACTTAGCCACAGAGAAGATATGAATAGCAAGACACTCTCAGGGCAGAGAACCTCAGTTATAAACAACTACTTTTTAACATAATTTCAGCCACTTTACACGTTCAAGAGGATCTTGGAGGGCTGGTATATGAACCCAACAGGCATTTCCAAAGGAATTGCTGCAGGCAAATAACCAACAGCCAGTCTTTTAAAACAAATTAGTTCTTTTCTTGGGAAACTATATACTTCATGGCATTCCAATTGCCTTAAAACCTAGTCATTACAGAAGGATTTATATATTAACAGCTATTAATTATCTTCAGATGAAGTCGATCCTAAATATCTCAGCCAAACAAGCATCTTTTAGACATGTTTTGTAAAATTCTGATTTAATGAACCCTATGCTATAATTATAAATATCAATATCACCTAATTAAATTGGGAAAGGCAATTCATTTTAACATTTTTTTCATTTATTTTGTGATTGTTAAATTTTAAGAAAGTGACATTTGTCTTGTAAGTATGATTATTGTTGAGGCAGGGGAGATAGAGACCAAAACAGATATTTGCTGTTTTTATCTTATTCCTATTCAACTTGTGTCTTTTACAAATACCTGGAAATTACTTCTATGTTTTTATATCTTTATGATGAATTTAATAGATGTAAAGGCCTTAGGTTTCTTGTAGTTTAGAATTCTTTAAGGACTAAACCCAGTATCACTATAATCTGCTTTATTTCCAAACATAAGTGTCACAGAAGTTCCAGAGTTAATACCCAAGCTTCAGTCATTATTACTAAGTAACTCCTTCCTCAGAATCAGGTATAACGGTATATGTGAGACTCCTGATGTGCAGTTAACATCCTAAGTCTGGAAAGGAAAAGGAGAATGTTTTACAGCTTTATTTATTAGTTGCTTCCTGCTATTTATTCTTGCCAGAAATTATGGTGGAAAACATGGGCATTATTTAAAAATTGACTTATGTGAGAAAAATAAGATTTTTCTAGTCATCTCTTTACTTTTAAGAACATTTTTCTTGAACATAAAAATTATAGTCACTCTAAATATTTTAAAATACAGAATGTATTAAAGAAAATAAAAATCACCTAAAATTCAGTCACTGCAATATGTAACTACTGTTTTTATTTTGGTGTATATTTTGCTTGTCTTTTTCTACTATTAAAGTGTGTGTTTTTTTGTTTGTGTGAGGAATATGTATTAAAATATAAGACATAAAAATTTGGATCATACTTACAAACTATTTTGTAAGCAGCTTTTTTGCTTGCTTAATGATATGTTGAGAACATTTGTATTTGCTTGACAAGAGTTGTGAATATTTTTGGAAACTCTTCTAAGTATACTCTTGTTCAGCAAAGAACAATTCATTGAAAGCATTATTTTTAATGGACATAGAATACTTAAATACTATTGTATATTTTACCAATTTCTTATTTGTTGCTCATATAAAGATAATTTTTTTTCTCCCATAAACAGCAGAACAGGGAGAATATATTTTTGTACATAGATTTTGTATACATTTTCAAGCCTATAGAAATGTATGAAAAGTTGTTTTTCATCAAACTATATAAGAATTCTCTTACCTCCAACCCTCGACAGCATTGCCTATTATCATTTTCTTAGTCCTGCACCCTTTATATGCTTTTCAAAAAGGTTATTTAATGGCTTGATGATAAACAGATATTTTTAGCAAATAGGGAAATTGTCATTAATGATGCAATATATCAGTGTCAAATTAAATTCTTACTTGAAGTAAGACCATTTATTAAAGGCTCTGAATCATCTGCTGTAGCTGCCCATCTATTTTTAGAAATGAAAGGATTACCTTATTTAAAGATTGAAGAACAGGGCATTGAAATATGCTTAACAGATTCAAGAGACCTTTTGAGTTCTGGAAAACAGCCTTGATTGTTGTCAACATGGGTTCATTTAAGGCCATGGCTTATTTGGTTTGATGGGATTTATATGGTTGGATAGGACTTTCCTGGTGACTCAGACAGTAAAGGGTCTGCCTACAATGCGGGAGACACGGGTTCAATCCCCAGGTTGGGAAGATCCCCCGGAGCAGGAAATGGCAACCTACTCCAGTACTCTTGCCTGGAAAATCCCATGGACAGAGGAGCCTGGTAGGCTACAGTCCATGGGGCCGCAGAGTTGGACACGACTGAGCGACTTCACTTCACTTCACTTCACTTAATATGGTTGGATTGGGAAGGGATTAATTCTCTATGGAACTTTTTAATTGGAGGTAGAAGGTAAAAGATGAACATTTCCCTTATGAAAATGTGTAACTGAGCCTCGGTGCATTTTTGTTTACTTGAAAGCTATATGTTATCAAGTGCAAGCAGATGCTTTTACAAATGCATTCATTTGTTCACGAATAGAAGCACAAAAATGGAAAATGTCTTGGTTGACTTGGGGGAAGCTGCGGGTTTATTTAAAGTTTGTATTTATTGTTGAGGTGCAAATTGTTAAAGGGTATTTGGATCATGGGGAAAGATATCCTGTGGAAGTACTTTTCAAAGGGTCATTGGAATAGAAAAACAGAAGTTATCTGAATTCGTTTCTAGATGACATTCTATGCTACTTTCCTTGATTCAGTTGAACAAATATATGTTGAATGCTCGTCTCTTCAAGCAGAGCAGTGCCTTCTCCTTCTCAGACTGATTTGGCAACTTGCTAAGTAAGCCTTTTAGGAAATATGCCCAGCTTCAGTGGGTCCACTGTACTTGTTTCCTTGGGCTGCTTTTAAAAAAGTTATCACAGACTAGTGGCTGAAAGCAACAGAAATTTGTTCTTTCATAGTTCTAGAGGCCGGAAGTCTAAACTCAAGGAGCTGCAGGACACGCCCCCCGCAGGCTGAAGGGGAAAATCCATCTCTTCCTTGTCCAGCTCCTGGGGACTGCCGTCACTCCTTGGCTTGTGGCTGCCTCACTCCAGTCTCTGTCTCTGTGGTTGCAGGGCCTCCCCTCTGCCCCTGTCAAACCTCCGTCTGCTTCGCTTTTGTCAGGACTTATGACAGCATTTCAGGCTGGCTGGGAAGATAGGCGATCCATGGGAACCTCTCCACCCTTAAAATCCTTAACTTAATCACATCTGGAAAGTCCTCTTTTGCCATAAAAGAACATTTATAGCTTTCAGCGACTGGGATGTAGGAGCATTTTGGGGCCACCGTTCAGCCTGACATACCCAAGATCTTCCTTAAATATACCTGATTCATGGACATCCCCTGTCTGCTCTCTACCAGAACATGAGACATAGTCCAGAAACAGAAAACGATTTGCTGAAGTTTTGACCCAACTGCCATAAAGGAGCAGCGGTGACTCCGTAATCTGGCCAGTATACCTGGGATAGGTGGTCTGGTAAATTTTGAAGACCACCCTCTAGGTCTAGTCAAAGAGATGAGACAGCACATCTGAGATATGGGGCAGCTCTCCTTGCCTGGTTCATCCCAGCTGAATGGATGAGGGATGGGAGGTTATTTCATGGGTGAAGGGCAGGCATATCCTACTGAGTCTCTGGGTTCCCACAGCCCGCCTGAACCCCCTGGTGGGCCTCCCCACTGATGCTTTCCTTCTCTCATCATCTTCTTTAGATGGAGCTTTGTACCACTTGCTCAGAGACAAGGTCTTCTGGGGCTCCCCTTCTCGCTAGTCCCATCCCTGCAGTCCAGGGAGGTTTTTCCTCTACAGCAGTGTGACAGCTAATCCTTCCCAGTTGCATAAGTACTGAGAAACAATGAGGCTATTTAAAGGCCTGCTGGCCTCCTTCCAGTAGCCGCTCAAGGTGTTTACTCTGGAAAAGGTACCGAGTTACACATCCCATCCTTTGTGTAAATTCTCCCTCACTTCCCGTGTTCCTTATGAAGGACCATTTCCTGTGGGCTCTGTGGGGGTGAGGTGGTGTTCTTCCAGGAGACAATGAACCTTGAAGTGTCTTCTCAGTAAGGCCTTACAAGGCAAACCAGAGAATTGGAGGAGAGGGTCTTTTGGGGTGGCGGTACAATCATTTTGGGTTTGTTTTATATCAGTTAGCTCTGGGTGGAGGTTGGAGATCATTGCACAAAGGACATAGTTAAAGAGTGGTCAGTTCTTCCCTCCCTGCCTTTTAAAAGAAGTAGCTATTTGTCCTTTTAACTTTTGTGGAGTCAGTTGAACTGTGACACATATCTTCATTTATTCCCTTTTAAAACTCAGTTATCTGGATCAAACTGCTGTTACACACAACTGGTTGGGTCAGTGTTTCCTGGTCTGTAGGTCATAGTTATGCCCAAGGAGGTATTTCAGACAATGCAAGGAGCAGCCCCCTCTCCCCAACCTCATTTAAAGTTGGGAAAATTAAGGATATTCCAGTGTCGTTTTTCAAAAGCACCTCTTACTTTGTTTAGAATTTGCACGCTCTGGAAAAAGTAAGCAGTGAAATAGCTCCTACCTCCACTGCTAACCTCTTTCAAGATCAAGGTCAAAATTACCCTCCTTTTACCATTAGCCCCACCAATGCCCTTCACACAGTGAGACCTTTATAATGAAATTAGTATCCCAGGTAGATATGAATATTTAAGTAGTAGGGACAGTAGTAAAATCAGAGAAACATCTGCACTGAGCATGTCTGCTGTGTGCCGTTTAACTGAAAAGTTCCTGGGAGAACCAGAGTTAAACCAGTGAAAGATGATGTAAGTTGATAAAAGCTATCTTTTCATTTTCATTTTCAGTAGGAGGGCTTCATATCCAAAGCTTCTTGTTGCTATTCCCTTTAAAATAAAAACAAAGGAAGTATTGAAAGGAGTGGTTGGCAGGAGTGGAGAGATCATAGAATACCTAAAGATTTGCAGAGGAGAGGTGTTTTGCCCACCAGGAGGCCACCATGTTGTATTTTCATCTGACTTTAATGCTGATACTTAGGTCCCTGTAGTTAACTCATCTTATTATATGTCACTGAACAACACACCCACGACAGCCTGAGGGGGTCTGCAGGTCTGTTTCTCTCTGCAGACCTGTTTCAGGATGTGAAAGGCAGGAACGCACACCATTACGCTAGAAGCTTGCGTCCACGCTGCCTTGGATGAAGGGGCTGTGTGAGTCGACTCTGAAAAATGGGCATGGGAAGACAAAGAGAGAGGCAAATGGGGAGGACCAGAGACGTAAAAGAGAAGAAACCAGTGACAGTCACTGTGGGAGAGACACACATGGACCCACCCCCCTCACAGGTGGACTGTCTCTCCCACCAAATGTGATGGGGCTTGTCTGCCTTGGCCTTCCATAGGAAGCTTCTCACTGCATCTGGTCCGGTTACCATGCCCTTCACGCGTCCATCAGTCTTGTCAGGAATATGTGAGGGACTAGCTCCTCCTTCAAACAGCAACAGCTGCTGTTGTGAAGAAGCTGCCTTAAAATGGCTGTTTGTCTGCTTTCAATTATTCCGGGCTAAAGAATCATGTACCTACCTCTCTGTATGATTTCAACTTTTTTTTTTCCTTTTTGAAATTTGCTTTCTTTTTTATTTGCCAAAGGAACATTTTCTTATAATAAATAAAATTCCAACATAGAGATAACATGAAAGATACCTTGGTTTTTCAGTCCCAGCCTTTGTTCCCTCCCCAGAAGTAAGCAGAGTCATAAATTTGGAAGGTTCTTTCCAAACTTATTAATAACATATATATACCCAAAACAGTATGTAATTTCATTTTGTGTGTGTGTATGTTTTTACATAAATGGCACTACACTGTTGACTGTAGCTGTGTATTTAGGTAAATGTTGGCACACTGGTCCTATTCCATATCATTACATGGCTTCCTACAAAAATATGGTTTTCATTTAATGGTATGTATTAGAGACTTCTCACATTCAACTTCACATCTTCTTGTTATGCGTGCCTGTATGAGACTTTTTAACACATCACATTGATATGTTTTCCTTGTGGAAAGATCCTGAATTTTTCTTTCAATAACTTTCTGGAACAGACTGGCTCATATTTTGCTAGAGGTTTTTCTCTGTGAGAATGTGCTTTAGGGTTGGTTGGTTTCTTATTAATGTTTGTGATATCATTCTCGGGGTCTGATAAGGGACCTGGGAAATGAGTCAGGTAGCACTTCTACTTTTTTTTTTAAAAATATCCTGGAAAAACATAGGTACCCAGGATTTACCTTTTCCTTGAATATTGGTAGAACTCACCTGTAAAGCCATCTGGGCCTAATCTTTTGCTTTTTTTTTTTTTTTTTCAGTTTCTTCCAAAATCACTGGTGTGTTTAAGTGTTCTGCTCATTTGTTGAGCCAAATTTATTTTAACTTTGAGAAACATCCACTTTACGTTTTTAAATATTTTGGTTAAAGTTACACATAGCACCTCTCACTGTGTTCACCTTCTCTTTGTATTTATACTCCACCGGCCATCATGGACATCGTTGAGTTTATGGTTCTTCCTCATCCTCCTTCCAACCCTCGTCCCTCTCTCTGTCACTCACATCACAACCTAGGTATGTAATGCATAGCTTGAAAATAATAAAACAATGATCAGTAAAAGTGACTTATTTTCTGAATGTGCATATATTAGATCAAGTCTGGCAAGTGACAGAGAACGGGGTTGGGTAGGAAGGAGAACAAGGAACATGAAGAGCTGGACATGACTTCGTGACTGAACGATTCCCATCTTTTGTTTCTAAGAAGTTTATAATTTCTGCTTTGACTACATGGTTTAACTCAAAAATTGTTCCTAAGTGTGTGTGTAGGTTTATGTTTAATTCCTCTGTGTGTAGACTTTACACATTCTCTGTCACTGACTTCCCTGGTGGCTCAGATACTAAAGTGTCTGCCTACAATGCGGGAGACCCGGGTTCAATCCTGGGTCGGGAAGATCTCCTGGAGAAGGAAATGGCAACCCACTCTAGTATTCTTGCTTGGAAAATCCCATGGACGGAGGAACCTGGTAGGCTACAGTCCATGGGGTTGCAAAAAGTCGGACACCACTGAGCAACTTCACTTGACATTAAGCTATAATGAATTGTGGTCATTAAGCATGGCCACTGTAATTTATTTTCTTTTCTAGACAGAACTAGAGCTTTAATTCCAGGTTTACCAGCAAGGAGACTAGAGGCAAGTTTCTATAAAATGTGTCTTTGAAATCTGTAATTTCTTTTTTTTTTTTCATTTATTTTTATCAGTTGGAGGCTAAGTACTTTACAATATTGTAGTGGTTTTTGCCATACATTGACATGAATCAGCCATGGATTTACATGTGTTCCCCATCCCGATCCCCCCTCCCGCCTCCCTCTCCATCCCATTCCTCTGGCACCAGCCCTGAGCACTTGTCTCATGTATCCAGCCTGGACTGGTGATCTGTTTCACCCTTGATAGTATACTTGTTTCAATGCTGTTCTCTCTGAACATCCCACCCTCACCTTCTCCCACAGAGTCTAAAAGTGTATTCTGTACATCTGTGTCTCTTTTTCTGTCTTGCATATAGGGTTATTGTTACCATCTTTTTAAAATTCCATATGTATGCATTAGTATACTGTATTGGTGTTTATCTTTCTGGCTTATTTCACTCTGTATAATGGGCTCCAGTTTCATCCATCTCATTAGAACTGATTCAAACGAATTCTTTTTGAAGGCTGAGTAATATTCCATGGTGTATATGTACCACAGCTCCCTTATCCATTCATCTGCTGATGGGCATCTAGGCTGCTTCCATGGCCTGGCTATTATAAACAGTGCTGCGATGAACATTCGGGTGCACGTGTCTCTTTCAGATCTGGTTTCCTCGGTGTGTATGCCCAGGAGTGTGATTGCTAAGTCATACGGCAGTTCTATTTCTAGTTTTTTAGGGAATCTCCACACTATTCTCCATAGTGGCTGTACTAGTTTGCATTCCCACCAACAGTGTAAGAGGGTTCCCTTTTCTCCACACCCTCTCCAGCATTTATTACTTGTAGACTTTTGGATAGCAACCATCCCGACTGCCGTGTAATGGTACCTCATTGTGGTTTTGATTTGCATTTCTCTGATAATGAGTGATGTTGAGCATCTTTTCATGTGTTTGTTAGCCATCTGTATGTCTTCTTTGGAGAAATGTCTGTTAGTTCTTTGGCCCATTTTTTGATTGGGTCATTTATTTTTCTGGAATTGAGCTGCAGGAGTTGCTTGTATATTTTTGAGATTAATCCTTTGTTGCTTCGTTTGCTATTATTTTCTCCCAATCTGAGGGCTATCTTTTCACCTTGAGTATAATTTCCTTTGTTGTGCAAAAGCTTTTAAGTTTCATTAGGTCCCATTTGTTTATTTTTTGCTTTTATTTCCAATATTCTGGGAGGTGAGTCATAGAGGATCCTGCTGTGATTTATGTCAGAGAGTGTTTTTCCTATGTTCTCCTCTAGGAGTTTTATATTTTCTGGTCTTACATTTAGATCTTTAATCCATTTTGAGTTTATTTTTGTGTATGGTTTTAGAAGGTGTTCTAGTTTCATTCTTTTACAAGTGGTTGACCAGTTTTTCCAGCACCACTTGTTAAAGAGGTTGTCTTTTTTCCATTTTATATCCTTGCCTCCTTTGTCGAAGATAAGGTGTCCATAGGTTCGTGGATTTATCTCTGGGCTTTCTATTCTGTTCCATTGATGTATATTTCTGTCTTTGTTCCAGTACCATACTAACTCATGAAAAATACTGAGATTTTTCTCTGTGGCCTGATCATGGTTATATTGTTATATGTGTGGGGTAGTTGGGTACAAAGAGAGAATGAAGTAAAGATATATATGAGTATGAGGCTAAATGCATTAAGTAACATATTTAAATTATTTAAATATATTTACCTTATGTAAGCTTCATCAGGAAGCTTCCATAAGCTTCTTATCCTTCTCCATCAGAGGGCAGACAGATTGAAAACCACAATCACAGAAACCTAACCAATCTGATCACATGGACCACAGCCCTGTCTAACTCAATGAAACTATGAGTCGTGCCCTGTAGGGCCACCCAAGACAGATGGGTCATGGTGTAGAGTTCTGACAAAACATGGTCCATTGGAGAAGGGAATGACAAACCACTTCAGTATTCTTGCCTTGAGAACCCCAGGAACAGCATGAAAAGGCAAACAGATATGACACTGAAAGATGGACTCCCTAGGTCGGCAGGTGCCCAGTGTGCTCTTGGAGATGAGAGGAGAAATAACTTCAGAAAGAATGAGGAGATGGAGCAAAAGCAAAAACAACAACCAGTTATGGATGTGACTGGTGATGGAAGTAAGTCTGATGCAGGAAAGAGCAATATTGCATAGGAACCTAGAATGTTAGGTCCATGAATCAAGGCAAATTGGAAGTGGTCAAACAGGAGATATCAAGAGTGAACATTGGCATTGAAGGAATCAGCAAACTAAAATGGACTGTAAAGGGCGAATTTAACTCTGATGACCATTATATCTACTACTATAGGGAAGAATCCCTTATAAGAAATGGAGTTGCCATCATAGTCAACAAGAGTCTGAAATGCAGTACTTGGGTGCAATCTCAAAAATGACAGAATGATCTCTGTTCGTTTCCAAAGCAAACCATTCACTATCACAGTAATCCAAGTCTATGTCCCAGCTAGTAATGAAGTTGAATGAATAAGTTGAAGTTGAACAGTTATCTGAAGAGCTAGAAGACCTTTTAGAACTCACACCCAAAAAAGATGTCCTTTTCATTATAGGGGACTGGAATGCAAAAGTAGGAAGTCAAGAAATACCTGGAGTAACAGGCAAATTTGGCCATGGAGTACAGAATGAAACAGGGCAAAGACTAACAGAGTTTTGCCAAGAAAATGCACTGGTCATAGCAAACACCCTCTTTCAACAACACAAGAGAAGACTCTACACATGGACATCACCAGATGGTCAATACCGAAATCAGATTGATTATAGTCTTTGCAGCCAAAGAAGAGAATCTCTATACAGTCAACAAAAACAAGACCGGGAGCTGACTGTGGCTCAGATCATGAACTCCTTATTGCTAAATTCAGACTTAAATTGAAGAAAGTAAGAAAAACCACTAGACCATTCAAGTGTGATCTAAATCAAATTCCTTTCAATTGTACAGAGGAAGTCACAAGATTCAAGGGATTAGATCTGATAGAGTGCCTGAAGAACTATGGACAGAGGTTTGGGACATTGTACAGGAGGCAGTGATCAAGACCATCCCCAAGAAAAAAAATGCTAAAAGGCAAAACGATTGCCTGAGGAGGCCTTACAAACAGCTATGAAAAGAAGAGAAGCAAAAGATGAAAGAGAAAAGGAAAGATATACCTATTTGAATGCAGAATTCCAAAGAATACAAGGAGAGATAAGAAAGCCTTCCTCAGTGATAAAGACAAAAAAAGAGGAAAACAATAGAATGAGAAAGACTAGAGATCTCTTCAAGAAAATTAGAGATACCAAGGGAATATTTCATGTAAAGATGGGCACAATAAAGGACAGAAATGGTATAGACCTAAGGGAAGGAGAAGATATTAAGAAGAGGTGGCAAAAATACACAGAATTATACAAAAAGATCATCATAACCCAGATAATCACAATGATGTGATCACTCACCTAGAGCCAAACATCCTGGAATGCAAAGTCAAGTGGGCCTTAAGAAGCATCATCAGGAATAAAGGTAGTGGAGGTGATGGAATTCCAGTTGAGCTATTTCAGATCCTAAAAGATGATGCTGTGAAAGTGCTGTACTCAATATGCCAGCAAATATGGAAAACTCAGCAGTGGCCACAGGACTGGAAAAGGTCTGTTTTCATTCCAATCCCTTAGAAAAACAAAGCTAAAGAATGCTCAAACTACCACACAATTGCACTCATCTCACATACCAGCTAAGTAATGCATTAATGCTCAAAATTCTCCAAGCCAGGCAACGATATGTGAACCATGAGATTCCAGATGTTCAAAGCTGGATTTAGAAAAGGCAGAGGAACCAGAGATCAAATTGCCAACATCTATCAGATCATCAAAAAAGCAAGAGAGTTCCAGAAAAATATCTACTTCTGCTTTTTTGAATATGTCAAAGCCTTTGACTGTGTGGATCACAACAACCTGTGGGAAATTCTGAAGGAGTCGGGAATACCAGACCACCTGACCTGCCTCCTGAGAACTCTGTAAAGCAGATCAAGAAGCAGCAGTTAGAACTAAAAATGGAACAACAGACTGATGCCAAATCGTGAAAGGAGTATGTCAAGGCTGTATATTGTCACCCTGCTTGTTTAACTTATATGCAGAATATATCATGAGAAACGCTGGGCTGGATGAAGCAGAAGCTGGAATCAAGATTGCCAGGAGAAATATCAATAACCTCAGATATGCAGATGACACCACCCTTATGGCAGAAAGTGAAGAACTAAAGAGCCTCTTGTTGAAAGTGAAAGAGGAGAGTGAAAAAGTTGGCTTAACGCTCAACATTCAGAAAACTAAAATCATGGCATCCAGTCCCATCACTTCATGGCAAATAGATGGGGAAATAGTGGAAACAGTGACAGACTTTATTTTTTTGGGCTCCAAAATCACTGCAGATGGTTACTAAAGCCATGAAATTAAAAGACGCTTGCTCCTTGAAAGAAAAGTTATGACCAACCTAGACAGCATATTAAAGAGCAGAGACATTACTTTACCAACAAAGGTCCGTCTGGTCAAAGCTGTGGTTTTTCCAATAATCACGTATGGATGTGAGAGTTGGACTAAAAATAAAACTGAGAGCCAAAGATTTGGTCTTCTGAACTGTGGTGTTGGAGAAAACTCTTGAGAGTCCCTTGGACAGCAAGGAGATCCAACCAGTCCATTCTAAAGGAAATCAGTCCATCAGTCCTGGGTGTTCATTGGAAGGACTGATGATGAAGCTGAATTGAAGCTGTAATACTTTGGCCACCTGATGTGAAGAACTGACTCATTTTAAAAGCCCTGATGCTGGGAAAGATTGAAGGTGGGAGGAGAAGGGAACAACAGAGGATGAAATGTTTGGTTGGTATCAGCGACTCAATGGACATGAGTTTGAGTAAACTCCAAGAGTTGGTGATGGACAGGCGTGGTTCGGTCCCTGGGGTTGCAAAGAGTTGGACCTGGCTGAGCGACTGAACTGACTGACTGACTGAGTCATTTAAGTTGTTTTGTTAAATTTCTATATGTGATAGCCAGGTCCTCAATAGTCTTCCATTAATTTCTGAGAATTGTTATCTGTTTGTGACTTTGACATTTTTTCTTTGTATTTTCAGTTTTTCAATAGATATGTTGATGCTCTGTGGTCACATGTTTAATACTAATAACTTTTAAATAATTTTTATCACCCCTTCTCTTCATGTGATTTCTTATTGTCTCTCTTTTTTTCCTTGAAGTGTATTTTGTCTGACATTATTACAGCTGTTCCCTTCCTAAACTTTGTCTGTTATATCTTCCTTTCCTTCCTTCATTTTTAAATTCCTATATAGCTTTCATTTCATAAATATTTCTGGTAAACAACTATAATGCTTCCTAATTTGAAAGCCTCTTTCTTTTATAAATGAATTTAGCATATTCATATTGATGAGAATTAGCAATATGCTGTCATTTTACTTTGTGTTTCCAGGTTATTGTGTGTTCTTTTCCCCCCTTCCTTTCCCACATCTTTTATCTTTTTAATGGAGACTCACATTTCTGTTTTTCCCTGTTAATAACTTGGAAGTCATACTTTGCATTTTAAATTTTCTGTTAGGAGAATTCTTAAATTTTTAACACTGCTAGTGGATCTTGTATTTTTCTGCTAATATCTAGAATTTTAACTACCTCTACTTCACACCCTAAAATACTTCTGTCACCCTTCCCTCTAGCACCTCTTGTGTCAGTGTACTCTGAGGTTTGGATGCCACATTGTAATTTCTTTATCTTTTTCTTATATTTTCGTTTTTTCTTTTTGTATAAGACATAAGACTCAAGAGTGAACTCTGTTTCTTTTTTTAAACTTTCTTCTTTCTTTCTGCCTTCCAACCTTACTTCCCTTACTCCTATTTCTAAGTTTTTTTTTCTTCTTTGCAGAGTATATAGCACGCTGAGTCTTTCAGATTATTTTCACCTCAAGGTGTATTTAGTTGTGTGTATCTTCCACTACCCTTTATACCACCTGCATCACTCGATTTTTTTCCTATTGAGGTCACAAATGTCAGATTTCAGAAATGTTTAAATCCTTCTATTAGGTGGTCTTTGAACCTTGTTTCCATTCTCCACAAAAGAAAAAAAAAAAAGAAAAGAAAACGATAAGGAGGTTATAATCTAGCATCAAAATCTAGGGTTATATCTATATAGGAGGTGCTAGAGGGAAGGAAATATGGAATGAAGGGAAATAAAAAACATTTTAGGGTGTGGGATATTTTAAATTCCAGATATTGGCAGAATAGAAGATCTATGAGTGTTAAAAATTTAAGAATTTTCATCATAGAAAATTTAAAATGAAAAATAAAACTTGCAAATGATAAGAGGGAAAAAATAGAATAAATAAATATGATCCCCCTTTATAAAGAAAGCAGATAAAAGATATGGGGAAAGAGGGCATAACAGTCTAGTGCAGGCTTATAGAACCACTCACTCTTTGCACCCTACCTATCCTATGTATAGGTTTAGGTGTGTGTGTGTTTTTCAGCCAAAGGCTTCAGATTTTATGTATAAAATTACTTTATAGGATTTGAAGAGGAAGGGGGAAGCCTCCCAAATGATCACCTCTGTTATTTCTTCATATTATTTCTTTAGGTGTAGCAACCAGGACAAGGGGATTCAGGGTCAGATGAAGAGAAGAAGGGAAAAAACACAAAAGTCAATTAATGGACTTAGTCTGTATATATGAAGCAAAGCTTTTGCAAACACATAAATATCAAGTGATTAACCTTTGCTCTGTACTTGTTTTTTTAATTGTGTACACTTATTATATATTCTTTTTCATTTTTAGGTCTTGACTCTAATCATGGCCAAACCTTATGAATTTAATTGGCAGAAGGAAGTTCCTTCCTTTTTGCAAGAAGGAGCAGTTTTTGACAGATATGAAGAGGTAAAGGAGTGTTATTAATCTTTTCTCTCAAAACATTATGATTTTTTCATTTTAATTTAATTATGGTATTGAGTAAATAGTGTTTGACATAAGTAAGAACATCTTGGAGATTTATAAGTTGGAATAGTTGGAAAGAGTCAAAGTTATGAGATATAATAATGATAATACTATAATTTATTGAGCACTCTCTCTGCGCCAGCTATAATAAGTATGATGACAGTATAAATTATTGTGTGCTTACTGTGTGCCAGAAAACTTTCTAAGCACTTCCTGTGTATTATTTGTTCAACTCCTTACAATAACCTTATTAGGTCATTGCCACAATTATGCTTATTTTGCAGATGGGTTTCATGGAGTAATAGTTTTTGCTTGATGAAGTGCTTCAGGCATTCTTTCCTCATAAGACTTTCTATTTGTCATAAATATAATAGCGCTCAGACTTTGTACTGGTGACTTGCTTTGCTCGTCTCATTTATACAGACCAATTTGACTAAAGCTTTGCTTTGCATACTTCCACTTCTACTGTTTATTGCTTGTGCCCTTGCAAGGTGTCAGTGGCTCCAGATTTTCTAGAAACCAGGGGCTTGAGTTCATCAATTTATTCAGAAAGTTTAGGTAGGTGAGTGGAAACCTTCTTTGCATTGTTAATATCTTGTTTTTCTTAGATTTTACTTGAATTTGAAGTGAGCTGGGGAGGGAAATGTGATGAAACTGTATTGCCGCTATAGTGAACTAAGATGCAAAACTTGTTCACACTTCATGTAGAGAGAGTCACAATTGGTTCCTTTCAGAATCCATGGAATATATTGTATGTGGCCTCCCAGGGCTTCAGATCATCAGGCTTTTCTCATGAGATCTGTGCACACAACTCAGTGATTTGTTGACTTGGTTTTTCCACAGTGTGTAGCATGATGCTCTCTAGGTTTGTACCATAGTTGCTTTGTGTAAACAAAATTGAGGAAAGGAAAGGATAGACTCAAATGTGGTCAGTGTTCTCTGTACTGAATCAGCGTATTGGGGTGACAGTTACTTATATGACGGAAGCGTTACTGCTTCTCTGAAAGAACAGCTAACTGCATTCTGCTATGAGAAGAAAGAGAAAACAATTTTCTACCACCTAGACGCAACCACTGTTAACTCTTTGGTAGTTTTTTTCCAATCTTTTTCTACTCTTTTTGTTTTTCCTCTTCCATCATTATAGAGTAATCTTTTGAAAATGTAAATCAGACCTCTTCTTCCTCTATTTAAAATGCTTCCATGACTCGCTATTGTATTGTAGGATGAAGGAAATTCATCAGAATGAAATACAAGGCCTTCCATAATTTGACTGCTACCTTATTCTCCAATCTTGTTCCCCACTAGTTTTCTACACACATTCTTGGTTTTAACACTAACAATACACTTACAATTTCCCCAATGAACTATTCTATTTCATGCTTTGTATATATTCTGCTGCCTTTTCCTGAAATGTACTTATCCCTCCTTGTTTCACTGGTCAACTCCTATTCATCCTTCAGAACCCAAAGTAGAAATCTTTACTCTTTAATATCTTTGTTGACCCATTCAATAAGAATTGATCATTCCTCTGTGCTACTTCTAATGTACCCTTGCACATATTACACTGTACTCACCTTTTTATTTAATTTTTTCATCTCTCGTAGTGTACCCTGAGTTTCTTGAGGTCAAGGGTCATATTTTACTTATCTTTTTCTCTACAGGGACTAGCAGAATGTCTGCAACTGCCAAACTCGCTGAATACGTCTAGTATCTAATGTCAAAAGGGATTTTAGACGTAATTGATCCCAACCCAGTCTGGTTTTATTATAGCTTGTACATTTTCTTGATAATTGAAAAGGTGAGAGGACATAGTAATCCCTGAGATCCATATGAAAATCTGTACTTCAACACATTCAAAATATTAGGCTAAATCATATCACATTTTCATCTTTTAGATTAAAAATTATCAATATCAACAATTTGATATAGTTCAAACCTAAGTGAAGAAGTGAAAGTCACTCAGTTGTGTCCGACTATTTGCGACCCCATGGACTGTATAATCTGTGGAGTTCTCCAGGCCAGAAATCTGGAGTGAGTAGCCTTTCCCTTCTCCAGGGGATCTTCCCAACCCAGGGATTGAACCCAGGTCTCCTGCTTTGCAGGTGGATTCTTTATCAGCTGAGCCACCAGGGAAGCCCAAGAATACTGGAGTGGGTAGCCTGTCCGTTCTCCAGGGGATCTTCCCGACCCAGGAATCAAACCGGGGTCTCCTGCATTGGAGACAGATCCTTTACCAACTGAGCTATGAGGGAAGCCCACAAAGTAAATTCACTTGCCTACTTTTGCCCACTTCTCACACCTTGGCAAAGAAAGCCAAGACTAGCTTGGATGCATTTCCAAGCTTTCTCCCAGGTACGCCAGGTCTAGACAGTACCCATGCCACCACGATGATGGCAATTGACCTTCATTGTGAGCTGACAACAGACATCTCTAGACATCTCAGAATCTGCTAGAGTATCCCAAAAGATTTGCAGTTTTCTGAGGCAGTTTCCCGAGGCAGTTTCCCAGGCTCTGAAAATCTAGAGGATAATTTAAAATACTTGCTGGCTTTCAGTTCCTCAGAGAAGGTCATGTTGTAGAGAGTAAGTGTAGTCACTGGCTGAGTGTTTCTTTTGTTGTCATATAAACAGGAACCTCGGAGAAGGCAATGGCACCCCACTCCAGTACTCTTTCCTGGAAAATCCCATGGATGGAAGAGCCTGTTAGGCTGTAGTCCATGGGGTCGCAAAGAGTCAGACATGACTGAGCGACTTCACTTTCACTTTTCACTTTTACGCTTTGGAGAAGCAAATGGCAACCCACTCCAGTGTTCTTACCTGGAGAATCCCAGGGACGGTGGAGCTGGTGGGCTGCCGACTATGGGGTCACACAGAGTCAGACACGACTTAGCAGTAGCAAGCAGAAACCTATTAGAGAAAAAGTACCTTTTTTTGGATGAATTGTAATGTGATTTGATAAACTGTAAGTTTATCATCATCCAATCATTTTTATTTCTCATGGTGGTTTTTTTGTTTTGGTTATTAATAATTACAACTCACTTATATTTAGAAAATACTGATGACCTGCTTTCTTCCAGGTTCCTCTGAAAATGAGATAAAGCTAGAAGAAAAGAAATCTTAACAAGTATTAAATATAATCTCATTAAGCTTTCAACTTTCTTTAGAGCTATTTTACTAGAATGACAAGTAAAAACATTTTAGCTTCATAAAGTAAATATATCTCTTCATGAAACGTATAACATTGGTGTTGACCTTAAAAATAAAAGTTATTTTACCAGCAAATGTGTGTTTATTTAGGAATAGCAGAGGAATTGCAATTTGAGACAAACAAGCTATAGTAAAAGCCGTCGACAAGGGCGCTTCCCTGGTGGTTCAGCGGTTCAGACTCTGCCTTCCAGGGTAGGGATGCTGGTTCCCTCCCTGGCTAGGAAACTACAGTCCCACCTGCCATGTGGCCAGAAGTCCAGGAAAGGTAAAGTGGAAGAAATACTGTAACAAATTCAAGAAAGACTTAAAAAAAAAAGCCGTGGACAAGTCCAGCTAATGAAGGAGGGCAACAGTATTGTGGAGAGAAAAAGGAAGTTGGGAAGGGTTGTTTTGAATAAAAATCCACTGGAGAAAAGTGACAGGAGGGAAGCGGCTGCCGCTCACGGGCGATCTGCTGGGCTGGGTGACTGACTGCTCGTGGGAGGGGCCACGTAATGTCTTTTCCTTTGGGGGGCTGTCTGTATTCTTTTGATGGTTCTCTGCAGTGATGATTCTTCTCTGTAACTGATAATTCTGAGGCAGTTTCCCAGGCTCTGGAAATCTAGAGGATAATTAGAAAAGACTTCCTGGCTTTCAGTTCCTCAGAGAAGGTCATTTCAAAGAGGTTAAATGTAGTTACATCCAGTGGTGGCTTGTGAGAGCTCCCCCTCCTGGCCTCCCAACTCCGTTTTATTGAGGTTTCTCTTTATTAATTTTCAAATCAGAAAGCCAGAGTGTTTCAAACAGACTGTAGCCAGTTTTTCTTATTACAGTTTATCCTTGAACAACACAGGTTTGAACAAGAACAGCTTCATGGTACACTTTTACACAGATTTCTTTTTCAGTAAATACCTACCATTTGTTGTTGTTTAGTTCTAAGTCGTGTCCAACTCTGCAGCCCCATGGGCTGTAGCCTGCCAGGCTCCCCTGTTCGTGGGATTTCCCAGGCAACAATACTGGAGTGGGTTGCCATTTCCTTCTCCAGGGGATCTTCCCGACCCAGGAATCAAACCCACATCTCTTGCATCTCCTGCATTGGATTGTTTCCCACCGTGCCACCGGGGAAGCCCAAAATACCTACCATAGAACCTTGCAGTCCTCAGAGGGCTGAATCTTTGAATGTGAAACAGTGGATATGGAGGCCTGACTGTAAAGTTATAGTCAGATTTTTTATTCCACTGAAGTTGGCACCCCTAAAATCCCATGTTGTTCAAGGGTCAACTGTAGTTTCCTATCTTGTAAAAGTTGGTTCTTTGGAGCCACAGCCATCAAAATATTCAAGGCAACAAAATATAAATAAATAAGGTTTGTTCCTACAGTTTTTTGCCTGAACATCAGTGAGAAATGACAACTGACAGCAAGTGGGAGGAACAGGAATTAGAGAAAACAGAACGTGATCATCCCACAAACGCCACAGCAAAGGGACCTTTTGTGAAGGAAGGGGTGAGTGCCTTCAGCACCGTATGGCAGCTAACGTTATCATGATGGCTCAAAGGACTGGGTAAACATTAAACTGTGTTCCTCATGTCAGTTTAAAGAAGGCAGGGAAGTGTTCAAATCAGTGGGTGAGCATTCACTAGGTCAGATTAAAAAAATAAAAATACTTACTAGACACTGTTTTAAAAATATGTTTTCTTTTGACAAGAAATGTAACCAGTGCAACTGTATTTAAGTATTATTTTATTATTTCTGCTGAAGGATTTCTTTTGAGGTAGCCCCAAATTTCAGAAACCGCAGCCTGTGTTGTAGCCTCTGATTGTATTCTCATGCCGCTTCAGATCTTTTTATCTAACTTTACTTGACTTTTAAATTACTTACATGCAAAACCTGTTTTGTTTCCTAAGTAATGCAACAAGTGTTGCAAAAATCTTCAGACATTTCTCTCCCCTGGGAGAAACGGCAGTGCACATGCAACCCACATGTTTCTAATTCCGCTGGCTTCCTGACTTCCCTGCCCTTTATTAAGAGGCTGAAGACCCCATCTCCTGGCTATGAGAACCCTCCCCAGCCTTTCCTAGAATTCCTCGGTACTTAAAGCATCCTTGAAATACTCATCTCCTCAGTGCGTGCCTTCTATTTTTATTATCACTACTCTTAAGTATATCGTCTGACCTACTTCATTTTTTAACTTTGTGGCTGCACTGTGCCTCGTGCGGGATCCCATTTCCCCAAACAGGACAGACCCCATGGCCTCCAAGTGGACGCGTGGGGTCTCAGCTGCTGGGCCTCCGGGGAAGCCCTCCTCACTGCTTTCTCGCCACTCTGCTCCCAGAACGGTCTGCTGCTCTCATTTCTCTCTCCCTAAACATTACGTGCCCACACCTCAGGAACAAGGATGCTATGTCAAATGGGCCTTTATCCAAGGTTTGGTGGGAGCAGAGCCGAAGTCCAGCACACAGCAGGACACAGTAGGGATCCTGAGGAATAAATTTCAGTCGGGCCGACAGGTGTCTCTGTCACCGCCTTCTTCACCCCTCTCTTCCAACAGACCTGTTGCTGTTTCTCTTCTTTCACTTTTTGATCTCTCCCTCAGAATCCCTTTCTAATTCATAATTCACCCTTTTCCTTTCTCCCCATGTGAAATTCCTCTTCTCCAAATGAAAACAACAAAAACGCCCCCTCAAACCAAGGAGGAACATGGGAAATTCTGGTCCTTTCTCACCCTGTGCAGTGTGGCTCTCGGCCCAGCTCACACTCTTGCATCCAGACTCTTGTGAGACCTCACGTTTGCATAATTTTGAAAGAGAACGGATGTACTTAAACAGACCAAAAGTTTGAAGACGTTTATCCCTTGAAAGCAAAGTGGTCTGTTGTCCTCGAGAAGTGGTCACCAGCAGAAATTTGCAATGATGGACATGGTCTGTATCCTGACTGCTCTTAGCACATGTTAAGGGGATTGTGATACATGATTGGTAATCTCAGGGTTTTTCCCTCCTGTTTGTGGCTGTCACTGAGTTGCTAAAGTGTATCCGACTCTTTGCAACCCCATGGACTGCAGCCCCCCAGGCTCCTCTGTCCATGGAATTCTCCAGGCAAGAAGACTGGAGTGGGTTGCCATTTCCTTCTCCAGGGGATCTTCAAGACCCTGGGTCTCCTGCTTGGCAGGTGAACTTTTTACCCCTGAGCCACCTGGGAAGCCCCTTTCCCTCCCAACCCAAGTACAAAATCTAGACTGCACTTATTTTTCTTAGAGTGCAACAGTTTCTCTTTAGCAAAATTAATTTAGTTTGGCATTTGAAAAAAAAACAAAAATGTGGCCAGCGGGACTGAGGAACTGAGTTTATTAATCTTAATGTTAATTAAAATTTACATAGCTAGATGTGGCTGGTGGCTATCTTGTTGGACAGCACAATTTTCTAGACAATCAACTCAAACTACAGGCAGATTTTAAAATACCATCCTCTTTTCCCAATGCGCAGAAGGAACTCTCAGCTCACTTAACTGGAATCTACAGCTTCATCAGCCGTTTCTTCTCAGTGGTAGCTGGAGCGGGGATTTAGATATCTCATTAGAGGACTCCCCTCAGCTACTACTCTCTGCATATCCCAGACCCCGGCGTGGGCTGGGATGCCCTTTTCCTCACCTGGGGACTTGCATCTGAGGCAAGCTGCCCAGATGGAGTGCCTTTTCTGGCTAAGCTTGGTGTTTATTAGCCCCTCCTACTGAAACCCTCAGCAGCTTCCCTTGCACACAGACATCACAAGTGCTGCTAGGAAAACAGAAACAGTTAAGGCAGTTGTCGATCTCGGAGGCATACGGAAGTGCCGGATCAATAGAAGCTGAAGTAGCCTAGTTTCCAAGGCAGCTCTGAAGCCGAGCTGTAGGCCTCAGGGATGCTCCCAAAGGCCCAGGCAGCCTGCACACCCTAGGCTGTCCATTACTGCAGCGAGGAGTCGTCCACGTGTAATGTTCAAAAAGCTAGAAGCACCACCCTCGCAGAATGTACTTTGACTTGCATATTTACTTAGCTCTTCAGGGACGACACGAGCAGGAGGATAGGGCTAGTTGTGAGAGCACCAGTGGAGGAGAGACGAGGCGCTTTGTCAGGCAGAGGCTAAACCAGCCACTGCCTGTGCTGTGCTGTCACTTCAGTCGTGTCCGACTCTTTGCAGCCCCATGGACTGTGGTCCTCCAAGCTCTTCTGCCCATGGGATTCTCCAGGCAAGAATCCTGGAGTGGGTTGCCATTTCCTTCTCTGGGGATCTTCCCCTCCCAGGGATTGAACTGATGTCTCTTAAGTCTTTGCATTGGCAGGTGGATTCTTTCCCACTAGCACTACCTGGGAAGCCCATGTCCCTGCCCTAGAGAACAATAAATTCCCTGGACTCAACTGATGGACCAGTACTTAAGACTTCACCTTCCAACGCAAGGATATGGGTACGCTTCCTGGTTGGGAAGCTAAGATCCCACACGCCTCACAGCTAAGGAACCAATACATAAAGCAGAGACAATACTGTAAGAAATTCAATAAAGACTTTGAAAATGGTTCACATTAAAAAAAAAAAGGGACGTTCTTCTATAGAAATAAATCATCCTTGGAGAGGCCCTCTAGACATTGCTCCTGTAAAATATGTAAAGGATGTTGATACATAGACATCTTTTTATCTCATTCTCAGGTTTTAGATAGTTTAAACTGAACTGTACCCACGGAGTCAGGACACCTGGCTCAAAATGTAGAGAGTGGAATTGTAGCCTATTGCTTACATTTACAGTGATGGATGCTTACAGGGTCATGATAATGATAATAACAATTACAATCACATTCATTAGTCTTTTGATGCTTAGAGCCAACCTAACAGTAGACATGAAAGTTAATTATTATTGACAGAACAGAATGAAAAAAACCCTGTTAACTTTGTCAGTGCAAAGTAAAGGTACAGACAGATCTTGGAAAGTAGAACTGGTTGGAGTCAGAGGAAAAACCAGAGGCTTAATAGTCTCAGTGGGAGGAAATGTTGATAGTTAGTTGATGGTGCATGAAATAGAGACTTGTGTCCATTATTTGCAGACAATCACAAAACCAAGTCTAGTATAACTTCACATTGGGAAAGGGGAGGAGAAGTAGGGAAATGAGTTCAGTGGAGTTCCATTTCTGAATTTTTATCCTAAGGAACCTATCACTACGTGTGCCTGGTAGATGACTAGCTCTGTTATTGGCTACATCCTGCTGTCTTCAGATGCCAGGCCCTGCTAGAACTGGACACATAAAACAAAACAAAAAACGTGGCATGTCACTCTTCCATCCACTGAGGTGCACCCAGGCGTCTCGGTCTGATGTTGCAGGCCCTTGGCATGCAGCCCGCGGTGTCCTTCCCCCGCCCCAGCCCCGCTCTGTTTCCTGTGATAGGGAAGCAGTGGGTTGTGCTTCTTGTGGGGCCAGGCACCCCCTGGGCAGTGGGTCTGGGGGACCGAAGGAGGCCTCAGAGAGCAAGCCCCCTTTGGGTTGGGTGAGTCCATCAGTGAATCGAAGCACAGCTGAGATGAGGGAAGGGTCCGCCCTTGTGCAGGGGCCCGGGTGTGGGATGCAGGGTGGTTTGTGCAGCCGCTGTCAGGGAGGGTGAAGGCAGGAGCTTCAGCTGCAGAGATGAGCAGTGTCCCCCCAGAAATGCTCTACTCTCCAGAAAGGCACTGGCGCTAGATCCTGAAAGCACTGTGAATCGTTTTGTGCGTGTGTGTTTTAAGCAGGAAAAGAGTAAGGTCTGAATACGACCGAAAAGTGGATATGCCTGATTACTTGTGACTGGGAATGTAGAGGTGGGATTGAATGACTAGCTGAACAGTCATTTAGACACAGAGGACATCACAGAAGAGGTTCAGGGTGGAGATGAATTAGAAGATTTCCTAACCCATGGGTGTAGAAGGTAAGGAAGAGTAAGGAGGGTGAAACATGATTGGGATTTCTAGTCCAAGAACCTGGTGGGTTCTGATGCTGGCAAAGAGAGGGCCAGAGAATGGGTAATTATGGATGTACTAATGTGGTTCTTCTTCCTAAAATGAACAGTATTTATCATTATATGTCCTGTTGTACCCAAGAAACGGCTTGCATGTATAGAAATCACCTAGGTTTTAGTTAAAAATAAATTGCTCAGAAAGGGAGTTGACAAACATAATAAATTACCCAAGAGGGTGAACAAATGGAGACATTCTATTCCTTTCTCCACCCTCCACTCCCAGGGCCATTGTTGGCATCCTGGCGGGAGTAGGCATCGTGAGTGGGGGCATGATGTATAAACAGAAATCTGAGAAGTAGGCAGAAGCCTCATCATGTACAGCAGTTCTGAAAGTGTCATCCCCAAACAAGCATTATCAGCATCACCTAGAACCTTACTACAAATGTAGACTCTAGAGACTCCCCCAGTCGTCCACTGGTTAAGAATCTGCCTGGCAATGCAGGGGACACCAGTTCAGTCCTTGCCGGGGAACTAAAAGTCCACGTGCTCCAAGCCACTAAGAGCCCGTGCACCCAACACAGCCAGAAATAATGCTTTTTTAAGAAAAGAAATAAATGCAGATTCTCAGGCCCATCTCATAGACACTCTGGGGATGGGTCCAGCAGCATATGTTTTAACACGTCCTTCAAGAGACTTGGACACACACTTGAGTGTGAGACTCAGAGGTTGTAAGATGGGGATGGGGAGCTTGGATTTCTTCCTGAGTGTTATGGGAAGCTGTTTTCAACAAGGACTGATGTGCTCTGGTTTACGTTCCGGTAACAGTTTAGCTGTGCAGAGAATGGATTTATAAGGGGAGAGGGAGGGCACTTGGGATCCAGAGTCAGGTTCAAGAACACCAGAAGTCTGATTTAAGGAAGGTGAGTTGGAGTCTTAGTTCTTCCTCTTACTGGGTGTTTCCACACAGGCAATTCTCTTCACATCTCAGTGCTAAACAAGGGGAGCTAGGAAGACAGAAGTGTCTGGAGAGTGTGCGCTTCACCTGGGGAGTCTCTGAGGTCCCTCCCGCCGCCCTCACAGTCGGCCTGCTGTCATCGCCTTGTGGCTTCTTCCCCATTTGATGGAACAAGTGCCTCCAGAGCCTGACCGCTCAATCCCTTAATCCTGCTGCAACAAAGCTGTGGGAACTATTGTCAGTCAGGCTTTTTGCAAGAACACCCAGGCCTGTTCCTTCCTCTTGACCAGCCTTTGAAACAACCTTGCTGATAATGTCATTTGTGCCCTCAAACTACCAGAGCTTAGAGCCCATTAGCAACCAGAGCAGAAGGTCTTTAATCAAAGGTCTGTATCGTTTGGCAAGTTCTTGGAAATAAGTGGACTGGAAGGCAAAAGAATCTGATTGGAGCCTTGACCCTGACATTTACAAGTTACAACCTTGGGCCAGTCCTTTCATCTGTCTCTGTGGGCTTCTAGGAGTAGAAAATTGTGGGAAGGTAAGTACCTGGTGAAACTAATGCAAGATCAAGGTATTTTAGTCAGGTTTGTGCAGACTCATCTTGGTGCTGACTTTCTGTGTTCTTCATGACCACAAAACTCCCTGGAGCTAGGCTCCATGGAAGTCCTTATTTCTCAGAAGTTTCTGCTTTTAATTAGATGAGGGAAGCTCTGACAAGGCTTCTTTCTGCACCTGTTGATTTTCATTTGCTTTCGGCTCAGAATAATCCATTTGTGAAGGGGCATATATTGGGATGGCATGTTCTAACATCTTTCAGTGGTTTCAGACAGCAGCCATTTATTAATAAGGATACATAAGAATGAATAGCGTGTTAATTTTTATGGTCATTTCTTAATTATAGCCTTTGATTCTGCAGGTTAGCCATCTGGGCTGGACTGGGCGCACTCAAATGTTTGCTGGTCCAACTGGGGGGGGCCGATTGATTTAAAATGGTCTAAAGGACCATCTCATCTCCACCCTACCTAGTCTGTCAACTTCCTGCAAGCAGATGGGACAGGCTGTTTCCTGCTTGTGTCTGCTGACTGCTGTAGACCAAAGCAGGTGGGGACCTTGGAAGGGGCTGCCACGTCACCTTGCAAGGAGTGTATTTTCAGGGAAGGGTGAAGGGATATGGCCCTCTCTGCAATCAACCACCGTTATCGTAGGTAGTCTTTATGTAGTTAGCCATTTCACATTGGAAATGCATAGAACACACTTTTTCTGAAAAGGACTAGATATTATATATTTCAAGTTTTGCAAAGTCAAACGGTCTTTGTCATGACTATTTTGTAGCATGGCAGCAGTCATAGAACGTTCAACAGTCCATAGATGAGTGAATGGGCTAAGTTCCAAGAAAAGTTTATTTTCAAAAGCATGGGCTATGGTTTGCAGACACCTAGCTTAAAAGACAAATAAGGATACATAGGAATGAATAGCACATTAATTTTGATGGTCATGATGATACTTTCAGTTTTGGGTAATTACTTTTAGCTCCATCATTTTCCCTTATGAATGCCTTATTAAATTTTCAGTTTAGTCATCCTCAACTTCTTTTTTTCTCTGTAATTACGTCAGCTTTTGCTGCATAATCAATTACCCTTGTCTTTCTTTTCTAAGATGCTGTAGTTGTGTTTGTCTCACTTTTATATTTTTTTGCCTCTCTGTGAGGTTTCTTTGGGTTTATATTTCTTCATTTGTTCACTGAGGTAGAAGATAACTGTATTCTCTGGAGGAATAGAATCATCTCACCCGTGAAACAGCGTCTGAGTCAGTCTCATGGAAAACTCTAATACTGGAGATTCATGCTCTTCAAGGGCGCAGGAAAGACTTATTTATGGGAAGATGAGACACACGTCCACTAGGAAACTAGAGGAGGAGATCTGGGCTGGCTTGATTTTTAAGGAGTCTTGATGTATAAGGAGCTGTTGAAAACAAAATGTATCAATACAACACGAGAAGAAATAAATCATAAGTATGCGAAGAGCGAACTCACTGGAAAAGACCCTGATGCTGGGAATGACTGAAGGCAAAAGGAGAAGAGGGCAGCAGAGGATGAGACGGTTGGATAGAATCACTGCCTCGATGAGCTTGGGCAAACGGCGGGAGACGGTGAGGGACAGGGAGGCCTGGTGTGCTGCAGACCATGGGGCTGTAAAGAGTCTGACATGACTTAGCAACTGAACAACAACAACAAAATAAAATATAAGGAGCTAGTTACTTAGATTTCTAGAGTATCACTGTGCTATGCTAAAGGACTTAGTTAAAATTCAGTGGCTAAAATGACCGTGCTTGTTTATTTCTTTTAACATGTTTTAAAATTGAAATATAGTTGATTTACAGTGTCATGTTAGTTTCCTGGGGACAGTGCTAGTTTGGGTTTTTTTGCCTTTTCCTATCTGACGTGTGAATAGGAAAGGGCACCGTGTTTGCTCCTTCAAGCCTTGTTTACGGCTGCAGGGGAGCGGGAGCTCAGTGTGTGCCCGGGTGGCCTTTAATTAGGGCTGATAGGTGCAGCCTGTGGTTCTCCAGGCTGATGGTGAAGGGGCCCCAAGGACATCCTGGCGGCATTCTCTTCGGGATGGCTTTCTGTTCATGCGTGTGGCCTGGCCATTAAGTTAATAAGAGTTCATCCAAGTATGAACGAATGAACAGTCAAATGAAATATACAGCATATTTTAAAGTGAATCATTTTGAAGTCCCTTCTCAAGTAAGAAAATGGCCTTTCTTTAAGCTCAATTTCTTGTGAATTCCCTCATCCTAAAAATGGTGATGAACGTTTTTGTTGTTACTTCTGGTTTGGTTGTTTTTATGGAAGACATGTTTCATTGCTTATGTTCTCTGAGAAAGAGCAGTAAGTGATGTTGAAGCAGGGGCTTAGTTCCTTGCCCAGGAATTGATCCTGTGTAGTCTGAATGAAAACCAGAAATTCTAGTAGCTAGTCCACCAACGGGTTAGAGGCTAGAAGGAAAGTGGTCCTGGCTCTTGCCCCATTTGAAATCAAGAATGTTTCAAGGAGGCAAAAGCTATAAAAATGGGTACAAAGTTTATTATTAGCACAGCACAACTTGTGGGAATGCACACAGGGAAATAGTCTATTTAAGACAGAATCAGACTTCCCTGACAGTGCTGCTGCTGCTAAGTCACTTCAGTCGTGTCTGACTCTGTGCGACCCCATAGACGGCAGCCCACCAGGCTCCCCAATCCCTGGGATTCTCCAGGCAAGAACACTGGAGTGGGCTGCCGTTTCCTTCTCCAATGCATGAAAGTGAAAAGTGAAAGTGAAGTGACTCAGTCGTGTCCGACTCTCTGCAACCCCATGGACTGCAGCCCACCAGGCTCCTCCATCCATGGGATTTTCCAGGCAAGAATAATGGAGTGGGTTGCCATCCCCTGATAGTGAGTGGTTAAGAATACGCCTGCCAGTCCAGGGTTCACCGGTTCCATCCCTGGTCTGGGAAAATCCCACATGCTTCCGAGGAACTAATCCCGTGTGCCGCAACGCCAGAGCCCATGTGCTGCAGCTACGGAAGCCTGCAGGCCAAGAGCCTGTGCTCTGTGCAGCGAAGAGAAGCCACTGCAGTGAGAAGCCCACACCTGCAGTGGCGTAGCACCTGCTTGCTGCAGCTAGAGAAAGACCGTGCACAGTAACAAAGACCCAGCGCAGCCAAAAATAAATACCTGCTGAAAACCTTAGTAACCAAAGACCAGAGCACACATGCACAGACCAGAAACTCACACCCAGAGAGAGAGCAGGGGCGTCCTCCCTAATGAGGGGGAGCCCAGCAGAGGAGCATTTAAATCATTTATGTATGACGGTTCTTCTGTCTTTGTTTACCTTTGTACAGTTATCTCACTTCTTTTTCACACCTGACCTGTCCTCAGGCCCTCCCTAAGATGCGTGAGCCTGTTTCTGCCAAGAGGGATTCCGGTGCAGAGGCCGATAGGAAGCTTGACCTCACTTACTATGGGGTGGCGCCCCCTCCTTTCTGACCCCCAAGGACCTTTCTGTGCAGTCAGGGAGGTTTCCTTGACTTCGTAAGTGGTCGTCTCTTCAGTCCAGCTGTCCTCAGTCCTTTATTGTGCCCATCTTTGCATGAAATGTTCCCTTGGTATCTCTAATTTTCTTGAAGAGATCTCTAGACTGTCCCATTCTATTGTTTTTTTCTATTTCTTTGCATTGATCACTGAGGAGGGCTTTCTTATCTCTCCTTGCTATTCTTTGGAACTCTGCATTCAAATGGTTATATCTTTCCTTGTCTCCTTCGCCTTTTGCTTCTCTTCTTTTCAGAGCTATTTGTAAGGCCGCCTCAGACAACCATTTTGCCTTTTTGCATTTCTTTTTCTTGGGGATGGTCTTGATCACTACCTTCTGTACAATGTCACAAACCTCCATCCATAGTTCTTCAGGCACCCTGTCTATCAGATCTAATCCCTTGAATTGAATTTGTCACTTCCACTGTATAATCGAAAGGGATTTGATTTAGGTCATACCTGAATGGTCTAGTGGTCTTCCCTACTTTCTTCAATTTAAGTCTGAAATTGGCAATAAGGAGTTTATGATCCGAGCCACAGTCAGCTCCTGGTCTTGTTTTTGCTGACTGTATAGAGCTTCTCCATCTTTGGCTGCAAAGAATATAATCAATCTGATTTCAGTATTGACCATCTGGTGATGTCCTTGTGTAGAGTCGTCTCTTGTGTTGTTGGAAGAGGGTGTTGCTATTACCAGTGCATTTTCTTGCATTTCTCTGTTAGCCTTTGCCCTGCTTCATTTTGTACTCCAAGACCAAATTTTCGCATTACTCCAGGTATTTCTTGAAACATTTATTTGTAAATATGTGTGACTAGGAGAAGAAAAAGAGAAAACTGCCTACCTATTGAAAAAAAAACTTTCTGAAGTTCATTAATGAAAGCTGTTTAACTCTTTTAGTCATCCATTTGCTTTATCTATTTTAGACCACAGTTATTATATTACTACAGCCAGGAGTTCTTAATTTGATTCTGTTAAAGAAATTACAAATATAAATATTTTTCATATATTTTCCCCTAAGAGCAAATAAGCACTGCTAAAAGCCCTGATACCTCTACGTTATGACCAGTGAAAATCACCATTTAAGGTTAAAAACTTTTCATTAACTCTAAATTTTGGGGGGGAAACCCCACACAACTAGATAAAAAATACTATGAATGAAAGGTAATTTTACATTTTTTACTGAAATCTTTTATTTCTTACTATTTAAATTTACAGTAACTTTTTTGTTAAAAATTTTATGAAGTATAGTTGACTTGCAGTGTGAATTTATTTTTTATTTAGCTTTTAATTAACATGGAACTCTGACTCACAGTGTTGTGTTAGGTCCAGGTGTACAGCTGAGTGAGTCGATCAAACACACACATATTTCCATTCTTTTTCAGATTCTTTCCCTATATAGGTTATCACAGAATAATGAGCAGCGTTTCCGGTGCTGTTACATTTCCTTTCAATAAATAGAAATAGACATAAAATATCCTCAAAAGGGAAGCTTGTAACTGATCCTGAATGTTGATTCTGATAAATTAATAAAAACACACTAATTATAATAATGTGTGCCAAATCAGTTCAGTTGTGTTCAACTCTTTGCAACCCTATGGACTGTAGCCCACCTGGCTCCTCTGTCCATGGGATTCTCCAGGCAGGAACACTGCACTGGGCTGTGACCCTCCTCTAGGGGATCTTCCTGACCCAGGGGTCAAACCCAGCTCTCTTATGTCTCCTGAATTGGCAGGCAGGTTCTTTACCACCAGCATCACCTGGTAAGCCTACTAATTATAATAAGTAGTTTTTAAACTACTTATTCTTAAAACCATAAATAATAATCAATTGCTCTGAAATCCTGCCGCATCAAAACGTTTGATGAAGCAGATGGACTGAGCCAGATAGCTTACCAGGCATCTAAGCCAGCATCTTCTTTCTGCAAAGAGCCGCTGAGGACCATTTGGTGCTCCTCTCTAGCTGCAGACGGTGCTTTTCCAAGTACCTAAAAGGGCAGGCGAGTCTCTCAACTTTGGATACTCACCAGAGCCAAGTTGCCAGGATATTGCTCCCAGATAAAGAGAGGGTTTGTATTAAGTGGTAGTTCAGGTTAAATCTTTGCCAGAGAGCTCTTTCTTGAAGAGTTTGAAACACACATAGTTGGTTAAGGGCATGGCTTTGGAGTTAAACAGAAATAGCTTCAATTCAACTTTGCTGCTCAAGATATCTGACCAGGAGCCAGTCTTTAACTCACTTGGAACTAAGCTTTCTTGTCTTTAAAATGGGGGTGATAATACCTACCCCACTGCACCATTGTGAGGAAGTAAGTTAGATGTATCTTTTTAGAATGTAGTTAGAGTATAGCCCTCTTCTGCTTTAAAACGTCAGTGGCTTCCTACCTTATTCAGAATAATTTCCAGAGTGATCCTTGTCTGTTCACAGGTTCCCTACACAGCCCCTGTCGCTTCACTGTACCACTGATGTTTCCTGGAAACATGAGGGCCTTTGTACTTTGCAGCATCTGCTCTGACTGTTCTTCCCCATGCATCATCAGTCCTCATAGCTTGCTTCTTCATTTCATTCCAGTCCTCCCCAAGTTCACCTCATCCAAAGAACTTCATGACCACCTTACTTAAAAAACGTGCACACGTGCACACACACATACACACACATACTTTTTTTTTTCATTTATTTTTATTAGTTGGAGGCTAATTATTTCACAGCATTGCAGTGGGTTTTGTCATACATTGACATGAATCAACCATGGAGTTACATGTATTCCCCATCCCGATACCCCCTCCCACCTCCCTCTCCACCCGATTCTTCTGGGTCTTCCCAGTGCACCAGGCCCGAGCACTTGTCTCATGCATCCCACCTGGGCTGGTGATCTGTTTCACTATAGATAATATACATGCTGTTCTCTCGAAACATCCCACCCTCGCCTTCTCCCACAGAGTCCAAAAGTCTGTTCTGTATATCTGTGTCTCTTTTTCTGTTTTGCATATAGGGTTATCATTACCATCTTTCTAAATTCCGTATATATGTGTTAGTATGCTGTAATGGTCTTTATTTTTCTGGCTTACTTCACTCTGTATAATGGGCTCCAGTTTCATCCATCTCATTAGAACTGATTCAAATGAATTCTTTTTAATGGCTGAGTAATATTCCATGGTGTATATGTACCATAGCTCCCTTATCCAGTCATCTGCTGATGGGCATCTAGGTTGCTTCCATGTCCTGGCTATTATAAACAGTGCTGTGATGAACAGCGGGGTGCACGTATCTCTTTCAGATCTGGATTCCTCAGTGTGTATGCCCAGAAGTGGGATTGCTGGGTCATATGGCAGTTCTATTTCCAGTTTTTTAAGAAATCTCCACACTGCTCTCCATAGCGGCTGTACTAGTTTGCATTCCCACCAACAGTGTAAGAGTGTTCCCTTTTCTCCACACCCTCTCCAGCATTTATTGCTTGTAGACTTTTGGATAGCAGCCATCATGACTGGCGTGTAATGGTACCTCGTTGTGGTTTTGATTTGCATTTCTCTGATAAGGAGTGACATTGAGCATCTTTTCATGTGTTTGTTAGCCATCTGTATGTCTTCTTTGGAGAAATGTCTGTTTAGTTCTTTGGCCCATTTTTTGATTGGGTCATTTATTTTTCTGGAATTGAGCTGCAGGAGTTGCTTGTATATTTTTGAGATTAATCCTTTGTCTGTTGCTTCATTTGCTATTATTTTCTCCCAATCTGAGGGCTGTCTTTTCACCTTACTTATAGTTTCCTTTGTTGTGCAAAAGCTTTTAAGTTTCATTAGGTCCCATTTGTTTATTTTTGCTTTTATTTCCAATATTCTGGGAGGTGGGTCATAGAGGATCCTGCTGTGATTTATGTCGGAGAGTGTTTTGCCTGTGTTCTCTTCTAGGAGTTTTATATTTTCTGATCTTACATTTAGATCTTTAATCCATTTTGAGTTTATTTTTGTGTATGGTGTTAGAAAGTGTTCTAGTTTCATTCTTTTACAAGTGGTTGACCAGTTTTCCTAGCACCACTTGTTAAAGACGTTGTCCTTTTTCCATTGTATATCCTTGCCTCCTTTGTCAAAGATAAGGTGTCCATAGGTTCATGGATTTATCTCTGGGCTTTCTATTCTGTTCCATTGATCTATATTTCTGTCTTTGTGCCAGTACCATACTGTCTTGATGACTGTGGTTTTGTAGTAGAGTCTGAAGTCAGGCAGGTTGATTCCTCCAGTTCCATTCTTCTTTCTCAAGATTGCTTTGGCTATTCGAGGTTTTTTGTATTTTCATACAAATTGTGAAATTATTTGTTCTAGTTCTGTGAAAAATACTGTTGGTAGCTTGATAGGGATTGCATTGAATCTATAGATTGCTTTGGGTAGAATAGCCATTTTGACAATATTGATTCTTCCAATCCATGAACATGGTATGTTTCTCCATCTGTTTGTGTCCTCTTTGATTTCTTTCAGCAGTGTTTTATAGTTTTCTATGTATAGGTCTTTTGTTTCTTTAGGTAGATATACTCCTAAGTATTTTATTCTTTTTGTTGCAATGGTGAATGGTATTGTTTCATTAATTTCTCTTTCTGTTTTTTCATTGTTAGTGTATAGGAATGCAAGGGATTTCTGACACACACATACATTTTAGACTTTTGATCTTCACATTATCCATTCCTGATAAATCATTTATTTGCCTAAAGTGTTCTTTGTCAAAATCCCCCCTAGAATATAAAGCCAGAGAGAGAGCCATTGTTTTTATTTACCGTTTTGTCCCAGGCCGGGAACTCATTCAACTCGGATATTTAATAAGCATCTCTGATGATCTAGCAATTCAATGCTTACATATCTGGGATTCAAAGTGCTTGTTATTTGTTTCCTAATATTTCTGAAAAAGTTCCTAAGGACGTTCAAAGGTCCTAAGAAACCAGAACCTGAGCTCCTTTAGGAGGACCTGGAGAAGGGTTAGCCAGAGATCCCCTCTGTGGCAGCCGTGGGGCTGTGCCCTTTACATTTCCCTGGAAGACAAAACCATCCCCGAGTGCAGGCAGTGGATAGCCTCCAACTGCAGCGCTCTCAGTCCTGCAACTGTCAGCAGCAGCTCAGGCCGATGGATGGAGTCACCGAGCTGCTCCAGCTGAGGTTCCTCTGGCAGGCGGTCCTTGCTCCAGGCTCCGTCTGCCTGGTAGAGATGCTCTCGGAGTGTGCCACATCTGAGACCCTTCCTCCCCAGACCTCTTCCTCACCTCTCCTTTCACGGGTGCCTCGTGGTGTGCAGGCCCTCCCTGCCTGCTCCTGCGTCTTCTCCTGCTTCTCTCTAGAGGCGTTTCCTGTAATCCATCTCCTACTCTCCCAAGTGCCTCTTGGTGCCTGTCCCGAGATGACCCAGCTCCTGCAGCAGTCCCTCTGTCAGGGCAGGAGGATCACGGGCAAACCTTCAGACTGCAGTTTTCTGAAGCCAAGTCTTGCTCAGAATTCCCTCGGTTGGTAGCGATGGTCTTCCTTTGCCTGTTCCAGTGATTTCTGGAGCTCTTGGAGACACGATAAAAAGTGGTAGAGTCAGGATTGACTCTTAGGGCCTGTGGGGACTGTGTACCCTTGAAACCTACACATAAGCTATGTCAGAAGATAAAAATGGGAAAGGAACAACATCCCATGTGGCTAATATCAAGAAAAAGCATTTTTACAAGCTGGACTATTTAAGTGGGCCATGTTGACATTCAGAGGGAAATTCCATAGACGTCATTTGAGATTCCTTTCCTTTCAGCGACTCTATTCAACATGGACTGCCGACTCGTACTTGGCCATCGTTCAGAATATTATTTCTTGATCAGTCTCTTCAGATATATATGTCTTGAATGTTACTAGATGTTTAATCCCTTAATCATTGTAGTTTATTATTCTGGAACTGATTGTGTTTTTATTAGAAGTGGTTTACTGAAGAGAAGGATTTATAGTCATGTTTCAAGCACTTCTGCAAAGCACAAAGAATTTTTTCTGCAGGGGGAGATGTTGAAGAAAATGTTATTCATGACATTTGTTAAAAAAAAATAAGATAGACTTCCCAGGTGGTCCAGAGGTGAACACTCTACATTTCCAATGCAGCAGGTGTGGGTTTGATCCCTGGTAGGGGAACTAAGATTCCACATGCTGTGAAGAGTGTCCAAAAAATAAAAATTAAAAAAATAATCAGACAGACTGCATTCAGGAGACCACTACACAGGGAGTTTGCAGGAGAGTAGAGACACTGAGCCCAACTTTGAAAATAAAAAATAAAAAGGAATTTGTAGCCAAGGAGCCGGTAGGGTGGTCAGTGGGTGGAAAATTGCTAAGAGGAAGCATCCAGGGTAAGGAGAGATTTTGGCTAAACCACCTGAGTAGAGTTCCTGCTGCAGGCAAGCCAGGGTGATCAGACATTGCCTGGGAGGCGGTGGAGGTTGGAGAACCAGGTCAGATATAAAGGCTGATCAGAACCTGAGGGTGGGGGATTCTGGCTAAAGCAGCTCAGCAGGATTCTTGCTAACGCTGGGCAGTGTAAAGACAGACGTGGAAGTCCAGAACTCAAAGCCTGGCTGGGAAGGAGGTTCAGAGGGGCCTGATTGGAGTCGGCTCAAGCAGAGAATCTCTGCAGTGGGACATGGGGCAGGGGTAGCTGGGGGGTGATGGTGACATATAAATTTGTTGTAAATGTTTGTTACAAAAGCAATTCTTTTCCTCCCTGGCTCCCAATAAATTGGTCTTTACTTTCCTCCTTATAATTACTATAGCAACTGTTTTGACTAACATGACAGTTTTTCTGCCCAAGAAAGAGACTTTCTTGAGTGACCACCCACTTCATCTAAAAGCATATCTTGTTGACTTTCTTCTTTCTGCAATCTGAAAGGCAGTTGCCAAATACCTTAGGAAGAATTTCTTCAAGTGGTGTCTGGCAAGCCTCAGGGAGCCTGTCCAGCACCCCGCGGCAACACAAGAGCCCTCTCAGAGTCTGAGGGTTCAGGTTGGACCTCCAGATGCCCTCAACAGAGTGCTTCCAGGAGACAGAGGAAGACAGATACAGAGTTTGGTGTCTCAAACGGGCAGACCTTAAAAAGTTAAGACCCAAAGATTCAACATCTTTATCTGGAAGTAAAAGAAAGTAGAGATTCCTAACTATTCAGGACCATGAAACGAGCAGACAAAAATAGAATTTGACTCTTCCAGGCAGTTCATTTAAGCAATACCTTCTTCTTCCCAAATTTAGATCCTAGTTGAGTTGACCAGCTTCTCACAGAGCCAAGGACAGGTCAGAGCCCTTGTTAATAACAAGCACCATCAGGCCAAGTTTCAGTTCGTTTTGAAAAGAGGACATAAAAAAATCAGGAAAGACTCTGTGCCTTCGTCTTGCTGGTTTTCAGCAGCCTTCAACAACTCTCCCCCACCAAGCCAGGTCACTTTGAAAGGTGATGACGATCTTCGTTTCTGAGGGCAGAATAAGTTGACATGAGGGGCCTAAGTCCTGCCACCTGTTGTCAGAATAAAGATTCACTGTATGCCATTGTGTCATTCCTGAGATCGCCTTTCTAAATGCTTGTGGTTGGTTACTGAGGGGGAGAACTTTTCATTTCTGTTTCTGTGGATGGATGTAGACAAGATAGACAGCCACTTTAGCACCTGTAATACTTGCTGAACAACCTCTTGATTGCGCTCACAGCCCAAGAGCGTGGTCAGAGGACACACACAGAGGACACACAAGACAGACTCCAACACAGAGACTGCCTCCTCTGGTCACTGCTCGCCCACAGTCCCGGGCAGAAGGAAGAACTAGACCTATGTTCTGATGGCTGGACGTGGGCTGAAGCTGGCTGGGGCACAGAAAAACCACAGTCTGACCAGACTTCCAGTGAGCCTCGCTCAGCAGCTCTGGGCTACCTTCATGCACAGACCCCTAGATATGCGTCAGGGGAAGAGCGCAGAGGGTATCGCTGCTCACCCTGGAGGCCACGTGACAGAGGTGCTCTCACCACCTCCGTGCAGACGTGGACGTGATCCTGCTGCTTAATTTCTGTGTCCTCCTGAGTGACTTGCTAACCTCACAGAAAATCTATCAGGTCGGGGTGGTGGCATTTACTATGTTTGTTTCTTGGATGCTCCCCCATAATCAGTTCTAACAGCATGAGTCACAGTGATAATGAGCAATAATGTACTGAGTGCAGGTTATTTATCAAGCCCAGCAGTGCCCACAGGTGGCCTGTGAGATGTTATTGTTGAGGTTGCTTCCCTGCTTTTGGAGATGAAGAGACAGAGCTCAAATAAGCCTATGAGTGTCCAGCCACCTTTGGATCAGGTCTGTTGGACCAATGTAACATGTTAAACCAATGGAACATGCCCAGTAGTTTTGAGTGTTCATGAAATGAGTTTTGGACTTATTTATGCATTTTTCTTCCACATCCCAAAGTCAGCTGTGATGCAGAAATTGTTAGTGTTCAGTCACTAAATCGTGTCCAACTCTTTGGGACCCCATGAATTGCAGCATGCCAAGCTTCCCTGTCTTTCACTATCTCCCAGAGCTTGCTCAAACTCATGTCCATTGTGTCAGTGGTGCCATCCAACCATCTAATTCTCTCTCTGTCACCCCCTTTTCTTCCTGCCCTCAATCTTTCCTAGCATCAGGGTCTCTTCCAATGAGTCAGCTCTTTGCATCAAATGGCTAAAGTACTGGAGCTTCAGCTTCAGCATCAGTCCTTCCAATTAATATTTAGGGTTAATTTCATTTAGGATTGACTGGTTTGATCTCATTGCAGTCCAAGGGACTCTCAAGAGTCTTCTCCAACACCACAGTTTGAAAGCATCAGTTCTTATGGTCCAACTCTCACATCCATACACATGACTACTGCAAAAACCATATTTTTGACTATATGGACCTTTGTCAGCAAAGTTGATTTCTCTGCTTTTTAATATGCTGTCTAGATTATGTCATAGCTTTTCTTCCAAGAAGCAAGTGTCTTTTAATTTTGTGGCTATGGTCACCCTCCCCAGTGATTTTAGAGCCCAAGAAAATAAAATCTGTCACTCTTTCCACTTTTTCCATATCTATTTGCCTTGAAGTGATAGGACCGGATTCCATGATCTTAGTTTTTTGAATGTTGTTTTAAGCCAGCTTTTTCACTCTTCTCTTTCATCCTCATCAAGAGGCTCTTTAGTTCCTCCTGACTTTCTGCCATTAGAGTGGTATCATCTGCATATTTGCAGTTGTTGATATTTCTCCTGGCAATCTTGATTCCAGCTTGTGATTCATCCAGCCCAGCATTTCGAATGATGTGCTCTGCATTTAAGTTAAATAAGCAGGGTGACAATATACAGCCTTGACATACTCCTTTCCCAATTCTGAACCAGTCCATTATGCCATGTCTAATTCTAACTGTTGCATCTTGTCATACATACAGATTTCTCAGGAGACAGTAAGATGGTCTGGTATTCCCATGTCTTTAAAAATTTTACACAGTTTGTTGTGATCCACACAGTCAAAGGCTTTAGCATAGTCAATGACACAATGGTGTTTGAAATCGTCTTGCTTTTTCTATGATCCAACGGATGTTGGCTATTTGATCTCTGCTTCCTAGGCCTCTTCTAAATCCAGCTTATTCATCTGCAAGTGCCACTAGATAAACTGCATTAGGGATTTAAGTTGAAGACAGGGGGGACAAAGTGGAAAAGTAAATAAAATTAGGGACAAAATTAGGAGGCAACCACTCTATGGGCAACAAAAATGCACCTTAAATTGAAAGAAGTGAACTGCAAATTTGCTTTTGATCCTGGTGGCCAGAGCAGTGCAGGAAAGAGAAACAGTTTTAGGATATAAAATATCAGATTACAAGGAAAGCAATGAATCAGACAAAATAAATTTTCTTTGTGCCAGGATCCAAGAAAAATTTCTGATAACCCTTTACAACAACCCAGTAATAAATATGGTCCATACAGTTGATAGAGTTTACAAGAGAATGCTTGAGAAATGTGGTAACTAGAACTGAAGCATTCCTGAAGCCCTTCTGATCCGAGAGATGGTTACTGGCCTTCGGGGGTGGGGCAGCCAAGCGTCCCTCTGATGTGACACTGAGCAGTTCCCTGGACCCACTCCAGACAATGTCGCTGTCTCACTTACGGGTCTCAGGGCAGAGGTGATGCGAAGGCGTGCTCCGGTGAGGCCCGCCGTCTCAGCCCTGCCTCACTGGCTACACGACCCTGGGAAAGACCCTTCATTTCTGCGCCCCAATGGCCTCCTCTGTAAAATGGGAATATTAAGGGCTCCTCCCTCATGGGAAGTTGGGAGGGTAATAAGTCAGCGTGTACAAAGTGCTCCAGACGTTGCGCAGTGCTGAATGAGAACTGTTTGGTGGTAGCAGTTTACAGTGTGATTTATACTTGGAAGGCCCCTCACGGTCTTTCCCTGACCGCGACTGCGCTCGTCTCTCTCCAGCCATAACAAAGCTCTCTTCTCTTCCTCCGCTTTTATCAAACCAGGGGACAAGGAGCCCCATGTTTTCCTCAAGGTGGAGCCCACCAACGCAGTGTTCCTTCACTGACAGTCCAAAAGCCCGTTGACTTTAAGCAGAGGAGGACCTCCTCCGTCAAGGCTGGCAGAGTCGAACAGAAACAGGCTTCAGACTCAGAGAAACCAGTTTGAACTGACCCTCCTCCAAACATTTCCCCACCCCCTCATTTCTAAAAACTGCATGTCTGATACGGTAACCACCAGTCATACGTGGCTGTTTAAATGAGACTGAAGAATTCAGTGTCTCTGTCACATGAGCTGTACTGACACATAGCTATAAGGTTTCACCGCCCCACGTGGCTCTGTGGCTTCTGGGCTGGGCTGTGTCATCTGGCTCATTGGTGTCATCACAGGAAGTCTGTTGCAGAGTGTTGTTGCAGAGGAGCCCTGAATTACACAGTGGCTGTAACATTACCAGGTTTGCGGCACTGACCTTGTCCCAGGCATTCAGGCTTTCTCAACTCTGAGAACCCTGGGAGGCTGGTACCCATTTTCTCAAGCCACAGGTGGGGCCAGTCAAGCTTGGAGAGATGAAATGTTACCATGGCAAGATTCTCTGGCAGATGCTGCAGAGGAGGCTGGCGTTTGAGCCCAGGTACAATAAGCCAGCTTCCCTGGTAGCTCAGCTGGTAAAGAATCCACCTGCAATGCAGGAGACCCTGGTTTGATTCCTGGGCTGGGAAGATGCCCTAGAGAAAGGAAAGGCTACCCACTCCAGTATTCTGGCTTGGAGAATTCCATGGGCTGTATAGTCCCTGGGGTCACAAAGAGTTGGACACGACTGAGCAACTTTCACTTTCACGATAAGCTACGAGGTCTGGGTTGCAGTGCGCCTCCTGAGGGTTTTCTTTCTCAGAAAGCAGGAGTTGTGGTGGAATGTGAAGCCCTCATTAGCTTCACTCCTCTCTTTGTTCTAAGCTACCCACCCAGTCACAAGCACCGAAGAGGCCTGGAACAGCTAGATAAATGAAGAGGAGTTTAGTTTAAATAGAGAGGAGTTAACACATTTGTTAACCAGCCCCAAATCTCTGTCCCTACCTGGTAGTAAGACTTGACCTTTCCCTAATTGATGATGCAGACCCCAGGGTAGAAAGGTCTAGTCATTCACAGTTAACTCAGGTATTATTGGTGAGTAAGAGGGAGGGAGAGGCAGGGTTAGATAAAACCACAAATCACAGTTAAAATAAAATCAACCACCTGTTATCACCTGTTATCTAGAAACTTCACCCAAATACATCCCTCCTCTTTAGTGTATTTGGCCTGCTACAATCTCTCTACTCTTTATGAGAAAAAATAGGATGAAATGTTGTTTAATCAAATAAATAACTTTTAAAATTAAAATAAAGGAAAAATATTTTTAATTTAAATCATTTTGAAAGTAACTTGACTCTTTGAAACAGAGACTCTGATACTGAATAATGTTGAAGGTAGTATGTGGTAGGTGAAAATTGCACAAAAATAAGGCTGATACGCAGCCATTAAATATACTCTATTGTTGATGAAATGGGGACAGGGTCTCTGGAAGCCCTCAGGTCGGGGATCCTCAAGGCAGGACCAGCTTCTCGCTGTAGCGATTCCAGCAAAAGTGATGCTTCTCTCCTTTTCCAAAGAGATTGCCCCCAGACCCCCAACTTCTACCTCTCCCGGGGGCCAGAGGACAACATTGCTGTGGACTGGGTGAGCTACCTGGTCCTCGAGCTCTGCGGTGTGACTATGATGAGCTGTGGTTGAGTCTTGGGAGAAGAGAACTTCTGAGCACCAGGAAGAAGTGCCATTACAGTTTGCATCCTTATCAGAGAATCCTACTCCCATTTGTCAACTGCCAACCAACAGATTTGTGAGGGAGAAAGGGCCCAGCTTCCTTTATTCTCCCCTGGCACACTCGGATCTGGAGAGGGATTTTTCCTGACAAAGGACCTGGGGATATCATTGCCTCAGTGTGATCATGGGGCTGCAGCCCACGTTCTGGTCAGCAGGTGCCTGTGTGACATTTACAACCGCTGTTACGGAAGAAGAATAGAGATTGGGTGCCTTTGCTCACTGCAGGTCTGGTTGTTCTGTTAGTGGAAGGTGCAGAGAAATCTAAATGAATTGGGTTTCAGTTCCTTTCAGCCGATTATCACATACCCCTCAGATTTGCACTTTCATTTTCATGGATACTTTCAACCCATTTGTTCCAAGAATGTTCCGGTCACAGTACAAGCTTATTGCGGGTTTTGTTGGAAACCTTGTTATTAGCATCTGCCGATGCTCCTTAAGTGTCTCACTAGAGAATTTCTATTCTGGCAGTTGATTCTCCTGACATCTGATATTTTTATCTATGAACTATATGGGCACCTGGCAAATTATATTTTCCCCTTTTGCTTTTGTAGCTAGGGTGCCCAGAGCCAATGAGGCATCTTATTCTCACTGTGTAGGACCTTTTAGCAAAAATTTCTGAAAACTCATCTTTTACTTTGTCCTTATTTTGCCAGGACAAAGTATTATTTTGCTTTATTTTTCTTCTCCTTGCCTGTGGTTCTTATCCCGTTTTGAAAATAATCTCTTTGTAGGGGCATTCAGGCAGTTCTCCTGTTCTGAAAGAGATTCCTAGGAGGTGCCTCAAAACCATACCCAACCTCTAAGATGAGCTTGATGAATTAGAAAGAGCTTCTGCTTCCTCCAGGCAGGCAGCTTAAGCGATGGTGGCCTTACGTTTGTTTGTCTGTTCATGGGAGGCCTCCAGAGACTCACCTTTATGGGGGCCTGGTGCAACCCCCTCAACTTGCATTATTTCTGGTTTACATTTTATACGTTGGTCTACTGTGAAGTATCTTTGAAAAAAAAAGATTCGTTTAAATTTTGGTGCATGAGTTTACTTTCACTGTGCCTTTGATGTGCTTGCTGCTTGGAGCACAAATGTGAACAAGAAGGTTTCAAGGATTCTGCCCTCATGGAGGTTAAACTGGTGAGGAACCAAGCCATGAATAATTAGTTGCAAAGAAATAACCAAGATGCTATTTTAGAAAATAAAATGACAGACCTATTAGGGAGGTCAAGGAAATATCCCCTCTGAAGAGGGGAAAGTTAAGGTGAGGCCTTTAGGATGAAGAGAAGCTAAAGGCAGTAGGAAGAGACTTCTAGGAAGGAGGAACAGCTAATGCAAAGGCCCTGAGGCTAGAAGAGCTTAAGAAGTACTCTTAAGGAAAAAAGTACTGATGGGTTGTAGTGAACAAGAAGGAAAACAAAGACAGAGAATGATGTGAGATCAGGTCTCTAAGACCCAGATTATACAGGACCTTTTAGCCCACGCTAGAAGTTGGGATTTTATCCTAAATATGATGGGGATCTACTAAATGGCTTCACTGTTTGAAGAATCAGTCTGGCTGCTGTGAAGGAAAGAGTAGAAATGAGTTGATTGATCTATGAAAAAGATGGTGATGCTCTGGATCAAGGTGGTGGTGGTGGTGGTGGAGATGGATGCTATGAAAATGGACTTCTTAATGGAAAGTCAAGATGATTGTAGTTTCAGTAAATCAGGACACTAGTGACAAGTATTGAGCCCAGAATGTCTTGTGATGGAAAGGCTTGGGGAAAGAGGGTGAGGAATAAAGAATTTGGTTATGGATGCATTAATTTAGAGACATTCATGTGAAGAAGTCAAGAAGAGAGTTAGATGTCTGAACTGAGAACCCAGAGAGGCTGGGGCCACTACTACAAATTTGGGAGTCATCAAGAAGTAGATGGTGTTAAAGCTCTAGCATTAAAGGAGGTCTTGGAACATAGTAGAAATAACAATCCCCAGAGCTGACTTCTGCAGATCATGTAAGAAGTTGTTATGTTGAACATGTAGAAGAGCAAATCAAAGTGTGCCCTGCATATGACAGCGTGAAAGTGAGTCATGGTGAACCTGGCAGAAAAGTGTTAGCAAGTGGGAGGAACAGAAGGCAGATGGAATTGATTAGAGATGGTATGGAAGAGAAATAGTAGAGACAGTGGCTGGAGACAAACTCTTCAAGATACTATGCCCTTAAAATGGATCAGAAACATGAGGGAGTAATTGAAGGAGTAGGTGGGGATGGCTGGAACTTATTTGTGTGCTGATAGGAATGACCAGAAAATTTGATGTGTATCAGGCGATGATACATAGAAGACTGAAATCCTTGTGTAGATGATAGAAGATGGAATCTGGAAGATGACTGGATCTGGAGCAGAAGCGGAGGGATTGACCTTTGATGGGCGAAAGCATACTTTATTAGGGGGAAGGATGGAGAAAGTTCTTGTCTGATGAGTTTCCTTTATTTAATCAATGAAGTTCAGTAATTGGCTAGGAGTAAAGGAGTTTGAGAAGCACTGAGATAATCATTTTGAAGAGTGGGAAACTTTAAAAGAAAGAATTATAAGGTTGAAAATCATGTGGACTATCCACTTGAAGTTTATAATCTTGACTTTAAACCAAAGCCAGACAATCCAGTTTTGTGATTTTCTCCATCAAATTTAGTGATTAAAAAATGGACAGGATGGACTTAGTTTTTTGGCCATGAAAACAGAAAATGAGACATAGAAGTTCCAGATGTCTGTGAGGAAATGATTGTAATGTTGGATCATGGAAATAAACTAGACAGGATGGAAGTAAAAGCAAGGGGAGCCTGGTGGTTAGCGAGGGGTGGGCAGGATTAATGAATAGGAAGTTGTAGGAACTTAGATTAATATAACAGAGTGAAGACTATAGAGCTAGGCATTAAAAGCATCAGATAATCCAAGAGTGAGATGTTAGGAATCCAAATTCCCAGGTAGTAAAGGTAAAGTCAGAGGGTACTAAGTAACTGAGAGAGGAAGAAAGAAAAAAACTTTGCCGTTTAAGGAGGCCAAGGAACTGTAAGTTCCACCTCAAAATAAGCTGGAAAATCATTCTTATTTATCATGTATATTTCCTAGATCATTCCAAATCCCTATTTGGAATTGGCTTGGGTGTACATAAATAAATAATGATGGTAGCTGATTCATTGTAGGTCTACTCTGTAAACACCATTTTAGGCCATACTTTTGAACACTGAAATTCTTTATTGACATTAAGATATTGCTTGGAAAGTATTCACAATGTGTTCATTCTCATAGTTTCATTATTCTTGTTTCTCAGTCAGTAATGATTCAAGACCTTTTGGGTTACGTTTAATACCTTTTTGTATGATGTACCCCAGCCTTCAATCTAGCCCTATTTATGTGTCTAGTCTCATCTCCTGCCATCCCCTTAAGATGTACCTACCGCATCAACTCCTCCGAAGCCCCTACTATCAGCAGTCCTGCACATCTGCCACTCTGCTTCACCTGGATAACTTCTGCTCATCCTCTAAGACCCATCTAAAGCGTCAACTTCTGGGTCACACCTTTCCTCAAAGGCTGAACCATCCAGAAGTGCGTTTCTGCGAGTCGAAAACATTACATATTGACAAATTCACATTGTTAATAATTTGCTACCACAAATGTAAACTTGAACCAGGGATGAACAATGGTAGCTACCACTTGCTGAACTGTGTAGCAATGTGACTCACGTTCATGGTAAAACGTAAAAGTACTTTGCATTTATCATCTCATTTCATTCCCTAAAAGGTAGGTGTAAATATTTACTTTTATTAGATAAGGATTCTAAGACTTAGAGTCTTTGTAAGAGAAAGTAAATAGTAAGTGGCAGAACTGGATTTTTATCCCATAAACAAAGGTCACATAATGCCATTCCTTCAGCTTACTCATTACTATGACTGCTTGCACATGATAATTCTTCACGTGTCAGAAAACTACACCAATTTTTGTTCAGGGCCCCTGGGACTCTAAAATCTGATATTGACATTGGCATTAACAATAAATGTTGTTACTTCCTTGAAATTTAGAAAAATGAGTTTTGAATTGAGACTCTGGACTACTTAAAATCTTCATCCAGTGATTGCTCTCTATTTGTTTGAAGTCATACCCCGTTCCCGTTTGCCAGGCAGCCCCCTGTAGCAGTGTTATAATCATCTAGGAGGACAAGTTCTTTAGATCACGAGAAGTGGGTTTGTTGACATGTGAGTGCCAAGTCTTGGTGTGATCAGGCAGAGGGCAGAGGGCATCTGGGTTCACTTCCTGGGGACCCTTTTGCTTTCATTGACATAGAACTCGCCCGGAGTTTTTAAGAACAACGGTGCTTTCTTGCCAAAGACCAGGAATCCTTTGGGAAATACAGCCTAGCTGCTGTGGGGCCCCTGCATTTGGCTAACATTCCATCTTGATCTGACCTGATGTCCACAGCAGCAGTTCTTAGATTTTTACTATGTATTAGAATCACCTGGAGGGCTTGTTGGAACACAGATTTCTGGTTCCCACCCCAGAGACTCTGATTCAGTCTGTCTGGCCTGGAGCCCTAGATTCCGCCAATTCAGTCAATCTCCCAAGTGAGGCTGATGCTGCTGCTCCCAGGACTACACTTTGAGTAGCTCAAAGTCTTGCTTAAGTCCCGGTTTATGGAACACGCAATGAGATTGGATATAAAAGCAGAAAATTCAGCAGTTATCTGAGTAAACCTCTGAATGCTAAATTCTGTAGACCAAAAAAAAAAAAAAATCATCTCCTCATTTCTGATATTATGTTAGAGATCAGCAATAATTCCTCTTGTGTGGAGTGAGACCAGTTGGCTGACATCTGGGAGTCCTTCTTTCCAGGAGCTCTTTTTCCCGAGATCGTAGAGAAAACCTCTCCTCTATGTACCTTCAGAGCATTAATGTGTTTTGTTCTTAAAACTGCCTTAAAGCAAGATGCTGTATAAAACTGATCAGTCTTTCAATGCAAAAATGAATGCAAGAAATTTTCAAAATGAAAATGTTACATAATATAATGAGAAATGTGGTCATTAGATTCAGGATGCATTTGTCTCTTGTTTAGATGCTAAAAGATATTTGCATTTTTATTAGATTCAAAATGGTGTGAGTCATGCAGATCAACACATTTCTTTTTCACAGGAATCCTTTGTGTTTGAACCCAACTGCCTCTTCAAAGTAGACGAATTTGGCTTCTTTCTGACCTGGAGAAGTGAAGGCAAGGTATGGCGCAGAAACAAGTCGCTCCTTCTTGCTCTCAGGGTGAAGGCGTTTCATTTCTCCACAAGTGACCGAAAGCCTCTTGTGGGCACGGACCCGTCACTTATTCATTCATTCAAGACTTAAAATGTGCTTCCATGTGCCAGACGTTGGGGATATAGCAATGGTCAAGGATGTGATCCTTATAGATTCCAGCCTAGGATCAAAGTTGGGCATCCAAAAGAAAGAAAGTTACAAGACATTGAGAACTTCAAAAGAGAAGGTCAGGTTACATGAACTTAAAAGCAGGCAAGTCTGATTTAAATCTTGGGAGCTAGATAGATTTCCCAGAAGAGAGGTACTCAAGCTGAAGTCTCAGAGGTTCATTTAAGGGCACTTTCCAGGACTTAACACATAGCACAGCATTCACATTTTGTGAACCTTTGAGCTGAATTTCCGAAGAGCAGAATCAGAGTTTAAGTTAGTATAGTCCCACTAATACTTCATGTACACACATATATTTAATAATATACATGTCAGTGATCACAATGTTAAATATATAAAAGTAACATTTTGTACTTATTCAGAACTGCATTCTGCATGTATATGTGTGTATATCTATACACATGGAATGGAATGTTTGGGGTCTCTGCAACCAGGCAGGATGCTCTAGGACCTTCCCAGAACAGACCCCTCCCCTACGTCCGCTGCTTAAGCTCCTCTCTGAAGTTCCTAGATCATATCTGATGCACATTTCCTGAGTTATTTCACAGATCCTAAAGCCCCCACCCAATGGAAGCATTTAATTAATTACTTGATGACCAAAAGGACATAGCCTCCTGGAGCCTCGGGATTAATAATGTTCACCCATGTTATCTCACCATCAACCAGTCAGAGAACTGTGCCCTAGCTGATCATATACCCTGCAATATCCCTGCCTCAGCTGCCCTTTGAAGCTGTTTTGCTGAAACTCTTTGCTTTGGGGAGCTCAGGGTTTTAGAGCAAGAGCCACCCGCTCTCCTTGCCTGCAGAGCCACCCGCTCTCCTTGCCTGGAACCTTGCAGTAAACACTGCACTTTCCTTCACCACAACCCAGTGTCAGTGTATTGGTTTTACTTCACGCACAGGAATGGACCAAAGTTTGCTTTGAAAATATCTTGACTATTTTTGATTGTTGAAAATTATTATCGTTATCATTACTTGTTTTTAATCCTGCTTCTACCTTACTCTAATCAGCGGCACCTTCATCATCACAAATGTTTGCTAATCAGCTGTCTGTGCTATAGGTCTGGCAGCATTTAGACTCACTGCCGTGTTGTATGCTCTCTTTGCAGGAAGGCCAAGTGCTAGAATGTTCCCTCATCAACAGTGTTCGGCTGGGAGCCACACCAAAGGTAGCCAAGTTGGTGTTTGTTGTTCTTCTAGACACAGAGTGCTGTGTGACCCCTTTGTTGTAGTTTAGTCGCTCATTCGTGTTCAACGCTTCTGACCCCAAAGACTGTAGCCTGGCAGGCTCCTCCTCCGTGGGATTTCCCAGGCAAGGATACTGGAGTGGGTTGCATTTCCTCCTCCAGGGGATCTTCCTGACCCGGGATTGAAACCTTGTCTCCTGCCTTACAGGCATATTTCTTACCACCGAGCCACCGGGGACGCCCCCCGTTACTGCCCCCAAATCCTCAGCTGGATGAAGAACAGACACAGTTTAGAAATCTCATCTGTAATAGTTGGGTGATTTGGATTGCATTGGGTTTAATTATATTAGAAATTGTTATTAACCTTTGAAAATGATGACCCTTGTGTGGTATGAGCATTGAAATAAACTGTTCCCTTAACTCAGAAATTAATCTGACAAGCATCCCTCCCCCCCCATCCCCACCTTTTTTTTCAGCAAAGAGTGAGTCACTTCTGGTCCATGACTGATGTGGAAATTTAGATGACTCGGGTAGTTCCATATTTGTGCACCTGTGCACGCAGACCCTGCTCACCTTGAAGGCTCAGCTTGCCTCTGAGAGAAAAAAGAATGGCAGAGCACATGAATAAGCCTTCTTCACAGGGATTAATTTGTTTGAATGGGAAGCTGCACTAGGAATTTAAAGGATGGTTTTTTCCTAGAATATTCCAGCACAGCATTTATTCCCTTTTCCATAATAGTCTTGCAGGTTTGCAGGTTTTTAGATGTTCAAAACAAAATTATGCTCCTCACTTTGTTTTTGTCTTTTGTTAGTGACCCTCTTTAATGTTAGTTTAAAATCTCTGTGTAACTACCTTGGCATTTCCCCCCGAGTTCTTTCAGAGGACAAAGCCACTATTTTATTTGCTAATTAGGGCAAACTTACAGTTTTCATTCCAAATGAGGAGGCCAGGGCTCCTAGAGATGCACGTATTCATTCTTTCTGTCCAGGCTGTTTGAAAGACTCAATCTCATTTTTTAACAACTTGAGGTTGCTGACTGTGGCAATGCCCTGCATGTTTGTGTGAATCTGCAGTGACTGTTCTCTGTGAGAACCGCCTTTGACCTTTGCAGACATAATCAGGTCTCAGGCAGAGCCTTAGAGTCCTGTTGCTGTAGTTCACGTCCTCCAATAACTACAAGCCGTAATTGAAAGAAAGACCCTGCCTCCTCATCTTCTAAATCAATAACTGTTTATACCTTTCTTATCAGATGAGTTCCAGTAATGTGTCGTGTTATAGGTTTTACCTATACAAGTTTTAGAATAACACTAGATACCTGGACATTTTTAGATAGAAGAATTTGCCTTACTGGATGTTTTTACATCAAATGTAGTTTCTTTTTCTATGCTCTGTGATCTAATGTATTTTTTTCCTATTTGTCTACCTCTGTAGGATCCCAAAATTTTGGCTGCTCTTGAAGCTCTTGGCAAATCAGAAAATGATCTGGAAGGACGGATAGTCTGTGTCTGCAGTGGTGCAGATCTGGTGAACATCAGTTTCACGTACATGGTGGCTGAAAATCCAGAAATAACGAAGGTATCCTCCATGAAACAACCTCCTTCCATTCCCATATGGACATGTGTGGTGCACATAGTTTTTCATGTATAATGCCATTTTGATATATATTTTGAATTGTATAATTTAATTTAAATTTTAAGGAAAGTTTCCAACGCTTGCTAGAAAAGTCAGCAAGTGCGATACGCTTTCAGCATGTCGCTCATGAATACCAGCAGCCTGAACACTGACTGTGATATGTGGTAGGAGCCTCTCTAACCAGAATGTAGACAAGGATCATCTGGGATTTAGTGAAACTGCAGATTCTGGTTCAGTAGGTCTGCGGTGAGGACACACTCTCCCTTTCTCCCAAGCTCCCAGTTGCTGCTGGTGCTGTTGGTCTGAGAACCACAGTTTGAGGAGCAAAGGGTCAGAGCAGCTTTCCCCACTGAAATATAATGAAAGCCACAGATGTAGCTTAAGTTTTTCTGGTCGCCACAGGTAAAATTAATTTCGTTATTTTATATCCCACACAGAAGTGATACCACATGGTATTCATCTTTGCCTGCCTGGCTTACTTCACTAGCGTCATCATCTCTGAGTCCATCCACGGGGCTGCAAATGGCCTCCTTTCATTCTTCTCTATGGCTGAGTAGTCTTCCATTGTATGAATGTACCACATCTTCATCCATTCCTCTGTCAATGGGCGTTTAGATTGGTTCCATATCTTGGCTATTGTAAGCAATGTTGCTCTGAGCACAAGGATGCACGTATCTTTTTAAACTCTGGTATGTCATTTTGTAACCCAATAGGTCATTTTAATATGAAATCAATATAAAATCAGTTAACATATTTTACATTCTTCTCTTCATGCAAAGTTGTCAAAATATAATACATGTTTTCAATTCAGATGCACTGAATTTCAGTTGCTGCATATGGCTGTGGTTACCCTACACCTAGATGACTGATACCTACCCTGCCTGTAAGCTATGAAAGTATTGGGTTATGATCCATCTTAATACCATAACCAGCCTACCATTGCCCTGGCAAGTGAATCTCAAAGAGATATTGCCCAAAGTAGAAAGCCTCGAATGTAATTCACTATCCTGCAAGTTGTTTGTCTTCGGGCAGTGTTACCTGTGGACAGAGCACCATTATCTTTGCATAAAATGTGTGAAGAGGCCTGGGCCTCTGCTCTTCCATGGCAGAGATCTGGGTTTGGGGGATTGGGAGATAGGCATTTTATTTTCCCATTGATCCTGCAAGTAGAAGCTCAGTGCAGGGTTGAATGAGAAAGGTCATCATTAGAAATATTGAACTTTAGAGCCCTCAGGGAATATCCAGGTAAGATTATTTGATGAAACTGAGATAAGAAGACTTTACCCTGAACCCAGAATCAAAGGGTGCAGAACTGAGTTCTACAGATACTGAGACCATCAAGACTCTTTCACCCTCACTTACAAAATGTGGTCCACTTTCCGGCTGCACACGCTTCAGTGGAAACTGCTTGCATATTAGAATCTCAGGCCCACATAGACCTACAGATCCAGAATCTTCATTATTAACAAGCCGCACCCCCCCCCCAACCCCCCAGTGACTCATATGTGCAGTAAAGTTTGAGAAGCTCCCAACTGTGGCTCTGGGTCCAGGCAGGAATGGATGTTCCACATGACGTGAAAGCCTTTGCTTCTGTACTTGCATGGCTTGGTTGGTTTTATGCTGCTTTTCCAGATCACCTCGCTTTGGGAGAACAGATGTCGCCTTCAGGTTCTTTCATTATTGTGTCGGATCAACACCCAGTTTGATGGTTTCTTGAACCCTGCTGATCTTAACAAGCATTGTTTCCAGTGCACGCTTATGTTATTTGCTACAAAGGTCTTTCTCGTTGCTATCTGCCATAGCAACATTCAATCCCAGAAGTCCATGCTGATCACCCAGAAAGAGAAAGACTTGTTAATCAGACAGATATTTAGATGCTTGAAATTTTGCAAAATGACAGTTCTGTAGACCTGTGTCATGTCTTTTGTCAACTTGTCGTATTACAAGAAGCCCTATGACTCATGTGACCTTAAGAATCTGGGATCGGGAAAAAGTTGCCTGGCTGCCCATCCTGCCTCTTCCCAGGTGTGTGACCGAGACACACAAGTGGCCTCGCTGGGGCTCACCTGCTTCGTCTCAAAGTGGAACAGCAGCACAGTGCCTGCTCGTAGGATTGCTCTGTAGGTTGCAGGACTCGTTACGTGGAAAGTGGCTGTGCCTTTCTCATCGAAAGCCCTCAGTGTTCGTTCACTGCTCAGATCGCAGAGTCCTCGCAGTTTAGAGCTGGAGGTGGAACTGAGACACCACGTTTTTCAGATGTAGAAGAGGAAGCCAAGGAGTTTAAAGAACTCGCCTGAGTCTACACAGCAGGCTAGGCCAGAGTTCAGCCTAAAACTCAGCCTTCTGATTTCTTGTGTGATACTGTCAACCCCACCCCATCCCTGAGCGAGTACAGTCCTGGGAAGGTGGCTCAGATCAGTAAATCGAAATGTTCTTACTTCCATGCTTTGATTGCTGCAGTCTTGTTTTATTTAAGAGCCATGGTCTGAACCCTGTAGTCACAAATATGTGATATATAAGTCTGTGTTCCAGGGTAGAAGTCTATACTTAAAGACAAGATTTGGGGTTTTTTGTGGTCGTACCATTTTGACATGAATACAGTTTGGGAGCCCAGAATTATGGGACCATAGAACTGCTCTTAGCTAGCGATATTATGTTCACATTATCACAGAAGTCAGTTAAAGCAAATCATCATTTTAAAAAATTACTTACAGACCTTAAACACTGTTACAGCAGGCTGAGTGTGGGTTGGAAAAGAGTTTGCAGACACAGAGCCTTTCAGAAGGGAGTGAGTTTATCAAGAACACAGAGCAGAGATAACGTGGGCTCTGCAAGTGCAGCGGGCTAACCTCCTGAGAGATAGGGAGAAGCGACACTTTCCGTGGGTTAGTAGCCGGTTTTTATAGCCTCAAGACAAAGCAGATTCCTGCTGGAGGCTTGGCTTTAGGTGACTGGTTAGGGCATGATAGGGTGATCATGGGGTGGGCATTTTTGCTGAATTTGGTGTCAGGAAGCTGGTTGGTGATGATCAGGGGGGATTCGGGGCCACAGTTACAAAGGGGCTCAGTCAGCTTCAGAGGTGCCCTTGGCTCTGGGCTCCACTTCTGCGGCCTTGGTGCAAAGCCTCACACGTGTGGCCTGCGACAGAACTCCACAGATACTCTATTCTAACTTGAAACATATAGATTTGGTTCAGTTGTTGGCCAATCTTTTGATGTTAGAGCCAGGATCTTTGCATTTAGTTTGGGTCTATTGGTTGTGTTTGATAGATTTTTTGCCAACGTGTGCTCAGTCATGTCCGACTCTTTGTGGCCCTATGGACTGTAGCCCAACAGGCTCCTCTCTCCATGGAGTTTTCCAGGCAAGAATACTGGAGTGGGTTGCCATTTCCTACTCCAGGGGGTTTTCCTGACTCAGGGATAGAACGCTTGTCTCTTGCATCTCTGAATTGGTAGGCAGATTCTTTACCACTGGTGCCACCTGGGAAGCCTTTTTTTTTTTTTTTTTTTTCTACTACTTGTCCTTCACCCATAATGCATTGTCTGAAATATCCAGTTTGGTTTCTTTAAAATACAACTGAGTCCACTTTAAAGACATTCTTGGAGCAGTTAGAGAACAGAATCCTACTACTGAATAACTTCTTTCCCTAATCTTTTAGTTGTCTCATTTACACAGAACTTGAGAAAAAATTTTGAGCAACTTATCTTTAAAGAAATCTTCCCAACTATCCAGTGGAAGAACCAGCAACCCTCTTTCTTTCCACAAGCATTTTTTACTGATTGTAGTTTTTATTACAAACATAAACAGGTATGGAAATAAACATAAATAACTCATTGTACTCACGCAAAATGAGAGCAGAAACTTACAAAATGCTGAAAAATAGCTTATTGACTGTGAGGATTAGCCATTCTCTGGGTGGTCAGAATGTTTTGCTTGTTTTATGCTATCTGACAAGTCTTGGTCTGACCAGTGATATAGAAGTTTTAAGAGGTTTTCTAGTACAGACCTTGCTTAGGACCATTTATTTGAGATTCTTGAGTCTGTTCTTAATTCCTGGGCTTATATGATACTTACATCCCAATGATTCTGAAAAATTCACTTGACCAAACATTGAATCGAGGCAGGTGGAATTCATCAATTCATGTCCTTTCCACGGAGGACAAGCTTTCCCATGTGGGACCTTGCCTGATTCTGAAAGTCATCTTACTTCCTTGTTCCTCCACTTCCTAAAAGGGCTCTCTGACATCTTTTCTTACTTCAAGTGGGTGTTTTGAGAGTCAATAACATTTAACATCAAATCTTACTTTACTAGAGTTAAGGTTTCAAATAAATAAGTACCCGAGACAGTGAAAATGATGGTGCATTTTCTTGTTTAGATAAAAGATGACACATGTATAAAAGACATCCTTATAGCTCCTCTTGTCTTTTCTTCAGCCATGCCCTCTGCTTGAAGAGTAAATAAGCTTGCCTAGTCCCTCTACCTCTTTAACAAGATCTGAGCTCAATTTTGCAGACCTTTCTCCCCTATGGAATAAATGTCTGATAGGATCCTAAACGTGAGTCCACATCAGACCTTCCGGCCACATCCTTCCAGTTGCTGAGGCCGTGGACACTCTCCTCGTGTGTCCTGATTGGTCTGTTAACAAACACTCCTGTGTCTAGAATCTAGCTGCTTCTACCATCACCGTTGCTGCAGCACCCTCCCAGCCGATACCATTTCTCCCCTAATTCTCTGCCTTGTCCTTGTCTGTTGTAGTCTGTTCCCAAAATAGCAGTTTTATATATATAGCTATATATATATAGTTTTATATAAAATAGCAGAGGGATGTTTCTAAACATAATTCAGACCCCATCAGTGATGCTCAGAACCCTCCAAGGCTCATGGGGCCTTAAAGAATCCCTTCTCACCTCCCTTCCTCTGGCTGCCATCCTCTCCCTCTCCCTATTTCCTTCCAACCTCAGGAACTTTGTCTGTGCTTACGATTCCTTTTGCCTGGAACATACGATTCCCCAGCTACATGCAGCGCTCCCTCCCTCACATTTCTCAGGTCCCTGCTGGAACCTCACCTTAGCTGCCTGCCTCATCTCCCCTCAAGACATGCTAACTCCGTATCCTGCTTTATTTTTCTGCGTAGCACTTACCGCTACTTACATGCCATGCATTCATTTACTGCCTCCCCATTCCCTACTACATCCCCGGCATCTAGAACCTTCAGTGCCTGACATTTAATCAGTGCTCAGTACATACATTTTGTTGTTTTGTATATATAAAGTGTTTTTAGTGGGCCATCTTTAAACTCTAGTGAATTTGTTTCAATATTGCTTCAGTTTTATGTTTTGGTTTTTTGGCCATGAGATACGTGGGATCTGAGCTCCCCCACCAGGGACTGAACCTACACCCAAGGGAAGTCCCTTTGTGTATAAATATAATTTCCAGAATGACAAAGAAAAAGCTAACAGTGGCAGCCTCTGGGAGTGGAATCAGACGGAGTGTGAAAGATGTTTGTTTTTCTCTTCTCACTTGTCCTTTTTTGGGGGACTTATTTTTTCTTTTTCATTATTAAACTTAGTTTTTATTGGACTCTAGCTGCTTTACGATGCTGTGTGGGTTCCTGCTGTTCTGCACAGTGAGTCAGCTGCGTGCACACATGGACCCCTCTTTCTTGGGTCTCCTTCCCATTCAGGGCGCCTCAGAGCCCTGAGCAGAATTCTCTGAGCTGCATAGCAGGCTCCCACTGGTTGTCTATTTTATGCATAGTATCTGTAGTGCATATGTGTCAATCCCATCTCCCAGTTCCTCACACCCTCTTTCCCCCTCAATGTCCATACAGTTGACCTCATTTTATTGAGGTCTTTATGTGGACTGAATCCATAAATTCTAACCTAGGTGATAAATAGGTATAACCATCAAATATTTTTACAGTTTAGCTCTAAGAGAAGCTAGGAGAATGATGTTTAGATAAGAAAACCAAGAAAATGTGATTCAACAATAGTCCAAAATGTCTGAGATTCCATGGCATTATTTTTAGAGTCACTTTTCAGGATGTAAGGGGGCCGTTGCTGAGAATCCGTGACAAGCCTGGAGGCTGTAACCCCAGTGTCTTGACCTGTTTTGAATTGAGATCATTGTTTTCTGCCCTCTAAATCCTTCCTGTCATTCCAGTTAGAAAACTCTACTTTTCATTTCCTCTCCTGAAAGGTCTTCTGTTACAAGGAATTGCTAGCAAATTGCTGGTACTTTTCCCTCCAACCCAGTATGCCTTTGGGTAATAGGTGTGTCTGCTCGGTCACATAACTTAAAACATCTATAAATAAAAACAATTTTGAAGGAGAGACTTCCCTTTTTTCTAAACTGTATGTAATAGAGCTTTTTTCTGAGCCCTCATCTCTCTGCCGCTGTTTTACCGTAAACTCTACTGTGCTGTGTGCTCAGTCGCTCAGTCGTGTCCACCTCCTTGCAACCCTGTGGACTGTGACCCACAAGTCTCCCCTACCCACGCGATCCTCCAGGCGAGAACACTGGAGTGGGTAGCCATTCACATCTCCAGGGGATCTTCCCGACAGGTCTCCCATGTTGTGGGTGGGTTCTTTACTGCCTGGGCCACCAGGGAAGCCCATAAACCCTACAAACAATGCCAAATATTATAACAAACTTCTTTAGTTAGAAGAGAAACTCGGTTTCTCGGATGTATTTTTCCTATCTTAGGATACAGCTAGCTGGGGAGGATTTTGTCTCTGGTGTGTTGCAGGGAGTTCAGATGTCTTTCATTTAGTTCCAGCTGGTGCTACGGAGTGAACTGCAGGCACAGTCACTGCACGTAAGATTGAAAGGCAGCCCTCTCTGAAAATCTCCACAAATAAATATGTTATTTTATTCTCAGTTGAGCTTTATTTGATTACAAAAATAAGCTGTTATTATGAAGTTCAAAATGCACAGATTTGGATTTGAGTTTAGACAACTTCCAGGCTGCTCATTATACTTTGTGTAGGTTGTAAATATTTGGCAAACTTCATAAATTATGCTTTGTAACCAAGTCATCAAATAAGCCCACGATTGAATACTATAGAAAGTAAATTGCAAAAATGTTATGTCTTCTTCTTGTAGACAAAAAAGATAAGGTCAGGTAGTTTATTACAGGTAATAAAATCTTATTTAAGTCAATTGGATTGAATGTCAAAATCACTCTGCTGAATTGAAATCATGTTGAGTGGAAGAATTACTGCAAAAGTTCTTGGAGAAGGGATTCATTCTTTGTTTTGTTAAGAAGGAAAAAAATCAAGTTCACATTTAGTCAGTGCTGCATAATGGCTCTTTGCTAAAACCCTGCAGAGCTCCCCTGGGATTCCCAGGTGGTGCTGGTGGTAAAGAGCCCACGTGCAAAAGCAGAAGACAAAAGAGATCCCTGGGTTGGGAAGGTCCCTTGGAGGAGGGCGTGGCAACCAACTCCAATATTCTTGCCTGGAGAACGCCCATGGGCAGAGGAGCTTGGCGGACTGCAGTCCGTAGGTCGAATTGCAAAGGTCACGAAAACACTAAAGCCACTTAGCACTCATGCAGAGCTCCCCTCCTTTCAACTAGCTCCTCTACCCACAGGCAAGCACAGACCTACTCGAAGGGGTCAAACCAGAAGCCTCACCTGGGACTTTCTTAAAAATGCAAATCCTTGGGTCTTATGCCTGCCTAATACATCTGAAATTCTCAGAATGGAGCTCAGCTATCTGTTTTTGTTAATAGAAGTGTAACTGATTAATATAACAGTTATATTAATATATACAATGTTATAAACAATTAATATAAACAATGTTATATTGACTTGAGGGGCACATCATTGTGATTCAGTATTTTTACAGTAATATTTTAACTAGCCTCCCAGATGATTCTGATGGTGGATGAAATTTGAGTCCCCATTAGCTTAGCTTACAAATGGTCCAAAAATTATAGCCACTTTGAACCCAAACAAGTTTTTATCAAAGTAATTGACTGCAGCAGGCAGGTGAATCTATAGACCTCCTGATTCCTGTGGCCTTACCGGAAATGGTTAGAATTCACTAATACAAAAAGCATGATTAAAATGAATTCATTTCTGTGACCCTAGGGGGGAAAAAGCTGTTTCTTGAAGTGTAGTTTTAATTGTATTAGCTATCTGGTGGTTCTCAAAGTGTGGTTCCAGACCAGCAGCTTCAGCAGTACCTGGGAACTTAATCCAAGATCTTAGGCCCTGCCTTGTGCTCGAGTTCGGAGCTCCAGGTCAGAGCTGGTACCCTGCAGAAAAGCTCTGTAAGGAGTTTCTCCTGCTTCTCTTGCAGAGAAGCCTTGAGGAACTTGCATTTACTGGTTTGAGGGACTTGCATTTACTGGTTTGAGGAACTTTCATTTACTGGTTTGCTGCCTAGGCTCACCTGAGCTGATGCCTGCTGAATGCTAAAGGAGCTCAGTTGTAAATCTGCATTTCCTATCCATCATCCAAGCCCCAATATACTAGTTGATTTAAGTTCTTCACCACATTGTCTCATGGTTCTTTGAGGCTCAAGTTTGGGATGGGGTGCCTGTATGTGCATGTGTATGTGTTTTTCATGTTTCCAAGAGTGAATGTTGGCATGCTCTTGTTTTATTTTTTCTTTAAACCATCCCGAATTCATGGGAAGCAAATCAGCAAGGAGAAAGTTTTCTTAAGGACAAAGCTGTGAATTGGAGCAAATAGGTGGATGCGTATTTGTGAGCTTTAAATGTCCCCATCTCACCTAGGTGTTTTCTTGCCAAAACAGAAAGTGGGGCTCATTTGCTTAATTGCTGAGTGGAATGTGGAGACCATGACACTCTGAGCCTTGGGTGGGTCGTACGCATCAGTGAGTGTGGATTCTGAGCCTTGGGTGGGTCGTATGCATCAGTGAGTGTGGAGTGGGTAAGGCTTGCCCTGGGGGCCTCCATGACCACCTGTCACCTTTGCTCTCCCTTCCTCCAGCAGTTTTCCTTGCTGGACTGCTCCTCTTGCCAAACTGTCTGTTCCAGGATCCAGTACTTAGCGTCTGACCCATGGTGGTGCTCTCTGCACTCTGAAATTGTTTCTTTATCTATGTATTATCAAAATTAGTTCCTTTAGACCAGAAGTTGTTGACGCAGATGCCTGCAGGAGCCAGGGAGATGATGTGAATATTGGAAAGGTGTCAGGAGGCAATAGAATGTAGTGAAGTGGGGTGTACATACTCCATCTGGGGGCAGTTACCTCCTGCCAGTTTTCCAGCCATCAGAACATGGCCCAGAGGTTGCTAGATGGTTGTTGGTGGTGGTGCCTTTTCCATGAGATACTGGATATCTGGATTTTGAACATGAAATTTCCTGATGTTAAAATGTTGACAAATATATTCATTTTTGTTAGCACTGTGTGTGTCAAACAGCCAACTTGTCTGTGGATCATTTGGAACCTCAGCTCGAGACAACAGCCAGCATGCAGCATAGATGTACTTACACTAAAGTGAATACTAATGTTTTCATAATATGTTTACCTCACTGACATTTTAATTTAAGATGCCCACTTGTGTCTTTTTTCCTTTCTTCATTCAGCTATTCATCCTACAATTATTTTTTTATGAATTATAAATGGGGCAAATCATTTCTTCTACATGGGCTTTCTTATCCTCATTTTTAAAAGAAGGGAGTTATAGTGAATGACCCTTGAAGTTACTTTCCCCTTTAAAGACATGCAATTTCTTTACAAAACAAAAACGTGTACTAGATGCCAAGGAGGGTACCAAGAAGTTGCTTGGATCACTGTGTCTATTCTGAAGATTCTTTGGATGTGACAAAAGGTCATGGCTTGAGTTGTAGGAAGGATGCAACATGATCTTGACATTCTAAATAGATGATTATTTTAGTTGCTCAGTCCTGTCTGACTCCTTGTAACCCCATGGACCTTCCAGGAGCCTGCCCGGCTCCTCTGTCCTTGAGATTTCCCAGGCAAGGAGGAATGCATTGCTATTTCCTCCTTCAGGGGATCTTCTCAACCCAGGGATCAAACCTGAGTCTTTTATGTCTCCTGTCTTGGCAGGGAAGGTAATATGGTAATAACAGGGCTCAGAGCACTGCTTCTCAAAGTGTGGTCTGGACCAACAGGGTCATCATCACGTAGGAACTTAGAAATATAGGATCTCAGGCTTATCCTCAGACCTGCTGAATCAGAGTCTGCATTTGGACAAGATCTCTAGGTACTTCCTTTACACATTCAAGTTTGAGAAGTACAGTTGTACCTCAATATCCACAGGGAAATGGTTCTAGGAAGCACACCCCTGACCCTTGAAGATAGCAAAATCCACAGGCGCTCAAGTCCCTTGTATAAAATAGCATCGTACAGTTGGCCCTCAAATCTGTGGGTTCCACACCAGCAGACTCAGAGGACCAGCTCTGCGGAGGTAGGATACAAGGAAATAAGTCGTTCTTGCCTTCAGCAGTTACACAAGGAGGAAGACCTGAGAAACATTTGAAATCAAGAGGCTCTGTTCCTGGGTGAAATTGGAGGAGGTTTTAAATCTGATTACCTGAGAGCATGCTGCTAAGATCATCAGAAATTGAGGGCCTAGTTACTTTTGGGCCAAGAGAGGAAGAGACAGGAGTTTAGAATATGTTCTCTGAGGGATGTGAGTGTCCTGGACTTGCTGTGGTCACACGGTGTGAAGGGGCTCGCTGGCTGCTCACTGGAAGCTCATCTGCAGGCTGGCCCTGACCTCCTGCTTCTGTGTTCCTAGACCCCTTAACATTTCAAAGGTGACTATCTTTATTTTTTTGAAACATCACCCCCCCCCCCCCCAGTTTAAGTCATCAAATGTGGGGGGTTTTAGTGTTATTTTTCTTAGTAAAACTCCTTACCACAATGCATGTGCAGGAACCCAGCACTGGAGCTGGAGGAGGTTTCACTGTGGTTCTCAGGCACCTTGTCATTTTCATCAAAGAGGTTTCCTTGGGGTCAGAGGAGGCCTGCCACAAGTAAATGCAAGTGAAATTCACAAGAAATTAACTATTTTAAGTGAACATTTTAGTGCCATTTAGTACATCACCTGGAGAAGGAAATGGCAACCCACGCCATCCAGTCTTCTTGCCTGGAGAATCCCATGGACAGAGGAGCCTGGCGGGCTGTTGTTCATGGAGTAACAAAGAGTCGGACATTACTGCGTGACTGTGCAACCATGACCGCATCTAGGTCTACAGCAGCATACCCCTCAAAGAAAAGCCCATGTCCACTGAAAGAGTGCCCCTCCCCCATCTTACAACCCCCATAGTCACTCAATGTGTCTTTTTAGTGTACACACAATTTTCTTTTATGCTATGTTGGGCTCATGCCAGTAGAGTTTAACGTGAAAGTGAAAGTGTTAGTCACTCCGTTGTGTCTGACGCTTTGCAACCCCATGGACTGTAGACCACCAGGCTCCTCTGTCCACGGCATTTTCCAGGCAAGAATACTAGAGTGGGTAGCCATTCTCTTCTCCAGATCTTCGTGACCCAGGGATCGAACCCAGGTCTCCTGCATTACAAGGAAATCTTTACTGTCTGAGCCACCAGGAAAGCAGTTTAACATAGTATTATATTTTATCAGTAACAGTTTTATCATGTGCATTTTCTTGGCCTTTAAAATGTTTTCTTGGGCTTCGATGTAACTGTAAGTCCTCATGACCTTTAAGGTGGGTTTTCTAGGTTGTTGCCTCTCTTGCTTCTATGGAAACCTCCGAGCCTCTTCTGTTCCAAAATGCTGTGATCTTCACAGGGGACATGTTTTCTCTGCTGAGGTTTCATGAACACAAAGGTTTCCTGAGAAAAGACTCAGCCCTGGGTTCAGCCCGCAGTCACTCGGGTTGCCCTAATTGCAAGTGTTATCAAATGACTCTGCCAAGGGAATGCAAAATGAATTACTCTAATTGTACCAGAAGTTTGAATTTCACCTTTTGGCCCCTGGGACAGAAAAATGTCGCTAACTGTAAATTGCTTCTCTAGTTACCACACAGCTCCAGTTTTTACTGCTAGCAAAAGAAAAAAAAAAAATATCACTGGGAACATGATGTGTGTGTGACATGCGCCTACATGTGTTTGTATGTTTTCTTATCTTCGGGGTATAATTGAAAGATGGGCCACATGAGGAGGTGGGTTGGCAATGCCTGAGGTGAGACTCTGTTGCCTCTAAGGAAATAATTTAATAATCATAATAGCGCAGTCCATGGACCAGATCCGGACCTCTGCTCTGACTTTTTTAAATGTTAATTTTATTTGGCTGCACCAGGTCTTAGCTGCACCACATAGGATCTTTGATCTTCATGGCAGCATGCGGGGTCTTTGGTTGCAGTTTGTGAACTCTTGGTTGCAGCATGCGGGATCTAGGTCTCTGACCATGGATCAAATCTGGGCCTCCTGTATTGGGAGTGTGGAGTCTTAGCCACTGGACCACAGGGAATTCCCCCTCAGCCTGATTTTGGTATAGCCAGTGAGCTAAAAATGGCTTTTAAATTTTGAAAGATTATTAAAACCACACATAAAACCTGTGCGACAGAGAGCTACATGTGGGCCCTGATTCCTGGAGTATTTATTGCCTGGCTCTTTACAGGAAACGTTTACTGGCCCCTAATACTTATAATATGAACAGCAGCAGTGAAGTTTTTATTTTATATTGGACACTAGATACTGTTCAGAGTGCTTGGCATGCGGTATCTCATTTAATTCTCGAAACAGTCCCGGGAGATGGATTGTTCTCATTTGCAGGGGAAGAAATAGGCCCAGAGGCCTGAGTAGCTTGCCCAAGTTTACAAAGCCTGTAAGTGGCGAGCTGGTGTCTTGAACCCAGGCGCTGGGTCCACTCCAGATCCTGTGTTCTACACACCCTTTGCTGCAGCTCACAATTTGAGGAGTAGTCTCTCCCACTGTAACACAGTATGATGTTACTGTCCTTTTCAGGTAAATGTTCAATGTCCTTATTTCTGGGAGGTGTAGTCATAGAGCAGCACTCCCGACACCGGTGCCTCCACGGTGTTTTCCTCAAAAAAAGTCCACGTGCAAAGAAGGTTCTCTGGTCAAATGAGCACGAGAAAGCCTTGTTTAGGAGAATTTCTTTACGATAGCTCTCTCATAAGCAGTGATATATTCTCATGCCAGTCTCAGCCAGGAGGAGTGATATTCAGTTTTTTTTTTTCCCAAATGGAAATGCATTCATTCATTCATGCCTATTGAAAAGACACAACATCTTTTAGAACTACTGTTATACAAAGAAAAAACTCAGCAAATGATGTCATAGAGGCATTGCTTAGCCCAATATTTTCCCAGATGCGTCAGAACAATATAATGCAGACATTCATTCAGCTTTACCCTTAACATCCTGCTTATTGTCCTTTTTTTCCTGCTGCCATATCTCTTCCTTCTCTCCCAAGTTTTTGGGGGATAGAGCAGAGGAAGTTTTTTCCATAAATGATAGGAAATTAAATAATGAAACTCAAACCCTTTGATTTAAATTCTTTTTAGTACCTTTATCTTGAAAGTCCTGTTTGGTTTGTAGGATTACCTGTACATTTGATCAGCCCGGACTGATCGGTGTTGTTGCCTGGGAGTATAGACAGACAGAGGCTCCTTGATTGATGATGGTTATTCAGACCTTCAACAGGTAGCATTTGTCTGCTTGTTGAGTACTGTTCATTTTGGCATGGCTTAATTTGCTAGTGTTGTCAACTGACATGTGTCAGGAGAAAAAGTGACCTCAAAGATCTTAAATACAGGCATAAGGCCAAAGAAACAATTTCATGTGCTTTTAATTCACCTTTTAATTCACCAGCTCTTCACTCATCCCTCACTAGCAGGATTCTGCAAATCTGAAGTTGAGACCAAAAATGCACTCTTACCAAACCGGTAGTTTCTGACCAGCATAAAATGATGCTTTGTGTTCTCTTAAAATCTTATAATTCTTCAGTTATTTCAGAGTTCTCCATATGGATATAAAATGTTGTTATATAAAATAAACAAGACATCTCATTTTCTTTTCTTTTTAAAAATGTTTATTTATCTGGCGACATTGGGTCTGAGCTGCTGCACATGGGATCCCAGCTGTTAGGCGGGGTCTTGTCCTTGGTGGCCCATGGACTCTAGGTGTGGCGCTCAGGCTTAGTTGCTCTGCAGCATGTGGTATCTTAGTTCCCTGAGCAGGGATCAAACCTGTGTCCCTTGCATTGCATGGTGGACTCTTAACTAGGCCACCAGGGAAGTCCCTCTCATTTTCTTTTGAATGGTTTCTGGAGTTTGTGGGAATGGTGCCGCTCTGTGCCTTTTGAGCCATTAAAGAGCATCGTGTACTGCCTCTAGTATGTCGTTCATTCAACAAGCACAAGCAAACACGAGCATAAATTTATCCTGAGTATATACATGTAGGTATGACTTAGGCTGGGTCTGTGAAATAAGCTGATAACAAGACAAATTAACAGGAGAAAAGGCATACAAATTAATTAAGTTTTCATTTTGTGTGCACAGGGGCATCACAGAAAGAAGTGAACCCCCAAAGGGGCAGTGAGATTTTAGAGTTCATATAGCATGTTAGCAGGGGGTGGAGAGGGGGCAAGGGGCAGATGGTTTGTAGGGAAGATAAATGGGTCCTGAGGAGGACAGACAGGAGGTATGGCAGTCCTGGATGATTTCTGTTTGTGTGGTGTCAACTTGTCATCTTCCGAAAGAGAAGATTAGTGTTGTTTCTGGGGAGAGTATTTATGACAACCCAGTTTTGTTGGGAGGCTCTGCTTTTAGGCAGATAAGGAATTTCAGGAATTCAGCTCAAAATAATTCTTATGCCAAAATGGCATATTTTGGGGTATCATATCTTGATTCTCTCAACAGTATATTTATCGGAGTAGATATCTGGAATGAGATGTAGTTATTTAGGACAAGGTTCTGTAGGTCCAGTAGAATACTGTTACAAGATATCAGGCTGTCATGGACAGAGTCAGGCGTGTGTGTCTGTGCTCAGTCGTGTTCAGCTCTTGTGACCCCATGGACTGCAGCCCACCAGGCTCCTCTGTCCATGGAGTTTCCAGGAAGGAATCCTGGAGTGGTTGCCATTTCCTCCTCTAGGGGGTCCTCCCGACCCAGGGGTGGAACCTGCATCTCTAGAGCCTCGTGCATCGGCGGGTGGGTTCTTTACCACAGCGCCACCTGGGAAGCTCCAGAGTCACGCTTAGGTGATGAAAAAAATGGTCTCTTAGGAATGATAGTGAACAGAAACCCATTTGGAAGGGGAATTTGACACTTTAGCTTCTGGGTGATGGCTGAGAATAGCACAGTGTCCCCTCCTTCCTTGTGACTATTTAGAGGTTCTTTTTGACCTAGTGTGGTCAAGATAACCAGCCAGGCTGACAGCCTGTTTTGACTATCTGTGAGTGCATAAACTGATTTTGACTAGGAAAGTATAAATATTATCCAGGCCCATCCATACAGAGAAGAGCAGATAGAAAGGTTTGTTTTGTGCAAGACAGACTATGTCAAGGGGAAAAAGGCTCTCGTTGTTCTTTTTTTCACCCCTAATATTCCCTTGGATTTGAAACTTTGATACAAAGTATTATTGACTTTCCAAGGGCTTTGAAATCATTAAATGGGATTTTCAATCTGCTGATGTTTTTTTTTTTCTTCCAAAATCCACATTGCTGTTTGGCCCCATATTTCAATAGTTTGCTATTGTGTGATTTTCATAGGCTCCTTAATTTAACCTTCCATCCTGAGTTTTATCAACTGACTTTGTCTAGGATTGCCAGCGTAGCTCCTTTATTATGCATGCAATTCTGTTCTGTCTCTGTTACCTTTGAGGCAGCAGTTAAGGTGACTTTCAGTTTTCTTGCCTGATTTTTGTTGTCACCTCTGTCACTGCCTGCCTGTTGGCCTTCTGTCCCACGGCCGTGAGGGAGTTTTCAGCACTGACACTGATCCCTTGCCAGGGTAGCACTCAATACCTATGCTTATTTCTCTCCTTATTAGAACCAGGAGAAAATAGTTGACATAAAGAGAAAATTTGTTATATTTTTTTCTTTTAACATGACGTAGAAATTGGTCTATGATATACAAACATTGGTAGATCTGCTGTTTAATTTTAAAATGGTTTTAGCATCCCAGATAAGCATATTCAAAAGGTAAAATGTTGATTCTTTGGTCAAATCTTGCCTAAATCACCAGCGTCTTCACTCTCCTGCTTTTACCCCATGCTTGTACTGTATGTAGTTGCTCAGTCGTATCCAACTCTGCGACCCCATGGACTGTAGTCTGCCAGGCTCCTCGGTCCATGGGATTCTCCAGGCAAGAATACTGGAGTGGGTTGCCATCCCCTCCTCCAGGGGATCTTCCCAACCCAGTGATTGAATCCAGGTCTCCCGTATTGCAGGTGGATTCTTCACCATCTGAGCCACCAGGGAAGCTTTTACCCCTTGGGTTTTCTAATTCCTGAACCAGGCTCTGCCTCAGTCCTGGGTCGAATACTCCAGGGTCCAACACATTAAGAATATGAGTATTGTTCCCCAGTCCTAGAGGCAGATTTCATAAATGGTGCCTGAAGGTTTGCATTGTAACAATTCCCAGGTGAGTCTGACACTGCTGGTCCCCAGACTACACCTTACCAAGCAAGTCTCAGTTAACTTGTGAGTTTAAGATGCCTCCACCATCTCCACTGTAGCCTTCTCTTTGAAAACAAACACTGGATGATTAGAGAGGATGCTCCTGCCGCTTACCTTTGGAGAAAATTGCATAGCACATTTAGAGAGTGTCACAGGGTCTGCTGGTTTTTGCACTGACAATTTGCCACCTTGACTAAAAACCAAAAAGAATCACTACAGATGGTTATTGCAGCCATGAAATTAAAAGATGCTTGCTCCTTGGAAGAAAGCTTTGACAAATCTAGACAGTGTATTAAAGGCAGAAACATCACTTTACTGACAAAGTCCTTAGAGTCAAAGCTATGGTTTTTCCAGTAGTCATGTATGGATGTGAGAGCTGGACCATAATGAAGGCTGAGCACCAATGAATGGATGCTTTCAAACTGTGGTGCTGGAGAAGACTCTTGAGAGTTCTTTGGACAGCAAGGAGATCAAACCAGTCAATCCTAAAAGAAACCAACTCTGAATATTCATTGGAAGGATTAGTGCTGAAGCTGAAGCTCTAATACTTTGGCCACCTGATGCGAAGAACTGATTTATTGAAAAAGACTCTGATGCTGGGAAAGATTGAGGGCAAGAGGAGAAGGAGACAACAGAGAATGAGATGGTTGGATGACATCACTGACTCAGTATCTGAGTAAACTCAGGGAGATAGTGAAGGACAGGGAAGCCTGGTGTGCTGCAGACTATGGAGTCACAAAGCATCGGACATGACTTACCACTGAACAACAAAAACAAGAAGAATGCTTCTGGAACAAAATCTAGAGATAAGATTGAGTTGAAGGAACAACAACTCTACTTGAAGTGATGCTGACTGGGAAGGACAAGTTATTTTAGGAGGACTATGTGCATAGAATGGAGAAGGCAATGGCACCCCACTCCAGTACTCTTGCCTGGAAAATCCCATGGACGGAGGAGCCTGGTGGGCTGCAGTCCATGGGGTCATGAAGAGTCGGACACAACTGAGCGATTTCACTTTCACTTTTCACATTCATGCCTTGGAGAAGGAAATGGCAGCCCACTCCAGTGTTCTTGCCTGGAGAGTCCCAGGGACAGGGGAGCCTGGTGGGCTGCCGTCTATGGGGTTGCACAGAGTCGGACACAACTGAAGCGACTTAGCAGCAGCAGCATGTGCATGGAAAAGGCCTAGAGGCTCAGACAGCAAAGTGTTGTCAGCTCTCAGTATCAGTAATGGGATTTGGAGAAGTCTTGACTTTTTGCTTTCTTGCTTTGCATTTTTCTACACAGAGCATTTAAATGTCATTTTCATAACCTTAAAAGAATTCCCAAATGTTTTTAAAGGAGGAAAAGCAAGATATGTGCTCTGTAAATTCATGTATCTTTTGGTTTAGGTCTGTTATGTCTTTGTCTCTATACATTTGGGGAGTTTTTGTTTTTGTTTTCGTCTACAGAGAGTATTTTTTCATTTAATTTTTTATGTTTTTCCTGTTATACAGTTTTAAAGGTTAGCACAGAAGAGCAGCTGTGCAGTGCGTCCTTGAACCTCTCAGCCTGCAGTCCCTGCCGCCCACTCCCCCAGCCTTCCCCTCTCCTCCCCCTGCCCACTCGCAGTGACCAGCCTGTTCTCTGTGTCTCTGAGTTGGCTTCTTTTTTGTTATTTGGTTTTTAATGGGAAAGAGATTATTTTGTCTATGAGAGTCCTAGTGTTTAAGGGTGGGCCCCAGACATTTGCTTGGAAAATGGACACTGTGGGGCCTGCATAACGAAAATAAGTTTACAAGGTCCCAGAGGAGAGGGTGAGGGGGTGAAAGTTCCCAGGGTTCATTCAGGGGCAGCTTCTGTTCCGCCCACCTCCCCCTCCCCAAGCATCCAGCCCTGACCCCCGAGAGTCGCTCAAAGGATTGTTCCTTAGAGGGCCTGAAAGAAGCTGTACGTTAATTGAGACAGAATTGGAAGAGTTGGAAGATGAGAGAATAAGGGCTGTTAACCTCCGAGGAGGCGCAGAAGCTCTCACGTTGTAGCTGAATGGATTCTGTGGGCTGGTTCTCCTGCGTGTGCCCACTCAGGACCGCCGACCAGAGGGAAGACACCCGCAGTAGAAGGACTCACACCCTGTGCCCCCACGGAGCCCGTGTGTGACCTCAGTGTGGGTCGGGGAATAATCCTAGAGACATGCAGCCCAAGGCTTTAAGATACGCCTCGTGGGGTGTCACATAGACTATTTACATATATGCTTATTTCCAGCAATTCAGAAAACCATATCTAAATTGGCCTTTTTTTTTTTTTGCTTCTGTTAATCTGGAAACATTCAAAGAAGTTGATACACCTTTATCTCATTTCTAACTTTCCAACTAAATTCTAAATTCTAAGGTTCTACTGACACCTGCTGGCATTTCCTCTGTTTTATGTCTTAATAAGAACAAAACCAAAAAGCAAAACGTTTAGCATATTTCCCACAGTCTTTTGGCCTTATTATGCCAAGTGTACATTGAGATAAGAGACATAAGGGAAGGTTGATGGATCTTTTCACGTCATGGAAGGAGATATGTGGACGAGCCCTGAGGACAAATTTCCCAGACACACAAAGGGCAGATAGCAGAGTTCTGATTGCCTCTGCCCTGCACTGGCCACTGTGTGACCTTGGACAAGGCTGTAGACCTCACATTAGCATCGCAAAGAGGAGAAACTGAAGCTTCCTCCCTATGCTTGTGGGGGCCAGGGTCATTTCTACTAACTGAAGCGTGAGCCACATCACTGGTGCAACTACCTCAAAGGTCACTCGCAAGGACTGCTCCATCACAATAAATAAGCAAATTTGTTAACTGTGTTTTCAAAAAATAGATGAATGTCACTGAAGCCTCCTCAAACTCCAGTATCTCTGTAGTTTCTTTTTGGAAACAGCTGAATCAGAATAATCAGAAAGAACCAGTGAACAGTCTCAGAAATGGTCTACTTTTTTGCCCTCAGGAAACCATGGACTTTGTTTTGTGTTTTGGAACATGTAACAAGGCTTCAGTGCTTCCCAGTTCATGCCAACCAAATTATCTGTGCTTTTTCTGTCTTTTCTTGGGAAACTGTGTGGGCCTGCGGCTTGTTAGGCCAATGACAGGATACTTGATCATCCCCAGGGAGTCAGAGTCCCATATTTATCCTGACAGAGGAAGCAAGGTCTAATGAGGAAAATAATTGAGGCATTTCTTTAACGCTGCTATTTCATTTCTTCCTCCTCCCTCAGAATTCGGACTTCATCATCATGCTTGCTGAGACTTTCGATGCGATTTAGAGTCATCAGAATTTCCTTTTCTTTGTGAAAGGAAATTTTCCTCTTATCTTTCTCAAGTCCTCCTCCAGAAGTCTGTTAGGTTTGACTGGGACTCAAAGAGGAAAGCACAAAAATTCTCCTACAGACTCATATCCGTTAGGGTGGCACCTCTCAGAACACAAGAAAAGCAGAAAATAGCGAATTTGGTAAGGCTGTGGAGAAATTGGAACCCTTGTGCATTGTTAGGGAGACTGTAAAATGATGTAGCTGCTGTGAAAAAAATATGGCAGCTTCTCAGAAACGTAAAAGCAACATTACCATACAATCCAGCAATTCCACTTCTGGGTATATATCTAAAAGAATCAAAAGCAGAAACTTAAGGTGACATTTGTACACCCATGTTCATAGCAGCATGAGTCTTAGTGATGACACAAGGATCCACTGATAGTGAACAGGTAAACTAAATGTGGTCTACACATGCAATGGAATATTATTCAGCCTTAAAAAGAAAGGAAATTCTGATACCTGCTACAACACAGAGAAGCCTTGAAGAGGACATTAACTTAAGTGAAATAAGTCAGTCACAAAGCACAAATATTGCATGACTCCACTTACATGAGGTACCTTAAGTGCTTAAAGTCAGAAAGCAGAAAGGAGAATGGTGGTTGCCAGGGGTTATGGGGGAGGAAATGGGAAGTGGTCGTTTAATGGTTGTTTAAGTGGTTCTGTTTAACTGAACCAAATTTCAGTTCTGCAAGATGGAAAGTGTTCTAGAAATGGCTGGAGGTGTTGGTTGTGCAAAAATTTGACTTTTGCTTAATACTACTAACTGATCACTTTTAAAAGATTATGATGATAAATTTCACATTATATGTATTATATCACAATTAAAATTAAAATCACACAGACATATAAAGAACTCAGTCATCACCTCTGGCCCTTGCAAGTGACTTAATCCCTTGACTGTGTTCAACCTGGTAATACTATGCAATTCTATCCAATGGAACCTTCAGTGATGACAGAAATGTTCTTTATTTGCACTGTCTGATATGGTACACACATTGGGTTTTCAGAGTGATGAGTGCAGAAGATGCTGAATTTTATTTTTATTCAGCTAAAATTTAGTTAATTAATTTAGTTAATTTTTATTCAGTTTAACTTAGCCACATACAGCCAGTGGCTGCCATAGTGGACAGGCAGGCAGACTGTGCATCAACATGACTGTTTCAAAATACTCCCCTCCTCACACAGAGCTACGGCAGTCAGATCTAAACCTAAGAAGGTAGAGGCTGGCCTATGTGTGGGCCCCAGTTCTGTTTGAACCCCCAGTATTATGAATTTGCTACAAAGCATTTTGCAAGAGTGTGACTCTATTTTAGAAGCCTGGTATGGCATCATTGGCATCTGTTATTGGGCCCACGAGCAGAGTTGGCCTTAATTCGCAGGCCAGCCTTTTCTAGTCAAATGCCCTTGGGAAACCTAAATTCCTTCACTGCTGTGCACGGGCTTCTTCAGTCGTCCTTGTAAATCCTTGGAGTTATGTTGTGGACTAATGCTGAAGTCCAAGGCCTTCTACAGAAACTATGCAAACTCATCGCTGTTTCTTCCGGGTATCCTGGCAGTCAATGCCTGCTTCACTGGAAAACACAGACAGGTAAGAGAGGTGACAAATTCTTACACTGAAATAGAATCCCACAATAAAATGGATGAACCCCTACTACATTCGTCCTCTAAAACAAGAGTCACCATGTATTGTCACCATGTATTGTATAATGTTGCTTTAGAAATAGTAAAGATTGCTGGCAGCTTATATTTCAGCAGGCTGTAAATAGAAGACTTAACCAGTCAGTCAGTGGGCAGCATTCCTTCATGACAACCCAGTGTTTAATGACACTGTTTGTGCCACATTTATCTTCATGGAATAAGTGAAAGCTGTTTATTAAAGCATAAAATGTGAGCGTTTGATGCAAATGGACGTGTGGCAGGAAGGAGATAAAGAAGAGTTTATATTATTCTACAAAATGGATATGGGCTGTCTAATAAGAACCTGCCGGTTTTGCTCCCGTGGATTTGCTCACCGGGAACACTTTCTCTTTCTCTTTCAGCAATGGGTGGATGGCCTGAGATCCATCATACACAACTTCAGGGCGAACAACGTCAGCCCGATGACGTGCCTCAAGAAGCAGTGAGTTTTGTTTGCATGACCCTTTGTGCTTGGCTTTTACCAAGCAAATGCAGACTAGGAGATGAAAGCTACGTATATGCCCCAGGCAGCGCCTTCCTTGCCTTCCCCTCTGTGCTCCTGACTTTGGAGAAGTCGTTGACCAGTCCACACTGGTACCCTTCCTGCAACCTGGCAGGCGTGTGTGATGCCCACGGCCCAAAATCTATTTGAGGGGAATGGTTGGTGGCAGGAAGGTACTGAAACTCCACCTCCTCAGTGTCCCCTGGGTTGTGGACCTGGGCTTTTGTGTCCCCAGGCTGCTGACAAGTCGCTTTGCATGCCTGGGGTTATAGCTGGGGGCTGGGTGCAGCTCAAGCCTCTACTGCATGAGACTGAGGGATGGGGAGTGTGGCTGCATTCGACGGAAGCATCCACTGCTCGGGAGGGAGAGGAGCACTGGCTCCAGGGACTGTTTAGTAAGCCGTCAGGGATCCAAAGGTACTTTGAAATTCAGAAGGCAGGCCTTCCTTACCCCAGCTCACTGTATCCAACATTCAGAGAGGTGCCAGGTGGTAGCGTTTAACCCTATCAAGTTATTCTTTATGGCTGACGTGAAGGTTACTCAAGTAGAAGGTAACTACTCAAGTAGTTACTAAGCAAAGCTCCAGTCCGCCTGTTTGAGAAGCAGTGATCCGGGCCCGGGGCAGGCGGCGGGCGGTGTGGGGAGGAGCACGTGGAGGGCCTGCACTGACCAGGCTGCACGACCTCTTAGCCGGGCCTGGCCAGCACCCAGGGCGGGACTTCCCGGGCTGTGGGCGATGGAAGGGGAGCTCTGCCCTCCGGGCCTCCTGTGTCTTACCCCGGTCCCTTCGGCAGCGCTCTAAGCGCGTGGGCTCTGCTGTAATTCCCGGGTTGGTCACTCCGTTGCCTGATGACTTTTGGAAAGTTCTGAGCCTTGTGCCTCACTGTCCTCATCTGTGCATGAAGGCGGTGACACCACTTATAAGATTCCTTGCAGAGCAAGCAAGGCCATGCAAAGCCAGTGCTTGGCCCCTCACTCCCCCTCACTCACAGTTACTTATTTTGATTCTGACGCCCTCATTCCAGTGTGCCCCTGTTGTCTTAGAAGAGGGGAGTTGTTCAGTCGTGTATATTCCTATTTTTGTGCAGTTGCTTCTTTTCCTCTGCAGTTGCTCTCGCATGATTTCTTAAAAATAAAGAGCAACCACCCAGCAGATATTTTGATGCCATGGAATCCCAAAGGATCTCAGACTTTTGGCATGCCTTCTTAGGCCTGAGAGAGCCGATTCCTTGTGTCCGGATGCCAGATCTTAGCTGCCCTCGTGGGTGTCCCACCCAGACCGCTTTCTGTCGCTGGTGTTCACCCATCCACCAGCGGCTGAAGGGTGAGGTCACTCAGGGCTCACGTCTGCCTGCTTCTCCAGAAAACCACCCTCTGCCTACAGGGGAATCACAGGGCCCAGTAGATCACAGCCTCCCAGAGTATCTCAGGGGGTGTGCTCCAGGACCCCTGCCCATACCAAAATCCACAGAGTCCCTTAGGGTTGACCCTTCATGTCCCTGGTTGAGGAGGGCTGACCCTACCCTCGCCCCTTCTTCAGAAAGGAAGGTCACGGCCAATGACAGGCTGAAACAAGATATCAGAGCCTGCCCCCTTGCTGCCAAGCCTGGCACAGATCACACTCCAGAGGTCCCAGTGGCCTCGGGACAAAGCCCGGCTGAGAGCACAGCTTGGTGTGACCGGCCCTCCCTGCCTGCCCACTGCCTCACTCCTGTGGTCCTGAAACCAGCCCCTTAAAGGTAGCACTTATGCTTCGAGGAACACTGATTTAAGACAAAAGCTTTACCAAATCATCATGTTCTGCAGATTGTTAGATTATTTACAGGAATAGTGAGAAAGAAAGGAGTCAGTAGCTAAGAGCAGCCCTGGCACCAAAGGATAAGTGTTCCGGGTCCCCCTGAGTCCCGAAAACCTGGGAAAAGCTCGGCCTTTCTCACCATCAGTTTGAGTTGATGAACTTCTCTGACAGTGGCAAGTTAAGGATCCAGATTCCTTTATGGAGATGGTGTCCAGCCATCCGCCAGGTGCATGAGGAGTAGGTCACAAAGGGCTCACGTCTGCCTGCTTCCCCCTTTGCACTTGGCTGTTCCCTGGGGTGGTGGAGGGGTGAGGGCCGGGGGTGTCCCCACTGACTTCAGACAAGCCTGGCTGTTGTCACCAGGCTGTTGCCTTTCTTAGCCCATTAGTAGATCATTAAAAAGCAGCAAAGACAAGACCAGTCACCAAACAAGTGCCTGTGATTTGCTATGTTCAATGCACACACCCAATTTCCTAATTCATCTAGGATTGACAGATAAAATATGGGACTCTCGGTGAAATTTGAATAAGTAACAAATAATGTTTTAGTAAGATGTATTTACATCCTAAGCAATATTTGGAACATACCTGTAGTTAAAAGAAAAGTATTTGTTATTTATCTGAAGTTCGAATTTAACTGAGAGTTATATTTTTATTAGCTAAATCTGACAAACAGTAAATTTATCTCATGGTGTGCGATTGTCTCTGGTTTTCTGAATAAATAGTGTTTGTTTGAGTGAACTTTCTTTTAAAGTTTTTAACCAGATGGAAGCTGTTCCTCCCAAGAAACATTAAAACAGTTGTTACTGTTGTTTTCCAGCTGGATGAAATTGGCATTTATGACCAACACAAATGGGAAAATTCCAGTTAGGAGGTAAGTCAGTTATTCCTGCGTGCTCTGCACAGCCTGGGTCGGCCCTCATGATACCAGTCCACAGAGAAAGTCCCCCAGAAGGACTTGTTAATTGCTTTAGTTACAGGTATTTCTGGAATCTTAGTTTGAATCACATTATCAGATGCTGTGTTTACTTCGTAAAAATCACCTTTGGATGTAAAGTCGCATTTTTTCTCAGAATGGGTAGCAGTAATCCTGATAAAGAACATCTGAAAATGTAGGAGTATTTTTTTTAAATTTTCAGATAAGAGGGTTTTTGGGATTTAAGTAGCTTCCCTGGTGTCTCAGATGGTAAAGAAGTTGCATGCAATGCAGCAGACCCAGATTCAATCCCTGCATTGGGAAGGTCCCCTGGAGAAGGAAACGGCAACTGACTCCAGTATTCTTACCTGGGAAATTCCGTGGACAGAGGAGCCAGGAGCGCTACAGTCCGTGGGGTCAAAAAGGCGCAGAATGCAACTGAGCGACCGGCACTTTGACTTTCATCTCTCACCTACTTGCCCCAAACAACCGTTAGCTATCGTTAAAGAGGTTTCTCTTCTGCTCTGCACCTACAGTAGCGGGGTGGGGATGTGCCTTAGGAGGGGCGCCGCCTCTGGACTCTGCCGCTCGTTCCGGGTCCGTCGGCCCTCTGTGCCCGGGGCCGGCGGGCGCCACGGAGCCGGGGTGTGTCGTCCCTGCCAGCACACCCCCTTCAGGACGGCGCTTCCCCTTCAGCCTGCCCAGAGTAGCAGTGACAGGGAGAAAGAGGAGCACAGAATGCCCGGCGGGGCCAGGAGTGAGGAGACGGTGAGCTGGAAACGGCCCCCGCCCGCGTGCCTCACCCCCGGGGGCCGCTCTGCTGCGCCCCAGCGTTAGGGCTGCTCCTGGCCTGCGGGCCTCTGGAGGCTCTTGCAGTGGAGCTGTGGGGTTCTGCACCCAGCTCCCCGGTGCCTTTTCGGCTGGCGTTTGTGGTAAGCACTCCACGGTAACTCCAAAAGCTGGGCTGGACCCCGGGGCGTCTGCTGCCCGTCTGAAGCCAGGAGTGTATTCATAGTCGTGAATCTGAACTCAGCAAGAGCTCCCGGGCCAGACCCACTCTTCAAGAATTCTCCAGACTCGCGTTCAAGTTGAGCTCTTGCCCAACACTTTAGCAAAGAAGCCAACCAGCAAGTAACCCCAGGCAGAACCCAGGCCACCAGCTGGAGCCTGGGTGTCTCGGAATGGCTGTAGCCGCCAGGATGAGGGGACAGGTCGCCCGTTGCCTGGCGTTTGGGGGAGAGCCTCGGAGCAGCCGCACACGGATCACACTAGCTGTTTCTGCGTCTCCTTTCCCAGCCTCTCTGCTAGCCTGAAGCCTCCATTCTGCATTCCCCCGAGGGCGTCTCCCTCAGCATCCTTTCACATTTAACAGAACTATCCTAGAGATCATCGGTTTCCTTCATTCTGTGGGTTATAACAGTCATGAACTAAGGTATCCACGTTACAGCTGAGACGCACAGGGCATGCAGGTTGTAAAGAAGATCAGGCAGTAATCTTTCTATTTCACCTTTTATTGAGGGCTTCCAGAGTTACCAACTTCATGCATCTGTTGTGGTCTTTACAAACCTATATGTAGGATTCTCTGTTTTTTATTTAATCACTTAGTAGCAAGTCAATTTTGCATTTACTTTAGGACTTTTTCAAAAAGCCCTGCTGAGGACTTCCCTGGTAGTCCAGTGGTTAAGACTTCACACAATTGAAGGCAAGGGCTGCAGGTTCAATCTCTGGTTGAGGAGGTAAGATTTCACATGCCTAGTGGCAAAAAAGAAACAAGAAAAACCTAAAACAGAAACACTATTGTAACAAATTCAATAAAAACTTTTAAGAAATGGTCCACATAAAAAAAAAAAAAATCTTAAAAACAAAAAACCCTGCTAGCACCCTTGATCAATGTTGGCAAAGACATTTTAGACTCATCCTTATCTTATTTAAAACTCTTTGCTCTACTGAGAATAGCAGGGTAATTATTTTAATGTATCTCAGGATCCTACAGCTATTGCCAAATATTTAGTGCATTTTTATTTAAAAGTAAGTACTGAAGTAATAGGGCTTCCCAGGTGGCGCAGTGGTAAAGAATCTACCTGCCAATGCCAGGGGCACAAGAAAGGCGAGTAAGTCAGGAAGATCCCCTGGAAAAGGAAATGACAGCCTGCTCCGCTCTTCTCGCCTGGAGAAGCCCACGGGCAGAGGAGCCTGGATGATTACAGTTCATGGGGTCACAGAGAGTCGGACACGGCTGAGCACATACACACACTGAAGTAATAAGTCCAAACTTGGAACAAATAGCGGCGTGAAGACCAGCAATGTAAGTTGGGTCTGTTTTTACATACCTTGCTCTCCTGATTTTTCTTCCAAGAAAAGGTTCAGGAAATGGGCAAAGTAGAAACACAGACTTGTGATCAGAGCACTCCTAACCAGCAGTGCTGGTGTCATTTGTACACATGCTGCTAATCAAGCCTTTGTTACACAATCTTAGAAGCCTGATCCAACCTGTTCACGAACAAAATTATTACCCGCCTCTTTTTGTGGAAATAGCCCAAATATCTTGTCATCTTCCTTGGTGCTCTCTGACGTGAACTCTGTGGTGGCTGCCAGTATTAACAGGTGTTTGACACAGGACATCTGTGGTCTGGGAGCAGTTTGACAGAGTTGAAGGAGAATTGATAGCGAGCCAGTGAAAAGCGGATAAATCTTGGTGTGGATGAGCTGCCAAGGGCAAGATGGAAATTGTTCTGAATGTTTTAATGGATACGAAGAGTAAACACTTTAAAATGTCGTTTCATCACTATCACTCTGAAGTTTTAAAATGGAAACTATTAGTGTAGTGTGTGTAGCGTTAGAGGAGATCTGGCTTCACGGCCATTAGATCAGGTTGAGCATGGCCCCTGTTCTGCAGTTGTAACCGATATTTAATGTCTAAGAAGAATTAAGGCACAAGGGAAGAAAGCTCTTTACCCACCGCTTCTCCTTTCTTTTTTTGTACCTTCTCTTCTACCATCTGCCTTTCTCCCAAACCTACACGCTCATGCTCACTTTACTTTCCCACCCAGACCACAGCTTTGAAAGTCACTGGAGTTAGAACCAACAGTTATGGCTAGAAGAAGTCCCAAAGGAGAGAGTGTCTTAAGAGGGCTGAGCCCTCAGGGGTGGTCCCAGCAGCCCAGTGTCCACATAATCTGTCCACCTCCAGAAGGCCCAGCCTGCTACAGTGAGGGTCTGGATCTGTGGGGCTTCCCTTCATGCTCTTCCTTGCAAAGCTAGCATTAACACGCTGGATGGATTGTAGAGCCTTTGCAGGCAGAGCCAAACTCAGCTTCTAGAGTCCTCGCTGTCTTGGTCGTCTGTAAGGCCTCCTGGAGCAGGGAATTTAATGGGATAGGACTGTGCGGGCAGAGCCAAACTCAGCTTCTAGAGTCCTCGCTGTCTTGGTCGTCTGTAAGGCCTCCTGGAGCAGGGAATTTAATCGGATAGGACTGGGCACCACTTATGGGCATTTGCTTCTCTTACAGTTCCTTTGGGAAAGGTGGTGCGTTTTCATTCAAGACGCTCACTGAACACTGGTTTGCGGTGAAGCCCTGTGCTCTCTGGGGCTGTGTGTAAAGGGCTGCATGAATCACAGTCCTTGACACATACTCTGCCTTCCAAAGAAATGCCCTCCGATACCATCTGAGTGCCCCCAGCCTGTGATAAGTGTTTTTCTCAGCCTGTGATAAGTGTGTTTCTCCTGGTTAAATACTGCATCTCTGATGCAACTGGAAACTCAGAGAATTCACCTTTGCTCCACAACCCTCCTCACTCCCGAGCCAAGTCCATTTAAGGCCCAAGAATAACTCTGCAAGCTGCCTGGAGAGAAGGCAGCCCCCTCCCCTTCCCCTCACCTACAGGGGAACGGTCTCTTTCCCTTCCTTCTCCTGTTTTCTCTTGTCCCCTCATGCAAAGATGGGCCTGAGAACAAGCCCTTCTTGCCATCACATAACCTTTTGTCTTTATTTATTTATTCCTTTATGTACTCACACTTGCCATACAGCATGCAGGATCTTAGTTCCCTGACCGGGAGTCAAATTCATGTCCCCTGCAGTGGAAGCCTGGAGTCCTAACTTGGACAGCCAGGGCGTTCCCAGCTCTTCCCTTTATTATCGTCTCAACAGCCATGTCTCTGGGCTCTGACTTTGCCGTCACTGATGTATTCCCACATGGATTTTCCTCCTTCGTGGCCCTGGACGCCCTGTTTTCTCCATCTCAGTTTCTCTGTGCCCCACAGATTCTTAACCTCCTACTTCCATGATATGTCTTTGTCCTGCTCTCTGCTCCATGTCATTTTCCCAAGCCCCAGCCAGTATTCTCTTCCTGCAGACTCTCCCTGTCCCTGCCCCGCCATCTCCCCAACACCACATTGTCTGCCAAGGATCAAGCCTAAGTCTCCTGCATGGACAGATGGATTCGTTACCACTGAACCACCTGGGCAGCCCTAACACATGCATACTGTTTTTCAAAAATGACAAAATGAACAGCTACTTTCCCCTACCTTATAAAGGGCAGATAAAGTACTTCTTAATCCAATGTATGAAAGTTCCATGAACTCTAGAGAAGTGGGAAAATCTGGGCATAGCACCCTCTGCCCTGAAACTGGTTTAATACACATGTATGCTCTGCGGGTCTGTGAAAGAGAATTCATAGGCCTCCCTATGTTTGGATGCAGTTGTCTCAAACACTCTTAAAAGTGCACTTCTTGAAGCATTCTTAGACTGAATATGAAGTAGTAAAGTTTTGGATGAATGCACAGTTCATTGACCTGTAGCTGATTCTTACTAGTCTCTCCTTGAGGCTGCCGCTGCAGCGGAGGGGGCGCCTTCTCCCCCTGATCGAGGGGAACCGGCCAGTGCCTGCCCGTGGAGCTGGCCTCCGCTCACGCGAACGGCGGGGCGCGGGACAGGCTGAGGCGGGGAGGCTCACCGTCCTGGGCTCCTGGGAAGGTGTTCCACAGCCACACCACACACACAAGTCAGCTCTCTCTCCCCACAATGGCCGAACTTCTGATTTATGTCATTGTGGTGAATAACTACCCGAACTTCCACTCAGGCAGTGAATGGAGGCTCTCTGCGTGGCGCAGACGTGGCTTCCAGGGTCTAAGTCCTCTCCTCGGTTGTGTTCAGTTCCGAGTGTTACCATTGTTTTAGTCAGAAGGAGTCTCCTACTTTTATCATCATCAGGAAATACGTTCCTTAAGGTGTTATCCATTTTCCTAGCCTTGATGCACACCATACTAGTTCAAAGGCACCACCATTATTCAAAAATACCACATCTCAGGGTGGTGCCAAGATGCTGCTGAAACACTGAATAATTGTTCCCCTGCCTCCCTTCTCCCCGACATCTGTCACTTTCATAATAAAGTCCTCAATCCTTGAGGCAGCTGACATATCAGAGTAGCTCTTGGGTGCTTGGCCTGAAAAGCAAAAAAACCATACACATGAAGTATGTCTGATAATGCATGTCAGCTGCAGTATGGGGCCGGGAAAGGGTGACCCCAGGAATGGGCCGGGCCCTAAGGGGCCTCCTTCCTGTCCCCAGGTCACCGTGAGCTTCTGTTCTAGAGCTGCTGGTCCATCTGCCACATCCCATTTTCCTAAGAAAGCAATTTGATAGGATCAACATTTATTACTGTGGTTGTCCAGTGGTCTGGATCCTGGATGTGTATGTTCACAAGTAGCCCGGGGAACTGTCTGTCTTAGAATCATGGCACTTGACTGGCACAGCCAGCTCTGGTCAGCAGAGGGCTATTGCAGGAGCCACTTTGGGGAGTGAAAAATACCCAGAAATGAGAAGTAATTTTATTTTCCTTTTTCTTCTCCTCTCTCCCACCATACTTAGTTTTACTTGGATCTTTCCATCAGAGAAAACAGAATTAATAGCAACTTTTTTTTTCCTTTTCTGCCCTAGTATTACTAGAACCTTTGCATCGGGGAAAACAGAAAAGGTGATCTTTCAAGCACTCAAGGAGCTAGGTCTTCCCAGTGGAAAGGTATTCATTAATTTAATAATGTGTCTCTAAAACCACTTTGTGTATTTTTGTCCTCATATAATAAGTAAGATTATTTATATTAAACTGATTCAGTTAGATTCAGAGTTAGGTTCAGTCACATATAGTACAGTCAATTTTTCCTTTGCTCTCTTTCCTTCTATCCTTCCTTCCTTTTGTTTTCTGGGCATTTTAACCTAAACATTATAGTATTCAAATAGCATATTTCCAAATGTCCCTGTCAACTTTATTAAGAAAAGGAAATGACAGCAGGCTGCTCTTTCACACAGCTTATTGAAAGCTTATTTTATAGAAGCCCATCAACATTGGCTGAACCATGCACAATGTCAGCATGAAAAATGCTCATAAATTAAGTTCTTCAGGACAGTTGCCCAATATTTTATGAAGCATCTCTCCCCAAGCAAAACATTTGAGTTTGTGGCCCTTTGGATTTAAAATAGTTGCAATAAAATAAATTTGAAAAATAAAATAGTTGCAATGAATGTATTAACTGCAAGAAAGATCTAAGCTGTTACTGCCTTAACAAATCCTATTTGAAATATAAGTTTCAGTATGAAACGTAAGTTCTTATAGGAGTCCCTTTATGTTGCCTGTGAAAATTCACAAAATAAGCATAAGAAAACATTGGGTTTGATTTAGTCAGAATCCTTGTGGCAAGTAGTTGCATTTTTCCTTCCAGAAGAGAAGGAAGAAATGTTTCTTTGTGTTTGTTCTATGGAGTATCTCCCAGAGCAAGCCCAGCTGTGGCCAGTGTTTGAACATCCAAACCCTGGGCGCATGGTAACTAGAAACACTCCTTTACATGCGCCATATTCTAGTAGGCTGGCCAAGGTTGGACCTTCTGGCTCCTGTCAGCAAGTCAGAGATAAAAAACCTGGAATTACAAGTAGTCATCACTCTGCTTCATGAACCTATCGATTCTGTAGATCCTCCAAAGAGAGAGAATGGTGCCTGATTTATGACATGCTTCTATTCTTTCCAGAATGACGAAATTGAGCCTGCTGCATTTACTTATGAAAAGTTCTATGAACTGACACAAAAGATTTGTCCTCGGACAGATATAGAGGATCTTTTCAAAAAAATGTAAGTTCCATTTATGAGAAAGTGTCACATTGAAGTTATCCTTGCTCTTTTAGACTTTAAAAACATTTTTTTGTCCTAATATCTTCATATAATATGTTGACAGTATCTAGGAATGTCTAGTCAGGGCTACATTTTCACCCCTTAGTTTATTTGGTGTAAAAGTTCACTCTGATTTTTTGAGAAACTTTTACATTAGTTGGTTGCAGCACCTGGAACTTTCCCCTCCTCTCCCTGCATTGGCTTTACTAACTACCTACGATGTTAACCTGCTCCCTTAGGTATTAACCCGTTATGTGAACTAACTAGATTCGATTTGGAATGTTATTATGTTGTTCAAAAGTCCATTCATTCCAATTATTTCAAATGGATGACTTACATGTTGTTTTATAATAATGACTTTGGATAATGAGAAAGAAGGATTGCAGATATTTTCTGTAAGTTGGGGGAGTGATTTCTTGCCTTTGCTGTTGTTGGGTTTTTGTGTTTTTTTTCTTTACAAACAGTCTCTGGCCATTTTAAGAGTTCACCACTACTTCATGTTTAGAAAAATAAGCTTAGGATTATCGTCAACAAATGTCAACATGTAAATCGTACCTCCTGTAGCATCATATACCAAAACTTACTTTTTCTAATAAATTTCTTTTCAGCAATGGAGACAAAACTGATTATTTAACGGTAGACCAATTAGTGAGCTTTCTAAATGAAGTAAGCTTTTTCATACATTAACTCCATCTGTCTGTGTGCAGTGGCTTGCTCCTCCAGCATCCTCATTGCATGCCTGCATCCTGCACCCCCCGTCCGCTTTGCTTCTGACCTGCTGATCTTTCCATGATGGCTTTACTAGGTGCAAAAGCCAGCTGCCGCCCTCGTGCGTCCATGCACTCCCTCATTGGCTTCGCACACTGCTTTTTTGTTGGTTTCTTGCTTTGATGTGTAGCTCTGGGTCTGTGTATGTGTGTGAATTTGATAATATATTCACTTAATTAAATGTGTCTGTGTTTTGCAAGATGATATTTAAGGTACTTATCTTTTTTTTTTTTCTATTTACTTGTAAGAAATAGAAAGAGAATGGATTGAGTTTACCACTCTATAGTTGGATTCGCCATTGCTAACTTTTTCTCATACTTTTTGCATGGACTGGGAAAGCCTTATTTTTGTCTTTTAATGGATTGCATGTAAGAAAAATATGTAGGTTTGAATAGAATATTTTGACAACAAGCACACCACTGGAGTTCCTGGGTGAAAACATAGTGCATATTAGGCCAATGGGATGGCAGGTTAAATTTTTACTTTTTATTTTTGTAACAAGCTCAGAACTAATTTTAGAATGTGATTCACTCAACAACCAACACTAGTTGATAAAATGTGCTTAAGCCCAAGAGAAATATATTTCAGAACACATTAACATTCCAATTTTTATGACAACTAAAAGTAACTTTTTTTTTTCTCTACATGTACAAGAAAGTGTTTTCAGTGAAACCCATTGAAGCTCTTGTTAATATGAAAAAGGGAAATGCACTTTTTGTCTAACACGTTAAATAATAAGACTTTAAATGAGGGATGGACAGTATATTTTTGTTCCAAAACAATTGATAGTAACCATTATACCATATAAAGACAAAATGTTAAGATAGACAATATCATGCCAGGTAGAAGGTATTGCCTCAAGAAAAAGCAGCAGGCAGACTGATTTGCCATTTTGAAGACACATGGTACATCTTTGCTGAAGGGCTTCTTGTTTCTTTCTGATTCAGGGCCCAGTGGCTCCCAATTTGTAGGGTTGCACTTGAGAAGCTACCATAACCAGAGCCTGGAAGCATGGATGCAGGAGAGACAGGGTCCCCCATATGTTAACACAGATGCCTACTTTAAAGTAATCCTTTCAGTACACCACAATATTTATTTTACTTTAAAAACATTTCAAGTTTTTTCACTCCGCTAGTTTTTGGTTATGCAGATACTCCGTTCATAATCTTTACCCAGATATTATCCACATTCTTATGCCACTGTTGCTCAGAAGTTAAGTTGCTTTGCCCTGCCTCCTTAACCCTTTCCCCATATTCTGCTTCTTTTAAAAAATGTATTGTTTTATCTCTCTCAGCTTTACATGTACTTTGGGTCATTGGTCATCTTAAGTTTTGGTGAGATAGGCAAAAATCTTGCTTTCTACTAAAGAGGGAAGATGTTTAGTGGGGAGAAGATTACCACATCATCAGTTTACTGCTTCCTAGAGAAAGGCCTCTTGCGTGCTCTGGGATGAAGCTGGTACTCAGCCGTCTGTTAAACGTAGCAGAGACTCAATATGCATTGCACTTGCCCTATTCAAATGAAGAAACGGTTCTGAAGTCTTCAGCAGATGTACTGCATTCATGGGTCCTTATCTCATGCCCTTCCTTGTATGGGAGACTTTTATAGACCTACCCAGTATTTACTCTTGTAATTCTTGTAAGTCATGACAAAAAAATTAATTTTAAAAGGGATGATCACATTTACTTTCTGGCTTTGCCATCCAAATTCTTTCTTAAATACTTTCCCCTTGGTAGCTTTTATCTGTCAATATTACACTGGCCAGTAGTATTCATTTGCTTATGTTTGGCTTTTCATTAACAATAAGGAGGCACTTTCAATTTGGGGGTGGGGCTAATTGAATTGGTATGATTCTGGATTTCTTTAGGTCACAGAAACTACAAGACTACAAGTCCAGGAAAGTATACAGCCTTTATATTTAATCAAAGTGTCTGCCCTGAATCTCTTCCTTTTCTGCCCTAATGAACTCAGCTGGAAGAACTAGACAAAAATCAGAATGTCTCCTTGAAGAAGGCTGTCAAACGTACAGTGTTCTGCCAGCACCTTGCACCCATAGGACTTTTGAGGACTCTCCCTCTCATTGTTCCAAAATCTAAAGCGCCCCATGGCAGAGCACCACTGAAACCCATAATGAAAGGAGACAGAATTCACCCTGGAAGGGAGCAGGCATTGGAATGTTAGGGGTCTCTGACTCCAAGAGCTTAGATCTAAACATTTTCAAATGCCTTAGTTATATGGTCTCAGTAAGCTGGAATTTAACATTGTATTAGAAGTCCTGGATGCAGTAGGACAAGAAAAAATAAGTGAGTCCCAGAAACACAAAAGGACAAGACCCTGTTCATTATTTGCAGATGATTGTGTAACCTGAATATCAAAAGCCATCAAAAACTCTTTGAATGGATAAGAGAGTCCAACAAGGTAACCAGAGAAATGATGGACAAAGAAAAGAATCAATAAACACACGTGTATCTATGAGCATTAACCAGTTCTCCTGGAGAAGGAAATGGCAACTCACTCCAGTATTCTTGCCTTGAAAATTCCATGGACAGAGGAGCCTGCCAGGCTACAGTCCATGGGGCTGCAAAGAGTCAGACACGACTGAGTGACTAATATTTATTTTAACATTTAACAGGAAAAAATGGCATTTATCATATATTAGCAAAAACCATGTTGCCTCCCACTACCTTCCAGCTTGTGAGCCCCGTTACTCCTTACATGCAGTTTTCCGTTCACTGTGTTAATGTGTATCTGCAGGAATTTGAACAGCGGAGAGACGGGGCCGTTTCCTGCCTGGTTGCTGTGTAGAGCTCTGTACCGCCTGCTCTCTGCCCATGCCATCGCCACTCACGGGCTTTTCACAAGAAAATTTAGATCTGCTCCTCATCTGCTTCTCAGTATCTCCATGTTCCCTGGTCCCCAGAGGGTGATCTGGGGACAAGTAGCCTCAGTATCTACAAGTAACTCATTAGAAATGCAGAATCCCAGGCCCCACTCCAGACCTGCTGAGTTGGAATCTGCACTGAACATTTTCTCCAGGTGGTTTGTCTGCAATTAGAGTCTGTGAAGCACTGGATATCTCCTTGGTATCATTACTGTCAATGGGAGCAATGTGAGAGCAGCATGAACTTATAAACTTGTTATTCTCCATAATGAAGGTAGCCACGGAAATCTACCACTCGGATCTAAAATTTTGGCATAGCTGTGTTTCTTGGTCCCATCCAGTGGGCTGAGGGAAATGTGTGTGTGTGTGTGTGTGTGTGTGTGTGTGTGTGTGTATGCCAATATTATGAAAATAGTGAAGTTGAGTCCAGAAGAGCTGGTGGGGACACTCTCTATGAGCTAGCACCTGGTTGGGTACTGTCACCAACTCAGTTCTCTATGTGTCAGGGCTAATTTTAAAGCCTCTTGGCTTCAGTTAGTTTCACCTCTCTTTCCACATTTCTAATGAGAAACTGAATTGATTGTAGTTTTACCTTCATTGTCCATTTCAGTTCAGTTCAGTTCAGCCCCTCAGTTGTGTCCGACCCCACAGACCGCAGCACGCTAGGCTTCCTTGTCCATCACCAACTACTGGAGCTTGCTCAAACTCATGTCGATTGCATTGGTGATGCCATCCAACCATCTCATCCTCTGTCATCCCCCCTCTCCTCCTGCCTTCAATCTTTCCCAGCATCAGGGTCTTCTCCGATTAGTCAGCTCTTCACATCAGGTGGCCGAAGTATTGGAGTTTCAGTTTCAACATCAGTCCTTCCAATGAATATTCAGGACTGATTTCCTTTAAGATTAACTGGTTGGATCTCCTTGCACTCCAAGGGACTCTCAAGAGTCTTCTCCAACACAGTTCAAAAGCATCAATTCTTTGGCACTCAGCTTTCTTTATAGTCCAACTCTCACATCCATACATGACTACTGGAAAAACCATAGCTTTGACTAGACAGACCTTTGCTGCCAAAGTAATGTCTCTACTTTTTAATATGCTGTCTAAGTTGTTCATAGCTTTTCTTTGAAGGAGCAAGTGTCTTTTAATTTCATGGCTGCAGTCCCCATCTGCAGTGATTTTGGAGCCCCCCAAAATAAAGTCTGTCACTGTTTCCATTGTTTCCCCATCTATTTTCCATGAAGTGATGGGACTGGATGCCGTGATCTTAGTTTTCTGAATGTTGAGTTTTAAGCCAACTTTTTCACTCTTGTCTTTCACTTTTATCAAGAGACTCTTTAGTTCCTCTTTGCTTTCTGCCATAAGGGTGGTGTCATCTGAGTATCTGAGGTTATTGCTATTTCTCCTGGCATTCTTGATTCCAGCTTGTGCTTCCTCCATCCCAGCATTTCTCATGATGTACTCTGCATATAAGTTAAATAAGCAGGGTGACAGTATACAGCCTTGATGTACCTCTTTTCCTATTTGGAACCAGTCTATTGTTCCATGTCCAGTTCTAACTGTTGCTTCTTGACCTGCATACAGGTTTCTCAGGAGGCAGGTCAGACGGTCTGGTATTCCCATGTCTTTCAGAATTTTCCACAGTTTGTTGTGATTCACACAGTCAAAGGCTTTGGTGTGACTTCTTACAGATAACATCTGAGGGTCTGCAGAATTGAGAGGTACACGGAGAGCTGGGGATAGATCAGAGTAAGAAGAGAAGAAGTAAGTATGAAGTCTTAGACAACCACAAGAATCCAGAATTAGCTTTGTTTTCTGGTTGCTGGTAATCCGCCTCCTGCCTCTCATGTATCATAGGATCGCATTAGAGCTGAACCTGATTTTGTTCATCGTTTCTTTTATTTTGCAGTTGAAAGACTGTAAGAAAGGGCTCAAGATCACTTTCCATGTACCATGTCTTTCTTCTTTAATGCTTGGGCAGAAAAGGAATTATTTAGTTCTATGAGTAAGACTTGCCAATCATTCCTTTGTTCTCTTATATGTCTTTTGAATATTATTTATGTCAACATATCTCTCTCCCAGTGCTGCTCAGGTTTAAGCCCGTTGATGTCTTTTCTCAATAAGAGTGTGGATGTAATAAGAAAGATGTATTCATTGTCTCTTCATTTACATGGTCAGAGTTCTGTGAACTATTTTCAGAAGCTGGTCAGTATTATCTTTTATAAGGGTCTGAACATCATGGGGTGTATGTCCTTAGTACGTTGCTTCCCCAAATCCCAGCTGCAAACCTGTGGTCTCTCCCCTCAGAGCTGTAATACATTCACCCCACAGTGCTTATGACCAAGTGGAGATCTTCTGCAGTCTTATTTCTCTGAGATGTCCTGGTAATGATCTTTCTCCTCTTTGTGTTTTCAAATAAAGATATTTTTGTGACTTTTAACACAAGTTTTGCCATTGTTTCCTTGCCTTTGGGTTATCCTGATTGCACTGTGCTTCCTTTCTGAAATGTGAACATTTTCGGGAAAGCAAAAGGTTATCTGGTGGAGCAGATGTAAAGAGAAGTGAAGTTTCATATTGTTGTGGTGCTTATTTGCTGCAAATGTAGAATAAGGGGATTATGATACATATATTTTAAGGACTTGGTTTTCCTCGCTGTTGTTTCTGAAAAAAGGATATTCTTCTAGTGAATATTGTGCCCTCTGATAAATTTTGGTGATGATTACTTGGGAGCAGCTTTCAAATGTTTAGCATTCTTCTATCCTTGCAGAACTAAGACACTATTTTTTAAACTGATAGGCAAATATATTTAAATGCATACCTTTGCATACTAGAGCCACGCTTCTTAAATTTGAGCACATCAGAATCAACTGACAAGATTGTTAAAATACAGATTCATAGGTTCCACCGCAGAAGGCCTGTTTGGGTAGGTCTGGAGTGGGGCCCCGGAGTGTGCATTCCTGTCAAGCTCCTGAGGGTGGCGCCCCTGCTGCTCTTCAGAAACTGCCCTGCAGGGGGCACCAGGCTAGAGCACGCACCCCTCTGTGCACAGACTGCCTGAGAACACTTGGATCCCCTTCTGCCTGTCCCTAACTTTGTTTCTTTCCTTAACTGAGGCTCTTCCTTCTCTTAAATCCATGTGGATTTGCCCCCATGATCTCCATGAGTCCTGAACACTTACCAGAGAGCCTAGCTTTAAACTGAAAGACTTAATCCTAATAAGAAAGAAAACCTTGTGAGTGTAGTGCCCAACCAGAACAGAACCACAGTGGGGTCCAAAACGGCCCCTTTGTGCCTCATCCATCTTCCTCCATGGGAGTGTTTACAGAGACGGGAGAAGGGAAGCGCCCAGAATACTACCGGGTTTTATTTGCTTGGATTGAAGCCCTGCATTCTCCCCGGAGGCGCGGTGCTTGTTGCTCCCGTGGGGCGGGCTCTGGAGTCGCATGCCAGCATCCACTTCCCAAACGAGATGGCTCAGAGCATGCCTTCACCTGCCTGGCACCCCACGGTCCACTGTACCATCTCTCTGCTCCCCAGGGCTTTTCTTCCTTATGGGCTTGAGGCCTGTTATTCATGTAACAGTTTCTGCTCTGGCACTTGCATGGATGGGAGCCGTTATTTCTTAGATTCCAGCAGAAGCATGCTTCATTGGGATAAATTGGCAGAGGGATATTGATTCCTTAGGAGCTAACACTCTTCACTTGGGGGGGTGGTGGGACCAGAACAGGCAAGGCCGCGAGTGCTCTAGGATGACGTCACGTGTTCTATTGGTCAAAGGCATTTACGCTGTGGCCCCACTCTGCAAATGACCGTTCCACAACAAATGGGCAAGAGAAATCCATACAAACTTTTAGCAATTGTTTCTTCAATACTTTTCCAGTAGTGCTTTTCAAAGTCTGTGCATATATTTGGGTAAAGAGTCATTGCTAGGGTCCTACCTATTGACTGAGTTTTGCTCACATGTCTATCTGCCATTTTTTCATTCCAGTTTCCTCTCTTTCTTTATTTGATGGATGACCAGGGACTTAGTGTTTGGTCCTTAAATCTACCATGAACAATAAGGAAGTTTAATAGACCCACTACCTGTAGATACAGGGATAGATACACACACACACTCACTCACTCGATTGTAGCTAAGTCAGTAAGTTGGACTTTCTTCATCTTTTCTGTGAAGTTAGGGTGACAAAACTGCAGAAATTTGCTCCCGGTGCCTCATATAATATAATACCAGGAGCCTATGGGTGCTGATTTGAAAAGAATGACATTACCAGCCTCCCAAATGCCTTTAAATATTGATGCACTTTCTGCCCAGAGGATTTCCTCAGGTCAAACCAAGTTAGATTTCACAGTGAAATAGAATTTCTGAACATTGATATTTAAATATAAATTTTCATGTTGTTTTGAGCTTGTAAATATCCTTGTGCAGATTTTCATCCTTATTACAATGAATTCATTTTCATAAATATTTACTCAAGAGAATAAAGTTCACAATGCCCCCCAAAATCTTTTATTCATTTAGAAAGATATAATGAAAATGAAATTATATTTATCTATCTAACTTTAGTGATTTGGAGGTTTCTTTGTTATTGTTTTTGGTTTGGCACTTACATGGGTATGATTTTTGCTTTTGTTTATCTTTTTTTTAAAAGATTTTTTATCTCACTTTATAAACACTTTTGCCAGATATCTTCCCTGTGGTATGACAAGACCCTACCATTTTCTCTGTTCATCAAATTTGAATGAAAAAAAAAAGTATATTTTGTCTCTCCATCTTCAGTTCAGGGGAGGGAACCAACAAGTTACTGCCAAATTTGGACCTTTTTGTAGTCTGTTTTAGTGAGAAAGACAGGAGAAAAGCAAAATCTCTTTGTAACTATAAACATGGTATTATACATACATCTTCTATTAAAATTACAGTTTAGTGATGTGTAATAGCCCAAGGGTGAGGAAGGTGAACCTAAACGGAGTTATTTTCTCATCATAGCATCAACGAGATCCTCGACTGAATGAAATTTTATTCCCATTTTATGATGCTAAAAGGGCAATGCAGATCATTGAGATGTATGAGCCTGATGAAGATTTGAAGAAACAAGGTAAGAAAAATGAAAAATAAAAGAGAATTTTTCATTATTTAAAAAATTCAAGAGTTTATGTGACTTTTAAAATCCTTGCATTTTTAGCTAAATGTATTTTTAAATGCTTTGGAGCTCTCTAGAGACAAGGATTGACAACTGACTGAATTTTTTTGTTCCTAAAACAGTATAAATTTTGCCTTACATCAAAGTTTGTTTTTGCTGCCTGAAATATAATGCTAAATTTATTGTTAAAGTATAGTGATATTTCCCCATGTACTTTCTTATATTAGATCCTTAATGTTGCATACTGCTTAAAATGTAAAAATGCCAATTTTAGTCTCTGTTTGCCATCTCTGGGAAAAATTGGCATTTCCTGTAAAAATTCACACCTTTCTTTTGTCCCTTGAGTTTCAGCAGGCTAGCTAAATTTAATACATGATTTGAGGAGGCTTTTTGCTCACCATTTGACCCCTGGTATGGAAGATAAATGCAATTGACATGAAATTAAATAGGAATCAACTTAACAAATTGTTGGGGTTTCTGACCCTTTACCTGTCTCAGTGAAACTCTGGAAACAGTGTGTTGTTCATTTCAATATTTAGCAAAGGACAGGTATGGGGAAGAAATTCAATATTGGTTCTATAACCATGAGAAATACCTGCCAAAGCTGGGAGCAATGATGATAATACAGTATCGCCAGAGAGGGCCAGGAGATACCTGGGCTAGAGCCTCTGGCCTTATGTCTCAGTGGAGAGTGAAGAGAGATGCAGGTTAAGTTCTTTCTGTCCCATTTGCCCATGAGTATCCTGGCCTCAGTCTCCTCCTGTTTAGAATAGAGGTTCTTCTCTCTCTCTCTCTCTTTTTTTTTTTTTTTTTTTTTGTATCTCAGTGAGCATGGACAAAAGGTTCATGCATTTTCTGGACCTACATAGACCTGCGTATACACCCACCACACCATGTGGCCACACCCCTGATGTTTTTCTAAGCCCAACGGTGTTTTCCCCTTGGTTATAATCATACATTTATACTTTCCTGTTAGAGTCTCAAATATCTATTTTCAGCCAGACTGCTTCATTACTTCCCTCTGAGTGTCATAATCAACTCCACAGAGCATGTGATGAAAGTGAAGTGAGGAGTGGCTTTGCAGGAAAGCTAGCACCTTGCAGTGGTGGGAGGTGATGTGATTTTTGTTGCTTACCCTGTCGCTGTGTGACCTTGAACAATGACCTCTATTCATAGACCTCAGTTTCCCTGCTTATAAGATGGTGAGGTTCATACCATCATTCCACTAGTATTTCTCTTCCCTGCTTTCAATCCTTAAAGTTTATAGAGGACTGACTGAGTGCCAAGCACTGTTCTAGATGCTGGGGATTCAAAATGAAAGAAGGTGGTTGCAGAAAAGCTATTGAAGGAGAAAGACTGATGACTCAGTAGTACCTCGGCAGTATGATAAACGTTCTGATAGAGATGTGTCTTTGATTATTAGAATGTCCTAAAAGTCTGACATTACCACTGACACGTCTAAAAAGTATAGCTTCATCATTTCACAAATGACAGGAGCGTTAAAGTCTGTCATTAGCAAGTATGGGTGAGAATATGGTGCCAAAGGCATTGTAAACTCTCTGAGTGTGTAAATTGATACAAACAGCCACTTGGTGAATAATTTGTCCGTAATCAAGTGAAAAATATGCCTCTCCTGCAGCCCAGCCTCTTCGCTTCCGGGTGTGGGTCTGGTGTCAGAGTGGCCCTGCTCAGGCCTCAGATCTCTGCCCCTTTTGCCCGCTCCTTGGATGAGCTCATCTAAACCCAGTGGCTTTAAGTGTCTTCTGTACACATGCGGCTTTCAGATTAAACTCTCCGTTCCTAATCTCTCTCTTAAACCACAGATCTGTGTAATAGACCTCTCCATTTGGATGGTGAGTGGGCATTTCAGATATATGTATGTTTACAATACGCTTTCATTTCCCCCATCCACAGACTGTTCCTTTCCCAACTTAGAAAATGGTATCATCACTCTCCCACCTTTTCATGCCAAAAGTCTTGGAGTCATCCTTGACTTGTTTTGCTCTTTCACATCACTTCTAATCCATCCTCAAAACCTGTAAGATCCATCCTGAAAATAAATCCTGAGTAAATCACTCTCATTGTCTCCACCTTTACCAGACTGTCTGAGCCTACATCAACTCTTCCTGGATGATGCCAGCTAACTTCTAACTAGTTTGCTTTTTTCAATGCCCTGCAATTTATGCACCACACAGCAGCCCAAGTAAACCTTTTAAAATCATGTCTAATCATGTTCTTCCGCTGTTCAAAATCCTCCGATGGCTTCCCAACACACTTGGTACTTAATGAAGACTGAAGTCCAACTGATGTAGTCTTTAGATTCCTCTCCAGCTACTTCCCCCTTCATCACGTGGTCTCTGCACTTGCTGATCTTTCTGCCGTGAATGGGGTACCCCCAGGTGTGCATGTGATTGCTCCCCTGCATGAATGTGACCTCATCAGAAGGGCTCTTGTGGGCCACACATCGAACACAGCACCCTGGTCATTCTTTATCACTTTGATTTCCTGCTTTCAGTTTCCTGCTAGCACTTTCATAACATTATGTTTCTTTGCTAATTTATTTTTCTCTCACCCACAATATATGAGTTTCATGAAAGCAGGCCTTGTCTGTTTCTTCTGTCCTGCATCTATCACAGTGCCTAGAAAAGTGTGAATGTATATGCCCAAGGAGATAGACACACAGATTTTTGCTGCCGTACTTTTAGTTATAAACAGAAATGACCTAAATATCTATCGACAGAATGATGGACCATGGACTATGGTATTAATGTATTCACATATGGACCTTATACTCTTCACACTGCCTACCACTACTGTACATCACTCAATGAAAAGTAAATGACCAAGAGCTACTGGTATTAACTAGATAAATCATAAGAAATGTAAAAAATGTTTTATATAAACTTATAAATAGCCAAAAATATCTATTTTTTGGATAAGTGCTTATATATAGTAAAGTTACAAAACATTTTGGGAATGTAAACATGAATAAAAAGATGGAATTGAATGGACTTGAGGTGGGGCATGCAGGGTACTTCACTGGCACCTGTAATTATATATTACTTTAAAAAAGTGTAAAGTAGATAAAGGAAAAGATAAAATCAGACAAGGCTGAGGTGTAGGTCCTTGGCTATTTATCATGGTATCATCTGTACTCTTCTGTACACTTGAAATCACCTTGTAACTTTCAAATGCTAGAGAAAAGCAAGAAAGTTGAGGTTATCGGTGGTTGACTGGGTAAGAGAAGATGTAGAAATATTGCTGTCTCTCCTGCATTTAACACACTGGCCCTGCCCCTCTTCACAAAGACATGCCTGAGATGATCACTGTCTCTTGGGGTCACATTTCAATGACCATGGAATACTCATCTCACAAGTCCTATACCCCATTTCTTTAGATGAGATAGGGAAATGGAATTATTTGAATGCAGAGAGGCCACTGCTCCCTCCTCCACTTTGGGTTCTGGTGCTACACGTCTGAACTTAGGGAACTGAATGCTTTTGCGATCATGGATATGAAAACAGATGCCACCTATTTGTAGAAGACATTATGTTACTTATGCAACATGGGTACTTTGTTCAATTTCTGAAAGATGAAGTTTCTTGGGAAAGACACTGTGAAGTAGTATTTACTCCTCCTGTTTAAGCTGCTTCAGATGTCATAAATAAAACTTGTGTATCTTCAAAACCATAAATCTACTATGATACTCTTTCCCCCCCTCAGGCCTCATATCAAGTGATGGGTTTTGCAGATACCTGATGTCAGATGAAAACGCCCCCGTCTTCCTAGATCGTCTAGAGCTGTACCAAGAAATGGACCACCCTCTGGCTCACTACTTCATCAGCTCTTCCCACAACACCTATCTCACTGGCAAACAGTTTGGTGGGAAATCTTCCGTAGAAATGTACAGACAGGTCCTCCTGGCTGGTTGCAGGTTAGAAACTCAAGACATTATTCTTTGTATATGATTCCCTTCAACTGAATTTACTCTTCTCTGAAAAATTAGAGGTAACATTCAGAGTGAAGAGGACATTTATCTTTTTCTTTAATGGATTATGATGGTTATTTAACTTTGAGGAAGGAAGAAGGTATCTGTTCTGGAAAGATCTAGAGTCCTCCTATGGGTCAAAAGATTTTTTTTTACTGTAAATTTAAAATATTCCCCCCAAATTACAACAACAACAACAAAAAATAGCTTACTTTAAGAAGTCATGCAAAATTTTCTTTGGGTCCTATGCACTTGAAGTATAGCTTTGTTGTTGTTGTTTAGTCACTAAGTCATGTCCTACTCTTTGCTACCCCATGGGCTGTAGCCACACCAGGCTCCTCTGACCATGGGATATTTCAGGCAGAGATAGTGGAGTGGGTTGCCATTTCCTTCTCCAGGGGATCTTCCCGACCCAGGGATCGAACCCACGTCTCCTGCATTACAGGAGCATTCTTTACTGCTGATCCCCCAGGGAAGCCCAAATATAGCTTTCCTTAATGTTAAATGTTCTAAAATTTTATTCTCTGACAATAAATATTATTTGAAATGGTTTTTATTTTATAGAAATTGGAAAATATTTGAGGTTTAAAATATGGTGAAAATGCTGAAAGTGAAAATTAAGAAATATTGTTATATTGTGATATTTTTCTTGATTGTCAATGATCAATACATAATTTTTTACCTCACTATTTTTGTACATATAGAAATACTTTAAAAGACTTTAAGTACTTGAATATGAGTCACTGAAACAATTAGAATATTTTCATTTATGGCTGAAGTAGCATCATCCCAATGATAAAATTTTTACAGTATTCCTTAACAGCCTCTAAACCCTAATCCATATCTAAATTTTCCTAGTTGTTCCTAAATCGTTCTTGATCACAGCTTTGTCACAGCTAAGGTTTCATCCAGAACCACTCTGCTTGTTCTATCTGCTGTCTCTCAGTCTACAGTAGTCTGTTTTTGATGACACCAATCTGATGCTATTTTAAGCTGCATCCTCCACAAAATAATCGCATTACTTCACTCATGCGATTTTTTTACTTCTATAGAAAGTAACTTATTTTGATATCTTTTCTTTTCATTTGTATACACACTGTTTGATTGTAAAGGTTCAATACTGTGAAATCACTGTATTCCTAGATGTGTTGAACTTGACTGTTGGGATGGGAAAGGTGAGGACCAAGAACCGATAATAACTCATGGAAAAGCAATGTGCACAGATATCCTTTTTAAGGTGAGTGTTTTGTTTGCTTGATTTTGACTTTGGGGCTTGTTTCCTTTTTTGTTGAAGTATGGTTGATTTACAGTGTTTAGTTTCTGGTGTATAGCACAGTAATTCAGTTATGTGCATGTGTGTGTGTTTTCATTCATATTCTTTTCTATTTTAGTTTATTATAAGATACTGAGTATAGTTCCCTGTGCCATATAGTAGGGCCTTGCTGTTTAGTTTATATATAGTAGTTCATATCTGCTAATCCCATTTAGCCTTCCCCCACCCCTTTTCCCCTATGGTAACCATACGTTTGTTCTCTGTGTCTGTGAGGCTCTTTCTGTTTTATAAATAAGTTCATTTGCATCATATTTTAGATCCCATATATAAGTAGTATCATATGGTATTTGTCTTTCTTTTTCAGACTCTTCACTTAGTGTGATAATTTCTAGGTCCATCCATTTTGCTGTAAATGGTGCAATTTCATTCTTTTTTATGGCTGAGTAGTATTCTATTGTGTATATATGTACCATATTTTCCTTATCCATTTCACTGCCGATGGACATTTAGGTTGCTTTCATGCCTTGATTATTGTGAATAATGCTGCTGTGAACACTGGGGTACATGTGTCTTTTCCAATTAGAGCTTTCCATGGATATTTACCCAGGAGTGGGATTGCTGGATCATATGGCAACTCAGGTTTTAGCTTTTTAAGAAACCTCTGTACTATTTTCCATAGTGTCTGCACCAATTTACATCCCCACCCACAGTGTAGGAGAGTTCCAAGGTAAGTTTTAAAGTTATATCACTATAAACTTTCCAAACTATTGTGGAAATAGAGAGGTTGAGTGGAGAGACAAATTATTCATTTTCTCAAGCATCTTACCTTTATATTCCCTTTTTCCAGTTTTTCAGAAAAAGTCAAGAAAAGTATTTTCTCCACTTAATATCTCCCTCATGCTGCTTTTTCTGCTTTCAAATGGTGACAGTGCCATATAATGAGGTTCCTCTGGGAGAACCTTCTTTGTTCCACTTACTTTAAAAACAGTCTTTCATTGTCTTATCTATTTTTGTGCTTGCTTAGTTTGCATTTTTCCTGAAGGGCTTTCAAAGTGGAATAAAAAGATAAATAGGATATAGAAAATAAAATAAATAGTGCCCATACAGATAAGAAGGTAAGATAATGAGATTAGAGTTTTATGAATCCCTGTCAAGAAATCGTATAAACTGTCCCTACCACAAATTGGGCTCCAAACTTTTTGAATTCAGTGCAAGAAGAGAGGGCTTCCCAGGTTGCTCAGTGGTAAAGAATCCACCTGCCAATCCAGAAGACATGTGGGACTCGGCTTCAACCCCTGGGTGGGGAAGATCCCCAGGAGAAGGAAATGGCAATCCGCTCTAGTGTTCTTGCCTGGAAAATTCCATGGACAGAGAAGCCTGGCGGTCTACAGTCCATGGGGTCTCGAAGAGTTGGACATGACTGAGCACGTGCACAGGTGCACACGTGCAAGGAGGCAAGCATGATAGTTGGCAGGGTTTATCAAGCACTACAGAGTAGTTTAAAAAGGCTGCGGCTCAGATGGTGAAGAATATGCCTGCAATGCAGGAGACACAGGTTCGATCCCCGGGTTGGGACAATCCCCTGAAGAAGGGACTAGCAACCCACTCCAGTATTCTTGCCTGGAAAATTCTATGGGCAGAGAAGCCTGGTCGGCTACAGTGCACGGGATCACAAAAAGTTAGACACTCCTGAGCGACTAACACTTTCACAGAGTGGTTGGTCCAGAGAAGCACTGTTATTCCCAGTTGTGTGTGTGCATGCTTGGTCGCATCTGACTCTCTGCGACCCTATGGACTGTGGCAGTCCAGGTTCCTCTGTCCCCGGGGTGGGTTGCCGTTTCCTTCTCCGGAGGACCTTCCCAGATCAGGGATGGGACACACACCTCCCGCGGTGGCAGGCGGATTCTTTGCCACTTTGCCAGCTGGGAGGTCCCTGTCCCCAGTACTGAGCCCAGATAGAAGTGCACCACCCCGCACCCTTCAAGATCCTCACAGAATGTAGTATGCAGTTTTACAAATAGGCACTTCAATGGTGACCTTTTGGTGATCTCTATGTAAAATCTGAAGATTGATTTCTTAGAAAATGCCTCAATATGCTCCAGTGATGTCCTGCCAAAAGACAAATCAAAAAGTGAAATTCTGCAGTTGGACAGTATGTCAAGCACATCAGCCTCTGTCAGGCTCCCGTAACTCAGAAGAGTTATTGCAGCTTCTGGATCAGTGGTTCTCAACTCTGCCAACATGTGGAAAATCATTGGAGGTTTTCTTAAAAACAGACACCCAGACCCTGAATCCATGACACTCCGTGCATATCATTTCTCTTAGCCAAGATGTTGGCGAGTTTTGAATAGCAATGAATTCAAGATTATGCTTCCTGAGAAGTACCAAGGTTATGTTCAAGTGGGAAGCCATGAGTTTGCAGAGCCAACCAAACTGACAGGAAGGGTTAATGTCCCTTTCCTAGAATTAAAGAGCTAATAAGGAAGCTTAAGCTGAAAAGAAGGCTCTTCCCCCTCATTTCAGAAATGAGCAAAAGAAAACCCATAGGTGGAGCCAAGATTCTCTAAAAGGAGGGATTCTTGGTCAACTCAAGTGGACAGTCAAGGCACTTGGGAAGCAACTTGTGACATGTTTACCTGGGAAGAAACTTCAAGCAAAAATAGCTAAAGGACCACCTAAACCATAAGAGTGCTTCATAAAATACTCCAAGACTGTCTAGCCTATGTTGTTATTCTTTCAAATGGACTTCCCTAGATAACTACTATAAAATACTTCCCCAACTAACAGAATGATGGGACTTGTCCCAGGGTCAACTATAAACCAGTAAGAATTTGAGGATTTTTACCAAATATGATGCTCTGGTTGTGGAAGTGAGAAATTGGACTTTCTGAAGCTAAGCAGAGAGCTGCCATCTGTGTAAAGTGGCAGGCAGGGAGGACTTGCTCAGCTCTTTGAAAAGTTGTTTTAAGTGACCGAGTTGTTGGTTCAGAGAGGAGTGTCCTTGTCCCTGTTTAGCCTCATATGTTGCTTGAGCAAGGAGAACCTTCACCCCGTGACCCCCAACTTTCACCAGGCTAATACAAAACAAAAGACATTGCAAACATCACATCAATTCACAGGAATCTTCATAGAATGAAGGAGATGTAGCCTAAGTCTGGTTCCCAAAGGAAACTCAATAAAAGCTTCTGTTTCACCAATGTGTTTTTCCTCAAGGCAAGAGGAGGAGAGGGGTCCATTGCAAAAATCTCTGAAAGGTGAAAGCTCACTGGCTCCTCAGTGAGAATGGTGAACTCTGAGCCCATTGTGGCAGATTATTGAGCAAGAAATTGCACTGCCGTTTAGGTGAAATGGCAGTTACTGGTACCCTAATTTTGGAGAAGTAAACAATAACTTTGAAAGCAGTGTAGTTAACCATGAACTGTGCTTACATCTAACCACAGGGGACTCAGCATGGAGTGGTGAGTGGGCTCTCCAGGTTTGAATTGCCAGAACTGACTTTCTGAAAAGCTCAAATTGTTAGTCTCCAACTGATTTCAGGTGCTTTAATTTTTTTCTTTCATTTCTCATTAACACTCTTTGTCTTTAAAGGATGTTATTCAAGCCATCAAGGAAACTGCCTTTGTCACATCGGAATATCCTGTAATTCTCTCCTTTGAAAATCACTGCAGGTATAGTGATTCATTCTACCCTGTCTCTCCGTGTTGTTTGCTAACCCCCCTTTCCCATCCCTGCTCTGCATCTTTTTGAATAACTGAACAGTTTCTTTTGTGAAGTGGTAACTACCTATAGTCTTATGGGAAAAAAAAGAAGGAACTGAAACCACTATTCCCCGACACCTCCAAAAGAGAAGAAAAAAGTCCTTTTAATATGTTTTAGAAATACGTCCTCTAAACCAAAGATCCGAGAGCAGGACACCTTGCTCAAAGCTCCAAGGAATTAGAAGGCTTGGCAGTATATTTGTAGTCAGGTGTGATGGACTTGAAAGACACTTTTTATTCTGCTTACTAGCTCTTAGTTCAGCAGCGGAATCTATTTTTTAAGCTACAACAATTAGCTCGTTAGCATCAAAGGGATAATCATTTTGCTGAGTGGGAGTTTTTAATCACTAGAAATGGATGTTTCTTGTTCTTATCCTGGACAGTTAATGGATGTTTGAATTTACAAATGTCGGTTCTTTCCCTCCAGCAAATATCAACAGTACAAGATGTCCAAATATTGTGAAGATCTATTTGGAGATCTCCTGTTGAAACAAGCACTTGAATCACATCCAGTATGTATTTTTAGCAAACCATATTTCTAACATGAATGGATTTGTTTTGAAATTCATTTCTGAAGGGTCAAGTAGTTCTAGAGAACTGGTGTTAAAGAGCTTCATATTTATTTAAATTCGTTGGTATGGAAAGCTTCCACCGTGCTTCAGAAAGGTGTGGAGAGAGAGATACAGTGTAAGCATCTGGGTCAATTTAATTCAGAATATTGTGGGATCTTTATGGTTTCTGAAACCTCTGTCTTAAATGCTCTCCAGGTAAGTCAAATGTACACCCAGGGTTCAGCACCCATTGGAGCCTGTTGCTATGGAAAGTTCCCTGGATTAAGTCACAGGAGCCTGAGGTTCAAGCTCCCAAGTCCGAATCAAACTCTTGGGCAACGTTATATGCCCATTTTTGAGCTTCATTTTTTAAACCTACTAATTCCTTCATCAGGCAAAGAATTTGTAACCTGTGACCCATAGATAGGCTTTGCAGGGTCTGTGAGCTCATTCTAATTACATACAAGTTGTTTTTGTGTATAGAGTCATTCGAGAAAGTTCATCAGATTTTTACAAAGATCCACATCCCCCAAGTGGTTAAGGTTCACTGTGTTTAAGGTGTTGGGAGTAACAAGAAACTCCTGGAGTGAAAGTATGAAACATTCGACAGTAATGAAGTGTTTTGCCCCACTATTGACGTGCAGCTGATAGACCCAAACACAGTAACAGTAGGCAGCGATTGTACATCACCATGACTGACATCTGTACCCCCTGGGAATACATCAGGTGGTTTAACAATGAGTTTTGTAGAAGTGCATCTGTGGGAATTGAAAAAACTATATAAGGATATTTACCACCTGCTGAAGCTATGGCTGCTGGCACCCTGCCCACAGCCTGCAGGGCTTCCCTCTTCCCCGCTTAGCAGCCTAATCTCCACCTGTCGCCCCTGCCGCTGCTGACTCAGGGGATGCTCTGCTCCCTGGAACTCTGCCCACATGGGAACGTCAAGCCAGAGGTGCCAGAGAATTACCACGTCTACCCCGTGCTTCACCACTCCTCAGGAGGTTCCACTCTGAGCACCTGGGCCCCACTGCCCCCCGGGTTCCGCAGGGGGATCCCGCTCCCACACGCAGGGCTCGATAACACTCCCCGATGGGCTGGCTGTCTTCTGTTCTCACTCTTCTCCTCCTCCGTTGGGATTCCCTGGAGCTGCCTCCCAAACAGATGACTGGCGCTTTCATCTTTGTCCCAGACTGACTCTAAGGGAACGTAAACTAAGAAACAGCCCTGATTTATTTTATTTTTAACCTCGGTCCTTTGTGTATTTTATTTCCTTTGTTAGACTAAGGTACTTGCTTTTACAGAAAGTTCTCTGCGTTTTTTGTGAAGTGATGTGCATGTACATGAAAAGTTTTGGGAAGTCTGTAGCATAAACGAGACTAAGTTCTGAACTACAGAACGTTCAGTCCTGGGAGCAGGGCACAGGATACAAATGTAAAACCATAACTGAAAAGAAGATGGACTATTATGTGTTGGATATTTATTGCCACTATCCAAGTGTAAGAGAGATCACTGGGTGTGAACTGGGTACGGCAGGCTTCCGAAAGGAAGCAGAATTTCGGCCAAGGGTTTCTTTAGAGACAGAATGGATGTAGGAGGGCACAGTGCCTTGCATGTATCAATAGTATAAAAGTTCGTTTGGAAAGTGCATGGACATGTGGAACAGTTGTATAGATGGACGGTGGGGGGATGGGGAGCGGATGGGGATGGATAAGACAGTTCTGTGGATCAGTTGTTGTTCAGTTGCTAAGTCACGTTTGACTCTTAGAGACCCCGTGGACGGCAGCACGCCAGGCCGCTCTTCCTTCACTATCTCCTGGAATTTGCTCATGTCCACTGAATCAAGGATGCCATCCAAGCACCTCATGCTCTGTTGCCCCCTTCTCCTCCTTCTCTCAGTCTTTCCCAACATTAGGGTCTTTTCCAGTGAGTCGGCTCTTTGTATCACCTGGCCAAAGTGTTGGAGCTCCAGCTCCAGCATCAGTCCTTCCAGTGAATATTCAGGGTTGATTTCCTTTGGGATCGACTGGGTTGATTTCCTTTTGGTCCAAGGGACTCTCAAGGGTTCTCCAGCCCCACAATTCCAAAGTATTAGTTCTTCCTTGCTCAACTTTCTTTATGGACCAGCTCTCACATCTATATCTGACCACTGGAAAAGTCACAGCTTTGACTCTACAGACCTCTGTCAACAAAGTGATCTCTTTGCTTTCCAATATGCTCTCTAGGTTTGTCATAGCTTTCCTTCCAAGGGGCAAGCGTCTTTTAATTTCATGGCTGCAGTCAGCCTCTGCAGTGATTTTGGAGCCCAAGAAAATAAAAACTGCCACCATTGCCACTTTTTTCCCATCTATTTGCCATGAAGTCATGGGACTGGATGCCGTGATCTTAGTTATTTGCATGTTAAGTTTCAAGCCAGCTTTTTCACTCTCTTCTTTAAACTTCATCAAGAGGCTCTTTAGTTTCTCTTTGCTTTCTGCCTTAAGGCTATTGATATTTTTCCCAGCAATCTTGATTCCAGCTTGTGATCAGAGGTCATCAAATAAAGGACCATCTCCTTTGAAGAAGACAAGCCAAGCAAATGAAACCACAGTAGGGGTCGTATTTCAATCTTTAGGACCACTTCCTTCTTGATTCTCTATTGAACTCACAGAGCCACAGTCCCAAGCTTTGAGGGTAGATCACTCTACTGAGCAGACCGACCTGTGGTACAGCCCAACACTACACTTAGCAACACCAGCCGAACCCATGACCCCTTGTAGTCTACCAGTTACTTAAAGAGGGTCAAGGCCTGGGGTGGAGCTGGATCCCACTCTCTGAGACCACTGCAGGTTGGAGCCCACTCCCTGGGGAGAGGAGAGCAGCTCTGCAAACCTTGAGAGTCCTTTCGGGAGCCAAGTTTGCAGCTTTAGCATAAGGCAAAGCGTGGGCTAGTTTGGGATGTATAATGAAAGTATAAAGCTGTGCTGACTGCCATCTACTGGTTGTTGGCTGTGTAACTCACAGGCTTCTGCTCATTTTGGTCTGGAACAGAGAATGAAGAAGTAAAACTATCATCAGTCAGCTTTTTCTGTTTGTCTCTAGCTGGAACCAGGCAGACCCTTGCCATCACCGAATGACCTCAAAAGAAAAATACTCATCAAAAACAAACGACTGAAACCTGAGGTTGAAAAAAGTAAGTCACATACACTCATCAATAACGGAAGGCATACATATGTTGCATCTGTAGGCAGTTCAGCAATCTCGAATGAAACATACATTAAAACCACTGATTGGGGAGGAAGTGGGCCTAATGATATAGTCTATATATTGTTCAGAACAAAGTTGCCACATTTCCATTCAAGTTTAGTTTCTGCATCAACCCATTCTTGCAATGGGAAAAACTATTCATGTATTTACAGATCAGCATTTGGAGGAATCCCCAAGAAAGAAGAGGAGAAAGTGAAAAAAGCATTTTAGAATTTATCAAGATATAAGGAGCTAACACTTTTATCAATTTATATGCTTTAAAACCCTCTTTGAAAGTTGCCCTTTGAAGTTTCCCCTGTGATACATACATAAATAGGGTTGCTAGATAATATGAGAATGTGGATGTGAATGAGACAGGCAGGCAGACAGAGGTGATTTTATCTAGACATTGCCCCCTGTTTTCTGAAAACATTTTCTTTACAAGTATGTTCTTCCAACAAATCTCTTAGTTCAGTGAAGGAATAGTATCAAAAATTGGTATGATTGCATTGTGGCTTTTCCCTGGATATTCTAAACTAAAATTTTGAAATGTTATTAACTCCACTTCATTTTTATTGCAATACCAATAATGCTTTAGGAAAATGAAAACAACAAAGAAAAATATAATAAAATTTAAAAACTACTAAATTACATATTTTGCACATATATACATGTACTATAGACACATATACACACATGCACATGTATGACATATGCACACATTTTTAACAAAGTTGGGATCATATTAAATATACTGTTGGTCAGTTTTAATTCAATCAATTAAGTATTCTTTTATCCAGTAAGATATAAATCTATATACTAATTTTAATTCTAATGTATAAAACACCTCTAAAATTCTAATGTATGAAACACCATATAGCATTTATTATGTGGAATATAGTGTAATTTAACCAGTCCTAAGTTGATAGATTTTCATTGTTATGAGAACCATGGTGAACATGCTTGGAGGTTAATTTTATACATTTATGCAGCCTTCTCCTTGGAATCACTTGGCACAGTTAGAGTTGATTGGCCAAAGCCTGTGTACATTTTTTATCATGATGTATCTTATTGTACTGTCTTTCCGAAAAGTTGTACCAGTTTATATGCTCACCATAATACATGAAGAACACCTGTTGCCCAGCAATATTTTTAATGCTGGCTATTGGGCATCTTTTATATGTGTTCACAACTAATAAAAGAGAAATAATACTTTAATTTTTTAATTGTATGTCTTTGATGACTAGTTTCTTTTTATTATTTATGATTTGCCCTCTTATATTCCCCCAATTTAAAAATTATTTCATGTGTCTTCATCCCATTGACTTCTGAGGGTTTTTTATACATTAGGGTAATAACTGGATTGTATCAATTGCAAATATTTTTTTCCTGAAGTTTTCCAGTTTCCCTTATGTCACTTAACCGTAATTGCCATGAACCATGGTCTGTGCCATATGCTACAAATTCTGGGTTCTGTATCAAGCCTCAGGTCCTTCTCAGGGACTGAGCTGTGACTTTGCAGCCTGGTGACCAGGCTATGGGGCATTCCCCCATGTTCCACTAGTTGGTCAGCATGTGTAGATAATGGCATAGTTGTACATGCCTTCAGGAGTCAAGGCCACCACGACTGGAAAGACAGTGGCCATGGCTGAGCCTCGGGAGCCTGGGCAATAGGCTTCTCTTCCCTTTTCATCCTTCTTCATGTCCATCTTTAAGTCGGTTTTATAAGTGACCTAACCCTTGTCTCCATCTCCTTCTTTACTTTAATAACAGAACAGCTTGAAGCTTTGAAAAGCATGATGGAAGCAGGAGAATCCGCTGCCCCGGTGAACATCTTAGAGGATGACAATGAAGAGGAAATAGAAAGTGGTGAGTTCTTTTTTTTTTTTTTTTTTTAATTTACACTTAACAAAGATACTTTTTTAAAATAAGGAAAACATGAATTTGTCTCATGGACCCATTTATGTCATGTGACATGTTACTTTCTGGTAGGTACCTGCACCATCCTTAATCTTCTGGTATTTAGAAGTACATTTCCAAATAGTGTGGCTTAGAATTTCCCTACACACTAGATTTTAGTAGCTCAATCATCTTCTTTTCTGCTGTGCCTTCAGCTGTTCTGCAGAAACTCAGAGGCAGAGAGTCCTTGAAGCACTTGCTGTCGGAGACAGGGCTTAGAATAAAAAGAACATTTTTGTAGTCCCTTCCTCTCAGCAAAACCTGAACATCAGTGTTGTTACTCATGACAGCAGTTGAGGCTCATTAAAAGTGAAGGAACATGGATAGGGACCCTCAGTAAATGCTTGGTTTGTGTGCACATGTAGTGAATTAGAAACTCAAAGCCAGAATCAAACTTTCAAGTTCAAATGCCTTCAAATAACCATCTCACTACAATTAGCTATATTCTAGTAGACAGAATAATTTTTGCAAAGGCAGGTTTGCTCAAAATATTTCAATATTTGTTATTACCTTCTATTTTACTTTGGCCATATAGCCACAACCATAACCTTCGGTTTTAAATAGGTCATTTGAAAGATTGTGAATGTTGTTAGAAAATTATTTGTTATGTAGCGTGAGGATTGATTAACAAATGACATGAAAATCGATTAACAGAATAGCTTGTGCATGCACTGTGTGTCTCTCGGTTAGAGCCTTGAGTTTAAATAGTGCTTTTGGGCCAAATAACTTAGAAGCACTGGTAGAAACTCTATTTTTTATGTAAACATCTGAAATAGAGTAGATTTTAGGAAAGTTTCACATTTTAGATAAAAACCTAAAAGCTGTGAGAACCAATTAATCATACTCACAATCCCTAAAAAAGATTCCTGACTATGGAAGACACTTTATAAGTGATTTATGTTGCATGCCCAAACCACGGGAACTAGACTTACTTTCATATGTTTTATACGAATAGCAGGGAGGCTGGCGTTAGCTGATGGTATTTAATCAATGCCTGTTATGGTTACCTATTACTGTGCAACAAACCACCCCAAAACCCTCTACTGCTGTCTCTCCTGGTTCTGTGGGTCGCCTGGGCTCAAGCTCGGGTTTTCCTTTGGTTTCTCACATGGTTGCCGGCAGATGACGTCGAGTCATTTGAAGGCTCCTGGGCCAGCGCCTGACGGCTCACTCGCACCTGGTGGCTGACACTGGCTGGCTGTGATGGCTCAGACCTGTTGACACCGGGACCCCCATGTGGCCTTTCTCTGTGGCCTGGACTTAAGCGTCCTGAGAGCTAGTGTTCTGAAGGGCGGAAAAGTTAAAAGCTACACTTGAGGATGGCATATCATCGCTTCCCCTGTATTTTATTCATTAATGCAGTCTGAGTTAGGGCCCACCCACATTCTGGGTGATCTATTACTCAGTAGATCACATTGCAGAAGAGTCAGCGCGAAACTGATATTATTGCAGCTATCTTTGGAAAATGCAGTCGACCACATCACCTATTATTTTATTTAACAGTTTTTGCAAATCATAAACCTAAACAAGGTTTAAAAATAAAATCTTAAAAGGAATGTTTTCAACAGATCAATAAAATATGATACAAATGAACCTATTTACAAAACAAAAACAAAACGCAGATCTTAAAATCAAACTTACGGTTACCAAAGGGGAAATGTTGGGGGAAGGGATAAATTAGGAGATTAAAATCAACATAAACACACAGCTCAGTTCAGTTCAGTTCAGTTCAGATGCTCTGTTGTGTCTGACGCTTTGCGACCCCATGGACTGCAGCCTGCCAGGCTTCCCTGTCCATCACCAACTCCCGGAGCTTGCTCAAACTCATGTCCATCGAGTCGGTCATATCATCCAGCCTTCTCATCCTCTGTCATCCCCTTCTCCTCCTGCCCTCAATCTTTTCTAGCATCAGGGTCTTTTCAGATGAGTCAGTTCTTTGCATCAGGTGGCCAAGGTATTGGAGTTTCAGCTTTAGCATCAGTCTTTCCAATGAATATTCAGGACTGATTTCCTTTAGAGTTGACTGATTTGATCTCCTTACAGTCCAAGGGACTCTCAGGAGTGTTCTCCAACACCGCAGTTCAAAAGCATCAATTCTTCTGTGCTCAGCTTTCTTTATAGTCCAACTGTCACATCCATACATGGCTACTGGAAAAACCATAGCTTTGAGTAGATGGACCTTTGTTGGCAAAGTAGTGTCTCTGCTTTTTAACATGCTGTCTAGGTTGGTCATAACTTTCCTTCCAAGAAGCAAATGTCTTTTAATTTCATGGCTGCAGTCACCATCTGCCATGATTGAGGAGCCCAAGAAAATAAAATCTGTCACTGTTTCCATTGTTTCCACATCTATTTGCTGTGAAGTGATGGGATTGGATGCCATGATCTTAGTTTTTTGAATGTTGAGTTTTAAGCCAGCGTTTTCACTCTCCCCTTTCATTTTCATCCAGAGGCTCTTCAGTTCCTCTTCACTTTCTGCCATAAGGGTGGTGTCATCTGCATATCCAAGGGTATTGATATTTCTCCCGGCAATCTTGATTCCAACTTGTGCTTCATCCAGCCCAGCATTTTGCATGCTGTACTCTGCATATAAGTTAAATAAGCAGGGTGACAGTATACAGCCTTGACATACTCCTTTCCCTATCTGGAACCAGTCTGTTGTTCCATGTCCAGTTCTAACTACTACTTCTTGACCTGCATACAGATTTCTCAGGAGGCAGGTCAGGTGGTCTGATATTCCTATCTCTTTCAGAATTTTCCACAGTTTGTTGTGATCCAAACAGTCAAAGGCTTTGGCATAGTCAATAAAGCAGTAGATGTTTTTCTGGAACTCTCTTGCTTTTTCTATGATCCAGTGGATGTTGGCAATTTGATCTCTGATTCCCCTGCCTTTTCTAAATCCAGCTTGAACATCTGGAAGTTCTGTAATTGTAAAGGATTTGATTTAGGTCATACCCAAATGGTCTAGTGGTTTTTCCTACTTTCCAACTTAAGTCTGAATTTGGCAATAAGGAGTTCATAATCTGAGCCACAGTCAGCTTCCAGTCTTGTTTTTGCTGACTGTATAGAGCTTCTCCATCTTTGGCTGCAAAGAATATAATCAGTCTGATTTCGGTACTGACCATCTGGTGATGTCCATATGTAGCGTCTTCTCTTGTGTTGTTGGAAGAGGGTGTTTGCTATGACCAGTGTGTTCTCTTGACAAAACTCTGTTAACCTTTGCCCCGCTTCATTCCGTACTCCAAGGCCAAATTTGCCTGTTACTCCAGGTATCTCTTGACGTCATACTTTTATATTCCAGTCCCCTGTAATGAAAAGGACATCTTTTTGGGGTGTTAGTTCTAAAAGGTCTTGTAGGTCTTCATAGAACTGTTCAACTTCAGCTTCTTCAGCATTACTGGTTGGGGCATAGGCTTGGATTACTGTGATATTGAATGGCTTGCCTTGGAAACAAATGGAAATCACTCTGTCATTTTTGAGATTGCACCCAAGTACTGCATGACTCTTTTATTGATTATGAGGGCTACTCCATTTCTTCTAAGGGATTCTTGCTCACAGTAGTAGGTATAATGGTCATCTGAATTAAATTCGCCCATTCTGGTCCATTTTAACTCACTGATTCCTAAATTGTCGATATTCAGTCTTGCTTTCTCCTGTTTGACCACTTTCAATTTACTTTGGTCCGTGGACCTAAGATTCCAGGTTTCTATGCAATATTGCTCTTTAAAGCATTGAACTTTACTTCCATCACCAGTCACATCCACAACTGGGTGTTATTTTTGCTTTGGCTCTGTGTCTTCATTTTTTCTGGAGTTATTTCTCTACTTTTCTCCAGTAGCATATTAGGCACCTACCGACCTGGGGAGTTCATCTTTCAGTGTCCTATCTTTTTGCCTTTTCATGCTGTTCATGGGGTTCTCAAGGCAAGAATACTGACGTGGTTTGCCATTCCCCTCTCCAGTGGGCCACGTTTTGTCAGACCTGTCCACCATGACCCTTCCTTCTTGGGTGGCCCTTCAGGGCATGGCTCATAGTTTCACTGAGTTAGACAAGGTTGTGGTCCATGTGATCAGTTTGATTAGTTTTCTGTGATTGTGTTTTTCGTTCTATCTGCCCTCTGACAATAAGGATAAGACGCTTATGGAATTTTCCTGATGGGAGAGACTGACTGAGGGGGTAACTGGGTCCTATTCTGATGGGCTGGCCAGGCTCAGTAAATCTTTAACCCAATTTTCTGTTGAAGGGTGGGGCTCTGTTCCCTCCCTGTTGTTCTATCTGAGACCAAACTATGGTGGAGATAATGAAGATAAGGGTGACCTCCTTCTAAAGGTCCCATGCACACACTGCTGCATTCAGTGCCCCCGACCCTGCAGCAGGCCACTGCTGACCCACGCCTCCACCGGAGAATCCTGGACAGTCACAGAAAGCCTGGGTCAGTCTCTTGTGGGGTCGCTGCTCCTTTCTCCTGGGTCCTGGTGCACACAAGGTTTTGTTTGTGCTCTCCCAGAGTCTGTTTCCCCAGGTCTGTGGAAGTTCTGTAATCAAATCACTGGCCTCCAAAGTCAGATTATCTGGGAGTACTCAGTCTGTTTGCCAAATCCCCAGGTTGGGAAATCTGTTGTGGCTCCTCGAACTTCCCTAACAGTGCGAGAATTTCTTTGGTATAATTGTTCTACAGTTTATGGGTCGTCTGCTCTGCAGCTCTATGGTGGGGTTAGGAGGTGGGGTGACCTCCTTTAAGAGGGTGTATGCCGCAGGCTGTGTGACCAGGTGGCTGTGCCCAGAGCCCCTGCGGCAGGCCACTGCTGACCCATACCTCCACAGAGACTCAGACACAGGTCCGGCTCAGTCTCTGCGGGGTCTCTGGGTCCTGGTGTGCACAAGGTTCTGTTTGAGCCCTCTGAGCATCTCCGGCAGGTATGGGATTTGTTTCTAAACGCTATTTCGCCCCTCCTACCATCTTAATGGGGCTTCTCCTTTGCCCTTGGATGTGGGGTATCTTTCTTTGGTGGGATCCAACATTCTCCTGTCGATGGTTGTTCAGCAGCGAGTTGTTATTTTGGAGTTCTCACAGAAAAAGTTGAGTGCACACATCCTTCTACCCCACCGTCTTGCCAGCACAAAACTTGTCTTTCCCATTCTATTGTCTTCCTCTATTTCTTTGCACTGATCACTGAGGAAGGCTTTCTTATCTCTCCTTGCTATTCTTTGGAACTCTGCATTCAAAAGGGTATATTGTTCCTTTTCTCCTTTGCCTTTCACTTCTCTTCTTTTCTCAGCTATTTGTAAGGCCTCCTCAGACAGCCATTTTGCCTTTTTGCCTTTCTTTTTCTTGGGGATGGTCTTGATCACTGCCTCCTGTACGGTGTCACGAACCTCCATCCATAGTACTTTAGGCACTCTGTCTATCAGATTTAATCCCTTGAATCTATTTGTCAAACAAACAACTACATGTAAAATAGGTAACTAACAAGGACCTACTGTGTAGCACAGGGAACTCTACTCAGCATTCTGTAATAACCTGTATGAGAAAAGAAACTGAAGAAGATTGGATAAATGTATATGTATACCTGAATCTCTTCACTGTACACTTGAAACTAATGCAACATTGTAAATCAGTTATACTCCAATAAAAATATTTAAAAGATCAATAAAGTACTTTTAAATCTTGAAAGTCTGAAAATTATATAAAAACTGTTCCTTAATTTTAGGTTAACTTGATGATAATCAAAAACATATAAGGAGTTACTAGATAATAATTCAGTAAAACAAGCTATAGAATAATGAAATACATTAAGAAAAATAATAATAATATTATTAACAGCAACTACAGTTGTTGGACCAACTGCGGATCGAGTGCTTTACATCAGTGTCTCCTCTAATCTTTATACAGTCTGATGAAACAGTTATTATTGCATTCATTCTTCAGATGAAGAAACTGAAGCTTTGATAAATAGTGTTATGTTACGTGTGGTGCCACAGCTGGTTGGCACTGACACTAAGACTCGGTCTCAAATTGCCTTGATTCAGGGTCAAGTCCTGCACCTCACAGCATCATCCTTCTAATGTATAGAAATATAAAGAACAGAAATATGCAAAATCATTGTTACACTGTTTGTCTTCAAAAGAGGAGAAACAATATAAATGACAAGAGTCAGAGATGTGAAGTTTCTTGAACACACACACATTCATCTGAAATGAGGGATCAGTATGATTCCACTTATCATCCTTAAGGCTACTTCCCCAACTTTTATGCAGATGCTCATCATTCCTAGAGGCAAAATAAATTTGCCTCTAGTAACTCCCATGTTATTCCAGAAAAGTTTGTGGTAAAGTTTTAGTTGTTTTGACAGAAATGTGTTGATTCATATGTACCTGAGTTTCTCTCTAAGGATAGAGATCTCTGCTATCCCCATTACATATGAGTCTTATGTCCCCTAAGTCATACTTGAGTTTAGTCTGGTCAACCAGTTGGCCCGCAGTAATTGGTCAACCAGTTGGTCAACCAGTAATTACTCTCTATCATAGTTTGATCCTACTGTACATGAATGAGGAGTCTCTAATTTAAACACTTCAAGAGGAAACCAAGAATAGTTCAAGAGGGCAGACCTGCCTGAAGGCCTTGGAAAATAAAAAAGACTCAGTGAACATGCGTGTCCAGTTATTAGGCTGGACATAGATTCAGATGAGCAGGATTATACATAGAAAACCCTAAAAATACCACCAGAAAATTACTAGAGCTAATCAATGAATTGAGTAGAGTTGCAGGATACAAAATTAATACAAACCCCTTGTATTATACATAGAAAACCCTGAAGATGTCACCAGACGAGAAGTGGGGAATACCAACATTGCGTGTGGTTGTTAGCACCATCAAGAGATGCTAACCTTTAGTTGTACAACCCTTTTAAAGCAGTTATTCGGTCTCAACCACTTCTGTGGAATATACCCCCTTGAAATTCAAGTAGTTTATATCTGGCTGGGCAGGTTAAAAATTGAAATTCAATAGTGATGGTCAGAGGTTTCAAAATCTTGGTCACAGACTACTGGTCATGTAAATCCAGTGTCACATTAAGAGCTTTAGTCTAAGAAGCCTGAGAATGTAGGTTCATATTCTGACTCTATCTGTGAATCTGTTTATTTTAGATATAAGTGAATATACTAGCCTAGATTATTTTGAGACCTCTTTCAGTGTCTCAGATCCTTCTTTTCCTGCCCAAAGCCTAGATGACCTACTTTAAGAAAAAATCATCTGCCTCCAGAATAGCCCCTCACCAGAATATCAGTTCCACAAGAGGGAGGTGTCTGACTGCTTTCCCTTGCCTTCATCCCCTCCCTGGAATGGCACCTTGCATAAAGTCATCCAAATTTCTGAACCTAAGACACTGCCGATTGAAAGGCACTACTGTTCTAAAAGAAAGAAAGCTGCTTCCAGTGAATTATAAAATGCCATCGATTAAAGGATACTTTGCCATATTAGATATATTACAACGTGGGGGGGAAATTCACCTTAGAATTAGTGAAAGTTTTTCATCTCCTCCTGTTCTTGCATTCTCCTTTCCACCTTCTAAATAAACTATTTAAAAAAATACATTTAATTCTTATGGCTCTGTTCACCTACCTCAGAAATATTTTAAGTGTTTCTTTTTTTTTTTTGCTTTGTCTTTGTAGTAAAGGTCCCTTATGCTCAGTGTAGTGATGTTGGATTTGTGTTGACATTATCTTATGGCCTGTGGCTGTCTCTTGTTCCTGGCTAGTTTTTAGGCAAATTTCTGGGAGACCCTGCAGGATGGGCATCATGGGAACACAGATCTCATACCAACCAGTATGTGGCTAATTTTCCAACAGGCGATCCTTTTTCCACTGACAGCCTTGGGTGGATACCAGAGTTCTGGTAATTTCCTGAACCGACGGATCGAATAATGGCATCTCTGCCTCTCTACTTAGCTCAGTCCAGGCTTCTGGGGTACCAGCCTGATACAGCACCCACTTCCTGCTCCCTCCCCACCATGAACCCCAGGAATGGCTTCAGAGTCTTTTAAACCTAAGCCAGATTTGGCAAATGATTTACAGAAGCAGTAAATCCTTCCAAGTTCTTTCTTTTCTGTATCACACCACTCCCAGCCACAAGTCATCATTTCCATAAAATTCAAGTGGACATTTTTTACTCTTTTTCAGAATTATCAAATGTATTTTCCATCTCTTGTATCTTGTTTCCTCTGGGTGTCATAGAATATCAAAATATCCTATTATGAGTCACAGATCTTCCTGAGATGTTTGAGGCTTTTAATTTTTAGGGTTATTGTATATATACTAGGATAGAAGTAATCATTCACATAAGAAAAGCTTGTAAGGGTTAAGCATGTAAAAGCCATGCTAACAATGATTTACTGTGTAACACAAGAACAGTATTTTATATCTATAATGACCTGTAATGGAAAATAATCAGTATATATTTATACACATGACTGAGTCACTTTGCTGTAACCTGAAGCACAATGTTTTAAACCAACTATATTCAATAAAAAAAATCATGCTCGGTGCAGGAGAAATAACAAGAAATCCTCCTGGACCTTGACTAGATAAGAGTTCAGTGAGGGTTTAATTTGAAAAAAGTTACTTTTTAAAACATTCCCATTTTCATTTAGCTTCCTTCCCATTTAAAAGTGCTTCTGTTCTACCCAAGATTACAGAGGAGGCCTGACCCCTTGGTGTTAAGTCAGCTTCATGAATTTTCCTTTTGTCTTTCCCACAGCTGAGCAAGAGGAGGAAGCTCACCCTGAATACAAATATGGAAATGAACTTTCTGCAGATGACTTGGGTCACAAGGAAGCTATTGCCAATAGTGTCAAGAAGGTCAGAGTCTTGGTGCTCTTTGTTTTCATGACTTCAAGAGATGGCAGCTGGTAGTTATGCCATTTCAGAAGTGTGAGAGCCACAAGAGAAAAAGGTAGCCTGTAATTCCCCTTCTCAGTTGGGCAGCCAGAATCAATATCTGACCTCAAGGCATGCACAATACAATGACTCTTCGGTCATGCCTAGTGTTGACCCCTACCTCTTTGGCCCGTGTCCTTCAAATGTTATTTATTTCCTTATGACATGTGAGCAGGAAGACAGCAACAGCACCCCAACAGCAAAGGTGATGCTGTTCAGATCATTGAGAGAATGATCCTGATCATCCCAGCAAGCCCTCATTAGAAAATCAGTGCTACCCACTGGAGGTCGCATCTCCCTCCTAACATAGAATAAGCACCAGTTTATTAATCACCTTCGTGTGTGTGTGTGTGTGTGTGTGTGTGTGTGTGTTACGGAAACATTTACGGTCTGCTCTCTTAGCACCTTTCAAGTATGCGTGTGTGCTAAGTCACTTCGTCCTATCCGACTCCTCGCAACCCCGATGGACTTTAGTCCACCAGGTTCCTCTGTGGTTGGATTCTCCAGGCAAGAATATGGAGTGGATTGCCATTTCCTCCTTCAGGGGATCTTCCTGACCCAGGGATCAAACCTGTGTCTCTTATGTCTCCTGTATTGGCAGGCAGATTCACCACTTGCACCACCTGGGATGGAATATAGTATTGTTAACTCTCATCACCATGCTGTCTGTGACATCCCCAGGGCTTACTCATCTTATAACTGGGAGTTCGTGCCCTTTGACATCTCATCCCCCAACCCCTACTGGGGCCTGGCAAAGTGGTTGATTTTTAATACTAGTGAGGGATAGAGTAAGAAGACACAGAGTGTCCACTGGATCGCTAGCCTGGGAGTCATGATGACCTTGAAAAGAGGAGTTTTGGGGCAGTTAGGGACCCCTTGAACAGACACATCTGAATGAGGAGAAGCAATATTTTTGAGCAGTTTTGCTGTGAGGGGAGCTGGTGGTTAAAGGGAACCCAGGAGTCCAGAGAGAGTTAATTTTAGGATAAATAAATTTAGGGTGATGACTGAATCCTTTGACATGGTCTTTGATGGGAGCAGTAGTCTTAATCATTAAAGACAATGAATGAAGATGCAGGTAGGTGTATACAGTAGGTGCTAAGAAAACGGGAGCAAATTTATCTGCTGAGCAAAGCCAGGAGAATACTACTGTTACGCTTACCTTTTCTGATATAGAGGATTGCAGCTACTTTCAGATTATTAGATGCCTACTAAAATTCATTATCCTGCCTTTATCAGCACCCAGACATGAGTGTTGACTTGCTCAAGAGTGATTCTTTACATACCAGAGGAGGTGGTCACATCGATTATTTCCCAAGCCCCATCACTAGACCACTAACTAAATTACCTTAAGAAAGCACTGAAATAGGTGAAGACTATCAGCCACAACGGAGATAAGCATTAAGATGAGCTTTTCTGGTGTGGAAGAGAGTTACACCATGGTATCCTGTCAGTTCTCACTGTATCTGTGGCTTTATGTTACCAGTAATGTCCTATCGTAACAGATAAATAGAGCAGCAGGCGTACAGAGAACTATCTAACATATTTGAATATCCACAGGTGTGGGGCTAGTAAACTTGAAGTTTCACCCTTTAGAGAAGTAAATTATTTTCTTTCTCTAATTTAGGCTTCAGATGACCTTGAACATGAAAACAGCAAAAAGGTAACAGAACAATTCCATTGTGCATTTTGTTTTCTTTATGAGAAACTATGTGGTCATTCAATATTGAACAGGTTTTACTAAGTGCTGTTTATTCTGTCTTCTCCCACCCACTGCCCATGAAATATCAGACTATTTATAGGGATAATTATTTACATGCTCAATGCATCTACTTGTAAGAGTCTTCAAAAGAAAAAGTTAACCACGTGACGAAATGATTATATTCTGATAGAATCACAAAACCTAGGGCAGACAAATAAGATGATTTTTCTAAAAATAAGTGTTTAGGCATTTAGGTATCTTCTTAGTTAGCATTTGAGATTTCATTCCTAGACAATGGACAAAGGCATGTATAGTTCTTCTACTGTATGTTTATTGATAGTTAGTAATGCCAGTACCGTAAGCTGGGTACCAGGCTGATTCCCTGGATGACAGCCTCATTACTGTCAGTCATCATATGTAGCAAGGATTACAGTCCGACCCGCTAACTGCATGAGAAGGCTGAGGCCTTAAAGATGATCATAACTTAGCTAACAAATGTCGGTGATCAAAGATCAGCTTATCTTTGTTGACCCCAATATCTTAAGAAATTCTAGAAGAAGAGAATTTCACAAATATCTTAGGAGAAGACTGGGATCAGACTTAACCAGAATTTTTCCAAACTTTTGACAGTAAGAATATTGGGTTTTCCTTCAAATAAGATAGGACCCCATAGACAAGAAGATAACCCTTTCTGAAGCCCTGATGTGGGAATCAAATGATAAAGTAAATTTCTGCCTCTGACTGCGAACAATTTCAAAACTGCAACACGCCGTGTACTTTTATTAAAAGGATCACTTTGATCATGAGCTGTGAAGAGGATATAACAAACTAAAAATATTACTTTACTTCCCTTAGGATAAAATCAACATTTAGTAATGTCAAATAAAGCTCCTAGAATGGATACAATGTGAAATTGACTAATAGCCTTTCAGAACACCAATATAGTTGGAACAAAGACCTTTCCCTTTTGCTATCATATGAATTTCCTGACCAATGGTCATTTTTATTTTCAGATTAAATGATTATATGCTCCTAGTCTAGGAATGAACTTTCAAATTTTAACTGGGGACATTTGAAAACATGATTTTTAAAAATCTCAACAAGTTACATTATTTGGTTATTTTTTGGCTTTTACTGGTGAGATCAGTTTGATGGTCTAAAATGTTATCAGGCAAACAAAATGGCCTGGCCATCTTTTTCAACCAGTGAATTGACTGATACGAGTCAACAGTTTATTCATCCTTGAGTATTGATCTCAACTAAATATTGATCACTTCTGAAGGTGTTATTTTTGCTGTTGCTGATTGTGTTGCTTTTGTCCTGATTTACAAGGAAACAAACTAAAATAATGTGTTTTGCTTTGCCTGAGTGCAAAATAATACAATTTTAATAGGTGCTGTGTAGTGGATTATCACATTAGTTTAAGAATAAGCTTTTTTTAAAATACCACAAACCATTTATGTATGTGACTTGGTTTCCAAAGGTGTTAAGTAGGTATGGTCCCCAGACCAGCCACTTGGGAGCTAGTTAGAAATGCCAATTCTCAGGTTTCACAGCAGACTCCCTTTTTCAGAAACTCTGAGGGTGAGGCCCTGGAATCTGATTTAACAAGCTTACCTGTACACTAAAATAGAAGGATCTCTGTTTTTTAATTTATTTCACAACTTGTGAAATTATGAATTATAAAACCTTTTATACATATTCCATAGCATTGCTCTGAACTTCAATATAGTTTCTGGAATAAAGTCCTTTGAAAATCTAAAAAAATGTCCCCAAAGTGTAAGGTAAGCTTCATATTTTACTATTATCTCTATTTGTATTATTTGGAGCCAAAATAGACATTAACTTTTTTTTTTTGACCACGCCTCAAGGCATGTGAATTCTTAGTTCCCTGACCAAGGATGGAACCCTTTGATCCTTGTGTTAGGAGCATGGAGTCACTGGACCGCCGGGGAAGTCCTGACATTAACTTTTAAAATTATCCTATGTTGGGACTTCCCCGGCAGTCCAGTGGTTAAGACCCCACACTTCCCAAGTACCGAGTGTGGGTTCGATCCCTGGTCAGGGAGCTAAGATGCCACATACCTTGTGGCCAAAACACCAAAACATAAAACAGGCAATATTGTAACAACTTCGTTAAAGACTTTAAAAATGGCCCACATCAAGAAAATCTTTAAATAAATTAAAAGCTCTTTTTAAAAATTATGTTTTATTTAACATAATTGTGGAAGAGAAAAATCTTTTATCTTTGGATCTGTGTGCAGATTGTCTCTAGTAAGGAAGTTTGTAGGGGCTTCCCAGGTGGCTCAGTGGTAAGGAGTCCACCTGCCCGTGCAGGAAACCCAGGAGACTCGGATTTGATCCCTGGGTCAGGAGAATACCCTGGAAGAGGATATGGTAACCCACTCCAGTATTCTGGCTTGGAGAATGCCGTAGGCAGAGGAGCCTGGCAAGCTACAGTCCACGGGATCACAGTCGGGCATGACTGAGCAACTGAGCCCACATTCACGCAAGGCAGTTTGTGGCCTAAATCTGAGAATCCTGACGTCACTGATGTGTGTATTCCCTTTGTTGTGCTCGTAGGGCCTGGTTACCGTAGAAGATGAGCAGGCGTGGATGGCATCTTATAAATATGTGGGTGCTACCACTAATATCCATCCGTATTTGTCCACAATGATCAACTATGCACAGCCTGTAAAGTTTCAAGGTTTCCATGTGGCTGAAGGTAACACCAAAGGTTAAATGCTGTTGCCTTTTCTGTCTGCTTTTCTTTCATCGGCTGTGATCTGACTTGCTGCCGTTCCCTTTCCTGGGCACATGGACTGTTGCATTTCACCTTATTTTTTTTGCACAGACCACACAGGTCCTTGGCTCGTGGGGGCCTTGTGTTGTCATTTCCAGCATCGTCCACAAGGTGGCTCTGAGAGCCTGGATTTGGGAGCACTCCAAGCACATAACCTCTTGCATTAGATACACTTTGTAAGACCCATTTGAGTCAAAACCTGGTCTCTTAAAAACATAGCAAGTGATATTTTAAAACTTTGTATAATTATTTCTGGACTGGAGAAGAGATAGTCCTCACTGAAAATACGTATCTCAGGGGTGGCTGTGAATGTCAGTTGCTATACACATAACTGACTCCAAATTTAATTCATCACACTTTTCTTAAGTCAGCCATCTCCATCATCAGAACATTAATGAAAGTAGGAGCTACTGATATCATGATGGAGCATCTGCCTCCAAAGCCTCATGATTCCAAGTGTAATTATATTTATCACTTGTCTTTTGTGAGTCTGATGGCAGAGTTTCTAAGTGCATCTTTGCTTTTCTTTACAGAACGCAATGTTCATTATAACATGTCTTCTTTTAATGAGTCGGTTGGTCTAGGCTACTTGAAGACACACGCCATTGAATTTGTGAAGTATCCTTATGTATTAAGTGGAATAAATGGTTGGTGAACTTTGAGTTTGGCAGGAATCTCTAAAACAGAAAGATGGCTAATGTATTATTGTGGTTGTAGAGCTAGTAAAATAAAGTATGTGAAAGACCGCAGCAGCAGGGAAAACCTGCCCAAGTGCGAATTCTTTTTATAATTCACACCATGAACTATGGTTTTTCTCCTTAGTGTCCTTTATACATGTGAAATCCGTTCTCTATTGTCACATGTTTTTGTCAGTGTTGATCTCAATCTTTGTTGCTTTAGCTCTTTGTTGTTTATTTATCACTGCTGGGATCCTCTTTTCCATTTTCCTTAATACATTACACAGTTATAACAAACGGCAAATGAGTCGCATTTACCCCAAGGGAGGCCGAGTCGATTCCAGTAATTACATGCCTCAGATTTTCTGGAACGCTGGCTGCCAGATGGTTTCGCTGAACTATCAAACCCCAGGTAGGAACTGATGTCCAGTGACCTCGAATTCCATGAGAATATTTTGACAGGATGGTGCCAAGAGTTGCTGTCAGTTGACTGTGGGCATTTTTCAAAGGAAGCAGACATATGGCAAAACAACATGTTGTTGGATATATAGAATGGTGAGAAATTGAAAGCGCAAAGTAGAGCAATGAAACAATGGTAGAAGGTAATAGAGTTTGATTTCAATTGAATTTCCTTTTGAAAATGCCGTGACTAATCTGCTAAACATTGTCCCTTTTTCCACAATATGTCTAGTTTTTCTTCTTTTTGGATCAAACTTATCTTCTTGTCCAGAGACAGAATGAAATGAGAAGTATTTGACGATCTTTGTACAGTAACTCTGACTCATTTCTCCTTGGGAAAGTAGCCTTCCCACTCTTGGCACTCATCAGGAGATCAGCAGCATAGCAGAATCTCACCATAAAGACGGAGAGTATTATGGAGTAGATTCTGCTAAAACGGTGTTTAAGGAGTCCTATACTCTTAGAGGTACTAATGTATAACTTACTCCTCCGAAGTGTATTCTGGCCAGGTTCCAATATATAATAATATTTTTTTTTCCTGCAAGGAGAGCACTCAATTTTGATGAAAGCATAAAATCTTTAAAGTTTTCAAAATTTGCTTAAGAGCCTAGGATCACAATATGAAGATGAGAGATAGAAAAAAATAGTCTCTAGTTACTCACGTGAAACAGGTGAGAAATACGCCACAAAATCTATTTACCACAGCATGATCCTTTTTTAAAAAAAATTAATTAAGTTATTTTCATTGGAGGCTAATTAGTTTACAATATTGTGGTGGTTTTTGCCATGCATTGACATGAATGTACACGGATGTACATGTGTCCCCATCCTGAACCCCCCTCCCACTTCCCTCCCCTTCCCATCCCTCTGAGTCGTCCCAGTGCACCGGCTTCAGGGCACTCAAAGCATGGTCCTTTAAAATGGTTGGGGGGAAAAAAAACCTTTTGTTCTGTTCTTTTCCTCTATAAGGGTATCCCCCATGTTTCCCAGTTTAGGGCTTTTTTTTCCCCAAGCCAATCCACCATACTTTGTAAATCTGAATACACCTTGCTCCCTGTGGTCTGGCCTGACTGAAAGGTCCTGTAACTTGCGTCACTTTGGCACGGATGTGGCCTGGCTGTGTTTCCCACCCTCGTGACCAGGAACTGAAGTCAGATTTCTGCTCAGCACCCCTCTTGCTGCTCACTGTGCTAAGCTGTGACCAGGAATCGTCACGATCCTGGAGTGTTTCTAATAGAAACAAAAAGGATTAAAAGGCACTGCTGATTTTACTTATTTAAAAAGATGTCAAGTTGTATTCTTTGCTGTCAGTGAGACCATTATGTAGATTAAATGATCCAAAGGCAGTTTATTCTCTGGGCCAGCTTACGTTTTATTCTATAATGTAAGGTTTAATCATAGTACTTTGAGAAGAAAAAAAAAAACACTCATCAGGATGCCCCCCTTTTTTCTGCTGATGAAAAGAAAGAAAATTTTGTTTGCCTGCAAGAAAAAAGTCATAACCATGCTCTGCCAGTGTAGACCCCACTAGAATTCTTTTTAAGTCACACATTTTTTTATATGATACTTACCTAGTTTCTTTTTGATTCGTTTTAATTGAGTTATATGTTCGTACAACCCTATTGGATTTCTCCAGCATACCCTCCCTCTGGGTCATAAGGCATGTCTTCTCTAACTATATATACATCAACTTAGACATCTGTACTCTGAACACTAATTCAACAGTCCTATGACTCATGTTGAATCCAAATTTTTAAGCAATGCCAACATGATCTCTATGAATGCACATTTTTTGTTTATTTTAAACTCAAGGTCATTTAAACATGGAAAAGAGAGTTGTATGCCTCTCTCTGTAAACAGATCCAGAAGTACCTTGTAGTGTTAAAAAAGACCTATCAGCTTGGGATCAGTATCTGCTTTCCATTATTTAAAATCACCCCATCAAAATCTTCTTTGTCCAGGAAGATGAAGTGCTAAATTATTTTTGTCTCTTGACAGATTTAGCGATGCAATTGAATCAGGGGAAATTTGAGTATAATGGATCATGCGGGTAAGTAATGTGATTTAAACTGTTGTCACCGTGTTCCACACTCCATACTACAGCTGTAATGAAACCGTGTCATTTTAAATTAGAGGTTGGTGAATTTAAGTGAGGTTTGAGGGATGGGATAGAAACAAATGAAATCCCCAGGTAAGTTACATCTGCAATATACATTCTTCATCAACCACGTTTCATTAAGTAGATTAAAAAAAAAAATTTAACCACTAGGTAAGCAGTTTATTATACACCAGAATTTAATGCTCTCACTTTAAATTCAATAGTGGAGGCCTTTATAACTAGGACAGATAATGATCCCTGCTCATTTGGACATCAGCAAGAGGGACAAAGATAGTAAATATGTGTATCTTACACAGGACAGATAAAGGAATGAAGTTGATTTAGTATGTAATGAAGTCCTCAGTGTTAAGTGGAATTTATTTCAGCTAGGAAGACAGTTGTGTCCTCTATTAATTTTTTTCTTGTCTTGTAAATAGTAGTTACCAAAAAATAATGCTATGAGTGTTGCTCAAGGTACTTAAATAGTGCTCCCTAAAATCTGTGAACCAAGTAGTGAAATAGGAAATCTTAATTTCACTGAAATGCTGGAAAGTTAAATGAAAAAATGAAATTGAAGAAAGTTCTATCGAAGAACTTTCTTGTGGTTCTTATATAGGCATTCTGTACAAGTTCTATACAAGAAAAAAACTGTGTGGCCATTTTTTTTTTTTCTCCATGCAGATGTCGCCAAGTGGTACTGCAGGTAAATGATCTCAAACCATTACCCAAAGCCCTCTAGACTAATTGAGCAGAATTTCTTCCCACCACACTACTGTCAGGATGCTCTTGACCTCCCTGGTTGGATATGTAATGTCCCATGTTGGATACTAGAAACAGCCCATCACAATAAAATTTTCAGCACTTGTGCGTTCAGAATGCCTACTCCCACCTCTTCCTACACCCACAAGTGACAACCCTGTTACCCAAGTCACCCACCTTCAGCATACAGGGCATTTGCCTCTGCTGTGTGTTTTGAAGGAAATGCAAATTGTATACCTTAAACTAATGAAGTGTTATATTTCATTTAGGTTGGTGCAAAAGTAATTGAAGTTTTGCATTGTTGAACTTTGCCATTTGATACTAGATACATTCTTAAGTAAATCCGGTTATGTTATACATCATTAATGCACATTTCTCACTTTATGTTTTTTTCCTAATGACTTATTACTTGCTGTTTATTTTATATTTATTTTAGACTTAGAGATGATGTTAGACAAAAAGCAAATTTGAGTGACTTTTTTATTCAAGTTCAAAATGTGTTGGAAAACAGTGAAGACAACTTGCAACATCAACAATGCATTTGGCCCGGGAACTGCTAACGAACAAGGAGGGTGGTCATGGTTCAGAAGTTCTGCAAAGGAGATGAGAGCAATGAGCAGCATCGTGGCTGGCCATCAGAAGTTGCCAGCAACCAACTCAGAGCAATCATCAAAGCAGATCCTCTTGCAACTACACAAGAAGTTGGCAGAAGGACTCGTTGTCGACCATTCTGTGGCCATCTGACATCTGAAGCAAATTGGAAAGGTGATAAAGCTTGATAAGTGGGTACCTCAGGAGCTAACTTAAAGTCAAAAAACATCGTTGTTTTGAAGTGTTGTCTTCTCTTACTGTATACAACAACAGCGAACTCTCTCTCAATCGGATTGTGACATGCAATAAGAAGTGGATTTTATGTGACAACTGGCGACAGCCACCTCAGTGGCTGGACTGAGAGAAGCCCAGAAGCACTTCCCAAAGCCAAACTTGCACCAAAAAAAGACCATGGTCACTGTTTGGTGGTCTGCTCCCCGTCTGATCCACTACAGCTTTCTGAATCCCTGCAAAACCATTACATCTGAGAAGTATGCTCAGCAAATCGCTGAGATGCACTGAAAACTGCAATGTCAGCAGCCAGCCCTGGTCATTAGAAAGGCCTCAGTTCTTCTCCATGACAATGCCTGACTGCATGTCTCACAACCAATGCTTCAAAAGTTGAACAAATTGGGCTATGAAGTTTTGCCTCATCCACCATATGCATTTGACCTCTCGCCAACCAACTACCACTTCTTCAAGCATCTGAACAACTTTTGGCAGGGAAAATCCTTCCACAACCAGCAGGAGGCATAAAATGCTTTCCAAGACTTTGTCAAATCCTGAAACATGATTTTTATGCTACAAGAATGAACAAACTTGTTTCTCACTGGCAAAAATGTGTTGATTATAATGGTTCCTACTTTGATTAATAAAGATGTGTTTGAGCCGCGTTATAATGATTTAAAATTCATGGTCCAAAACCATAATTACTTTTGTACCAACCTACTATCTCTCAATAAAACAGGGGAGAAAAAAAAATTAAAATTATAATTCCAAAGAAAACAATCCAATACACGTTTAGAGTATTTTTTAAGCTGCTGTGTTATTTAGTGCCAAACATTGAGAACCAGGAGACTGTGTACATAAATTGATGGGTGGGCCCCCAGTGGGGGCTGAGGCCCCGGGGGCAGCTGCGGTGGAGGGCATAAGAGTCCTTGGCACTAGCCCGACCCAGGTCTTCCACAGGCTGATGTTACCCTGGGCAGGTAGACGAGGCCCTGAATCTCAATTTCCTGCTGATAATATGAAGCCAGTTCAGTGAGTTTGAACTGAGTGTGTGTATTTGATGTCCTTTACAAGCTGCAAATTTCTGTGGAAAAGTGAGGTTAAAGAGAAGCTTCAGCCCATATGGCAGATGACAGGCAGAGATCACAGGCTGTTGAAAGAGCCTCTTTTCACAGCGGTCCTGTGAGGAGCCTGGGGGGCGAGGTGGGGTGGGCAGAGCGGTCCTGTGGTCCACACCGGCTGTGACCCTCCCAGAGCCTTCATCTGGCTCAGGACACGCTTTTCACCCTCCTTAGGAGTCCAGTGGCTCCTCCTGCCCCGATATGGGGTGGGCATCGTTTCTATGGAAGAGGGGCCCCAGTGTTACCGAACCAAACCTGTCCACTTGTCCACACTCAGCAAAGTCCGTCAGTGGTGGCTGTGCTGAAGGAACTAGCAGTGTTTGTTGTAGGGTCCCAGGCAAGAGAACAGGTGACTCCTGTTCTAACCCCCTAGACTTCCTGCAGAATTTCAGCAAAGCATTGTTAAAAGCAGGTGAAGCGGGTGGGATCTGTTTTACCACAGTTCACATGCTCAACATCTCACCTTCCGCACTGTTTACTGTAAAATCCATTCATGAACAAGGATGGTGCTATGTTAGCCTGGTTTTTCCAGTGGTCATGTACGGACGTGAGAGCTGGACCATAAAGAAGGCTGAATGCTGAAGAATTGATGCTTCTGAACTGTGGTGCTGGGAAAAACTCTTGAGAGGCCCTTGGACTACAAGGAAATCAAACCAGTCTGTCCTAAAGGAAACCAATCCTGAATATTCATTAGAAGGTTTGATGTTGAAGCTGAAGCTCCAATACTTTGGCCACCTGATGTGAAGAACCGACTCATTAGAAAAGACCCTGATCCTGGGAAAGATTGAGGGCAGGAGGAGAAGGGGAAGACAGAGGATGAGATGGTTGGATGGCATCACCGACTCAATGGACATGGGTTTGAGCATCTCCAGGAGATGGTGAAGGCCAGGGAGGCCTGGTGTGCAGCAGTCCATGGGGTCACAAAGAGTCGGACACAACTGAATGACTGAGCAACAGTGTTAGCCTGGATTCTGTGCTTGTGTTTTTGAGGTAACGTGACCAAAAGCTTAAGTCCAACCAGAGGGACTGAAAAATCTGACCACTCCCTGGGGCATCAGGACTTCAGGAGACATGAACAATGAGTCTCCTGTCCCCTGCCCCTCCCCTTTCCTCCACCCAGCCTGGAGGCAGAGCTCTTGCCCACAGGGCAGAAGAAGCAGTCTTTCCTCACTGTGCTATGCTCCTGAGGAGTCTAGCTGGCAGCAGAGATGAGCCAGCCATGAAGGATGCGCTTCCACCGCGCAGGGGCATCGGAGACACCCTGGGGCTCTCACCCCACTGCCTTTGTCTTGCTCCTGCCCGCCTGCAGGGACTTTTAAAAAAGCCTCGTGTGCTATGTCTGAGGGTTTCTGTAAAGAGATGTTCTGTGTCTTTTAGGCCTACGGTGGCAAACAATACTTGTAGAAACCCCTGAATCTCACAACAGTAGCCAAACATCAGAAACTTGCTTGGGAATCCCCGTCTGGCCTGTGGGCAGTTTAGGAGGCCACACCACTGCGTCCTGTATGTGTGGTTTTTACCAGGAAGTGCGCAGTAGTCTATTACAGACTCATTTTTAAAGTTGGAAAAGCAGGAAGTACTTCTACACTTTATAATAAAACAAAATAGAGCAAACTAATTTCTCAAGTCTCTCCAGGCATGTGGAGGAAACCAGACAGTTGCTATCAAAATACTATGATATTTTATGATTCAAAGGTACACACTTTTTAAATGATTTTGTCAAGTTAGAATGAATCTTAAGATCCATGGCAACTTACAGTTTATCAGCAGCCATTTTGCTTGCTTGCTGGTAAATAAAATGAGGGCATGTGATAGCATCTCACATGTGATGAAGCAGGATGAACTTTCTTGTTCCACCATCCTCTGATTCTGTAACTCCTGTCTGTCCACCTGGCTGAAAGCCCTTCTCTCCGGCCCTTGCCTCCAAGGCCTTTGAAGTCCACAGAGAATTCTTTTTTTTTTCCCACTGATAGATTATTTTATTTATTTATTTTTTATTATTATTATTTTTTCCATTTATTTTTATTTATTTATTCATTTATTTTTATTAGTTGAAGGCTAATTGTGTTACATTATTGTAGTGGTTTTTGCCATACATTGACATGAATCAGCCATGGATTTACATGTGTTCCCCATCCTGATCCCCACTCCCACCTCCCTCCCCACCCACCCCTCTGGGTCTTCCCAGTGCACCAGCCCCGAGCACTTGTCTCATGCATCCAACCTGGGCTGGTGATCTGTTTCACCCTTGATAGTATACATGTTTCGATGCTGTTCTCTCGAAACATCCCACCCTCACCTTCTCCTACAGAGTCCAAAAGCCTGTTCTGTACTTCTGTGTCTCTTTTTCTGTTTTGCATATAGGTTATCATTACCATCTTTCTAAATTCCATATATATGTGTTAGTATGCTGTAATGTTCTTTATCTTTCTGGCTAACTTCAGTCTGTATAATGGGCTCTAGTTTCATCCATCTCATTAGAACTGACTCAAATGAATTCTTTTTAATGGCTGAGTAATATTCCATGGTGTATATGTACCACAGCTTCCTTATCCATTCATCTGCTGATGGGCATCTAGGTTGCTTCCATATCCTGGCTATTATAAACAGTGCTGTGATGAACATTGGGGTGCACGTGTCTCTTTCAGATCTGGTTTTCTCCGTTGAAGTCCACAGAGAATTCTTACATCAATTCACTTGCCATTGACTTTAGACTTGCCCTGTGGCCATCACACAGACCTGGATGCTTGGAATGGGTTCATCTCCTGCACCTAAAAACACCAGGCAGGACCAGCTAGGTAGTCTGTGGGACCCAAGTGCTCCACGTTCACAAATAGTTAAGAATCAGGAGAGTAGCCGCAGAGCATTAAGCCAAGCAGGATGCCCCATGGTGGTGTGGGCCCCACCCTCAGAGCCAGGGATCCAGCTTCTGCGTCCCCATCAGTGCCCAGGGGCCTGTGACCCACACAAGCCCTAAACCGTGAGTGACAGCCTCTGCTGACATAGGCCCAAAATGGAGAGTTGTTCAAGGCAAGCTGGTTAAGGGTCAGCCCCAAGCCAGGGATCCTATCTATCAAATTTCTGAGGCTAAATCCAGCCTCTAAATTGGAGTTTCAGATGTGAAGTAGAAAGGAGTAGGAAGTAAGCTTTATTGCTTTGCCAAGCAAAGGGGGCCACATCGGGCTAATGCCCTCAAAACTGTGTTGCAACCCAGAGTGGGTATTTAGTAGAAATGGTTCAAAGAGGGCATGACCAACGTGTGGGCATTCTTCTGACTGGTTGGTGGTGAGGAAAGTGGGAGTCGGCTTCATCAGTCTTCTGGTTCCAGCCTGTCTGGGGTCTGCGTGCTTGTCGGCAGCTTGCAGTTAATTTCTCCCACCTTGTGCCTGTTTCAGTATCTGCAAAACTGCTCAAAAGTATTGTTGTGTTTATCCCTTGAGGGGGAACCAGGGCCTTGCCACAAGGCTTTTCTATTGTTTCTTACTGCTTCTCCCTTTTCTCCGCATCCCCTCCCATCCCTAATAAGGAACTGTTTGAGTCTGCTTATTGGAACCCAATGCGGCCTCCCTGTGAAATATAGAACTATCATGCATTACCTCCCCTTGTAGCTGATGTCTGTTGCTTCACCAGACAAAGCTGGCAGGCTTCCTTGGAAAAATATGTGAAGAACTGTATTTACTCATCTACTTGCCATCCTAAATCTTGAACTTTTGCGGTTTCATATTTTTCAGTGATTAATGCTGGCCATAAAAAAGGCCCAAATCTAAAACTCTACAAACATAGAAAACAATATGTTCTATGCAGTTAGCTTTTATGTTAATATTACAGGTTATATCCTTCTGGAGACAGGTTGAATGTTCAAAGTCATCTTTCATATTTGAACATTTCTATAAACTTTCTGTATCCTTGATTTAAAAATCAATGTCATTGCTATATATGAAATAGATAATCAGTAGGAACCTACAGGAAACTCCACTTAATTCTCTATAGTAACCTATATGGGAAAAGAATCTGAAAAAGAATATACATAAATACATAACTAAATCACTTTGCTGTATACCTATAACTAACACAACATAAATCAGCTATATTCTATTTAAATAAAATAAAAATCATTATTGTCCTTTATTGCTGATTACATCCAAATGGAATGTGACTCTATTTATTAACATGTTTTGTTCAGACTTAGAAGATAGCAAAGAATGTCAGCTTTGTCAAAACCAAAAATACGACTGTAAACTTTTTTTTAAGGAAAAATATCGTGCTTTGGGATTCCCCTTGGTTGCATTTTAAAGAATAGTAATAGATTTAACATCATCTAGAGTTGAAACTTATCAAAGTTATACTTTAAGGGGTATAAAAGATTTGATCCCAAATTATGATTCTTTTGCATCTAAAAACAAACCTACAGTTTTGGAGAAAGTGCTTTTATTTTCTGCTCATGTGAAGTGAGAGTCGCTCAGTAGTGTCTGACTCTTTGTGACCCCGTGAAGTATACAGTCCATGGAATTCTCCAGGACAGAATACTGGAGTGGGTAGCCTTTCCCTTCTCCAGAGGATCTTCCCAACCCAGGAATTCCCAACCCAGGTCTCCCCCATTGCAGGCAGATTCTTTACCAACTGAGCTATCAGAGAAGCTGATAGCTCATATTTTTGCTTATATTAGTATGTAATTTTCCTATCTACAATTATAATCATTTTTTTTAATGTTTTTTTGGAGAGATGGAGGTCTTCGACATAAGTTTTAGGAAAGTTATGGAATCCAGCCAGAGTGTGATTCTGTGACCATACCCAATGGGGATAAGGGGCAGACAGTGCTGAGAATCAATTTCAAGACACTTTAATCACACAAAAAAGAAAACCTATACTCTTCATTTGACACCTTCTAACATCCCCTGCCCCATCCCAGCCTTAAGCAACTGCTAATCTACACACTGTCACTACATTTTTGCCAGCTCTGCACATTTCATGTAAATGGATTCATATAAGATGTGACCTTTTTATGGCTGTCTTCAACATTTGCAAGGTTCACCTATGTTGTACTGTATATCAATACTTTATTTTCTTGATTTCTTTTTATTACTGAAATAATTTTATCACTTATTATTAATTTTCCATTGTGTGGATATACCTCATCTTGTATATCCATTCATCTTCTGCTGGAAATTTGAATTGTTCCATCTTTTGGTTGTTATGAATAATGCTACTGTAAACGTTCATGTGCAGGTTTTTGTGTGAGCATATGTTTTCACTTTTCTTGGGTATACACATAAGAGAAGGAGCCCTGGGTCATATGGTAACTCTGTGTAACTGATGAATTCTAGACTATTTTCCACAGTGGCTACATCATTTTACATTCCCACCAGCAAAGTTGGGTGGGGGCTCCAATTTCTCCATCTTCTCGTCCACGTTAATTTTCTTTGTTTTTAATATTGCCCTCCTAGTATGTGTTCAGTTCAGTTCAGTTCAGTCACTCAGTCCTGTCTGACTCTTTGTGACCCCGTGGGCTACAGCATACCAGGCCTCCCTGTCCATCACCAACTCCTGGAGCTTACTCAAACTCATGTCCATCGAGTCAGTGATGCCATCCAACCATCTCATCCTCTGTCATCCCCTTCTCCTCCCACCTACTGTGTGTAATGTTATCTTATTGTGATGCTGGCTTGAATTTCTCTCATGACAAATGATACTAAGCATCTTGAAAAGTGCTTGCTGGCCATTTGTTTATCTTATTTGGAGAACTGTCTATTCAGATCCTTTACCTGTTTTTTAACTGAGTTATTTGTTCTTCATTTATTTTAGATACATGTCTCTTATCAGATAAATGATTTGTAAATATTTTCTCCCATTCTATGATTTGTCTTTTCACTTCCTTGATAATGTTCTTTGAGTGCAAAAATATGATGAAGTCAAGTTTATGTATTTTTTTCTCTCACTGCTTGTACTTTTGAAGTTATGTCTAAGAATGCATTGTCCAATTCTGACTCACAAAGGTTTACCCATATATTTTCTTCTAAGAGTTTTATAGTTCTAGCTTTTTATAATTAGGTATTTGATCCATTTTGAGTTAATTTTTCCTTATGATGTGAAAGAAGGAAGTAATTTTACTCTTTTGCATGTGGCTATTCAGTTGACCTAGCATCATTTGTTTAAAGACTATTCTTTCCCCCACTGCGTAGCCTTGGCATCTTTGTCAAAAGTCATTTGCATAGATATGAAATTATTTCTGAACTCCCAATTCTGTCTCATTGATTTATATGTTAATCTTTTTTTTTCTAATACCAAGTTGCTTTGGCTACTGTTGCTTTTAGAAAGTTTTGGGATTAAGAAGTATGAGACCTACAACTTAGTTCTTCTTTATTAAGATTGTATTGAAAATTCTTGGTCTTTGAGGAAGGAATTTGAGGATCAGCTTGTCAATTTCTATAAAGAAACCAGATGGGATTTTGATAGAGGTTGTATTGAATCTGTGTAGCAATTTGAGAGTAGTGCCATCTTAGCAATATTAAGTCTTCTGATCCATAAGTACAAGATAGCTTTCCATTCATTTAGTTCTTTTAAAATTTTCTTCAGCAGTCTTTTTTGATTTTCAAAGTACATGTACTTATTTTTTTAAGTGCATTCCTAAGTATCTTTTTCTTTTAGGTGCCATTCTAAATGCAATTATTTACTTAATTTTGTTTTTAGATTGTTCATTGCTTGGTGCATATAAATAAAATTGATTTTTATATGTTGATTTTGTATCCTAGAACTCATTTATTAATTCTAGTAGCTTTTTTAGTGTACTCTGTAGGATTTTCTATAAACAAGATCATGTTGTCTGCAAATAGAAATAGTTTTACTTCTTTCCAATCTAGATACCTTTTATTCCATCTTCTTGCCTAATTATCCTCACTAGAATTGGAGACCTCTAACTGAAACAACATTTCACTTGATTATGAAAATACATAGCAATCCATAGTAATATTAGTGGTACCTCTGACATCAATATAAATCACAGGTATTTTTATATCTCATTATAATTGTTAGAGATCTCCTAATATAGTTTTATGATTATCGGTACTTTGAAACTATGCTAATTATCAAACTTGTGATTAGATCCCATAATTTAATGTATTATTAAAACAATAAAGATATTTTCCATATTTTGATAACTGAAAGTGAAAGTGAAGTCGCTCAGTCATATCCGACTCTTTGCGACCCCATGGACTGTAGCCTACCAGGCTTCTCTGTCCATGGGATTTTCCAGGCAAGTGTACTGGACTGGGTTGCCATTGCCTTCTCCAGGAGATCTTCCCAACCCAGCGATTGAACCCAGGTCTCCCACATTGTAGGCAGATACTTTACCATCTGAGCCACCAGGGAAGATGTATAATTGGTTTTTCATTGTTATTCTTTGCATTTTATTTTGTGTGTTTAAGAGCATCAACAAGTTCCAGAGAAGATGATAGTGTCAGGAAATCATAGATGTCCTGGAGCCTGGATCTAAAGAACGTTTCCTCTTCCCTGTCCTTGTTGGGGTCATCCATAGGACAGGGTTATTCTCTTCAATTCTTGGGATCCTCCACCTAAAAGCCTATTTCCTAAGCCCGAAATGGGGATAAAGGTGTATTCAGTGTGTTGGATAGTGACTTTCTGAGTCTTTATAAAGCAGCTAGTAAACTCCTTCTGTGCTTGTCCCACCAGGTACCTTCTCAAGCCAGATTTCATGAGACGGCCCGATCGAACCTTTGATCCCTTCTCGGAAACACCTGTTGACGGGGTGATTGCAGCCACGTGCTCTGTGCAGGTAAGTCTCCTGCTCTCCACAGAACAGTATGAAAAGAGTGGGTCCAGGTGGTCTTGGAAAAGCCTTAAAAATTGCAATTAAAATATTTATTGTCAAGTTGCAAGATCTACGCTTTGCTCTCAACTTTAACATTTTTTTTCTTGAGATGCATTTTTTTCTACTAGTGAAATTATTAGCTACTTTTCATCAAAGACACCAGATCAAAAAGTACACAGTGGAGAATGTGGAGCAATGGGAACTCTTGGCCATTGATGGTGGGAATGCAAAATTGTACAACCACTTTGGAAAACAGTTGGGTGGTTTCTCCCAAAACTCAATATTCTCTTAACACATGATCCAGCAGTTGTACTCCTTGGTATTTACTCAAACAAATTAAAAGCTCACGTCCACATGAAAACTTACACAGGGATATTTGCAGCAGCTTTATTCATGCTTGATAAAACTTTGAAAGCAACCAAGGTGCCACTTAGTGGGTGAATGGATAAAGAAGCAATGAATGGTATGTCCAGACAGTGGAATATTACTTAATTCTAATAAGAAATGAGCTATCAAGTCATGAAAAGACATGGATGAAACAAATTAACATTCAGTTCAGTTCAGTCACTCAGTCATATCTGACTCTTTGTGACCCCATGGACTGCAGCACACCAGGCCTCCCTGTCCATCACCAACTCCTGGAGTTGACCCAGCTCTTGTCCATTGAGTCAGTGATGCCATCCAACCATCTCATCCTCTGTCATCCCCTTCTCCTCCAGCCCTCAATATTTCCCAGCATCAGAGTCTTTTCCAGTGAGTCAGTTCTTCGCATCAGGTGGCCAAAGTCTTAGAGTTTCAGCTTCAACATCAGTCCTTCCAATGTACACTCAGGACAGATTTCCTTTAGGATGGACTGATTAGATCTTGTTGCAGTCCAAGGGACTCTCAAGAGTCTTCTCCAACACCACAGTTCAAAAGCATCAATTTTTCAGCGCTCAGCTTTCTTCACAGTCCAACTCTCAACATCCATACATGACTACTGGAAAAACCATAGCTTTGACTAAACGGACCTTTGTTGGCAAAGGAATGTCTCTGCTTTTTAATATGCTGTCTAGGTTGGTCGTAACTTTTCTTCCAAGGAGTGTCTTTTAATTTCATGGCTGCAATCACCATCTGCAGTGATTATTTATTAAAGTCTGCCACTGTTTCCCTATCTATTTTCCATGAAGTGATGGGACTGGATGCCATGATCTTAGTTTTCTTAAAGTTTAGTTTTAAGTCAACTTTTTCACTCTCCTCTTTCACTTTCATCAAGAGTCTCTTTAATTCTTTGCTTTCTGCCATAAGAGTGCTGTCATCTGCATATCTGAGGTTATTGATATTTCTCCCGAAATCTTGATAACGGCTGTGCTTCATCCATCCAGTAAAATTAACATTACTAAGTGAAAAAAACTAGTCTGAAAAAGTAGCATACTGTTTGATTCCAACTAAATGACATTCTGAAAAAAGATAAAACTATAAAGATGGTTAAAAAAAAAAAAAAAAAAGAAAAAGAAAAGACCAAGAATTATGGGGAGGGATTAACAGGCAGAGTACAAAGCATTTTAGGGCAGTGAAACCATTCTGTATGATTCTATGATAATAGATACATGTCGTTACATTTACATTTTTTTTCCAAATCCATTAAACGTACACCATAGTAAACTCTGAATGTAAACTATGGCTTTGGGTGATAATGCAGCATCAATATAGGTTCACTGATTGTAACAAATATGCTACTGAGATGTGAGGTAATCCATAGTGAGGGATATTGTGGATGAGGGGACAGAAGCACTATATTTTCTTTTCAATTTTGCTGTAAACAGAAGCTGCTATCAAAAATAAAGCATATTAATGAAAAGATACCTGCTATATGATTACATTGATACAGAACTCTAGAAAATGCAAATTAATATAAAGTAACAGAAAACAGATCAGTAGTTTCCTCTAGACAGAAAGAAGGGATGGATTACAAAAGGGTGCAAAGGAGCTTTGGGAAGTGATGGAAATATTTGTGGCCTTAATATTGGTGACAGTTTTATAGATGTGCTCATATGTCAGAACTGATTTCATTGTACACTCTAAACATGTACAATTTATTTAGTGTCAGTTATACCTGAAAAAACTGCTTCATAATGATTAACTATTAGATAATGTGAAAAAAACTTAATAATTAGCTATAATTATTTGGAAATAGGTGAAAAAAGTCTTTCCATAGCTTTATAATAGATAGAAGAGGGAAATATATATGACTTATACAAAAAATAGTTGTCCACAGCATCTTAATCTAAGTGCCCACAACTGTGAAATAAAGCAGTCAATACTGCTTTTTTAATACTGGTCTTTTAAAAAAAATAACACTGTCCTCTCTGTCAATTGTCAATGTCAGTTTAGCATTTTATCATTACTTTTCTCTCTGTGTGTCTCTTTGTAAGACTTCTGAAAGAATTCAATAAAAGTGAATTTTGGAACTATGAAAGGATCTAAGGCATATTTGGATTGACTGCTTCAGTTTAGTAAGGAATGAATACATTATTTCCAGCGATAATCGAATTTCTGAAGAGGAACAGAGACTCTCTCCCTGCCAGATTATTCTGTTACTGACGATTACACCAGCTTAACTTCTCTTCCCTCCCATTTCTCTTCTGCTCCAGGTCATATCAGGTCAGTTCTTATCAGATAAGAAAATTGGCACATATGTAGAAGTGGACATGTATGGGCTGCCCACGGACACTATCCGAAAGGAATTCCGCACTCGCATGGTGATGAACAATGGACTCAATCCAGTTTACAATGAAGAATCATTTGTGTTTCGGAAGGTAGAGTGTTTTCCATGTGTCAGACTTGCTGCGCTAAGCGAGGGGCCACATGTTAGTATAGAGAGGCTACACGATCTGCAGACAGACATTTAACCCGACGCCTTCTTCCAGTGCAGATGTTCTGCAGCTGTCACGCGATGATGGTTTCTGTGTGTCCCTGTCCTCTCGGCTCTCCTTCCTCCCAGGAGGAGCCCACCTTCCCCACAGCGGTGCCCGAGCTCTGGGTTCGCAGTGTTCTCAGAGGGAGCCCCCAGGTAGACACCGTCACACGTGGGAGAGCTCCTCCCTGCCCTGGCGGCTAGCGCCCTGCAGTATTCCTTTGGCCAAGAGGATGGGTAGGATGTTGCGCCAATAAATGTCCTTCAGTGGATCAGTTGGTATTGTCCTGTGCCTCCAGAAAGTGTGGTCCCCATTGCTACTCACAGGTTCTGTGTATAATATGCTATTTTTGTTTTTTGGTTTTTATCTTCATATTATACTTTGATCCTATGGGCTTCCCCAGTGACTCAATGGTAAAGAATCTGCCTGCAATGCAGGAGACACAGGTTCAATCCCTGGGTCAGGAAGATCCCCTGGAGGAGGGCATAGCAACCCACTCCAATATTCTTGCCAAGAACATCCCGTGGACCGAGGAGCCTGGCAGGTCATAGAGTCAACCACGACTGAAGCGACTGAGCACACAGACAAATCAGCCATTCTCTATAATGATGCAGGTTTTAATCTTGTAACCGTTTTCTCCCATTTGTTTCTCTTTCACCCATGGGAGATGTATTGAAAAACCCATGCCCTGGCAATCCTTTCTCGGAAACGCCTGTTTCTCTCTCACTCGTTCTGCTATCATGACCAGAGTGCTTTCTTCCTTCTTCTTTGGCACAGGTTTTCCAAGTGTCTATTCCGTTTGTGTCTTACAACACAGATGATCACCTTTTTATCTTAACAAAAATATGAATTATCAGCCTCAGAACTGGCTGACCAGTTTGCAGAACGCATATTACAGAAGATCAATATAGGTCAATGAATCAAGCCATTTGGAGATGTAGGCTTTTCCGAGTATGTGAATCCCGTTATCCATGCAACACCCTCCCCCTTCCCTTTCACCTTCTCTTCTACAGTCAGCGTGTAGTGTGAGTTGCACACAGCTGTGATGTGTCTTTTTCTCTTCCTGGGTTTTTTAGTGTGTTGCAGCTGGATCTGTTGTCACTTTGCCCAGTGTTTTGCGCAAAAACAAATAATCCCTACCTACATTTCTGGAAATTCAGAAAGTTGATTTCAGGCTCTGTTTTTGATGCGTAGGGAAATAGACTTGCTTTTTGCACACAATATTACTGGCCCCAGAAACAAGATGCTAATTTGGGATCCTTTCCTGCTCTTCTGAAGTTACATTGCCTTTCGTTGATACCAAGTGCTTTAACTTTATTTTCTTTCTTGCTGTTACTGCTTTTGTTCTTTGCATGAATCTCACAGCATAAGATTCCCCATTCACCAAATGAGGAACAACACAGTGACTAAAGTTGGTTTCACCTTTTCATCTTCATGAACTGGAACTAAATTATAACCTCTAGGCATAAATAAGCAGCCAATTCATTGCCTAGCTTTAGACATAGTGCTCAAATCAGCTAAGGTGTCTTAGCTGCTCATCGCCAATAAATAGAAATTCTTGATTAGAAACATCAGATTTTCTTCTGTCATGTTGCTCTTTTATATCTAAATAGGGTTTCTGCTGTCTGAGCTCAGATGTTGTGTCCATGTATTCGGGTTGGGGATGGCAAGAGTAGATGTCTTGTGCGGTGTGTGCTCAGCCACTGAGTCGTGTCTGACTCTTTGTGACCCCATGGTCTGTAGACTGCTGGGCGCCTCTGTCCATGGAATTTTCCAGGCAAGAATACTGGAGCAGATTGCCATTTCCTTCTCCAGGGCATCTTTCTGACCCAAGGATCAAACCCACGTCTCTTGAGTCTCCTGCATTGATAGGCAAATTCTTTACCACTATGCCACCTAGGAAGACTCGATGTCTTGCATATATGTTAATGTTTCTAGCTGTCCCATCTTTATTTAATATCCCAAAATGTGTTAAAAACTGAGGAGCGCAAAGAAAAATAATACAAATTTATATATAAATTGTCTTTTATACATGAGGCATTTCCTCAAAGATGCTTTCCATATTCTCAAAAACAGAGCTCGATGTCAGAAGCAGCCCAGTAGTAGAGACATCAAAGGATTTGAAATCAGGTAGCCCAGGATCTAGATCCAGCTGTCACTGACCATCTTTGACATAAGGGAAAGTCTCTTTTCCTCTCCAGGTCTCTTGTAGCTCACCCATTATGTAGGTGGGAATGGGGAAAGATGGCAAGGGTTGGATTAGCCATCTTTTATATCCATTCATTCCATCTAAAATTTTCAGAGAGTGATTTCTAGAAAACCTGTTCCCATTGTCTTTCTCAATGTTATGGGCACTGTAACTTATACAGTATGCTTTAGGAATGTAAGTTGACCATCAGCTTATTTGCACCATAAAGGAACCTTTCCGAGCAGTATGAGTATGGTCCAGATTCCTGGCATTGTAATTCTTGGGAGCTGTGTTCCACAGATCAGTGCCAAGTGTCATTGTGTGTCTGCAGGTGATCCTCCCTGACCTGGCTGTCTTGAGGATCGCCGTGTATGATGACAACAACAAGCTGATAGGCCAGAGGATTCTGCCCCTGGACGGCCTCCAAGCAGGCTATCGACACGTATCCCTCCGAAATGAGGGCAATAAACCTTTATCGCTGCCAACCATTTTCTGCAATATTGTCCTAAAAACATATGTGCCTGATGGATTCGGAGGTAAGTCAAACTTTTAGGTATAGAATATTTTTGTGTATATGTTTTTCCCCTAAATTTCAAGATTATAAGCTATTTCACCAATGGTTTAAAAAAAAGTCTGTTTCCGCCAATGCTGCCAACCCTGTAGGCTTAAAGAAATCAGGCATAAATAGTTACCTCAGGTTTCCTAGCAGGAAATGAAAAGGCAAGTCTAGATTACCTTTAAAGTTCTTTATTTAAAAATACTGTCATTTTATGTTTTTTCAATTTTCACATAAATGTTTCACATATATGTCTGTGAAGAATGCATTTCTACCATCATTCAAAGGAGGAAAGGCATGAATAATGTAGAGCCATAGACATCAGTTGGTTTCACTAAAAGGTTTAAATTGAACTTCATTATCAACATTCCTGGACTTTCCCCCAAAATCTGCAGGGGAGTTCAGTTTCACAAAAAATTCCCAGTCATCAGTCCATGAAAGGCCACCTTCGGTTACACCAAAGACATCAATGAAAGTGAAAGTGAAAATTGCTCAGTAATGTCTGACTCTTTGTGACCCCATGGACTTCTCCATGTGACCCCATGGGCCCCATGGAATTCTCCAGGCCAGAATACTGGAGTGGGTACCCTTTCCCTTCTCCAGGGGATCTTCCCAACCAGAGATCGAACCCAGGTCTCCCTCATTGCAGGCAGATTCTTTACCAGCTGAGCCCCCAGGGAAGCCCAAGAATACTGGAATGCTTTAACTTTAAGATTCCTTCTCCAGCAGATCTTCCCAACCCAGGAATTGAACAGGGGTTCCTGCAATACAGGCGGATTCTTTACCAACTGAACTATCAGGGAAGCCCAAAGTCATCAATGGGAGGAATCAAAAGTTGGACCAAGTCTTAAAGTGAAAATGAAAGTCACTCAGTCATGTCTGACTCTTTGCAACCCCATGGACAGTAGTCCATGGAATTCTCCAGGCAAGAATACTGGAGTGGACAGCCTTTCCCTTCTCCAGGGGATTTTCCCAACCCAGAGATCGAACCCAGGTCTGCCACATTGCAGGCAGATTCTTTACCAGCTGAGCCACAAGAGAAGCCCAAGAATACTGGAGTACTTTAAGATCCCTTCTCCAGAAGATCTTCCCAACCCAGGGATTGAACCCAGGTATCCCACATTGCAGGCAGATTCTTTAGCAACTGAGCTCTCAGGGAAACCCCAAGTCGTAGGATTCTGGTAAACCCACATATTAACTTTTTATAACCCCCAGCTGAGCCAAGAACATTAAAGGAAAACAAAGATCCTCTATATTCTCAGGGTGCATTGAATCATAAAGAAACAATAGTACAGCAAAGTATATCAAATTAACAAGAGTTCAAGTCCTGACTCTCCACTGCTAGCCAGGTGACCTTGAGATAGTGTTATCACCTATCATCACCCCCCACCCCATATTCTGGCCTGTAAAGGTACTAATACTGTTTCCCTCACAGCATCCTCGTAATGTGTGCTTATGTGTGTGCACAGGTGTGTGTGGCTCTAAATGCAACTCTGTTTCTGTACTGTACTAGTTTGGGGAGCTTTGGGTTATTTTGTGTTTTTAATAATGCACTCTTCTAGAGGGCAGAGTTTCTGCAACTAATATTCAGAATTAACAACCCAATTGTGGGTTCCAAAAGTAAAGTCAGCCGGGAGGATTTTTCAATTGCAAAATTGAGAGTAAAGATTCCTTCCTCCTTCCCTTTGTTTTTTCTTAAAAAAGGAAGCCTATTACAGGTTATAACACAGAGTAACAGTTATGAGCACGTGGCAGAGGCTGGGATGGGGTGCTGTAGGCCGGGTGAGCAGGACAGAAAAGAGACATGTGTGGGTGTTGAGCAGCATGTGATGGCCACGGGGCATCTGCAGATGGATTCAGTGTTGTTCCACATATTTGCACTTAGAGAGCAGTAGTGCGTAATACCTAGTACTTTTTAAAAATAGTTATATAAATAAATGTATTGGAAGACTTAAAGGTTTTGCCTTTACATGTGTTACTTTTCAAATGAAACTCTAATTCATTCTAGGGAAATGGGCTATTCGAATAAAAAAGGGAAAGAGAACAGTTTTTTGAGCTCCTGCTTTTTGCCAAGTGCTTTACAAAAATGGAGTCCAGAAATGTGGAATTGTTTAGAATGGATGTGAGCATATGCAGGTGTATCCATGTTTAGCATGTAGTTTATGGATAGTGTCAACATTTATAAGTATTGATTCACATCTTTAAAAATAGTCTTGTAACTATTCTTTCCTAAGGTGTCACTGTAGTATTTCTCTCTAAAGATATTGAAATTTCTGTACTACATTATCTTTGATGGGATTCTGCAGTTGATGTCTTAACCTCAGATTTGATGACAGATTCAAAGACTGTTTATTCAGAATTCTCTGGCCATTTCTCACATACGTGAAGAAACCAAGGACAGACATTCTGAGGGTTTATTTAAGGAACTTACCTGAAAATAAGAATATGAGAACTTTCCCCAAATTTCCAGTCTTCTTAACAACCTCTTGATTCCCACAGTGTATTTGTATTTCCTGTGCTTAACTAACCTCCCACATTCATGTCTGAACATTTATCTGCTGAACGAGCACGCCAGGCGGTCAGTAGAACCTGGATGTTCCCTAGAATATGTTCCCTAGAACATTTTCGGTCTTTGCTGATTCTATAGGAAAAAGTTCAAAGTGAAATTCTGCACCGTTGCACTTCAGCAGTTTCTGGGGGGAAGAAAAGAAAGTGGTCGATAAATATCTCCAGATTTTTATGTAGCTACAGAAAGAAAATATGGATGCCTTCATTTATTCTACTAATGTGTTTAGCAAGTTTTACTCTGTAAAAAGCCATGTAGCTACATATCGGAAAAAAATTCTGATGACATAAAAAATTTTAAAAGGGTCATTCATCCAATGCCCAGAATGAACTCTGTTAACTTATAGGTCTCTACTTCCTATCTCATTATTCTCTTTACTTTTTAAAAAAATTGGATCTTACTGTGGTGTCTCATTTACATTCATATTTAAGAGGGAATTTTTTTCATTATTTTTAGAGTATTTTCCCCATTTCTTGACATATTTTTATTGTCTGCTTGAGATTTCATTTTATGTATGCTATAATTTATCATGTTATTAATGCATTGAAGTCAATTCTACTTTTCTTTCTTATGAACAGTATTGCATCTAAGAACCCTAAATGTAAAACTTTGGGAATATTAGTGATTATTTCCTACAGATGAATTCTTTCAAATGGATTTGTTGCATCAAGAAGTGTATATGTATTTAAAGGTCTAGATTGTTGTTGTTTTTCAGGTACTAAATTGTGACGACTCTTTGTGACCCTATGGGTTGTAGCCTGCCAGGCTCCTCTGTCCTCCGCCATCTCCCAGAGTTTGTTCAAATGCACATCAGTGATGTTATCTACCATCCCATCCTCTGCCACCCGCTTCTCCTGTTGCCTTCTGTCTTTCCCAGCATCAAGGACTTTTCCAGCGAGTCAGCTCTATGCATCAGGTGGCCAAAGAATTGGAGCATCAGCTTTAGCGTCTGTCCTTCCAATGAATATTCAGGGTTGATTTCCTTTAGGATTGACTGGTTTGATCTCCTTGAAGTTAAAGGGACTCTCAAGAATCATCTCCAGCACCATAATTTGAAACCATCAGTTCTTCAGCACTCAGCCTTCTTTATAGTCTGACTCATATCCATACATGTCTGCTGGTAAAACAATACTTTGATTATATGGACCTTTGTCAGCAAAGTGATGTCTGCTTTTTAATACTCTGTCCAGGTTTGTCATAGGTTTCCTTCCAAGAAGCAAGCAAGCATCTTTTAATTTCATGGCTACAGTCACTGTCTGCAGTAATTTTGGAGTTCAAGAAAATGAAATCTGTCACTGTTTCCACTTTTTCCCTATCTATTTGCCATGAAGTGATGGGACTGGATGCCATGATCTTAGTTTTTTGAATGTTGAGTTTTAAGCCAGCTTTATTTCCCACTTCTTTCCCACTCATCAAGAGGCTCTTTAGTTCCTCTTTACTTTCTGCCATTAGAATGGTATCATCTGCATATCTGAGGTTGTTGATATGGCTCTTGGCAATCTTGATTCCAGTTTGTGATTCATCCAGCCTGGCATTTTTCATGATGTACTCTGCATAGACGTTAAGCAGGGTAACAATATATAGCCTTGTCATACTCCTTTCCCAATTTTGAACCAGTCCATTATTCCATGTCTGGTTCTAACTGTTGCATCTTTACCTGCATACAGGTTTCTCAGAAGACAAGTAATGTGGTCTGATATTCCCATCTCTTTAAACATTATCCATAGTTTGTTGTAATCCACACAGTCAAAGGCTTTAGCATAGTCAATGAAGCAGAAGTAGACATTTTTCTGGAATTGCTTTGCTTTCTCTATGATCCAGTGAATGTTGGCAATTTGTATCTCTGGTTCTTCTTCCTCTTCTAAACTGTACATCTAGAAGTTCTCAGTCAATGTACTGTTGAAGCCTAGCTTGAAGGATTTTGAGCAGTCTTACTAGCAAGTGAAATGTGTGCAGTTGTCCAGTAGTTTGAGCATTCTTTAGCATTACCCTTCTTTGTGATTGGAATGAAAACTGACCTTTTCCAGTCCTTTGGCCACTGCTGAGTTTTCCAAATTTCCTGACATATTGAGTACAGGACTTTAACAGCATCATCTTTTAGGATTTGAAATAGCTCAGCTGGAATTCCATCACCTTCACTAGCTTTGTTCATACTAATAGTAATGCTTCCTAAGGCTCACTTGACTTCACACTCCAGGATGTCTGGCTCTAGGTGAGTGATCACACTATCATGGTTATCTAGGTCTTTAAGACTTGTTTTGTATTGTCCTTCTGTGTATTCTTGCCACCTCTTCTTAATCTCTTCTGCTTGTGTTAGGTCCTTACCATTTCTGTCCTTTATCGTACCTATCCTTGCTTGAAATATTCCCTTGGTATCTCTGATTTTCTTGAAGAGATCTCTAGTCTTTCCCATTCTATTTCTTTGCATTGTTCACTTACAAAGACTTTCTTATCTCACCTTGCTATTTTCTGAAACTCTCCATTCAGATGGGTATATCTTCTTCCCCTTTCTCCCTTCCCTTTTGCTTCTCTTCTTTCCTCAGCTATTTGTAAAGCCTCCTCAGACAACCACTTTGCCTTCTTTCATTTCTTGTTCTTGGGGATGGTTTTGGTCACCACATCCTGTGGAATGTTACAAGCCTTGATCCATAGTTCTTTAGGCACTCTGTCTACCAAATCTAATCCCCTGAATCCATTCATTATCTCCACTACATAATCATATGGAATTTGATTTAGGTCATACCTGAGTGGCCAAGTGGTTTTCCCTATTTTCTTCAAATTAAGCTTGAATTTTTCAGTAAGGTGCACATAATCTGAGCCACAGTCAGTTCCAGATCTTGTTTTTATTGTATGTATAGAGCTTCTCCATCTTTGGCTGCAAAGAACATAATCAATCTGATTTTAGTACTAACCATCTGGTGATGTCCATGTGTAGAGTCTTCTTTGTGTTGTTGGGAAAAGTTGTTTGCTATGACCAGCATGTTCTCTTGACAAAACTCTGTTAGCCTTTGCCCTGCTTCATTTTGTACTCCAAGGCCAGACTTGCCTGTTCCTCTGGGTATCTCTTGACTTCATGCTTTTGCATTCCAGTCCCCTATGATGAAAAGGGCATCTTTTTGGGTGTTAGTTCTAGAAGGTGTGTAAGTCTTTATAGAACCAGTCAACTTCAGCTTTTTCAGCATCAGTGGTGGGAGCGTAGACTTGGATTACTGTGATGTTGAATGGTTTGCCTTGGAAAGGAACTGAGATCATTCTGTCATTTTTTAGTTTGCACCCAAGTACTGCATTTCAGACTCTTTTGTTGACTGTGATGGCTACTCCATTTCCTCTAAGGGATTCTTGTCCACAGTAGTAGATATAATGGTCATCTGAATTAAATTCACCCATTCCAGTTGATTTTCGTTCACCAAGTCCTTAAGGTATCAATGTTCAATCTTGCCATGTCCTGCTTAACCATGTCCAATTTACCTTGATTCATGGACCTAACATGCCAGGTTCCTATGTAATATTGTTCTTCACAGCTTCAGACTTGACTTTTACCACCAGCCATATCCACAACTGAGCATTATTTCCACTTTGGCCCAGGCACTTCATTCTTTCTGGAGCTATTAGTAATAGCCTCTGCTCTTCCCCAGTAGCATATTGGACACCTTCTAACCTGGGGAACTCATCTTCCAGTGTCATGTCTTTTTGCCATTTTCTACTGTTCATGGAGTTCTCATGGCAAAAAGTCTAGAGTGGGTTGCCATCTCCTCCAGTGGACCGTGATTTTTCAGAACTCTTCACCATGATGCATCTAGCGCAGGTGCCCCTGTGTGACCTGACTCGTAGCTTCTGTAAGTTACACAAGTCCCTTTGCCACACCAGGCTGTGATCCTTGAAAGGGATGGAAATGGCCCTCAACCCCAAAATAGCTGGTATTTTTTAAAAATACAGATGAGACTTCTGTTAAGACCAGAAGAAAGGAGCAAGTGAGAAAAGGCAGATTGATTTATTTTTAAAAAGAAAGGTTCCAGAGCTAAGTATCTGGGAAATTTTAGCTTGCTCTTGTGGGTTTGTACAGTTATAACTTGGTGTGCATACACGCCTTGCCTGTTAGATGTTCGGTGTGACTGGTCCCTAGACAAGCCTGTTCACACTCCGTCCTTGCTAATCCACAGTTAAAATTAGCTCTTGCTACACTGGTTTGCCCTGTGGAACACTGAGCTATACAGTGGGGTAACCAGGCACAGCGTCCCTCCAATGTGCAGGATGACGCCCCGTGAAATGTCAGACTGGCACCAAAGAAAGATTCCATGTTTACTTGAATATGCAACACTTTGACCGAGAACATGTAGCACTCTGGCCAAGAATATGCCAGATTTGTTTAACTGCTGCCTGAAATAATTTTTTTCCAGGCTGAGGCAAGGAAAAAATGAATAACATTTTCAGAGTTTTGCAAGGCTATAGAAGTATGATATATTTGAGGCATGGCTTCTTACTTTCTGGTTATACATCATTTTAAATGTGATTATTAAAATCAGTTTCTTTGATAGGCAATATAAATCAAGTATATATTTGAATGTAAGCAATATATGCATATATATTGCCTGTCAAAGAAGGAAACTGATTTTTATGTGCCTGTACATATGTGTGTATACAAAGCATATATTTAAAACTCAAATATATATGTCTCTGATCAGAGGAGAGACTGAGATACAATAGAAAAATAATCTAAAGGTGGGTGGGACAGGCGCTGGCTCCCTAAGCCTGAGCCCTTTTGTCCTTGGTCGGATAATTTTGGCAAAGCTGTCCCAGGTATGCCTTCTGCCACCTGCCACCACGTGGCAAAATTATGTGTTATAGAAGTATCTAATTCACTATTCAGAACTTCCAGGAATGATCACCTGTTTCAAATAGCCAGCTAACCTAACTCTGGCTCAAGCATTTAGCCCTTTTTCAGTCTCCTCTTTGTGTCTTGTGATTGAATTTCAACAAGCCTTGTATACACTTTGTGTAGTTTTGTTGCCATTTGGCCATGAACACTGTTGTGCTTAGTCATGCTCAGTGGTGTCCGACTCTTTGCGACCCCATGGACCTTAGCCTGCCAGGCTCCTCTGTCCATGGGATTCTCCAGGCAAGAATTCTGGAGTGGCTTGCCATGCCCTCCTCCAGGGGAACTTTCCAACCCAAGAGTCGACCCAGGTCTCCCACTTTGGAGGCAGATTCTTTATTGTCTGAGCCACCAGGGAAACCAAAGAATACTATTAGGCTGAATTTATTATTGAATTCTATTCTATTGCATGTTGTCAGTTTTTTAAATGAATGTGTAACTGCAAATAAGATATCCCATTAAAACTCCAACGATAAAGCAGAGTTTCAGGATCTGGAGATATAACTTCCCAGCAGTTTCTAAAAGTGTTAATACTGGTAATAGAAGATAGATTTAAGTAATGATATTCATCCAACTAGTGTATAAATCTGAAGCATCTTATTTTGTTGTATAATTGAGGCCACCTCTACATAATCCTGCAGCAGATGGTGGACCAGGGCCTCTCAGTCCATTAGTACAAAATGATATGCGACTTCATTTACAGGATGTTTTGTAGCTATATTTTATAAAACTCTAGGTCGGAATTATGTACAATCAGTCCTCCCAGCTGAGGTCAAGGCATTGCCACAGTAAACAGGAAGAATACCACAGAATTTAAGTTCACTTTCCCCAAGATGGACGCACGGCCTCACCTGGGAATGTCCAGAGGCTGATGGGGTCTCCTTAACAATGATAAAGCTTTGTGAGCTGAAGCACACATGAAAGATGGATACCCAAGAATTTAAGTAGCAGAATTTTTATTTCTCAATCCCTTTGGTAAACAGATTTACCACAAACTGGTAGACTTGAAAGAATAGAAACTTATTCTCTCACAGTTCTGGAAGCTAGAAGTTTGAAACCAAGGAGCTGGCAAGGCCATGCTCCCTCTAGAGACCTGAAAAAATCCTTCCTTTTCTCTTCACAGCATCTCATGTTTGCTGCTGTCTGCCTCCAGCAAAACCTGGCCTTTCTTCTTTTTATCTCTGTATGTCCTGTTCTCTTCTTATAAATATACTAGTCATGGGATTTAGGACCAGCCCTGATCCAGAATGATCTCATCTCAGTTGTTAACTGATCACATGTGCAAAGACTCTATTAGTTAATAGAATCATAAGTGGATGCTGAATTTTGTGAAAAGTTATTCTGCATCTGTTGAAATGATCATGTTACTTTTATTCTTCAGTTTGTTAATGTAATCCATCATGCTGATTTGCAGATATTGAGCCATCTTTGCATCGCGGGCATAAATCCCAATGATCATGGTATATGATCTTTTCAATGTATTGTTGAATTTGATTTGTTAATATTTTCTTGAAGATTTTTGTATCTATGTGCATCAGTGATATTGGCCTATAATCTCCTTTTTTGTGTGATTCTCTGTCTGGTTTCGGTATTAGGGTGAGGCTGGCCTTGTAGAATGAGTTCAGAAATATTCTTCCCTCTAAAATTTTTTGGCTAGTTTGAGAAAAATAGGTGTTGACTCTTCTCTAAATGTTTGGTAGAATTCACCCATGAAGCCCTCTGGTCCTAGACTTTAGTTTGTATGGAGTTTATTATTATTATTATTGTTATTGATTTCATTGCTAGCAATTAGTTTGTTTACATTTTTTATTTCTTTTTCTTTCAGTCTTGAGAGTTTTCACGTTTCTGGAGATTTATTCATTTCTTCTAGGCTGTCCATTTTATTGGTGTGTGTATAGGTGTCCATAGTAATTTCTTGTGATCTTTTGTATTTCTGTGGTGTCAGTTATAACTTCTCTTCTTTCATTTTTTATTTTATTGCTCTTTTTTTAAATTTTCACTCTTTCTTTTTTTGTGAGTCTGACTTAAGTTTATTTTATTAATCTTTTCAAAGAACCAACTCTTAGCAGATTATACAATGTTAACTAAACCATGTGAAATATGTATTCATATGGAAAAATTTCACAGAAAGGAAAGAAGCTTGGTTAGGATGGAAGAATTATGTATCATTTCATTCTTTAATAATCTGTTTTATTAGTTTTGTATTTAGCTTTAAGTGATTAAAGAATTGTTATTACTATTGGAAGGACTATGAGTTGCCCATCAAAAATGTCATATGCTTTCTTCAATGATATTGATATATTGATTGTATATCATTAACAATAAGCAGGCATTTATTTTCTAACAAGCCAGTCCCATGGGTCATCCATTAAAACATGCTGGTTGGAAGACAAGGCAAAGTTGATCCCACATGGGAGCATGCGGGGAAACCACGTCCTATAGATCTTCTCAAAGGAAAGTGGGCAAGTTCAGGGGTACCATCTGTGCTTTGCTTTGCCCCCTAAGAGTGTGGACTGTGGAAAGAGGAGGCATCTGTGAGTCAGGCAAAAATGAGTCCTTGGTGAGTTTAGCACCACAACAAGCAACCAGGATCTCTCTGCCTCCGAACAATCTGTATGAGGTCGTAGCACCTCCTGAACTGTATTCACAAGAATATATATTCAAGAAAAAGTCATACCTTAGAGCTAAGTGACATATGAGAAAGTGTTGGAATATGGGACATTTTATAGGATACCTGACCTGTCTCCTCCATAAGTCTATGCATTAAGAGAAATAAATTGTAGAATCCTTTCTAGGTTAAAAAAACATTTAAGAGACATAGGTATCAGAGACATAGTGCAGATTTTGTATCTTGATTGAAACAAACAATTTTATTTTACTTATTTACAATTAGTAAATAAGGGGAATTTTTGTTGTTCATTCGCCAAGTCCAACTCTTTGTGACGCCGTGGACTGCAACACACCAGCCCTCTCGGTCTTCCACTGTCTTCAGGAGTTTGCTCAAATTCATGTCCGTTGAGTCAGTGATGCTATCTAACTGTCCCACCCTCTGCCACCCCCTTCTCCTTTTGCCTTCAATCTTTCCCACCATCGGGGTCTTCTCCCGTTAGATAGGTCATGTATTATATCATAGTAAGGAATTAGTGCAAATTTTGTTCATACTGGTAAGGTTGGCCCTGAAAAAATCTCCCTTCTTATTTAGAGATACAGAAATAATTTGGAGTGAAACATTATGATGTCTGGAATTTGCCTTAAAATATTTCAGCAGAGAAAAAAGAGAGAAAGGAAAAAAACGAATCTTAGAGAAAGGAAGTATGGCAAACTGTTCATAATTGTTGGGACTTTATCATCAATATATGAGGAGTTATTTTATTTGTCTCTCTATTTTTGCACACGTTGGAAAATTTCCATGATAAAAGAGTTCCTGTCCTCTGTGTTCAGTTGTGTCTGACTCTTTGCAACCCCTTGGACTGTAGCCTGCCAGCCTCCTCTGTCCTTGGAATTTTACAGGCAAGAATATTGCATTGGATTGCCATTTCCTTCTTCAGGGTATCTTCCCAACCCAGGGATTGAACCCACGTCTGCAGTATCTCCTGTATTGGCAGGCAGATTCTTTACCATTGGTACCACCAACATAGATAAATACATTCCTTGAATATTACCTTCCAAAAACTTCTGTGATTTTTCCAGAGCAAGCTTTAAGGGCTAATTTGTTATTCCCCATTATAAGTCAAAGATTTCTCAGGGGCTATGAGTAATAACTAGAATCAAACCTTCTCATCCACTCCCGACAGGAGGAAAAATTCCATGAAGAGCAATTTGGCAAGGACTCCCAAAAGGGCAAATACTTTTATGCATTATTCTGACCTCCAGAAACTTATTCTATGAGCGTAGGCAAAAATATACTATGACATGTTCACAGACATTCCCTGGAGTACTGTTTATAATGTCAGTGAACTGGAAGTAATGGAGTGGTCCATCAAGAAGAAGCTAGTTAGGCAAATTATGGCCAATCAACAGATGGAATATTTAAGTAGCCCTTAAAAATAATGTAGGAGATCTGTATTGCTGATATGGAAGTATTTTTAAGACATGTGAAGTTAAACAAAAAAAACAGGTATAAAAATCTATGAACCTGTAAAGCAATTACCCTCCAATTAAAAATAAATAAAACTTTTTAAAGAATAAAAAAATCTTTAAAGAAAGATGAAGAAAAATAAGGATAACGTGAAATTTCAAGTTTGATGCGGCACATACTTTTACAACTTGGTCATCACAGACAAAAAGAGGGCAGGGCAGCTGAAGCAGGCCCTGCCCCCACGTCATGCAGTGACGGAGCTGAAATAAAGCAGGCATGTTGATGTGAACTGCATTAACACTTTAAAATTTTAAAAATAGCATTTCTAGATTAAAAAAACTACTATGAACCCATTCGAGGTTTTAAAAGATAGAAAGATGTAAGAGATGGAGAGCAGTAGTTACCTGCTGGATGTGGAATGGGTGGGAGAAAAGACGTTTACTTTTTGTTTTATATATTTGAATGTTTAACTTGTGTGTATACTATTTTCCATTTTAAAAGAGAAAAAAATGTAAGAAAAATTTTAGAAATCATACGAAGGTAATTAGGAAGGTGATTCTGCTGGGGGAAATTTTTTAATGTACAACTTTTTAAAAGTTGTAGGTGTTGCACTGTTTTAAGGTTATAAAAATAAGGATTCCTTCTATAGTACTGAAAAATTATGCAAAATTATGTGAAAGTCTATTTGAAAATACTTGGAACTCTTCTAATGAAGTTATATAAAAGATGAAACTTTGAGTGCAAGTTATAGCAGAGAAAACACTGGAGAAATATTTCTTTCTATCTACATGGAATTAATATTGGCTTTAAAGATGCATTAGCTTCTGTATCTTATAAGACTATGCTGGTGGCATCTACTGTGCTCCAGGTACTTATTCACTGAACATTTCCAGTGCCGCTCCTGCACTGTGAACAGGGTGAGTGCTATCAGTTCTAATTTTCATACAAAGAAACTGAGTCTGGAAGCATTGATCACCTTATTCAAAGTCGCACAAGTTCAGCATCAGACCCCAAAGCCATTCACTTAGCTTGCCTTGTCTCCCTGTCTTCTTTATTTGGGAAAAAATTAAAGGGATATTAAGAAAATCATCTGGCCTTTTATTCTTGCCCTTCCTTATTTTTGCTTTCAGCAACTAACTGTTTTCTAGCCTTGTTTTGTGTCCTAGGAGAAGGTACATGACAGAAGGCATTATGGGAGTTGGAGATTTTGAGTGGTTTATTAACTGAATTTTCTTAGGTGCTTCAATAAAATAGAGAATTCACAGCTCAGTGACTTTTTTCCCTGCAGATATTGTGGATGCTTTATCAGATCCAAAGAAATTTCTTTCCATTACGGAAAAGAGAGCAGATCAAATGAGAGCTATGGGCATTGAAACTGTAAGTAGCAACAGTCAATTAAGACAGGTAGCAATGGCCAAATAAAGACAGCTGAGTTGGGGAAGTTGTCTAACTAATTATAAGGGTAAGACCAAGTCATAAATTAATAGAATAAGTTCAAAAGTGGTTTTTGAAACTGAACTTTCATTTCAACAAAGCAGTTTCAGAAGTCTATGAGGATGTAGCATGTTTAATAAAATGTGACCCACTTCATTACTATGGTTTCACTCACATCTGGGGACCCTGGCCCCATTAGAAATGAAATGGAAACACCCATAATGCTTTTAGGAACATTTAAATATAGGATGCTTTTGTGAGACATTGAAATACCAGTTCACCTAAATCAGTGAATAAATAAAATTGGCATTTACAATTGTTTACTTTTTACTAGTTTTATATCCAACCTTCAATGCCAGTGTACCATTGTGGTGTTTCATTCCTTGTTTTTCAAGTTCCCCTTACTCCTCAGTTTAGAATGGAAACAGAAATCTCTCCAGTAGCTTGAAAAAAGAAGGTATAGCCTGCTTATTACAAAGGAGCTTCACCTGCTTTCTTTGGCTTCCTCTTTTGGCTCAGATCTGAGGAAACCATATGTTTACTCCTGAAGCAAAGATCTATTTAGGGGGTAAAGGCTAGGATACAGAGGAGCAGTTGATGGTACAGACTGGGTTCAATAGAAGGGAGAATGTGCAGGACATCTGACTTTTGGTGGCATTCATTTGGGTCAATATAAGCATTTCTGTTCCAGAGTGACATCGCCGATGTGCCCAGTGACACTTCAAAGAACGACAGGAAAGGGAAAACCAACACAGCCAAAGCTAATGTGACCCCTCAGAGCAGCTCGGAGCTCAGGCCGACCACCACAGCTGCCCTGGGGGCTGGCCTGGAGGCCAAGAAAGGTAGGAGAGAGTTGTCTGGGCTCCTTATCTGTTCCAGCAGTTTTCCAAACTTTGATGCAGATATTTAGAACTGTTAGTTTTGCCGGTTTTCAGGGCTCCATAAAACTCAAGAGCAGCAGGTTTTCTGTGGGTTGAACAAATTGCTCAATTTCTCTGAGTGGTTAACAGGAAAGCAGTGTTTCATCTGCTAGATACCCTGCACCATAGTTAATACCACATACAATATCAGTAGACCTGGAAATGTTGAAATTTGGTACTCTTTTTGTGAGGGAAAAAAAAGGCATTCACAGAGTGAGCGTAGCAAAATCGTTCCCTCTCTCCTGCAGGTACCACCATAAGCATGAGCAGTAAGTTCATGAACCAGCAGAATAATGATTGTTCCTGACATTCCTAGATCCCCTTTTTGCTAATTTTGCCCCATGGGTAGATATTCAGCATCCATGATTATTTATTTGTTATATTATCAGATGGGCATCTGAAGGCCAGTTCTCTGTGGTTACCTGTAGATGTAATGGAAGAGCATAAGAGGTTGCATTGCATAGAATTACATGTTCCATGTGCTGATATCCAGTTGGTGTATAGCGGAATAACTGTATTGATTATTTAAAGTTGATTTCCATTCTTGTTGTTCAGGCATCTGTTCTGATTGGATGGTCCCCATTCCATATGATAATTAAATATTTTAAATATCCTCCTTGACCATGAATCATTTACAAAACTCAGTTTTGTTACTTTAAGAATTTCTCTTTTTCCTAATGGTCTTCTCCTCAGTATAAATATCTCCCATTTATATGTGAATTCAGCATCTTTGGTGTAAGACAGCCAAGTTGTCCGTGCACGTAAGCACACACAGTGCTGCAGTTTAAGGTAAAAATGACGGGCTTTCCTTAACCGAGGCAGCATGGTAGTTGAGCAGGAGATTCAATGTGCATTGAACTTTGTGAAACAAATTAGGAAATGAGATGGCACAAAACAGCCCGAATTATACTCTGCAGCAGCATGCCTGTTCCTCCCTGGAGAGAACACAGAACAAGGTCATGATGCAGGATATGGGCTTTCCATCCAGCACTATCTTTCTTAACATCAGCCTCTCAGACAGAGACAGGCAGTGGAAAAGGGGAGAGTTTTTCTTTAGTTAAAGTTCTTGTGTCATGCTCACCAGCACAGAAAGACATTAGTTAGTGGCCTGAAAAAGCAGTGTGACCAGCTTAGAGATGAGAAATGGAATATTTCCTGCCACATCAATAAACAAAGGATGTCACAGGCATCAGCCGTTGTAGCCTCCAATGACTGGGAGCTGGTGAGCCCTGAGGGAACTCAGGAAGGAAAGAATACCTGCCATCCAGCAGCCATCAGGCTGCAGCCACTCCCTACGGCAAGCCCCGAGGAAACTCGAGATGTGAAAACACAGGATACTGGAACCAGATAGCTGAGGTACATATGAAAGGAGTGATTTCAGTGAGCCCAGACCCTTCTAATACATAGAAAAGTGCTGAATTTTTGACTTGACATACCTGGTTTCTTTAAATAGCAGTCATCTTTTGTTATTCAGACTCCCTGCCCTTTGTTGCAAACCCCCTAGCTCCTCCCTTCGCCTACTTGGAGCAGTTTTTCAGAGCTCTCTGAAATGCTCTCTCCCGCACTGCTGTCCTCATTTTGATCCCAAATAAAGCCTAACTTGCAACTCAACACGTTGTACAGATTTTTTCAACACAAAACACAGAAGTGATCCTAGTTCTAGAAGGGACCATGATTGTGTTCAGAACTGTTTCACTTCTGGTCCAAATAAGACTGCACAGGAAGGAGCCACTGGAAGAAGCTCTCCTTTCCCCTCCTCCCCTAGGTCAACACCCTAAGTAAGAGGGTCTACACACTGATTCATTTTGGCCTTTTGTTCAGGAGACTTGGGAGCCTCCTCTAAGGCACAGTGGTCAGTTCTACGAGAAATGCCTTCACAGCTTCAGGAACCTCAGAACGAGACAGGCTTCCACACTCTGGCCAGGTGGTGTTCCTAAGGGCTGACTGCCTAGAAATGGGAGGAAGGGGGTCCCTTCCAGCCAGGGATCAGACGAGACTCAAGGATAGGATCCTAACTGAGCTGGGCCTTGAAACCCAGGTCTGACATGAGCAGGGAGAGAAGGTGGAGGAGCCCAGGCAGAGACACACAGGCCACACAGGAAGCAGCCGGGGTCAGAAAGGAGCAGAGTAAGTCCGGTCTGGAGATGGCCTAGGACCACCTGAGGATGGAGAGTGACCCCCGAGGGTTTTTACAAGGATTAGTACAGTCTTGGTGGGAATAGTCTTTAAAAAAAGGGAATAAGTGATAAGGGCCAGTGAAGAATTAGGGTATATATGCCTCTAGTTTAACACTTAACCACATTGTATTTATATTATATTTACTCATGTGATAATTATATAACATGATAATAACTAGAAAAAAGAGTTATTGCAGGCAAGACCACTCCTCTGTCATCCAGTATGTCCCTGGAACCATGCCTAGTGAAGATCTAGAGTCTTTTCTCTTAGGAAGTAAATGGCTGGTGAATGAACAGCAAGGAGAGCCTGGATGAGGCTGGATGTACTCAGAGGGAGAGGAAGCATGGAAATCAGTCGGTGACTTGGGTGTCGGTTTTAGGGGGAAGAAGGTAACTCAGGGACTTTAAGCACAGGTCACAGAAAGAGATGGTACCATTGAGTGAAGCTGAGAACGCAAGAGGAGGGACAGTTTTGGGTAAGATGAGTCTTGTCCTAGACATCATCAAGCTGTTGGGGGTGCATCTGGGCAGAAACATGCAACAGCAAAACTGTGGTAGGTCAAGAGGAGGGAGATGGGAGAGAGGGGAAGAGAGAGCATGTGAGACTGCTTAGAAAGATAGGAGGGATGGAAACAAACAAACAAAAAAAGAAAGATTTGCAAGAAGAATGAGTTTGAGAAAGTAGTGTAGACAGTCCAGAGAAGTTAAAACTGCATAGTTACTGTTGGATCAGGGATGCTTGGGTGATGAGAGTGGAAACCAGGTTAGAAAAATTGATGATTGAAGATAACAAATGGTTGCTGTGGAGAACACTTGCATGTTGGTGGGAACCAGTGAAGAGGAGAGGGAAAATGCCAGAGAGGGGTGTACAGAGAAACAGGCTCTGAGGGAGAGCTGAATTGAGAGAAAGGGAGTGGTCCCGCTGCATGAGAAAGGAAGAAAGGCGTCCTGTCTGAGCCACGAAGAAGAATTGAAGAGAAGTCCTATGGCAGGAAGGAAGCATCAGTGGCGCCCAGCAGCATCTGCTGTGGATGTCTGTGATCATGCCGGGCTCTGAAGCTCTACAGGGTTCTATTAGACACACGGCCCAATAGTAATAACTGCACTAGTGCTGCTTGATGTGCTTCTTTAATATTAAGATTAAGCAATTGAGAAAACTCAACTAGTTGATCTCCAAATTACAGTTTGAGAGAACAGAAGTCATTTTTAGTGTATTGATAAAAACAAAAACCGTATGTACTGAAACTTCAACTATTTAAAATCTTTGGGGCCCAAAATTTGCAAATTCACCCCTACTTTCACACCAGGGAAACCTGGAGACCTACACAGTCCGATACAGAAGCCACAGGCCACATGTGGCTTTTTAGGCTTAAAACTAAAAACTTGAGCTTCTCAGGTACCCTGGACAGTTCACAGATGGAGCATATTCACTCTCACTGGAAGTCCTTAGACAAGCTGCTCTGAGTGTAGAGATGGAGCCAGGCCTGTACCGGTTCCTGTTCTGTAGAGTGTGGTTTTTTCCCCAACTTCCTAAACCTTTCCTAGAAACTAACATTTTTACAATGTGTCTTTCTCTTAAAAAAAAAAAAAAGCAAAACCAGGGTTGAGGGAGGTTTGTGTTTTCATGTTATTGTTGTTGTTTAGTATCCAACTCTTTTGCAACCCCATGGAATGTAGCCTGCCAGGCTCCTCTATCCATGAGATTCTCCAGGCAAGAATACTGGAGTGGGTTGCCATTTCCTTCTCCAAGGGATCTTCCAAACCCAGGGATCAAACCCACGTCTCCTGCACTGGCAGGTGGATTTTTTACACTGAGCCACCTGGGAAGCTCTTGTGTTTTCATAGGGTCCTGTTAATCAAGATTTCATTGAACCAAGACCAAAAAACAGTCTCAGCGGACTAGATCAGACTCCTACTATTTTTTAGGGCTCTAGAGCACCTTGCATGCCTCCCAATTCTGTGTGTTCATTTTACAGAAGACAGAAAAGAGATCCAAAGATAGGGAGCTCTTTGCAATGTCAGGATAGACCTCCATGGCCTTCTATAAAGCCAGGAATTAGCTTGTGATGTCAGACCTCAGAGGTCAGAGAAGAGCCCCATGACCCCTTGACATCCCTATCACAAAGTGTTAGAGATCTGAAGACTGATTTCTCTCTGCTGTGACTTTTTACTGTCCTTACCACCCTCAGCCTGGATGTACATGTCTTCTTAAAATGAGTGCAACTGAAAAACAAGACCCTAAAATTTGATACCTGTTTTTCTTGAGTATCTCACACTTAGCCTTTAGGATTCTAATGGAAATCTATAGAATGCACATTCATCTTGTTTACCTAAGATGAAAATCTGCAGTCAAACAGAATGTGTTTTGGGTTTCACCTGCAACTGTGGTTGCCATGACAACACCTGGCTTAGCATCACACCAACAGCAGGATGACTTAGTGTGTTACTCTAGGTGCTCATGACTGCATCCTGTTCTACACTGATTTGATTTCATTATTTTCTGTATGTTAAGGGTATTCCTGGGCTTGGTAGCATATCACTTAAATGCTAGAATTAAATTCAGTAAAGAAAAGGGGCTGAAAACAATGTAAAGCTGTCAATAGAGTTGGTAGTTAGTGGACTGATAGGATGCATCTTCAAATGCAAACGTAACAGCGACCGTAATAGATACTGTTGTGCCTGGTCAGAGCTCCTTCATGGGGCTGGCGCCCGTCCTTCAGTGGGGAGGGACACTGGCTGACTGCCAACCACAGCCGCACTTTTCTCCCTGGGATTGCCCTCAGACCATGGGAGTTCTCTTGTCTGGAAATGCCTAGAGGGTTTTGTAAAACTTCTGACACTTTAACTGAGTGCTCTGGGGTTACACAAGCCCTGTCTCCTTACCTCAAGGTAGAATAACACTGGAGGGCCATTTATGCTAACAACTTGCAGGATCAGACCAAGGCTGGATTTCAGCCAGGAAGACCCCCAGATTTCTTCCTCTACCCTATAGTGCTTCTCTCACCCCCAGGGGTTTCTCCTGAGAGCCCTTCCGCATAAATCATATGCACATAAACCCTCTTCTCAGTCCCTGCTTGTAGGGGACCTGACCTCAGGCCAGAAAGGTTTCCGGTAAGTGTCTAGTTAATTGCCCTGTAATAGGAAACCAAGATGTTTAGAGCCTTAACGTGTGTAAAGCTGCTTCAATGTCTTTAGATGCGATTTCAAAACTGAATGTGATATGTTTGTTTATTCTAATTACACAGTGACTTTTTGTTTAATATAAACAGTAACTTTGTTTCAGGTATTGAACTGATCCCTCAAGTGAGGATAGAAGATTTAAAGCAGATGAAGGTAAAGTTGCTGGGTCATATTGCCAGCACTCTTTTGTTCTATTGGTGAAGCGGTTGCATTTTTGTTTCTCACTGGCTTTAATCATTGTGGTAGTACTACACAAAGCTTATTTGCTTTTTCCACAGGCTTACTTGAAGCATTTAAAGAAACAACAGAAAGAGCTCAATTCTTTAAAGAAGAAGCATGCAAAGGTACACTCTTTTGTGTGTGCGGGCAGCTTGAGTGTGCCGCTCTGGATGCTGGTTTCTGTGTTTTCCCCTTTAAGCTCTCTGATGAAAGCAGCTCAGCCAAAACAGCTGCTTAGAAACTGATAACCAGCCAACTGGGCAGCAGGACCTTCATTTTAACTGGTTAGAAATGAAATTTTAAAAGATACTCCATTTGGTATTGTTTGTCACTGATATCTAATCTGCATTTCTAATGGTTATTTCAAAAGCATAACAAAGCTTCACTCTTTTCAAAACTGTTGAGTAATATGACAAAATTGTTGAGTAATATCTATCAATATCGGGATGGGGAATTCGTGTAACTCTATGGCTGATTCACATCAATGTATGACAAAACCCACTGAAAAATAAAAAAATTAAAATAAAATTAAAAAAAATAAAATTAAAAAAAAAAAATCAATATCTGACTATTGAAAACCAACTCATAGTCTTAGCTTCTGGGTACTAAAATTCTTTGAGTCTCTAGCAAACAGTTTGCCACACACAGTGCATCAGGAGAGATGCAGCTCAGCTCCAAACTTCTCAGCCAGGGGACCTGGAGAGAGCTCTTCTCACTTCCCCCATTATGTAAACTCTGCTTGGTGGCCTACTTCTGAAATATTGCTGTTCCTACTTACAGGAAGTAGTCTTTGGACAGTAATCATGACCCCATGCACTGCAGCACACCAGGCTTCCCTGTCCTTCACCATCTCCCGGAACTTCCTTAAACTCATGTCCATCAAGTCAGTGATGCCATCCAACCATCTCATCCTGTGTTGTCCCCTTCTCCTCCTGCCTTCAACCTTTCACAGCATCAGGGTCTTTTCTAATGATTCAGCACTTCACATCAGGTGGCCAAAGTTATTGGAGCTTCAGCTTCAGCATCATACCTTCCAGTGATTATTCAGAACTGATTTCCTTTAGGATTGACTGGTTTGATCTCTTTACAGTCCAAAGGACTCTCAAGGGTCTTCTCCAACACCACAGTTCAAAAGCATCAATTCTTCAGCACTCAGCCTTCTTTATGGTTCAACTCTCATATCCATACATGACTACCAGCAAAACCATAGCTTTAACTATACAGACATTTGTCAGCAGAGTAATGCTTTTTAATATGCTGTCTAGGTTTGTCATAGCTTTTCTTCCAAGGAGCAAGTGTTTTTTAGTTTCATGGTTGCAATCACCATCTGCAGTGATTTTGCAGCCTAAGAAAATAAAGTCTGTCACTGTTTCTATTGTTTCCCCATCTATTTGCTATGAAGTGATGGAACCAGATGCCATGATGTTAGTTTTTTGAATGTTGAGTTTTAAGTCAGCTTTTTCACTCTCCTCTTTCACTTTCATCAAGAGGCTCTTTAGTTCCTCTTCACTTTCTGCCATAAGGGTGGTGTCATTTGCATATATGAGGTTATTGATATTTCTCCCTGTGATCATGATTCTAACTTGTGCTTCATCCAGCCCAGCATTTTGCATGATGTACTCTGCCTATAAGTTAAATAAGCAGGTGACAATATACAGCCTTGATGTACTCCTTTCCCAACTTGGAACCAGCCCGTTGTTCCATGTTCAGTTCTAACTGTTGCTTCTTGACCTGCATACAGATTTCTCAGGAGGCAGGTAAAGTGGTCTGGTATTCCCATCTCTTGAAGAATTTTCCACAGTTTGTTGTGTTCCATATAGTCAAAGGCTTTAATGTAGTCAATGAAACAGAAGCAGATGTTTTTCTGAAATTATCTTGCTTTCTCTATGATCCTAAGGATGTTGTCAATTTGATCTCTGTTTCCTCTGCCTTTTCCAAATCCACCTTGGACATTTGGAAGTTCTCGGGTCACATACTATTGAAGCCTAACTTGGAGAATTTGGGGCATTACTTTACTAGCATGTGAGATGAGTACAATTGTGTGGTAGTTTGAACATTCTTTGGCATTGTCTTTCTTTGGGATCTGAATGAAAACTGACCTTTTCCAGTCCTGTAGCCACTGCTGAGTTTTCCAAATTTGCTGGCATATTGAGTGCAGCACTTTAACAGCTTCATCTTTTAGGGTTTGAAATAGAAATCCAAGATTTGAAAGAATCCAAGTTTCCTTCATTTGCCAAAACAACCTTGAGCTTCTTGGAGCCCCACATTATAATAGAACCAAAACTTAAAAGGAGATTTTAAATCTCCCTAAATCCTACCATCTAAATCTGTGTGAACTTTCATAACAGCCTTAGTGTACATTTTTTGGAGGAAGCCTTCAAAATTCCTTAGGTCACATCATAGAGCCATATTGCACAGTGCTTGCCCGATGCTTTTCAGAATGCTTTTTGGAAGCATTTCTCAGCAGGCAAATGCATTTCATGACTTGTTTTCCATATCCACATGTACTTCAGAAGTTTAAGTCACAAATGTATGATTATAAACTTATGAATGAATTCCTTCTCCGGACCCTCTTTTCTATTCAGCCTGCTTTGCCAGTATAATTACCAAACTCAGAATTCTATAATCTTTTGTATAAAGCTACCATTACTAATAAGGCTGACGTTTATTTAATGCCACTTTTTTGTTATACATTTTATATACATTCTTAAATCCTCACAATGTCCTTGAAACCCAAATCATTCCATCCACATTTCAAGCATGAATAAAATGAAATTCAGAGAAGTGAGTTCCTTGCCAACAGTAACACAACTGGTTTATGCTAGTTATAACTGAAGTGCTTTTCATCTATTTTCACTCTCCCAAAGGCTTTGCAAATAATTATTTTCAAATAATTAAACCTTCCTCTCTACAAACTTTCTATAATTTTTGAGTCTATAGTAGTTCCCTAATACTTCCCACTATCTCATCTGAGCCAACTTTTAAGATTAAGGCTATATAGGAATATTTACTTGCCCAATATATACTGAGGTCTACGCAGCTAACACGTTTGTCCTTAAAAGTGAAAAAGGAGAAACTGATGAAGGAGGTGGGTGGATGGGGTTGAATCTGTTACCACAGAACACACTTAGTGTCTGATATCCATTTGATCCTAACACTGATTTTTCTCTGCATCAATACATATCAAATGGTAAAACTAGCTAATATATACTGAGGTTTATTTAAACATTTTTTCTTAGGTATTTTATAGCAATTATATAAAAGAGTACTTTAATTATATTAATATATTACCTTGTATCAATTAGCTTTTGCTGGGTAACAAACTACCCCCAAATGTAGTGAATTTGAAAGCAACCATTTATTTGGCTCATAATTTTGTGGGTCAGCAGTTTAGGCTGGGTTCTTCCGGTCTCACCTAAGCTCACTCCTGTCTGCTGTCACGTGGCAGATGTGGGAAGCTGGATGACTTAGCAAGACCTCTACTGAGTCCTTCCCTCTCTGCTGTCTGTGGTCTCTCATCTTCAGCAGTGGTCCAGACTTGTCCACATGGCAGGGATCCCAAGATCCCAGCCTCAGCTCAGAACTGCACAGCATCACTTCTACCTCCTTCTCGTGGCTACAGCGGGTCACGAGGTTGGACCAGGTTCAAGCGATGAGGACTCTACTTGGAGGAGGAACCACAAAGATTGCAGAGGGGATTGGTTGTGGAGAGGGAGAACATGGTGACCCTTTTTGCAACAGTCTCCAGCCATTTGCCAGATGAGATAATTTACTTTAACAGGAACACAGCTTGACTAAATCACCTAGCCTTTAGGTGATGGAGCCAGGATTTGGATCAAAATTCTCAGACTCCAGAGCTCAAGCTCTTCGTCACTGTATTGAGTTACCTCTGAATTTTCCAGCATTAGTCTTTATTTCCACACATCTTCTTTATGGTCCTAGTGAAAGATTTTTGTTTGTTTGTTGAAGTACAGTTGATTTCCAATGCTATGTTAATTACTGCTGTATAGCAAAGTGATTTTGATATAGGTGTGTGTGTGTGTGTTCTTTTAAAAAATGTTTTTCTTTTCTGCTATGGTTTGTCACATGATACTGAGAATACTTCCCTGTGTTATACAGTAAGACCTTGTTGTTTGTAAAAGTTTTCTAAGAGCAATTATAAATCTCCAGAGCACAAATATCTTGGCATCTTTTGAACTACTTTTTCCACAAATGATCCTTGGACCAAGAACTGGAGGCTTCATAAAAAATGCATATTCTTGTTCCCCCCAGAGACTTTGTTATCATCTCCATGGGGAAGTCTAGGAAATACATTTTTAATAAACTCTTTTCCTACTGCTGCTAAGTCACTTCAGTTGTGTCCAACTCATAGTCCACCAGGCTCCTCTGTCCTTTGGATTCTCTTTCAAGAATGCTGGAATGGATTGCATGCCTTTCTCCAGGGGATCTTCTCGACTCAGGGATCGAACCCACATTTCTTATGTCTCCAATGCCTGCATTGGCAGGCAGGTTCTTTACCGCTAGTGCCACCTGGGAAGCCTGAAGCTCCTCTCTTAGCACACTAAATTTTGAAAACTGTTTCTTTAGGAGTATTATTTAACACTTTTTGCTATTCCTCAGTGGAAATCCCACTAATGGCCTGCAAGATACAGAGCTGGCCTCCCTAAAAAATGGATTTTGCCCTGTTGTCAAGCAATAGTAAGAATTAACTCACCCAGCCTTCCTATGAAACAATATTTATATAATGCTTTCTAATAGTTATGATACCATCTAAGATGGAATAAAGTTTGCTACCGCACAGGCTTGGCTTATGAACTGCCCTAATGAGGAGGGAGGGTGGCCTGGGCTGCACCTTCCGAGCCCAGCAACGGCCACCATCCACATGGCCGCCAGGAGCAGAGAGCAGCACCTGGTTCATGTGCACACTCAACTTTTACATATCAGCCTGAGGAAATCCTTTCTCTTCTCGTAAAGGGAAGCAGAGAATGTGGTTCCTTAACCAAGTCATTTAAGCAATGTACAGTCCATAAGAGAGCCTATTTCCAAACTTGAAGGTTAGCTGCAGGATGCAGAAGAAATAGTGGTGTGTCAAGGAGGATCTGCCATTTCTAAAAGAAAGCCAAAGAAATAAGTGTGAATCCCAATTTATACACTATTGATCAGTTCAGTCAGTTCAGTTCAGTCACTCAGTCATGTCTGACTCTTTGCAACCCCATGGACTGCAGCACGCCAGGCTTCCCTGTCCATCACCAACTCCCAGAGCTTACTCAAACTCATATCCATCGAGTCGGTGATGCCATCCAACCATCTCATCCTCCGTCGTCCCCTTCTCCTCCTGCCTTCAAACTTTCCCAGCCTCAGGGTCTTTTCCAATGAGTCAGTTCTTTGCATCAGGTGGCCAAAGTATTGGAGTTTCAGCTTCAACATCAGTCCTTCCAATGAACACCCAGGACTGATCTCCTTTCGGATGGACTGGTTGGATCTCCTTGCAGTCCAAGGGACTCTCAAGAGTCTTCTCCAACACCACAGTTCAAAAGCATCAATTCTTTGGCGCTCAGCTTTTTTATAGTCCAACTCTCATATCCATACATGACCACTGGAAAAACCATAGCCTTGACTAGACAGACCTTTGTTGGCAAAGTAATGTCTCTGCTTTTTAATATGCTGTCTAGGTTGGTCATAGCTTTGGTTGGTCATTGCTTCCAAGGAGCAAGCATCTTTTAATTCATGGCTACCGTCACCATCTGCAGTAATTTGGGAGTCCAAAAAAAGGCTCTTTAGTTCTTCTTGATACACTGTTGATACTAAATATAAAGTAGATAGCTAATGAGAACCTACTGAATGGCTCAGGGAACTCTGCTCAGTGCTCTGTAATGAAGGAAATCCAAAAGTGAAGGGATGTATGTAAATATGTAGCTGAGTCACATTGTTCTACAGCAGAAACTACAAAACATTGTAAAGCAACTCTATTCCAGTTTAAAAAAAAAAGAGAGATGATATCTGCTGTTGGGATCATGGGATGAGAAGACAGCAGTAATGACCATCCTAGCCCTGAATAGAGTGGAGATGCTAGCGTGCCTGGTTTGGGGGAAATGGCGATGGTCATTGTTTTTGATCCTCGAATTGCAGTTGGCAGTGAAATGCTACTTGTCTCTCACTTTCTGTAACAACCTCTTCACTTTGAAATGGAAACTAAGGAAATGGTTTTTCAAGTGTCCATTAGATGAGATACAGAAAGAGCAGAATGAAGAAGCCGTGATCCCAAACAAACCCAGGGTTCATCTGGGCCCAGAGCTAGAGTTGCTTTTGCTAAGATACAGGGATGATTTTCAACTGTCAGATGTGGTCCAGCCTGAGAGCAAAACATTTAAACCCAAAGTTAATATTCCCAATAATACATTGGAAGAGGAATTCCAAATCAATGGAAGTAAAAGAAGTAAATGAAGGAAGTCGGTCCTGGGTGGAAAACAGGGAGCCCTCATTCCTGCCCAGAGGGTAAGTCAGACTCAGTTCCCACCTCTGGTGCCTTGAGAGTCTGGAAGCCACCTTCATTCTCTAAAGGAGAATCGTAGAATCAGGTCATATGTGAACCTCCTCTTCTTTAAATATTGACACTAAGACAGACTTTTTCTGAAATACCATGTAGGCTGAAAAATAAAATGGGATGCATGTCCTGGACCACCAGTTTGCAATATCACCACTAAATGAGTCAGATAAAATGCCTGAGAAACCAACTAAAATTTGACATTTCAGTAAAGCTGCTAATGGAAAATATAGTCTGTGTTAGGCAAGCAGTTTTTCTGAAAACACACCAAGGCTGCTGTTAAACTCATCAAAGGTAATTCATGATAAGAAGTCAGTAACAGACCTACAGCTCTGTCATGTAGTAGAAATGAGCAGAAGCACAGCAACCACCCACAGAGACAGCCTGCTGGTCATCTCAGAGGTGTGTGCAGAGCAAACACAGTTTACTCAGATGCCTCAGCATCATTTGTGGGGTGAGAATTTAAGCCTAGAGTCACAGCAGGCAAAAGAATGAATTGCAGCAGACGTTTTTCACAAAAGAAGCTGAATTTAACCTAGATGTCCATCGCCCAATGAATGGATAAGGAAGTTGTAGTACATATACACAGTGGAATATTACTCAGTTATAAAAAGAGAATGCATTTGAGTCAGTTATAATGACGTGGATGAAACTGGAGCCTATTATACAGAGTGAAGTAAGCCAGAAAGAGAAGCACCTAATACAGTATATTAATGCATTTGTATATTTATATATATGGAATTTAGGAAGAGAGTAATGATGACTCTATACGCAAGACAGCAAAAGAGACACAGATATAAAGAACAAACTTTTGGGCTCTGTGGGAGAGGGAGAGGGTGGGATGATGTGAGAGAATAACATTGAAACATGTACATTACCATATGTGAAGTAGATCACCAGTGCAAGCTCGATGCACTCAAAGCCAGTGCATTGGGAAAACCCAGAGGGATGAGATGGGGAGGGAGGTGGGAGGGGGGTTCAGGATGGGGAACACATGTGCACCCGTGGCTGATTCATGTCGAAGCATGGCAAAAACCACCACAATATTGTATAGTAATTAGCCTCCAATTAAAATAAGTAAAGTAACTTTTAAAAAAGAGAAGCTGAAACTACTCTTAACTTTGATAGAAACATGTACAAATTCTACTAAAAAGCTGCACATTTATTTCCCCAAAATGTCCTGATTAAGACTGACTTTTAAGTCAGTGTATTTTAATTTTGGTACTCTTGACCTGAATGAATGAAAAACTCTCTCTTCCATAGGGTCTCATAACTCAGTTAAGGACCAAAAACATAAAATCAATGATAGGTGGTGTTTATCATTACTGTTGCTTGTTGTTTTTAGCTAAATAAGCCTAGAGATAATTTCCTGGCTCCTCTATTTTGTACAACAGGAAGCTGAGGCTTGCCCCCCATCCTTTGGTGATCAGTAATTAAGACCTTGTTCCTTTGTGAAAGAAGTGATGTCTGGGAACCAGATTATCCCAAAACTTCAATCTTTCTTGGCTACTACACAGGGATAGTTTTGAGCACAGAGAGATAACTTCAAGGCCAGTTTTTTGTCCTGTGTAGTCATTGTAATCATTTTAATTCAGTATGCTTCTAATTTTTAAAATTATTTCTATATACATTAGGTAATTTGCAGCTCATAACCCTGAATTACACTGGGCAAACAGATCTTGTTCAGTTTTCTAATAAAGAAATTGAGACCTGGAAAGATTTATATATGTTGCCCAAGGCCTCTGGGGTAATTATGGACTGAGTTGGAACTGGAATCCGAGTTCTCTTGCTGTTCTCCCATGCTATTAATTTTTTTTATTCATGCAGCAAATATTTATTATATCTACTTTGTACCCAGCATTGGGCTCTGTGCTGGCAAGAAAAGGAGACTTGTAAAGTATGTCTTATATACGTGACTCCATCATGAATGCCTTTATGTGCACACACCCTCGTTCCTGTATCTAATGGGGTTAATTAGGGCTCACCATACTGCTTCCTTAAGCAGTGGTCTATGCCAGCTTATTTCCAACCCTCAAAGCCTCTTTTATTTTCTTGTACTACACTAGAATATATAAAGAAACAATCTTTTCCTCCCGCCTTTCAGTGATATTTGTAAGAGACACAGGAATGTAGCACTTCTCAGTTCACTCAGTCATGTCTGACTCTTTGTAACCCTGTGAATTGCAGCCCGCCAGGCTTCCCTGTCCATCACCAACTCCCAGAACCTACTCAAACTCAGGTCCATCGAGTCAGTGATGCCATCCAACCATCTCATCCTCCGTCGTCCCCTTCTCCTCCTGCCTTCAAACTTTCCCAGCCTCAGGGTCTTTTCCAATGAGTCAGTTCTTCGCATCAGTTGGCCAAAGTATTGGAGTTTCAGCTTCAGCATCAGTCCTTCCAATGAACACCCAGGACTGATTTCCTTTAGGATGGACTGGTTGGATCTCCTTGCAGTCCAAGGGACTCTCAAGAGTCTTCTCCAACACCACAGCTCAAAAGCATCAATTCTTCAGTGCTCACCTTTTTTTATGGTCTAACTCTCACATCCATGCATGACTACTGGAAAAACCGTAGCATTGACTAGATGGACCTTTGTTGGCAAAGTAATGTCTCTGCTTTTTAATATACTGTCTAGGTTGGTCATAGCTTTTCTTCTAAGGAGCAAGAATCTTTTACTTTCAAGGCTGCAGTCACCATCTGCAGTGGTTTTGTAGCCCAAGAAAGTAAAATCTGTCACTGTTTCTATTGTTTCTCCATTTATTTGCCATGAAGTTATGGGACCAGATGCCATGATGTTAGTTTTCTGAATGTTGAGCTTTCAGCCAGCTTTTTCACTCTCCTCTTTCACTTTCATCAAGAGGCTCTTTAGTTCCTCTTCACTTTCTGCCATAAGGATAGTGTAATCTGCATATCTGAGATTATTGATATTTCTCCCAGCAATCTTGATTCCAGCTTGTGCTTCATCCAGCCCGGCATTTCTCATGGTGTACTCTGCATATAAGTTAAATAAGCAGGGTGACAATATAAGTGTTGATGTACTCCTTTCCCGATTTGGAACCAGTCTGTTCCATGTCTGGTAGCGCTTCTAGGATGTTTTATTCTAGACTTACATGCATGTGTGCTCAGTCACTTCAGTCATGTCTAAGTCTTTGTGATCCCATGAACTGTAATTCACCAGGCTCCTCTGTCCATGGGATTTTCCAGGCAAGAATATAGGAGCAGGTTGTCTTCCCTCCTCCAGGGGATCTTCCTGACCCAGGGATCAAACCTGTGTCTGCCTGCATCTCTTGCATTGCAGGCAGATTCTTTACCCACTAAGCCACCTAGGAAGCCCCTAGACTTACAAAGCCCCTTATTTAGTTGTCCAGGAAAATTAATACATGTGCAGACAGGCATGATGTTTATTAAATCTTTTAAGGAAAGCTAGTATTTTTTAGTGTTTTCCTCCCATAACAGTGCAGAAATAGCTAAATCCATTTAAATGAGGATACATCAACATGTCAATCTATTCTTGGGGTTAAAAAAAAAAACTTGAAGGAAAGATTTATTGATTTAATTTCACTGGCTGTTCTCTCAGGTCACTCTGCATGTTTTCATAAGGATCAAATAATATAAGTACATTTGTATGTCACCATATTTTGAATTAGACAGGAAGGCCTAGTGTGCTGCAGTCCATGAGGTCACAAAAAATCAGACACAACTTGGCAACTGAACAGCAACATATTTTGAATAAGGCTTAATAAGCATTTGAAATATGATTTATATTATTTTTACTTTTAATCCTAACAACCCACTAAAGTAGGTATCACTATCCCAATTATAAAGATGGACAGACTGAGATTAAGTGGCTTGTCCGAAGACCTGAGACTGTTCACATCCTTAATCCAATGCAGAAGACCTGACTGAAATGTGTTTATAATACTCAAGAGCATATATTGGGTTGGCCAAAGAACCCAGATGAACTTTGGCCAGCCCAGTACTAGGACTAGATTGGTACTAGGACTAGATTTATCAGCTCTTCCAATCACAAATTAAGCAAGACATTGTTACATATAATTCTCTGACCCCAAATCCAGAGCAAAGTAACATCATCTAGGGCCACCCCATTGTCCCTGTTTCTAGAGCCTTTCCCAAGAACCCATCACCACCTTCCTCTACACCTTCTCCCAAAGGCATTTATCAACCTGGCAGGAAGGCTAGGACTGGCTGCGCCAATGCATTTCTGAAGAATTGATGTATATGTGAACTGTAGATCAACTCCTGTGTTAACTCACTAGCAACACTGGGAAATTAAGGAAATCTTGGTAAGGTTCAAAATCCCTTCCCCATGTATATTTTATGAAATCTTTAAAGATATTCATGAATTAGGTTCAAGGTGATTTTCTTAGAAAGAGAATCAATTTTTAAAAATTTGGTCACTCACTTTTGTTGCACACCTAATTTTTTAAACTAATTTATTTATTTTAATTGGAAGCTAATTACTTTACAATGTTGTGGTGGTTTTTGCCATGCATCAACATGAATTAGCCACAAGTGGACATGTGTTCCCATCCTAACCCCCACCTCCCCACCCCATCCCTCTGGGTTGTTTCAGAGCACCAGCTTTGAGTGCCCTGCTTCATGAATTGAACTTGCACTGGTCATCTGTTTTACATATGATAATATACATGTTTCAGTGCTTTTTCTCAAATCCCACCCTCAACTTCTCCCACAAAGTCCAAAAGTCTGTCCTTTACGTCTGTGTCTCTTTTGCTGTCTTGCATATAGGGTCATCGCTACCACCTTTCTAAATTTCATATATATGCGTTATACTGCATTGGTGTTTCTCTTTCTGACTTCACTCTGTATAATGGCTTCATCCATCTCATTAGGACTGACTCAGATGTGTTCTTTTTTATAGCTGAGTAATGTCCCATGGTGTATCTGTACCACAACTTCCTTATGCATTCGCCTGCTGATGGACATCTAGCTTGCTTCCATGTCCTAGCTATTGTAAATAGTGCCGCGATGAACATTGGGGTACACGTGTCTCTTTCAATTCTGATTTCCTCAGTGTGAATGCCCAGCAGTGGGATTGCTGAGCCATATGGCAGTTCTATTTCCAGTTTTTTAAGGAATCTCCACACTACTCTCCATAGTGGCTATACTAGTCTGCATTCCCACCAGCAGTGTAAGAGGGTTCCCTTTTCTCCACACTCTCTCCAGCATTTATCGTTTGTAGACTTAGATGGCGGCCATCCTGACCAGCATGAGATGGTACCTCATTGTGGCTTTGATTTGAATTTCTCTAATAATGAGTGATGTTGAGCATCTTTTCACGTGTTTGTTAGCCATCTGTATGTCTTCTTTGGACACACTTTAAAAAGTAAACAAAACCTAACATGGCCATGAGGGTGGCTATATAAGCTGAATATAGTCTACCCATTCCAGGCTTTAATATCATCTCATTTCTCTAAGTTTCTCAAGAGTAATACTGGGATATCACATTAAGCATCATCTTGGAGTGAATATTACTGATAGTAATATTTTCCTCTGTGTTTAGGGGCTGAGCAGCTAAAGAATCTGATTTCATTAAGTCCCTAGATATGGCCAAATTATCAGGGAAAAGTAATGTTCATAGAGAAATACTTATTTTCAAAGCCTTTCAGCCCATTTCAGTGATTAGAGGAAGCAGATGGAGAAATATTTTAAATATCTGTAAAGCTGAAGGCCAAGGCTCCTGAACATTCTGTCTTCCTTGTGAGTGCATCTTGATAAGGAAGCTGGCAAAAATATTAGTTGTTAGGGATCCAAAATGAGCCGACAGTGAAACCACAATGGCAGTTCTCATTGTGTAATGACGGTGTTCAAGAACTTCTAAAATGTCCCTGGTGTGTAGAAGCCATGCCACACGATAAGTAGTTATATTCAGCATGTGGAAGAGAGGAAATATGGTGGCCGAGTTTGCATTCTGGGCACTAGGCTGAGGAAGGGACCGTGGACCAGTCAGACGACTCAGACAGCAGAGCAAAGGTGGACGGTGAGGGACTTCCCTGGTGGTGCAGAGGTCCGGACTGTGCGCTTGCAGTGCAGCAACACGTGGCTTCCATCCCGCGTCAGGGCACTAAGACCCCACATGGTGCCGACAAAACAGAAAAAGGAAAGAAGATGGATGGGTGGAGTTCTATGGAGCCATCTGTGTGCAGAGGAGAGAACTGTGGGGTGGTTGGGACTGCCCAGCAGCAGGCGGGGCTGCCTTCAGAGGTAGGCATGTTCATCAGACTGAGGCTAGAGACCCCCTTGTTGGCGAGGCCTTATGGGGATACAAGAAACTCTCGGGTTGGGTGGGAGATTGGAAGTCTTTCTGGCTCCCAGCCTCAGTTACTTCTTGATTTGCAAACCGAGACTCCACAGGTACTGGTGAGAGTTATGCCAGCCCAGTGTGGGCTGAAGTTTACCAGCCTTGCTGCAAGTCTAACTCGCAACCACAAATTCTTTGCAGGAACACAGTACCATGCAGAAACTGCACTGCACGCAAGTTGACAAGATTGTGGCCCAGTACGACAAGGAGAAGCTGACGCATGAGAAAGTCCTGGAGAAGGCGATGAAGAAGAAAGGGTAAGCGCTGCTGCTTTCCTTCTGGAGGATTTTTGCCTTTTCATGTTCTGTCTCTTCCCACAGTTTAGCTGCCTGTTTAGGCCAAGGAAGAACTTAGTCTTAGCTGTGTTTTCATCATTAAAAATGATTTCAGAAAATAAGAGACCTACTAAGCTAAAGGGAGTGACTGAAGTGGAAAGAGGAGCTTTGTTCAAGTTCTACAGATGTTGGTTAATGAAATAATAGCTGTGTCTTTCATGAGTTTTCCATGCAAGTACCTTTAAGGTGAATGGGGAGAGAAGGAAGAACAAAGTTGGGAAAATTCCAGAAATCATTTTGCACCACCAGGTAATAAATAATAAGGTTGATGTACTCAAGGGCGAAAATTCAGTTTTGATGTTTAATATTTCAAGAATTTTTTGCTTATTCCAACAGCTAAAACTGTTGAATAAAACCTGTCATTGCATTTACTTTGAAAGAGTTTATCTAGAATGCAGCTAAGGAGATGTCTCTGTGATGTTGCAAGCTAACTGAATAACAGAGCAGGGAAAACACACACAGTGCCAGCCATGGAGAAGTGATCAGGTGGATGTTTAGAATGTGTCTCTCAGAGGCACTCTTCATTAATAATACGATGAAGCATTCTGACTTAGGCTATAATAAATCAGAGCATACATGCTGAAGACAGACGCTCAGGGCCTGTTCTGGTTTCAGCAATGATATGGATATTCCAAAAGGAAAAAATAATCACTGAAATAAGCAGTAATGCTTGCTGGGCAATTGCCTAGTATATGTTTCCTACTCACAATAGAGTAAGAAGCAAAAATTACCCCGTAGTGCCAAGAAATGCTATTTTTCTCCCTTGCTGGCATGTGTCAAAGACAAAAATCTGGCTTTACAACCAAAGTAGAAGAACTGAAAATTCACTTCAAGGCTGAGGTCCTGTTTTTCAGTTCTCATCCTAAATAGTATATTATTGAATAAATGAAAAATAGCTTGAAGAACAGCAGGAACCAAAATGGAAACTGACAACAAATCCTTTACAATGAAATAATTGTTAGGTCTGAAATGGCTCTTTGTGTAGTGGTTGAATTGAGTAATCACGATACAGATATTTTGTAAGGTGTGCATCTATTACTAGAAGAACCGAGGTTGCCCAGTTGAGCCATGGCATCCCAGGTGTGATGAGCTAATTGTCTTCAGAGGAAGGCTTTGGAGCAAAGGCCTCTGTGAGCAGGAAGATATCTCATGCTTGGCATGCATTTGCGCTTTTCCATTTTCAGGGGAAGTAATTGCCTTGAAATGAAGAAAGAAACAGAAATTAAAATTCAGACGCTGACATCAGATCACAAATCTAAGGTAAGAAAATGCCTATTTTTACAGCAACAACTTGGTAATTTTTTTTGAAGCTGCACCCAGTTTTAATCAGAAGTAACAGTAGCCTGGAACTGGTCTGGGCCCACTGGGTTAGAGAAGAGGCATTTCATGGAACACCTTTCCTTCATTGTAGACATATACTCACAATGTCTATGTTGTCTGCCTAAGAGGCATCAGGAAAACAATATATGGATTAAAAGGAAATATTATGTAGAATACAGAATTACTTCCCTATAGATGTGGCATTGAACATATGACAGAAAACCACCCATCCGGAGAGTTCAGTAACTCTTATTTCAATATTTATTTATAGTCAATAATTTAATTTCCATTCTAACTTTGCTGAGGAAGTTTGGGATGGGGAAAATTCCAGAGCTAAGATTCTAGGAGATGAACCTAATTACTCATATTCCCCCCACAAAACATGAGAAAATAGGAGTTTAGGGGACATTAAGTGTGATTACAGACACCTTGAAGAACCGAGCACCATGTTGCAGTCAAGAACATAAACAATTCTTACGATAAAAGTTATAGAAGAAAAAGAACTGTTAAAGACGAAGTTTCCAACTATAGCTTTTGGTCAGACCAGCCAGTCTCCTACGTCTCCATGAAGCTCCATCATCCAGCGAGTGACGCTGCCCCACACCCGGGCCAGGCAGGCGGTCCAAACTGAAGTTCTCCATGGTTCTGTGTATTTGTCTATTCTGCCATGCAGTCTAAAGAGTTGTAAAGAGTCTATAGCTGTATATTTTTGAGAGCTGTTCCCTGCTCTCTTTTTTCCTCCTCTTAACTAGAATGTTTGAGAATTAATGACTATGCAACACTCCATGATTTTTAAATGCTTTGTGTAAATATGAAAGTAGAAACCTCGGTTACTATATCAAGTTGCTTTTGCTAAATGAAACACCATGCCAGAATTTAGTGGCTTAAGACAACTACCGGGTATTAACTGACAGTTCAGGGGGTTAGAATTCAGCCTATACACCACCGGACAGCTCTACTGATTCCGGCTGGACTTGGGTGTCAGCAGTCGGCTGGGACTGATGGCCTCTCTGAGGTCTCTAGTAGGAAGCTGGCTGCTGGTGGTTTTTAACTCTATGACCTCTCACTCTCCAGCAGGCTAGCACAGACTTCTCAGAGTTCCAAGAATAGAGACAGGATAAGCACTTTCACAGCTTCTGTTTGCATCACATTTGCTACAGTCTTACAGGCTAAAGCAAGCCACAGGTCAGCCAGACTCAAGGAGCTGGAGAAATAGACTCTAGCGCTTGATGAGCCGTAAATGCACAGTGCGAGGAGCACAGATACTCTCTGCAGGGGAAGACTGTCTACCCCAGTGTTTGCTAAGATGACGCAATAAGTCATGACCCAGGAATAAGAGAACATACAGCTCTCTTTTCAGAACTGTGACCTCGTGAAGTGAAGCTGGAAAAGCATGAGGTGATGAAGAGAATTCTCATCGAACTGGTAAAGGAGCCCAAGGACCAGACAAACCAGTGTGTGGGCAACTTAGGCAGTGAAATGGGTCATGGTTAAATACCTAGAGCCAAAATGATTGCCCTGTTTTAAAAAGTGATGACTTCCTAGTTCCTGTTGGTTAGTACATATTTTTACAGGTTCTATGAGTGTCTACTGATTGACCAAGTAAAGCAATGAGGGGGATCTGAAATGCATGGTTCATACTGTGCTTTTAGTTCCTACCTGCTTGTGAGAATTCCAGGCAGCCCCACCCCTTTTCCCCACGCAGGTCAAGGAGATCGTAGCACAGCACACAAAGGAGTGGTCAGACATGATCAACACCCACAGTGCGGAGGAGCAGGAGATCCGGGACCTGCACCTCAGCCAGCAGTGCGAGCTGCTCAGAAAGCTCCTGATCAGCGCCCACGAGCAGCAGACCCAGCAGCTGAAACTGTCCCATGACAGGTGGGCGGCTTAGCTCCAGAGGAAACTCCCAGGCTTTAAAGCGTGTGTGTGTGTGTGTGTGTGTGTGTGTGTGTGTGTGCATGCACAAGTGTCAAGTAGTAAGGAAAATCAACTTCACATATGACACTGAGCTTTGTTGTATACTCTGTCATAGAGTTGATGTGGCAAGAGGAACTATAAGAAATGGCCTCGACCATCAAAATGCTCCCAAGTGGTGGAAAGATATCATACTCCTACAACAAATTAAGTCACATTACAAGTACCGTACCATACAGACTAAAATTATCACAGACTCTGTTGCCTCTGAGTGGTTCTGGAGGCTTCACAAGATGATAGGGCCAGATTTGGCTTTTAAGAAATGATCTCTGGAACCTCTTAGGAAGAAAAGATGCAGAAGGAAGTAAAGACCAAGCAGTTGAACCTCTAGAATGGTTGGTTCTGATGACTCAGAGATACCTTTCTTTCCACTGTCAGGTTGTCTATAAATTTTAGAAAGGCAGGTCTGATCAAGAAATACCAAGAAGTATCTGTTTATTTTCGCTTCTCCCCTTTTCAGCACATTGAGTATCATGTTTAAGACACTGCAGATGGTGAGCTGGACTTTTTCCCCAGGCAGAAGAGTGTTTATGTCAGTGATGTCTTTTTACCACAGCTTGGTTGCAGCTTGTGCTTCTATAGGGCCAATTGTGTGCCGCAGTGGCGGTCTGTTGATACACACCAGAAAGTATAAAACAGAAGCATTTTACAAACAAATAAAAAAAAAAAACACAAACTTAAAACTTCTGAAGTGAGTTATGTAGGCACATCCCCAGACCCCAAACCTCATTAGGGACTGACACACAGCCGTGAGAACGTGAAGTGTTTTTGCCGTAGCTTCTCACTCTCTCATGAGCCAACTAAATGAGGTATGCATACCATGCTGAGTTTCTTGTGGGCTCAAGTACCATACCATATCCATTTTAAAGTATTCTGTTTATTTGTATAGGATTAAAAGTGCCTTTTTCCCCTGAGAAATGCTCTTGATTTAGTACACAGAAAGGTCGGTTCATCATCTTCCCTTTGACCATTTCTACAATATCAGATTTTAGATGTCCACCCTTATTCAAAGATACTTTGAAGTATAAGGTACTCTCTTCTGATCTTTTATTGTAGTTGAATAAAGGAGAAAAAATTATCCCAAACAATACCCATTATCCAAAAGAAAAAAAAAGTAAATGAATTCTTGCATGACTTAGGAAGTCATTTGAAGGAACCATAACCTTATTACTAATTTACGTTAAAAAATAGATCCATGGTAGGGGTGTTTTTCAAAGTAAAAGCAGCGCTGAAGCTTTTTGTTAAGTATCGTGTGGTCATGTTTCTTTGTTACCATCATAGCTGTTGTTCTTGGTTAAAAAATTATTGCCTTCCTAACATTTGGCAGCATTATTTGGTTACTGATAAGTGCTGTTGAATGAATGAATGAAGAGATGGTCAATTTAATAACAAGTTATAAAAAATTCTGAGAGCCAATTTCTTGGTCCAGGAGTTTCTGTGCATATTCCAGCTTCTGTGGCCCTAAGTCCTCTGACTGGAGACCTCTCTGTTTCAGTTTTGTCCATCCTTTTCCACAAAGTATAAACACCACTTAACCTGCCCATTTCTGGACAGTGCTCCAAGGAGATCACCATAGGTTCCAGAGAAGATTCTTTGTTAATACTTTCATTTTCAGTCTAAATGGTGTGCGTTTGTACTCATCAATAGTCCAAAGAGATGAGTTTTTGTGGTACACATACCCATTCACACACAGTGATCAGTCACCTGTAAGCATCCTCCCCCCAAGTTCCTGTGTTTATTTGAAATCATTTGTGCCCTTCATTCCCCTGGGCTGTCAGAAGGCAAGACAGTCATTTGTGAGTGTTAGAACATGCTTTCTCTTCCAAGCAATCTGATCCCCCCGAAAAGCATGGGACAAAGCTGGAAAATCCTTGTATTTTACTGACTGTGCGTGTGAGTGGTTGTCCCTGTGCATTCTTTGATTATTCTCCTGCTGTCCTCACTATTCCCATTCGTCTTCTTGCGTACAGGCTTGTAAACGCGATTGCCTGAGATAGTCGCACATAAGTTGGGATTTGTAGCTTTTATTTATTCAGAATGCATCTGGCCTGTTGATGACAGCAACAGTGTCCTACTCCGGGCAGCTGTATAGGCTCATCATGTGGTTGGGGATAGGTTAGACACGCATCGTGTCTCTTCTTCACAGCCCACCGCTGACACTTCACAGTGAGTGCCTGCTGCCCCCAGGAGAGGCATGCGTGTGGACTGGGGCTCCTGCCCACCTCCTCACAATGCAAGACAACTTCATGATCTCGATAATGAGATAAAAAGTGAACCCAGTCCTGTTGTCACATATGAAATCTTTTTTTGTTTATATTTTTAATTAAAGATCCACAACACAAAATTTACTATGTCAGCTGTTTGTAAGTGTGTAGCATAAGGTGTATTCACACTATTGTAACCATCGGTCACTACCATCCAGCTCCAGAAATTTATCATCTTCCCCAATTGAAACTCTACCTACTGAACACTCACTCTCCACCCCCCAGGTGTCTTTTTCTTCCTTGCAGTCTTACTGAGGTATAATGGATATACAGCACTGTATGGTTTAAGCTCCACAGCATAGTGCTTTGGCATGCATATATCATGAAATGATTACAATAAGTTTTGTGAACTTCCATCATCTCATAGAGATACAAAATAAAAGAAAAAATATTTTTCCTTGTAATGAGAACTTGTAGGCTTTACTGTCATAACAACTTTCATGTTTATATAACATACAATTTAATCACATTGTACATTACATCCCTGGTACTTATTTATCATATAATTGGAAGTTTGTTCCAGGTGGCTCAGGGGTAGAGAATCTACCTGACAAGCAGATGTGAGTTAGATCTCTGGGTCAGGAAGATCCCCTGGAGAAGGAAATGGCAACCCATTCCAATATTCTTGCCTAGGAAATCCCATGGACAGAGAGGGTCCTAGTGGGCTACAGTCCACAGGGCCCAAAGAGTCAGGATACAACTTAGTGACTACACAGGAAGTCTGTACTTTTTGACCACCTTTATCCAACTTCCCTTCCCCTCAATCCTGCCTCTGGAAACCACAAATCTGATCTCTCTCTCTATGAGTTTGTTTGTTTGTTTGTTTAAGCATAATTGGCCTAAAAGACTGTGTTAGTTCCTGGTGTATAGCATAGTGCTTCGATGTCTGTACACTACACAATGATCACTTCCTGGCTTTGTTTTTATTTTAATACACAGGGAAAGCAAAGAGATGCGAGCACAGCAAGCTAAGATTTCTATGGAAAACAGCAAAGCCATCAGCCAAGATAAGTCCATCAAGAATAAAGCAGAACGGGAAAGGTGAGTTGGAATGCTCACTGCAAGAACATGATACTGACTCCAGTGTACACACACACACTCACATTTGAGATGTAAAAAAGCTTTGTGAGAGCTGGCTTAGGATCCTATGCTTATATCTGCTGAGAGGATATGTTATTGTTGCTATAAAATCTTCTGATTGCTTGCTACCACTAGTAAAACATATTTACATTCAATATATGTGTGTTTATCTCCAAAATTATATAAAATATGACATAAACAAAATTGTAAAAATTATGTCAAAATATCCTTCCCACATGATGCTTAGGTCATCCTGAAAGCATCTTACTTGCTCAGGTGTTAAGCCCATCCTGAATGCGTTTGCAGTCTATAGGCCTTGTACTGACCTTGACACTAGGGATCATCTCAAGTCACCTCCCTCAGGTTTTCTGGTTTGTCTTTGTCTAAGAATGGGTTTTCTAGAAACAAAGACGAAGATAGGACTTTGGGTCATATGATTTGCTGAGGAAAGGATCTTCAGCAGGGCAGAGAGCAGGAAGCAGGATGGGGCCAGGGCAGGGGTTAAGCAAGGCTACCATCTCAGCTAGAGTTCCTCTGCAGCCTAATCCCAGCTCTGACGTGTAAATGACCATGATCTGCCCCTTTGAGCCGTGGACACGTGGCTCTTGTACTTCTGTGTTAATCCATCCTTGGCCACATAGAGTTGGAGAAGTTTTGTGTGACATCCAGAGAGGATCCAAGGTTCAGTGCTTTAGCCAAGGCAGGTAAAGGGGACCTAAGAGGGCATCGCTAGTCATGGGCCCCGAGAGAGGGAGTTAGCAGCACTTGATACCCAGTGCATTTCCCATGTTTCAGGTTGACAGAATATGAAGCGTATTACCATCCAGTGCATTTTTATGCTGAAGTTTTGTTGAATTAAAAAGAGTTTGGAATTAACAGGTCAGCAGTGGGATTGGAATTGCACTGAAATTTAACCTGGAAAGAAATCACCTTTTCAACACTTTGGACAAGAAATTTCCCAATAAACATGGAGTGTCATTTGCTTCTCTTTAAGGAGATTATTACTCAATTTATTCAGTGCTCTTTTACACCATCATATTGGCATAGTTATCTTGTTATTGTTCGGTCACTAACTGGTGTCTGACTCTTTGCAACCCCATGGAATGCAGCACACCAGCTTCCTCTGTCCTTCACTATCTCCCTGATTTTGCTCAAATTTGTGTCCATGGAGTTGGTGATGCTAACTAACCATCTCATCCTCTGGTGCTCCTTTCTCCTTTTGACTTCAATCTTTCCCATTTTCCAATGGGTCTTTCCAATGAGTCAGCTCTTTCATCATGTGGCCAAAGAATTGGAGCTTAAGCTTCAGCACCAGTCCTTCCAAATAATATGGAGGGTTGATTTCCTCTAGGGTTGACCAGTTTGATCTCCTTGTAGTCCAAAAGACTCTCATGAGTCTTCTCTAGCACCAGATTTGAAAGCATCAGTTCTTTAACACTCAGCCTTCTTTATGATCCAGCTCTCATATCTGTACATCACTACTGGAAAAACCACAGATTTGAGTATACAGACCTTTGTCAGCAAAGTGATATCTCTGCTTTTTAATACGCTATCCAGGTTTGTCATAGATTTCCTTCCAAGGAGCAAGTATGTTTTAATTTCATGGCTAAAATCACCATCTGCAGTGAATTTGGAGTGCAAAAATATCTGTCACTGCTTCTACTTTTTTTCCCCTTCTATTTGCCATGAAGTGATGGGACCAGATACCATGATCTTAGTTTGTTGAATGTTGGGTTTTAAGCCAACATTTTTACTCTTCTCTTTCACCCTTATCAAGAGTCTCTTTAGTTGCTCATCATTTTCTTCCATTTGAATATTATCATCTACATATCTGAGGGTGTTGATATTTCTCCCAGCAATCTTGATTCCAGCTCATGATTCATTCACCGTGGCATTTAGCATGGTGTACTCTGCATAGAAGTTAAATAAGCAGGGTGACAATATATAGCCTTGATGTACTCCTTTCCCAATTTTGAACCAGTCATTTCTTCCATATCTGGTTCTAGCTGTTGCTTCTTGATCCAGATACCGGTTTCTCAGGAGGCAAGTAAGGTGGTCCAGTATTCCATCTCCTGAAGAATTTTCTACAGTTTGTAGTTATCCACACAGTCAAAGGCTTTAGCATAAGCAGAAGTAGATGTTTTTCTGGAATTCTCTTGCTTTCTCTATGATCCAAGAAATATTGGCAATTTGATCTCCAGTTCCTCTGCCTTTTCTAAATGCAGCTTGTACATCTGGGAGTTCTCAGTTCACATATTGCTGAAACCTAGCCTGAAGGAATTTGAGCATTACCTTGCTACCATGTGAAATAAATGCAACTGTGCAGTAGTTTGAACATTCTTTGACATTGTGCTTCTTTGGGATTGGAATGAAAAATTATCTTTTCCAGTCCTGTGGCCACTGCTGAGTTTTCCAAATTTGCTGGCATATTGAGTGCAGCACTTTAACAGCATCTTTAGGATTTGAAATAGTTCAGCTGGAATTCCGTCACCTCCAGTAGCTTTGTTCGTAGTAAATCTTCCCAAGGCCCACTTCACTTCATCCTGCAGGATGTCTGGCTCTAGTTGAGTGATCACACCATCATGGTTATCTGGGTCACTAAGACCTCTTTTGTATAGTTCCTCTGTGTTTTGTTGCCACCTGTTGTTAATCTCTTATGCTTCCGTTAGGTCCTTTCTGTTCCTGTCCTATACTGTGCCCATCTTTGCATGAAATGTTCCCTTGACATCTCCAGTTTTCTTGAAGAGATCTCTAGTCTTTCCCATTCTGTTGTTTTTCTCTATTTCTTTGCATTGTTCATTTAAGAAGGCCTTCTTAACTCTCCTTGCTGTTTCTGGAACTCTGCATTCAGTTGAGTATGTCTTTCCCTTTCTCCTTTGCCTTTCACTTCTCTTCTTTCCTCAGCTATTTATAAAGCCTCCTCAGACAGCCACTTTGCCTTCTTGCATTTCTTCCTTTGGGGGATGGCATTTTGTCATTTTCTTCTGTACAGTATTACAGACTTCTGTCCACAGATCTTCAGGCACTCTGTCTACCAGATCTAATCCCTTGAATCTGTTCACCACATCCTCTGTACAATCATAAGGGATTTGATTTATACACACCTGAATATTCAGTTGGTAAAGAATCCACCTGCAATACAGGAGACCTAGGCTCGGTTCCTGGAAGGCTATAGCTCAAAGCATTGCAAAGAGTTGGACATGACTGAGCAGCTAAGCAAGCAGCCGTATGGCAGAGTGAGCTCTGCTCAGTGCACTGCGGTGGCCTGAATGGGAAGGAAGCCCAAAAGGGAGGAAATACGCATATATATATGACTGACTGACTGATCTTGGCTTCCCTGGTAGCTCAGCGGGGAAAGAATCCACCTCCAATGCATGAGACCCTGGTTCGATTCCTGGGTCGGGAGCATCCACTGGAGAAGGGATAGGCTACCTGCTTCAGTCTTCTTGGGCTTTCCTTGTGGCTCAGCTGGTCAAGAATCTGCCTGCAATGTGGGAGACCTGGGTTTGATCCCTGGGTTGGGAAGATCCCCTGGAGAAGGGAAAGGCCACCCACTCTAGTATTCTGGCCTCGAGAATTCCATGGGCTATATAGTCCATGGGGTCACAAAGAGTTGGACACAACTGAGCGACTTTGACTTTCACTCTCATTCCTGAATGACCAAGTGGTTTTCCCTCCTTTCTTCCATTTAAGCCTGTATTTTGCAACAAGGAGCTCATAATCTGGGCCACAGTCAGCTCCAGGTCGTTTTTGCTGACTGTATAGAGCTTTTCCATGTTTGGCTGCAAAGAATATAATCAATCTGATTTTGGTGTTGATCATTTGATGATGTCCATGTGTAGAGTCATCTCCTGCATTGCTGAAAAAGGGTATTTGCTCTGATCAGTGTGTTCTCTTGACCAAACTCTGTTAGCCTTTGCCCTGCTTCATTTTATACTCCAAGGCCAAACTTGCCTGTTACTCCTGGTATCTCTTGAGTTCCTACTTTTGCATTTCAGTCCCTATAATGAAAAGGACATCTTTGTGTGTGTGTGTGTGTGTGTGTGTGTGTGTGTGTGTGTGTGTGTTAGTTCCAGAAAGTCTTGTAGGTCTTCCTGGAATTGGTCAACTTCAGCTTCTTCTGCATTAGTGGTTGGGGCATAGACTTGGATTGCTATGACATTGAATGATTTGCCTTGGAAATGAACTGAGATTATTCTGTCATTTTTGAGATTGCACACAAGTACTGCATTTCAGACTCTTATTGACTGTGAGGGCTACTCCATTTCTCCTAAGGGATTCTTGTCCACAGTAGTAGATGTAATGGCCATCTGAATTAAATTCACCCATTCCCATCGATTTTAGTTCACTGATTCCTAACATGTTCAGTCTTGCCATATCCTGCTTGACCATGTCCAATATACCTTCATTCATGGACCTAAAATTCTAGGTTCCTACGAAATATTGTTCTTTATAGCATCAGACTTTACTTTCAACACCAGACACATCCACAACTGAATGTCATTTCCAATGAAGTATCATCCTCTGGACATTATTCTCAGACAAGGAACTTTGTTAATAGCCTTGTATATGTGGAAAGGACATCATCCACTCTAGCTCATAAACATAAAATATTCATGCCATGATAAAAGACCTTGTTAAACTGTTTTAGACTGTCCAAAGTTGAAATACAGAATTCAATCTGAAAATATACTAATTGTTAAATAGCTTTTTGTCCTATTTTTTTCAAATATGTTGCAAAGTGGACTTCAGTCCAGTTGAGGTCAAATTGTCTTAAATTATGAGTTATTAATAACCAGAAAAAATTTTATTTAATTTTCTTATTTCAACTCTACATACTTATTTATTATAACTCTGTATCCAGTGGTTAGGTGGTTCTAAAACATCTACAAAAGACCTGGTTTTTTAAAAATGATTTCTCTATGCCAAATAGTTACTTTTTTTAAGCATATATTGTGTGTACCCACCTTATCAAACCACTGAGAAATAAAATTAAATATTTATAATCAGAGAGCTAAGAAAGACATGCAGAAGCTGAAAAACACTTCTATCTTGTGTCTAAGAAGACATTTCAACATAAATGACATTATATTTATAACTGAATGACAATGCACTTTATCAGTGTGTTAGAGGTAGCTAAAGTACACAGAAAGAGAAATAAATAATCAGCAAAATAAAGAGGTGGCCTCCCAAATGGGAGAAAATATTTGCAAACATATGTCAGGTAACAGATTAATATTCACAATATGTAAATAACTCAAATAAACCAATAGCAAAAACAAATCTGATTTTAAAATTGGACTTAGGAACTTCATTGGTTGTCCAATGGTTAAGAGTCTGCCTGCCAATGTAGGAGACATGGGTTCGATCGCTGGTCTGGGTAGATTCCACATGCTTCACGGCAACTAAGCTGGTGCTCCACAACTACAGAAGCCCTTGAGCCCTAGAGCCCGTGCCCCCTGCAAGAGAAGCCACCACAAGAAGGAGCCCGTGCACTGCAACTAGAGTAGCCCCTGCTTGCTGCAAGGAGTGAAAACCCACATGCAGCAATGAAGACCCAGCTCCGCCATAAATAAATAGATAAATTTTTTAAATATTTGGAAAAAAAATTTTTTTTAAGTGGGCAGAGGACCTGAAATAGACATTTTTCAAAAGACAAAAAAAAAAAAGACATTTTTCTAAAGAAGACATGCAAATGGCCAACATGTATGTGAAAAGGTGCTCGACTCCACTAATCACCAGGGAATGCAAATTAAAACCACAATAAGACATGACTTCAACGTCTGTTAGAATGGCTGTTATCAAAAATTCAGTAGATAATATGTGTTGGCAAGGATGTGGAGAAAAGGGAACCTTGTGTACTGTTGGTGGGATTGTAATCTGGCAGTGTCACTGTGGGAAGTAATACTGAGGGTGTTCCTCAAAAAATTAAAAATAGAACTACCACTTGATTCAGTGATTCCTCTTCTGGGTATATATCCAAGGGAAATGAAAACACTATCTGGAAGAGCTGTCTGCATCCCCACGGTCACCACAGGATTATTCACAACAGCCAAGACAGCAGACAACCTAAGTGTCTAAGTGAATGGTTAAAGAAAGCTTGAGATGTATATACAATGAAATATTATTTAGCCATAAGAAGAAGAAAATTCTGCTATTTGGGACAACATGGATCTCTGAGAACATTATGCTAAGTGCAATAAATCAGAGAAAGAAAAATGCTATCTATTTGTGGACCCTAAAAAAGGCCAAATTCATAAATACAGGGTAGATTGGTGACTACCAGGGTTTAGGGGTAGGGAAATGGGGAGATACTAGTTAAAAGCTACAGACTTGCATTTGTAAGATTAATAAGCTTTAGGGATCCAACTTCAGCATGGTGACTATTTTTCACAATACAGTATTACATACTTCAAAGTTGCTAAGAGAATAGATCTTAAAGTGATATTTACAGTGAAAATTATAGCCTAGCTATATATATATATATTTTTTTTTTAATGAAAATTAAAGAGCAAAATGCACAAAGAGGGCATAAAATTAGAGAAATAAACTGAACCCAAAGATCTCAGATCGGAAGAAACAGAAGTTTAAGAAGCAAAGTATTGAAATAGAAAACAAAAAAAACATCAGTAGAGAGTAACACCAAAAGCTTGTTATTTGGAAAAAGAATAAATAAGTGAACCTCCAGCAAGGCTGATCAAGAAGAAGGAGAAAGCTCTAATTAGTAACATTAGACATAAAAAGAGAAATAACTGAACATACTGAAGTAAATATTTTTGAAAACCAAGACTATAAACAATACTACAAATGAATCTGAAAACTCAGATGAAATGACAATTGCTTAAAAAAACTAAAATACACAAACTGGTTGTACAAGAAAGAGAAAACCTGAATAGACCTATAATTATTATAAAAACTCGAGCAGTTATAGGCCTATTCAGGCTTGAAAAACCCTCTCCCTCACCAGTAATCCAGGAACATGAGTTACAGCAACAGCATGATGCCATTTCAGAAAGCCAACCAACCAACAGAAAAGGAAATGTCTGACAGTAACAAGAGAGGATGAAGATATGGAGAAAGGGTAGCACCCAGATACTGTGGATGGGAGTGCAAATTGGGACAAGTACTTTGGAGTTGAGATGAGGTTGTTCACTCCCTACCAACCTGCAAGCCTAGGTTTACCCCCTGGAGAAACGTTTGCTTATATACACAAGAAGATATGTCCTACACTTCATTTACTTAGCCAACAGACAGTGTGCCAAGCATTGCAAGACCCTATGCGCCAGACCATTGTGCATTGTTGGCAAATAAAAACCTACTTGTTATTAACAGCAAAATATCAGTCAAAATTTTCCATAAATAGAAAAATCCATACAGCTGGTGAAAATAATGGAATTATTTGAAACATAGTTATATCTCTAAATCATAAATCTAAGTGACAAGTTATCAAAAAAAAAAACAATATTTTAGCAGGTTAAGTTGGAAACCATACAAAATTATGTACATATATGTATATATAAACTATGTATATATATATAGTTACATTACCTGGGAGCTTTTTAGAAATGCAGAATCTCAGGCCTACCCCAGACCCACTGAATCAGACCTTCTAGGAGTGGGTCCAACAACCTGTATATTTGATAGAGGTTGTTGTATGTATGTATGATACAAATATGTATATATATATGTGTGTATGATAGAGGTGATTTGTATGCATATGGAAGTTTAAGACACATTTGTGTATATTACATACAGATACATCTATAAGTAGTAAAAATATTAAAACACAGATTTGTTGCTGTTCAGTCACCCAGTCTTGTTTTACTCTTTGTGACCCCATGGACTGCAGCACACCAGGCCTCCCTGTCCCTCACCGTCTCCCAGAGTTTGCCCAAGTTCATCTCCATTGCATTGGTGATGCCATCCAGCCATCTCATCCTCTGATGCCCTCTTCTCCTTCTGCCCTCAGTCTTTCCCAGCATCAGGGACTTTTCAAATGAATTCATATCAGGTGACCAAAATACTGGAGCTTCAGCTTCAGCATCAGTCCTTCCAATGAGTATTCATGTTGATTTCCCATGAGATTGACTGCTTTGATCTCCTTGCTGTCCAAGGAATCTTCTCCAGCACCACAGTTGGAAGACATCAGTTCTTTGGCGTCTGTCTTCTTTACGGTCCAGCTCTCAGAACCGTAACTGACCACTGGGACGACCGTAGCCTTGACTGTACAGACCTTTGTCAGCAGAGTATTGTCTCTGCTTTTCAATACACCGTCTAGGTCTGTCATTGCTTTCCTGCCAAGAAGCAGTCATCTTGTGTTTTCATGGCTGCAGTCACCATCCTTAGTGATTTTAGAACCCAAGAAGAGGAAATCTGTCACTACTTCCAACATTTCCCCTTCTGTTTGCCGTGAAGTAATGGAGCTGGATGCCATGATCTTAGTTCTTTTAGTATTTAGTTTTAAGCCAGCTCTTTCACACTCCTCCTTCACCCTCATCAAAAGGCTCTTTAGTTCCTCTTCGCTTTGCCATTAGAGTGGTATCATCTGAGGCTGTTGATGTTTCTTCCACCTATCTTGATTGATGGGAACACCAAAATTCAGAATAGTGGTTACCTCTGGAGAGAGAAAGAGGGGAAATAGAGTCCAGAAAAATACAAAGGGGGCTTTGTTTATATTTGCAGCACTTTTATTTCCTTTAAAAATGTGAGACAGGGTGGAAAAACATATTGACTAGTCTGAGTGATGGATACACGGATGTTTTGTGTCTTTTTCTCTGTACATTGTATATTTCAAAATCCCTCAAAAAAATTAGGAAAAGCAAGTATAATCTCATCCAAATAATTAAATGAAATATGACTTTTTCTTACTTAATAGCAATTAATTCCATCCAGTGACATACCAACTGTTGTTCGCACCTTTGCTTTTAGGAGAGTCAGGGAGTTAAACAGCAGCAACACGAAAAAGTTTCTGGAAGAAAGAAAGCGAGTAAGTATCACAGTTTTCTTAGCACTTTTTCTTTGAAAAAACTAAATAGTAGCTCATGCTTAGATTTCAGAATTCTAGCTAATTTGCTTAATTTGATTTTTCGGTATGCTAAATATTCTAGCTTCTCTTCTCTTCTCCCTGAAAGCTAATCTCTCACTAAAATCTTTAAGGTAATTGTTTGGTACCATTTTATACAGAAAATGAAGCCAAATTTTAATCATGCACAAATGCTCTTTTCTAAGATTTTGGCAGCAACTGTCTTACCAGTAAAAATTATGGGGTTTAAATTCTCCCAGTTTTCAGGCTATTTTCTTTCTTCTTTTTTTATTATTTTTATATCCTTCTCTTAAACTGCAAACTACCAACCCTCATCCATAAGTTTTAGGGTTACAACCCAAAGTTGATCAGAGGTGTTTTGCTTTGCAGCTTGCCATGAAGCAGTCCAAAGAAATGGATCAGTTGAAAAAAGTCCAGCTTGAGCACCTCGAATTCCTAGAGAAACAGAATGAGCAGGTATTTCACTTAAAAAGCATAAAAAGATGTAGGCAGCCAACCAGCTTCAGGAGGCAAATGCCATGGCCCACAGTCAGCCTTCTAGAGCCAGTGGCCTGCCCAGTGGCACAGAAAGGTGGATAGAAAAACTTGGTGCCGTTACTGCACTTTCCCCTTTTCATCCAACAAGAACAGAAAGTACTTTTTTTGAAGTGGGAGAGGAATGTGGCTGTGGAGAAAAAAAGAATCAAAATTTGATTAGATAATGGGGATTTTAAAAAGGACGTTCCTGAGAGGAGGAGAAAACAGATTATAAGTTACTTCTCCATTTTTATGTGGAGTTATATCACTTGTACCCTAGAGACAAATGGTATTGTATTTAAAAGCAAATGAGAAGCCACCTATTTTCAACCTCAATCTAAAAATGAAATTGTAAAACCTTCTCAGGACTTAAAAGCCAAACCTAAACGCATGAACCACCGTAATTCTACAAACAACTGAATGTGAGTGGATACCATACTCTTAGTGTTAAACACTAAATTAGAATATACACAGATAAAAAGAACTCTCCAAAATCCAACTATTCAGTAGCTGTCACGCATTACCAACATCAAGATGAGTGTGTATTTGCCTCAAGTGGAGTTCAGATAGTTGGGCTACAGCCCACTGGCCATCCGCAGTCTCATTTCAATTGGATGGAAATACCTCTAGCTTCCATGGCACAACGACCCTCAGTAGCAGTTAAAATTTCAGTCTATCTCAGTCCAAATACACCTCTTCATGTGTAGTCGGTTTGGAAGTTATTATTTCTAGACAATTTACTTCAATCTGGAAACAGTAAAGAGGTTTTGCTGGAATCTGTACTTGTACTGCATTATTCTTTCCTGTTTCCTTTCATATATAAAGTGATCCTATTTAAGGTATTTTTTTTTTTTTAGAGTAAATGGCTTCCATTGAAGAAAACTTAAATGGAAATTACACTAAAAAGTACCTTTGAGAAAGTAAAACAAAACAGTTAATCAGGGGGGGTTCTTTGTATTGCAATTGAGTAACAAATAAATCCAACTTCTGATTTCATATCCTTTACTTTTTGGTTGATAGAAGTTTTATTCATCAGCATTCTTCTAAGTTATGTTTCCCATTTCTTTTCCAGCTAAATGCTTCTATTCATGAATAGCCCACAGATCCCCAAGGTGGACAATAAGTGTTTACTGTCCCACTCATTTGACCAGTCCATAGACACAGCGCCTTCTAGTACAAGTTACATAACTGTTTTTGCTCTCAAAGCTGTTTCTCAGAAAGTGTTTCTGGAGGGTGAGGGGAATGGGTAAGGGAATAGCCACTATTTCCAAAACTTTAGAATCCACTTCAGTGACTCAGCACTGGGTGAGGGTAAGGATGCCCGAGAAGAAGGCACAATGACGGTAAGATGCAGCTATGTGTCAGTTAACTAAATTAAGAAACCACTTAGAAACCCCTGTGTTGCTTAGCAACAAGTTTGACTAAAGAATATAAATGTGCTAAAAATTGCTCATCATTACAATAGTGGTATATATCAGAGCTAGAGAATACCTAGTGTTTTTAGTTTCAGAGCTAAAGTACACAATTTAAAAATCACTTTGGCTTTTTATCCTAAAACATGTCTAACTCAAATCACACCAGAGTTTTTGCACTGAGATATTGGATTAATGATAATGGTATTGACTGGATCTTATTGGGAGGATGGTGACTTCTTTCAAGGGGTCACAGGTAATGCCTACCACCCACACCTGATACTTTGAGTCACAGAAGCTTAGGAAAGAAGGCTTGAGATTTGGTGACGGTTTAATGAGATTCTATGAAAAGAAATTCAAGGTATATTGATGCTTCCAGCAAGTGTGGAATTTGGACTTGAATTTCTGTTGTAAGCTTTGCTTTACAAATATGGCCCATTTCTGTAGCAAATTCAATCCCAGATATTTTCTAATGTACTTTTAGAGGGAGAATTTAAAGACTGAACACCTCTCAATTCAGTTACTACATATGGTTCAACACTGTCTTGGCGCAGTGCAAAAGATGCTGCAGCTCTATTTCTTCTCTCATATTAGGCGAGGTCTGGAACCATTTGGAGAGCTCCCCCTATAACCTATTTGGTGACTGAGTGGTTAAGGATCCGCCTGCAATGTAGGAGACCCAGGTTCGATCCCTGGGTCAGGAAGATCCCCTGGAGAAGGGCATGGCAACCCACTGCAGTATTCTTGCCTGGGGAATCCCAATGACAGAGGAGCCTGGTGGGCTACAGTCCATCGGGTCACAAAGAATCAGACACAACTGAAGCAACTCAATTCAGAATTTCACTGACAGAAAACAGTTTCCTGTCTCCAGACAATCCTAGACTTGTATAACAATCTCCCAAACTACCATTAAACCCCAAGAGTTTTTTTTGTTCATTTCTGAGCCAAAAATAAATTAATTTTAACATTCTGCAGTAATATCTCCCTTTAAAGTTTCTTACTGTTTCCTGTAACCATTATCCTATAAATATTCCCAGTTGCCCCAAAGCAAAGCCCTGAATCATCTGCTTCATTAGTTAGACAGTGTTGAGGGCACTGGCAGAAACAACTCAAGTTTTAATCTGTTTGGGTCCTGACTCTGGATCCTAACCTCCTATGTCCTTTCTATGACTTCGCCTGCTTGGTTGACCAATTATTCATTTAAAGCTCCAAAGGATGGGGATTTTTTTCCCCTACTATATCCCATAGATCTCCCAGCCATACATGAGCTCATCTGTCTTGACATGCACCATTTCAAACATGGAATGCTCCATTACTGTCATACCCAAGTTTTAAAAGTTGATTTTTGTCATCAGTCCTATCATTTAGTGAGGAGAGGTGAGGGTCTCACCCCGTGGGAGAGGTGCAGTCTGGGCTGAGAGGCATTGGTCACTTCTGTTCTTTTGTTTCTGTTGAGATCAACCTGGGGTAAGTTTGTCGCTGATGGTTCTATACATGTTTTATCCTTAGCCTTTTGCTTTTCTGTATATGGTTTTGCATTCATTTTTCAAATTCACGTCAGTATTCATTTATTTTCTTTGTTTTGTATGTATGACTCAATTTTGACATTACTATTTTTGTACAAACAGCTTTTGAAATCCTGTCACGCAGTGTCCCAAACGCAAGGTAGGACTGAAAATTCTGATAAGCAAGATATTGCCTTCCTGCTCAACTGCGCTCGTATTCTCGGTGCTTTGACGATTCACGTCTGCTCTTGACTAGTTAAGATCGCAAGGGTTTGATTGAAAACTTTGACTATTTGATGCTTGGATTTCTGATGTACAATTCAAACTGAAATTTGAGTTTGAGAGAATTATTGAGAGCGTCTTGAGAGAATTATTTCTGATGGCGTTTTAGCATCCTTTCCAGTTGCAGACCTAGGAATCTCAAATCATGCTGATGAAGACATACCCAGTCACTGAGAAAAGCGATATACGGTGGTCCAAAGGACCAATCACAGCTGAAACTGGGTCATAGAGTCAGATCTTTTACAAACATTAATATGACTGCCATTAATTTTACCATCAGTAAAAGCTGATTGGTCGTTTTTAGTAACAGACAGTTATGGTCTGCATGCAAGCACATTGTACAGCAACTCTTGTCATGCTTTCTGTTAGAACCAGTCTGCCAGGGAACCTAATCACCCCTTATAAATACGGTGACCATATGATTTATCACTCAAAGAGAATAGCTTTGAAAGTGAAAGGGGACGTTGTTCATAATAGCCAGGACCATAGGCATAAATTGGAACTGTCCTGATAAATGAGCATGAATGGTCACCCTGCTCATATAGAACCTGGCTCTTGGAATCCTCCCGTACTGTTAATATGATCCTTCTCTCTAAAACATGTTCGATATTGCCCTTAATGCTAGAGGGAAAGAAGCAGAGGGAATCCTTTATTACTATTTACTGAGCATAAAAGCATTTAATTTCCAGTGCTGATAATATTTCACTGTCATCTCTTATAAATACTGTTTGTGTCATAGTTTCATGTTCGTGTATTTTCTCCATTTCTTCATTTTTCTATTAGAGCATTAGTAGGTTTCAGGCATTAAAAAAAAAAAACTGGGGAGTGGGAGCCATCCATCCTAAATGTAAGCAGAAAATTATTATCTTTGGTGTTTTTATATCCATCCTCACCAAAATGAAATTTAAAGCCACAATCTAAAATAGCAATAAGAAGGAGATCACTCTGTGGTCTGTGGGTTAAACTAACTTCATAGCAGGGCTTCATCTGGGACATATTGATGCTCACAGGATGATCTGCAGAGTTGACTAAATCCTCCCACTGACCTTCCATTTATTGGAATACCTAAGTCGACACGAATAGTAACATCGGAGCTCATCAGAGTCCTCCTCCAAGTTATATGTTTATATATCCGTGTTTCCATTTTAAAATGTCCTTTATTTCAAAGTGATCTGTCACTGAGAGAGGACAGGAATGGTTTATTTTTTCTCCAAACGATACATGCGTTGGGTTCGAAAAAAAGCACATGGTCAAAAAGTAAAGCTTAAAATGAACCAGTTGATTTTTCCCTATATTGCCAGGCAGTGATTTGTCACCCGAACCTGTCCCCATCTGACACCTTTCCACCTCTCAAATCAGCTGGTTGTCTTCTTGACAGCCTTAATTCATTCGATTCAGTCCATTGTAGCTTACTTCCTGGGGTGGACTGTAAAAGCTGAATTGCTCCAGAGAAGTAAAAGCCTGTAAGGAGATTTTTTTGGACAGTAGCCTTCCAGGAGCCCTATGTATGTGTGTAACATTCTGTCCACAGCATACTCCAACCAAACCAATGTGATAGACTTCCACCCAAACTTCTCCATCCGTGAGATTCTTAGACAGTCACTTTTAATTAAATTTCAGGTTATTTGGGGAATAAATTGTGCATAAGCAATGCTTATTGTAAAAGTGATCAAATTATCTACACACAGTCAAGGTATGTCAATCTGTGGAAACTAAATCAAACAGTTAGAAATGACATAATCTACAAGTGACAGGTGTAGCTTCTTTTCCAGCTGTTTTCCTGGTACTGTGTGGACCATTCCTTCTCAGAATTTAACATGCATAAAAATTCCCTGGGGATCTTACTAAAATGCAGACTCTGGGTCAGAAGGGTGGGGGTGGAGTCCAAGATTCTGCATTTCTCACAAGATCCCAGGCAACGCTGATGGTGCTGGTCTGTGGACCACACTTTTAAGTAGTCAGGACATAGTGACAAGCATCAAATTCAAGGGAAAAGAGAGGTGGGGTTTTGCTGCATGTCTTCAGGAGAGGATTTCAACATGTAAGGTCTTGTTTCTGATGTTACAGGCGAAGGAGATGCAGCAGATGGTGAAATTGGAAGCCGAGATGGACCGCAGACCAGCAACAGTTGTGTGAAACTCCAGGACACAAACTGAAACCACAGAACCGCTGCGTCAAAGAGCACCCCCCAGCTTCTGAACACAGATTCCATGGAAGAAAGCTGATGTCTTCTGCATTTCTTTCTCACGTAGACAAAGTGTCACCTGAAACCACAGAGACTTACTTCTCTTAAACATTCTGAACACTGAATTTCCTTGGCCAACCAAAAGTAGTTACAAATCCCCCAAAGTTGTGACTCCAGTAAGGCAGAGTTTACCCGTTGATCATACCACTTCAACATGTTTGCTAGAAAATATCATCACAAGTAAATGAGCATGGTGTTTAAAAACTCTGCTTTGTGATGCGTTAAGACATGTTTGAGAAGCAGCAAAAGTAGTGCATTAGCCATGTAATAGCAAGCACATGCACTGGGGTGGGGGGGGCGGAACTCTACAAATTTTTAGCAGCAGTGATGATCTGCTAGACAAATAATTGGGGGGGAATTTTTCTACATCTGAATTACCTCATCAGTAAGTGCCATGTCTCCACCATGCCATCCGAAGCTAATTTACTGTAAGTCATGGAAATGCTTAGAACAGCAGAAAAATAGAACCGAGTCCTTGTGCCAAAACCCACTGTGCTCACAGGGAGAACTTTCAGGCACGTTTAAGAAGCTGACATCTGACATTGCTTCCTAGGAATTGCTTCTGCTGACCCTAGATTACTACAGCTCACTTTTACACCATGAAGATTGTGAAGTGGTTATTGGCAACCGTTTGTAAATGTGACCATGTAAAAAGTATTTATGCTCCTAATTCACACTGTCAGAGAGCAAAATCATGTAAGTATTGCCACATGACAAGATTAGTGAACAGGAATACTAGAACTATGTTTGCATGATACACAAGCACCAATTATGACTAATCCGTACACAGTTAACCTAATGCAAATAAATACTGGTTAAGTAACTGTATGGCACAGAATATAATTTGACTCTCAAGACTTTTAGCATAATGAAAAAGTCTATATATATGTGTATATGAACTATGTGGGCATTCTTGATACTTCAAGTTCTAGTTTCAAAAAAATACATAACTAATTTAATTTTACACAAAAAATATTTATGCAGATTTTCAGAATTTCATATCAGGAAATAACCTTTTTATGTCTGTTAAATATCAAAACAATTTGCTACAGTGTTAACCTGCATGGTCTTTAAGCCTGCTGTAGTTGTGTGGCAGACAGTGCATGGAAAAGTCCCTCTTGGGATGGAGCTGTGCCCAATGCCCAGAGGAGCGCATGGAAACCGTACTCGAGAACTAATCAGATTACTGATTTAGGGCCCAACCACCAACCGGATTGTTGTATATGCTTGTACAGATTGATTCTGTGTGTTCCTCTGAATAAAACAGAGAATTATGTTACCATCAATATTGAAATTAAACTTTCAACTTCTCTAATAAAAAAAGGAAAACACATCCAACATCTGTCAGAGTGTTTGCTCCTCAGGATGCCTTCCCGTGTACTTTTTCTGTTTCCTAAATAATCTCTTCATTATTGTTAGAGGCGGGTGTATGCCTGCACCCAACACATTTTTCTTCTGACATAAAAATAAGGTTGACTGGTTGACTCCCAATGTAAAGTACTTGTTTTTCCTTTTTCTCATATTTATCATTTGAACTGGGTTCTTTTGAAATTCTCTGGTTACAGATTTCCTTACTTGTAAGACAGTAGAGTTTGAGTACATATTTTTCCACACTAACATCTCATGAAAATTGATGGCTTTTAAAATGGTAAAACTGGATGGCCAGTTTTGAAAGATTTCAAATGGCTCTCTCTCACCAAATCAAATAGCTCCTTCCTAGGGCTCAGCTGAGCTCATGCTGAGCTCAGCATTTGACTGAATCCATCATTCACCCCTCTCTGCTCTGCTCCTGAAAGATTACTCCTACTTTTCCCGTTTTTCTGATCATTTCTTCATTGGCTTTTCATCCTCCTACACTGCCATAAATATTTCTGTCTTCAGCTTAAATCCAGAGCCAATTTTGTCTCTAACCAGGTTTACTTTCATTATTTGAGATATCTTACTCCCAGATGAGGACTTCCCGGGTGGTACTAGTGGTAAAGAACTGACTGCCAATGCAGGAGATGTACCTAAGAGATGGGTGTTCGATCCCTGGTTTGGGAAGATCCTTTGGAGGATGGGCAGCAACCTACTCCAGTATTCTTGCCTGGAGAATCCCATGGACAGAGGAGCCTGGCAACCTACAGTCCATAGTGTTGCCAAGAGTCAGACACAACTGAAGTGACTTAGCAGGCACACATGCGCTTCCAGAAGAATCCACTGAAATAGGATTAAACATGTACACACAGTTCAAGTGTACAACAAAAAGATGGGTTTATTTTCAATTGTCAGCTCAGGCTGCACTCAGATCCTACGTTCTTATTTATTATAAAGGACAAAAAATCTTGCCAATTACAGTTACTCAGTCTCTTCAAACTTGAAAAGACAAACACTCATTTCAGAGATATATTCAATTACTTGAAAGTCAGTCTCCCAGTTAGAGTTCCCTCCCCGTTAAGGAAGTCTCCCTGCTTCTCTTCCCAGATGGCTTCTGGGTGTAAATGGAAGCTTGCGTGCCCTCCCGGCAGTGGGGAGAAGCATCCGGTTACCCCTACTTGCTCCTGACTGCCCTGGACCACAGTCTTGCAAGGTGGATCCCTCCATTCTAGGGTCTCAAGGTCTCTGCTCAACAGAGTTTTCACTCTGGACTCAGTTTTTTTCCAGTTTTCTTCTGGGATACACAGAAAGTGTGGATTTGTGGGTGGAGGTGAGGGTGTGGGTGGAGCAGAGGGCAGGAGCCCAGAGGTGCTATAGCTCAGATCATCCATGCAAATACCTCCTTTGGCCATTTGTTAGCTGCTAGTGCCATGTTGTTCCAATACCATGGAGGTTTCTTCAGGAGGCTTGCCATTTTCTAAATCTATGCCCCAAGAAGCAAGTTTATAGTGGAGATACTACATCCTGCTTCTCAGACCCCCAGGACTGTTGGTTCCAATCTGGGGATCAAGACACTTGCCTCAATTTTTACCTTGCTCCCTCCGGTCAGCCCTGAAAGGATATTCAACTGTACCTACATGACTGACTGGAATGCCCAAATAGCCTGCTATGCTTCTCTGTCCATGGGATTTTCCAGGCAAGAACACTAGAGTAGGTTGCCATTTCTTTCTCCAGGGGATCCTCCTGACCCAGGTAGTGAACCCAGGTCTCACACACTTTAGGCAGAATCTTTACCATCTGAGCCACCAGGGAAGCCCTATATTGGACTGTACTTCTTCCCTAAGTAGACTGTTCTTCCCCTTTGGGGAAGGGATAAAAGGTGTCATGGAAAATAAACCAGATTGACAAGATAGGGAAACCCGTCAGTAAGTGAAGTATTTCATCAAATCCAGTTCAGTTCAGTTGATCAGTCGTGTCCGACTATTTGCAACTCCATGAACCCCAGCACGCCAGGTCTCCCTGTCCAACACCAGCTCCCGGAGCTTACTCAAACTCCTGTCCACTGAGTCGGTGATGCCATCCAACTATCTCTTCCTCTGTCATCCCCTTCCCCTCCCACCTTCAGTCTTTCCCAGCATCAGGGTCTTTTCCAATGAGTCGATTCTTCATATCAGGTGGCCAAAGTATTGAAGTTTCAGCTTCAGCATCAGTCCTTCCAATGAATATTCAGGACTGATTTCCTTTAGGATGGACTGGTTGGATCTTGCAGTCCAAGGGACTCTCAAGAGTCTCCTCCAACACCACAGTTCAAAAGCATCAATTGTTCTGCACTCAGCTTTCTTTCCAACTCTCACATCCGTACATGACTCTGGAAAAACCATAGCCTAGACTAGATGGGCCTTTGTTGACAAGTGACTGTCTCTGCTTTTTAATATGCTGTCTAGGTTGGTCATAACTTGTCTTCCAGGTAGTAAGCGTCTTTCAATTTCATGGCTGAAGTCACCATCTGCAGTGATTTTGGAGCCACTCAAAAATAAAGTTAGTCACTGTTTCCATTGATTCCCCATCTATTTGCCATGAAGTGGTAGGACCGGATGCCATTATCGTAGTTTTCTGAATGTTGAGTTTTAAGCCAACTTTTTCACTCTCCTTCACTTTCATCAAAAGGCTCTTTAGTTCTTCACTTTCTGCCATAAAAGTGGTGTCATTTGCATATATGAGGTTATTGATATTTCTCCAGGGAGTCTTGAATCCAACTTGTGCTTCATCCAGCCCAGCATGTCTCATGATGTACTCTGCATATAAGTTAAATAAGCAGGGTGACAATATACAGCCTTGAGGTACTCTTTCCCTAATTTGGAACCAGTCTTGTTCCATGTCCAGTTCTAACTGTTGCTTCCTGACCTGCATACAGATTTCTCAGGAGGCAGGTCAGGTGGTCTGGTATTCCCATCTCTTGAAGAGTTTTCCACAGTTTGTTGTGATCCACACAGTCAAAGACTTTGGCATATTCAATAAAGCAGAAATAGATGTTTTTCTGGAATTCTCTTGCTTTTTCAATGATCCAACGGATGTTTTCAATTTGATCTCTGGTTCCTCTGCCTTTTCTAAATCCATCTTGAACATCTAGAATTTCACAGTTCACTTATTGTTGAAACCTGATTTGGAGAATTTTGAGCATTACTTTAGTAGCCTGTGAGATGAGTACAATTGTGTAGTAGTTTGAGCATTCTTTGGCATTGCCTTTCTAAGACACCATTAATTATAACATACACCATTATTTTATATACTACAAAGAATGAAAGCGTGTTGCCAGTTAAGCTATGACACACCATTCAGTGGTTATAAGACACATCTCAATTTCAGCAATGTTAAAATTTGGATAAATATGTGCATCTTGAAATCCATGAAATACACAGTGTTTCAGAAATATCATTGAAGCTACCCAAATGCCAAATCTTAATTGGGGAGGGCTAATTTTTAATGATAGAGCACAAGAGAAACATATAGAAAACCTAAAATAAGGAACACATGCTATTAGGCTTGAAATTTAGTGTTGAGCTTCCTGGGCTAATCATCAGTACAAAGAATGTGTTTTCCTTTAGCTATTTCACTCGGTCGCATGTTTTCAATTTCTACTTCTTTTCATATAATTCTCAGATCTATAACTTTAGCCTTGACCCTACTTTTCCTAAGCACTGGTACTTCTAAGAGATTGTCAGTTAAACAAATGGCCCAAGTGCACGTTGTATGTAATTGATCAAAAATCAAGACCCTTCCTGCATCTGTCCTTGTTTAACAGCCTGTTACAGGTGCTAAAACCCAGGGCCATCCTGTACCTGCACCGTCCCATTTGCTTCCACACCCAATCTGTTGATAAAACCCATGAGTTCTACCTTGTCTTGGAAGTTCCCTTCTCCCTGACAGCTCTTCTCCTTTCAACACTCAGAATTTTAGTAACTTTGTATTGAATTTCTTTTCCCCTCAAATCCCTTCTACATCTAGATTAATCTCCCCAAATGGCAGCCCTGGTCATGTTGCTATTTGGTTTGTAAAGCCTGAATTCTTATCCATTACCTAAAAAATACCATTGAAATTACCAATATCAGCATTTAGCTTTGGTTACAGTTTGCCTCTTCCCCTAGCCAATCTGAATCATCACTATTCTCTGTTCACACATGTAGCATGCATCACTTTTTCCCAAAAAAATGATTTTTTTATTTGACTGTGCCAGGTCTTAGTTGCAGCACATGGGATCTTCAGTCTTCTTTGTGACATGTGAACACTTTAGTTGCAGCACACAGGATCTAGTTCCCTGAGCAGGGATGTGACCCAGGACCTCTGCATTGAGTCTCTGCATGGAGTCTCAGTCACTAGACCACCAGGGAAGTCCCACATAGCACACCTTGTTTCTAGTACGTCACATGATAACATTCTTTACTGTTCAGTCGCTCAGTCATGTTCAACTGTTTGCAATCCCATGGACTGCAACCTGCCAGGCTTCCCTGTCCATCACCAACTCCCAGAGCTTGCTCAAACTCAAGTCCATCGAGTCAGTGATGCCATCCAACCATCTCATCCTCTGTCGTCCCCTTCTCCTCCTGCCCTCAATCTTTCCCAGCATCAGGGTCTTTTCCAATGAGTCGATTCTTCATATCAGGTGGCCAAAGTATTGGAGTTTCAGCTTCAGCATCAGTCCTTCCAGTGAGTATTCAGGACTGACTTCCTTTAGGATTGACTGGTTTGATCTACTCACAGTCCAAGGGACTCTCAGGAGTCCTCTCCAACACCTCAGTTCAAAAACATCAATTCTTTGGCACTCAGCTTTTTGGTCAAATTCTTACATCCATACATGACTACTGGAAAAACCATAGCTTTGACTAGATGGACCTTTGTTGGCAAAGTAATGTCTCTGCTTTTTAATATGCTGTCTAGGTTGGTCTTAGTTTTTCTTCCAAGGAGCAAACATCTTTTAATTTCATGACTGCAGTCACCATCTGCAGTGATTTTGGAGCCTAAATCTGCCACTAAAGTCTGGCATTGTTTCCACTGTTTCCTCACCTATTTGCCATGAAGTGATGGGCCAGGTACCATGATCTTAATTTTTGAATGTTGAGTTTTAAGCCAACTTTTTCACTCTCCTTTTTCACTTTCATCAAGAGGCTCTTTAATTCCTCTTCACTTTCTGCCATAAGGGTGGTGTCATCTGCATCAGTTCAGTTCAGTCACTCAGTCGTGTTCAACTCTTTGCAACCCCATGAACTGCAGCATGCCAGGCCTCCCTGTCCATTGCCAACTCCCAGAGTTTACCCAAACTCATGTCCATTGAGACGGTGATGCCATCCAACCATCTCATCCTCTGTCATCCCCTTTTCCTCCTGCCTTCAATCTTTCCCAACATCAGGGTCTTTTCAAATGAGTCAGTTCTTCACATCAGGTGGCCAAAATATTGGAGTTTCAGCTTCAACGTCAGTCCTTCCAGTGAACACCCAGGACTGATTTCCTTTAGGATAGACTTATTGGATCTCCTTGCAGTCCAAGGGACTCTCAAGAGTCTTCTCCAATACCACAGTTCAAAAGCATCAATTCTTATGTGCTCAGCTTTCTTTACAGTCCAACTCTCACATCCATACATGACTGCTGGAAAAACCATAGCCTTGACTAGGTGGACCCTTGTTGACAAAGTAATGTCTCTGCTTTTTAATATGCTGTCTAGGTAGGTCATAACCTTCCTGCCAAGGAGTAAGTGTCTTGTAATTTCATGGCTGCAATCACCATCTACAGTGATTTTCGAACCCAGAAAAATAAAATCAGCCACTGTTTCCACTGTTTCCCCATCTATTTGCAATGAAGTGATGGGAATGGATGCCATGATCTTAGTTTTCTGAATGCTGAGCTTTAAGCCAAATTTTTCACTCTCCTCTTTCTCTTTCATCAAGAAGCTCTTTAGTTCTTCTTCACTTTCTGCCATAAGGGTTGTGTCATCTGCATATCTGAGATTATTAATATTTTTCATAGCAATCTTGATTCCAGCTTGTGCTTCATCCAGCACAGCATTTCTCATGATGTATTCTGTATATAAGTTAAATAAGCAGGGTGACAATATACAGCCTTGATATACTCCTTTTCCTATTTGGAACCAGTCTGTTGTTCCTTGTCCAGTTCTAACTACTGCTTCCTGACCTGCATACAGATTTCTCAGGAGGCAAGTCAGGTGGTCTGGTATTCCCATCTCTTGAAGAATTTTCCACAGTTTATTGTGATCCACACAGTCAAAGGCTTTTGTGTAGTCAATAAAGCAGAAATAGATGTTTTTCTGGAACTTTCTTGCTTTTTGAATGATCCAGCAGATGTTGGCAATTTGATCTGTGGTTCCTCTACCTTTTCCAAAACCAGCTTGAACATCTGGAAGTTCATGGTTCACGTATTGCTGAAGCCTGGCTTGGAGAATTTAGAGCATTACCTTACTAGCGTGTGAGATGAGTGCAATTGTGCTGTAGTTTGAACATTCTTTGGCATTGCCTTTCATTGGGACTGGAATGAAAACTGACCTTTTCCAGTCCTGTGGCCACTGTTGAGTTTTCCAAATTTGCTGGCATATTGAGTGCGGCACTTTCACAGCATCATCTTTTAGGATTTGAAATAGCTCAACTGGAATTCCATCACCTCCACTAGCTTTGTTCAGAGTGATGGTTCCTAAGGCCCACTTGACTTCACATTCCAGAATGTCTGGCTCTAGGTGAGTGATCACACCATTGTGATTATCTGGGTCGTGAAGATCTTTTTTGTATACTTCTGCTATGTATTCTTGCCACCTCTTCTTAATATCTTCTGCTTCTGTTAGGTCCATACCATTTCTGTCCTTTATTGAGCCCATCTTTACATGAAATGTTCCCTTGGTATCTCTAATTTTCTTGAAGAGATCTCTAATCTTTCCTATTCTATTGTTTTCCTCTATTTCTTTGCATTGATTGCTGAGGAAGGCTTTCTTATCTCTCCTGGCTGTTCTTTGGAACTCTGCATTCAAATGGGAATATCTTTCCTTTTCTCTTTTGCTTTTCACTTCTCTTCTTTTCACAGCTATTTGTAAGGCCTCCTCAGACAGCCATTTTGCTTTTTTGCACTTCTTTTTCTTGGGGATCATCTTGATCCCTGTCTCCTGTACAATGTCGAACCCCCATCCATAGTTCATCGGGCACTCTATCAGATCTAGTCCCTTAAAACTATTTCTCACTTCCACTGTATAATCATAAGGGATTTGATTTATGTCATACCTGAATGGTCTAGCGGTTTTCCCCACTTTCTTCAATTTCAGTCTGAATTTGGCAATAAGGAGTTCATGATGTGAGCCGCAGTCAGCTCTGACAAAATGTGGTCCAGTGCAGAAGGGAACGGCAAACTACTTCAGTATTCTTGCCTTGAGAACCCCATGAACAGTATGAAAAGGCAGAAAGATAGGACACTGAAAGATGAACTCCCCAGGTCAGTATAAGCCCAATATGTTACTGGAGATCAGTGGAGAAATAACTACAGAAAGAATGAAGGGATGGAGCCAAAGCAAAAACAACACCCAGCTGTGGATGGGATTGGTGATAGAAGCAAGGTCTAATGCTGTGAAGAGCAATGTAGCGTAGGAACCTGGAATGTTAAGTCCATGAATCAAGGCAAATTGGAAGTGGTCAAACAGGAGATGGCAAGAGTAAACATCGACATTCTAGGAATCAGAGAACTAAGATAGACTGGAATGGGTGAATTTAACTCAGATGACCATTGTATCTACTACTGTGGGCAGGAATCCCTTAGAAGAAATGGAGTAGCCATCACATTCAACAAAAGAGTCCGAAATGCAGTACTTGGATGCAATCTCAAAAACGACAGAATGATCTCTGTTTGTTTCCAATGCAAACCATTCATTATCAAAGTTATCCTAGTCTATGCCCCAACCAGTAACACTGAAGAAGCTGAAGGTGAACGGCTCTATGAAGACCTACAAGACCTTTTAGAACTAACACCCAAAAAAGATGTCCTTTTCATTATAGGGTAATGGAATGCAAAAGTAGGAAGTCAAGAAATACCTGGAGTAACAGGCAAATTTGGCCTTGGAGTATAGAATGAAGCAGGGCAAAGGCTAATAGAATTTTGCCAAGAGAACACACTGGTCATCTGCATATCTAATCCTTAAAGCAACCTCCTAAAATGCTGCCTCTAAAGCTTCCCTCATTCCTCCAAGCAAGAATTCATCTGCCTTTCTAAATTTATCCGTTTAAACTTTAAAAAGTTATTTAAGCATATGAATTTTCCACCAGCTCAGACTAATTTCTTTTCAGAATAAACAAACAATTTTGTTTATTTGCTTTGCAAAGAACAAGTAGTCAATTATCAAATGACCATTTAAGTTTTTTCTGTGGCATAGAATGAAGGTTTTGTAACTGTGTGGCCTCTTATGCAGTGTCTTTGAATGAAAAACTAAAATAAATTTCTTTCCCAATTTCAAGAAAAACAATTTTCCTCAATTCTTTTTTTTTACGTTCACAAATGATTTTATTTCAGAAAGAAATTACACATTAAACAGAAGACATAGTTAAGAGCTTACATTCATGTATGAAAGTGACTTTAAGAAAGTAAACAGTTATTAATGTTAGTATCTTTTCAAAACAGTGGGACTATCATAATGGCTAACACGCAGTGTGATTCCATAAAGTGTGATTGTGAAAAGGGAAAACTGAATAATTTTAATTTTGAGGTATCTCTGATTATCTTAAAGATGGCTCATTCCAAGCCCTCAATAGCTTCTCTTTTGTCATAACGTGAAAGTTTAGTAGAAGACCACTTTTCTCTACAACTTTCCCTCAATGCTTAGCATTTAACAGAATCCCAAGCACAACTTTAATAACTGCATCTTTAATGTCATCATAAATCCTCAGTAGTGCCTCTGGGATGAATTTTTATGAACCATCTTCTTTAATAATGTACCATGTAAAACGTTCTGCTCCATAGGTTAGAATAATGCAAATATATTAGGAAGGGAATGGGGAGATGTTAAAAATAGCAGCATCATTGCTTTTACATTAAAAGAAAAAAATAGGTGGTAGCACTTTACTTAGTAAATGAAGTAATTAATGCCACTTCCTCGCCTCTCCTTCCATTATTTCCTTGGAAATTCGGGGCGAGAAATTGTCTCCAAGCTACTTCATCTTGGAACTTTCTGTGAGTCTTTGAAGTCTCCACCAAGATAAAATTTGGAAAACTTTTACTCACAACATGAGCCAATAACTTTAGGTAAGTCAAATGTATCAAAAGGTTAACAAGGCAGATAAAAAAATTGACCCTTTGTTGTCAACTTTAACATCATATCACTTGAATGATGAAATGTTCCACTGGTCCATCAAAATGCAATTTATATATTTAATTTTCTCATACATTTTTGCATTCTACCTTATGTTTTTCCTTAGAAAAAGCTTGGTGTTTGTGCTAGAGTGTGGTGCTCATGATGCAGCATATTGAGCTCTATAGACAACATCGCTATATCATGAATTCATCTATACCTAGACTACCACATAAACGGGTGTAGTGGACACATCCTCAGCATTGAACTAACTCTATTCATTGATCAAGTATTTATTAGGAGCCCCCTACAGTCCTCTGTACTCTCACCTAGTTTTTAACTAATAATGTATACACTATTATTTTTAATTATCTGTAACTGCAGTTTTAGTATGAAGGGAGTTCCATACGTGCCGGTATGGAGTATCATACGTGCCAGTATGATAGATGGATGGAATGCACTAACGGTCCCAATTTTTCATGCCTTCCTGTATCCATGTCCTTTGGTAGCACCCGCTGCACCATTTCTAGGCTTGGTCAAGTAACTTGCTTTGTCTTTGGGACGGCAGCAAACTCGATGAAGCAAAGGCACATTTTTGTTTCTTCCTTTGGATCTCTGCCACTGCCATGAGAACAAGTACAGGCTCACCTTGCTGGTGGTGGGAAGTTCAGTCATCTCTCCCAGCTTACTAGCCGACAACTGATGGGTGACCAGCCAAGACTCTCCCAAAGCAGTAGAACTACCCAGCAAACCTACAAACTCATCAGAAATAGCATCAGGTTAGCCAAACATTTCGTTAGGGTTTTGACCCAATCTAACGTGAAAGCGAAAGTTGCTCAGTCGTGTCCGACTCTTTGAGATCCCATAGACTATAGTGCACCAGGCTCCCCTGTCCACAGAATTCCTCAGGCAAGAGTCCTGGAGTGGGTTGCCATGCCCTTCTCCAGGGATCTTCCCAACCCAGGGATAAAATCCGGGTCTCCCACATTGCAGGCAGACTCTTTACTGTTTGAGCTGCTCAGGAATCTGCCTATTCTCAACCTAATAACCCAACCTAATAAATGAGTGCTATTTTGAGTCACCAAGTTTTCTGTTGGTTTGTTATGTGGCAATAGTTGATATGTCCAAGTCTTAAGCGTATGACAATGATAAGTATCATCCCAGGACCCCAGAGACTACACATAAAAAAAAAACAACAGAAAATGAAAATAACAGTCACTGGAATCACTGGTGTGAGTTTTCTTTTCCATTGAATGATTCCAGCTACTAGGTTGCCATATTTGCTCTCTCTTGCTTGTCACTGTGTCAGGGTCCGCTTTTTTTTCTTTTTTTGTAATCTTCTAAGGGTCTGTTTGCTGATACTCTCATCTTTGTCATTTGACACAGACCTCTTCTTCTTTTACATCCCCTTTTGTTTTTTCCTGGTGGCTCAGTAGTAAGGAATCCACCTGCCAAGCAGGAGACACATGTTTGATCCTAGGGTCAGGAAGATCCCCTGGAGAAGGAAATGGCAACCCACACCAGCATTCTTGCCTGGGAAATCCCATGGACAGAGGAGCTTGGTGGGTTACAGCCCATGAGGTCACAAAAGAGTTGGATATGATTGATAGATCAAAAAAGAACAGCCTTTCTTTTCTCATTTTTTGTTGCTTGTTTTTAAACCTTTTTCTTTCCTTCGGCTCTTTGGTAAATAAAATTATTTCATGTAACAGCCTTAGCTACTAATATTCATTAGCTGTTTTTAATTACTTTGTTTGAGTTGTAGATCCTAAAGTTTCCAGAAAAATGGAAAACATTCAGGTAAATGGGGGATTACTTTACTACATCACTTTGTCCAATCGTGTAAAATAAAAGAAACAGGCTTTTTTATTTAGTAGTCCAGCAATGCAAGTGTGTAGTACTGGAAAGCTACATGGATTTTTAAAGTAACATTTTAAAAAGAAAAATATAGAGGCATGTTGTTGTTCATTCACTAAGTCCTGTCAGATTCTTTACAACCCCATGGACTGCAGCATGCCAGGAGTCCATGTCCTTCACTGTCTCCCAGAATTTTCTCAGATTCACATCCATCGAGTCAGTGATACTATCTAACCATCTCATCCTTTGCCTCCCTCTTCTCCTTTTGCAGTCAATCTTTCCCAGCATCCCAGTCTTTTCCCAGGTCTTTTCCAATGATTCAAGTCTTATATTTTAGTAGGAAATTATATTTTAATAGGAAAAATTAATGTATATTAAGTGATACATACTGAAATAAAATTAAACAAGCAAAAATATTGTATATGACTTGAAAATCTATTTAGGTAAACATCTGCCTGCTTATCTTATGTTTCAGTGATTCCACTCCAAGAGAAATGAGTACATGTGTTCACCAAAAAATATGTTCTTCACTGAGTAGTAAAAACACTAGAAACAGTTCAAATACACAATGATAGAAAGGATCAATAAAATATGGTGTATCCAATGCTCAATGGAACGTACAAAAGTGCTTACTTTTTGATCCCTTGTATATGAAAGTCAAGAAGAGATAATCCTAATCTTGAAGGTCAGTTCCCTCTATAGGACCCTTCTGAAATGATGGGAATTGTCTCTGGAACTAGTTCTTAAAGTGCACACCAAGGACCTCTTTATGGACCAGTGTGTTCCCAAGAGCCTTTCAGAGTGCCTGTCAGATCGTCTTGTGTCAAACCTATTTGCTGGAAACCAAACTTTCTTCATATACTTCCGTGAAAACAGCAAATCACAATGGACTGATTGAAGAAAAAGATGCCAGAACTCAGGTGACTTCTAGGAAACCAGATGCAAATTAGATTTGCAATGTTAAACAACGTCTCTCTTCCCACCTTGATTTAGAAAATATAGTTATTTTTATTAAAATATTATATTTTAATAATATATTAGTTATGTCTTAACATATGATGAGTTTATTATTTTTTAATTTCCTATTTTCATTTCTAATATTGTAATATTGACATTTAATTCACATATATAAAAGTTCTTTGAATTTCTTAAAAATTTAAGAGTGTAAAGGGGTCTGAGACCAAATGGTAAAGTTGAATCTTACGTTTATAGCATTTAACAACTTTGTCATAAGATATGTTACAGGCAAATCAGGAACATTATCACCATTGTACAGATGGAGAAATTATTGAATCCAGGGCCACAAAGCCACACAATGGAAGATTAAGGAATAAAATACCTTTATTTCCCACTTTCCAAATTCCTCTTCCTTACTGAACCACCAATCCCATAACAAAGATCACCTTTATACCTGAAAGCCATGATCACAATACCACCTGACATTTTGCAATTACAATTAACAAAGCACTGTCACAGACATAATGTCATTTAACTGTCATGGCAACCTATTAGTGTGGGTTTTATCATTTTTTTTCTTCAAATGAGAAAATGATTGAGTGAGTCCCACAGCATAGTGCATAGCACAATAGAAAACAAATAATAGGCTTTCTGTTCTGGTGCTACTATAAATTAATTTGTATATGCAACCACATGAGATGTTATGGGAAAAATGCAAAGGATATTATCCCTGCCCTAGAAGGATATTTTTGTTGATAATATATCAAAACTAAACTTGATAAATCTAATAAACTCAGTGCATTCCTAACATTAATTAGATTTGATTCAAATAATACCAATCAAAAAAGAGTTTAGCTGCATAAAAAACCTAAACAGGATTTTTCTTTTGAAAGTCTAGCCTATAAACCAGAAAACTACACCACAATGGCCAAATGCAGTATGCTCCCTGAAATTGGATATAAAAGCTAAGACTGCTTTTACATTTCTAAGGGATAGGGGGAAGAAATGAAAGAAGATAATTTTTGACTTGTAAAATTTACATGAAAAATCTCCATGTCCCTGCATAAAGTGGTATTGGAAGCCAGCCGTACTTGTCAATTTATGTGTGACCTGTGGCCGCTCTTGTGCTACATGCAACAGCAGTCTAAAACGAAACTGCATACCCCACCAAGTGTACAATAGTTACCACTGTCTCCTTGACAGAGAGAGCTTGCCAGCCCTTGATCTCGCCCTATTTGATCTGAGTAAACCAGGGAAAGGGGATGGAGGTCCCCAGAGTGGAGGAGCAGAGGGGTAAAAACAAAGCTCTCTAGATGTTGGAGAAGAGAAGAAATAAAGGGCACTTGGAGCCCTTAAAAAACAGGCTTTCAGGGACCCAGGGTCCGTGCAGTAGCAGAACTTCAGGTAAGAGGGCTGCCCGACTGCTTCCCAAGCCTTTGTAGGAAGAAAGGAGCAGCCGCAAGAGAAGACCGCCTTGGACCTGGAGCCCGGTCCCCGCTGGCCGAGGCCAGCAGCAACGGCGGCAGTGAGCTCAGAGAGGAGCAGTGGGCGCCTCTCCTGCCCCCCAGCCCTCCCTGTGTCTATGTTTGATCCGAAAGAAGGCCAAGGTGGCAACTAAGTGGTGCGTGCTTCAAAGAGGAGACCTGGGGCTTCCCTGGTGGTCCAGTGGTTAAAAGTCTGCCTTGCGATGCAGGGGACGTGGCTTCCATCCCTGGTCAGGAAACAGAGATCCCACATCCCACGGAGAAACTAAGCCGATGTACCACAACCTCTCAGCCCCCAGGCCCCACAGCTAGAGAGTCTGAACACCACAAGAAAAGATCCCTCATGACCCAACAAAGACCCAAGGCAGCCAAATTTAAAAAAAAAAAAAAAAAGCAGAACCTCCAACAAGACTTTGGGTGAAGTATTCTATTTGAGATGTGATCCAGGAAACGTGATGAGAGCTTGGGGTGGGGGTAGCCGGGACAATAAGTCTGTAATAACAGCTCTGTTACTGCTGCGGGCACCTGGAGCCCCACCCAGCAGGGACTCTGACGGGGAGTGCACCGCTTCCCTCAGAACCGTCCCTGCAACGTGAAGGCAAGGCTAGTCATCCTTCAGCTTGCTGGGTGAGAGTAGTCCTTTTTTTTTTTGAGTTTTTACTACCTTTGTTTTTTTTTTTTTTAATTTATTTTAATTGGAAGCTAATTACTTTACAGTACTGTAGTGGTTTTGCCATACATTCACATGAATCAGCCATGGGTGTTCATGGGTCCCCATCCTGAACCCCCCCACCTCCCTCCCCGTCCTATCCCTCTGGGTCTTCCCACCAGCCCTGAGCACCCTGTCTCATGCATCGAACCCGGAGAGTAGTTCCTAAGTGTAGTATTTCCTCACCCTTCCAGCCTGTCCTTTGTAGGCTGAACAAGTTCCAGTGGCCAGAGAAAGCCCTCAGGAAAAAGCCACAGATCCTTGAGGCAGGAAGCATGACTACCACCGTGTCCTAAAGCTGCAGGGGATCACAGGAGAAAAAATGGGCACCCTTAAACCTTGGTGTGTTTGTAAGATTGGAGGAAGGCATTCGGATTAGACATGTTTTCATTTTAAGAAAAGAAGAAATGGTACTTCCAGCTGCCAGAGTGTGCCACATGCCCGTGTGTGTGCCTTAACTTCACTTTGAGATAAAAAGTCCTCAACATCATGCAAAAAGATGAGCCTTGACCTTTGCTTAACGGATTAGTGAATCAAGAAAAAACATTAAGGTTTTGCTCTCTCTTTTGTCTTTCACTGCCTGTATTCTGGTATGGAAGCTATTGCTGAGAAATGTAAATGACAATGATAACCACAAAAGTCATGAATAACGTACAGCACATTATTCTTGAATGATAAATATTGATCACCAAAACCAAAACCAGTGAAAGCTAATCAGCCCTGGATCTCATCTCAAATATTAAAAAAAAAAAAAAAAATAGGACAAAAAATAGGACAGGTATACATACAGATGCTATAATAAGCACTGTATTGTGGTAATAAGAAATCTCTAGAGAGATAGGTTGTCCGGGGCGGGGGTTGTTTTGTCTTATGATTTTAAAAGAATACAGAAGATGACAGTGTGAAAGGCTGGAATGGAATCTGGCCAGCCTTCCAGATTTCAAAGGTTTTATAATGAAAGAGATAGCCCGTAAGTGTGCCAGAAAGAGTCTTGTTCATTAATCATCCCAGGTCCATGGCTTGGGCACGCCAGGTGCTGGGAAAGCCACGAGACTGTCTCAAGGACAACGTGCTTTTATAAATTTACTTTTCAGTGTGAAAGCCTCAGGTTTGAGTTCACTAATATTTTGCATTTGTATGAGAAAGTGGACCCTGCACATAGGGTGGGGCAAACAACACAGCCCCTCTCCCCCCACAACTGAAGCAGCAAAAAGAATTCCTAGTAATCAGACTCGCAAATTCACATGCCCAGGAGTGCTTATCGATCCCCACTTAAGGCTGTTATTGGGTATATAACAGGCATTTCAAACTTAGATGCTTAAGAACAGGATGGGGTGTGGAGGGGGTGGGAGGGGGGGTTCAAGATGGGGACACGTGTGCACCCATGGCTGATTCATGGCAATGTATGGCAAAACCACCGCAATATTGTAAAGTAATTAACCTCCAATTAAAATAAATAAATTAATTAAAAAAACAGAATTCATATCTCTTTTTAAACCTGTTCTTTAACATTTCAGTTACTAAAGGTATTTCTATATCTCCAAGCTCAAGTTAAAATTCTGAGAATAATTCATGACTACTCTCTTTTCGCATCACCTTGGTCTAATCAAAAAGTAGCATTGGCTCTTCCTCCAAGCTGTTTCTGGAATGAGACTGGTTCAGGAATATTATCCTGGTTGTAGCCACTGCCACCTCTCATTTTGACAACTGTCACAGCCTCCTGGTTTCATTTCCATTCACTCTTGAGGCCCCAAGCCCTTTGTCCACAATTAGCAGAGTGACCCTCTTGAAGTATAAATCAGATTGTGTAACTCATCTGTGTAAAATCCTCTAATTCTTCCCTCTGCCTTAAAAATAAAGAACAACCGTTTTCCTCAAGACTAAACCTTCCCTGCTACTAACCTACGGTTGCATAACAAAGCATTCCAAAACAATGCTTGAAGCAACAACAATGTATTATTTCCCATGATTTTTAGTGAACAGCTGGGCAGTTCTTCTGCTCCATTTGGTACTGGCTGGGGTCACTTGTATGGCTACATTTGGTTGGGAAACCAACTAGGGCTGAAACGTCCAGCACGCTTTGTTCACAAGTCTGGGGCCTCAACCAGGATGCCTGCCTCGTCCTCTCCCTCTCCACATGGTCTCAACACTAGTGGCCAAGTTCAAACTTCTTTTCTGGCAGCTGAATCTCAGAGAACTTCAAACGAAGCTGCCAGTATTCTTAAAGCCTAAGCCAAAACACACATCATGACTTTCATTACATTCATTGATCAAAGCAAGTCAAAAGGGTAGCACAGACTCAGGGGGAAAGAAGACAGATCTGCCTCTTGATTGGAAGAAGAATATAAATGTTCGACAATGGGAGGAATTTTTGACAACCATCTTTAGAAATGGTCTTCACAGTGTCCCTATAGCTCCTCAGTTCAGTTCAGTCACTCAGTCATGTCTGACTCTCTGTGACCCCATGGACTGTAGCACGCCAGGCCTCCCTGTCCACCACCAACTCCTGGAGCTTGCTCAAACTCATGTCCATCGAGTCAGTGATGCCATTCAACCATCTCATCCTCTGTCATCCATTTCTCCTGCCTTCAATCTTTCTCAGCATCAAGGTCTTTTCAAATGAGTCATTTCTTTGCATCAGGTGGCCAAAGTATTGGAGATTCATCTTCAGCATCAGTCCTTCCAGTGAATATTCAGGACTGAGTTCCTTTAGGATGGACTGGTTGGATCTCCTTGCTGTCCAAGGGACTCTCAAGAGTCTTCTCCAGCACCACAGTTCAAAAGCATCAATTCTTTGGCACTCCACTTTCTTTATAGCCCAACTCTCACATCCATACATGATACTGGAAAGACCATAGCTTTGACTAGATGGACCTTTGTTGGCAAAGTAATGTCTCTGCTTTTTAATATGCTGTCTTGGTTGGTCATAGCTTTTCTTACAAGGAGCAAGTGTCTTTTAATTTCATGACTGCAGTCACCATCTGCAGTGATTTTGGAGCCCCCCCAAAATAAAGTCTCTCAGTGTTTCCATTATTTTCCCATCTATTTTCCATGAAGTGATAAGACCGGATGCCATGAATGTTGAGTTTTAAGCCAACTTTTTCACTCTCCTCTTTCACCTTCATTAAGAGGTTCTTTAGTTCCTCTTCACTTTCTGCCATAAGGGTGGTGTCTTCATCTGAGGTTATTGATATTTCTCCTGGAAATCTTGATTTCAGCTTGTGCTTCATCCAGCCCGACATTTCGCATGATGTAGTTTGCATATAAGTTAAATAAGCAGAGTGACAATATACAGCCTTGACATACTCCTTTCCTAATTTGGAACCAGTCTGTTGTTCCATGTCCAGTTCTAACTGCTGCTTCTTGACCTGCATACAGATTTCTCAGGAAGTAGGTCAGGTGGTCTAGTATTCCCAACTCTTTAAGAATTTTCCACAATTTATTGTGATCCACACAGTCAAAAGCTTTGGTATAGTCAATACAGTAGAAGTAGACATTTTTCTGGAACTCTCTTGCTTTTTCGATGATCCAGCAGATGTCAGTTTGACCTCTGGTTCCTCTGCCTTTTCTAAATCCAGTTTGAACATCTGGTAGTTCACAGTTCATGTACTGTTGAAGCCTCACTTGGAGAATTATGAGCATTAATTTGCTAGCATGTGATATGAGTGCAACTATGCTGTAGTTTGAACATTCTTTGGCATTGCCTTTCTTTGGGATTGGAATGATAACTGACTTTTTCCAGTCCTGTGGCCACTACTGAGCTTTCCAAATTTGCTGGCATATTGAGTGCAGAACTTTCACAGCATCGTCTTTTAGGATTTGAAATAGCTCAACTGGAATTCCATCACCTCCACTAGCTTTGTTCGTTGTGATGCTTCCTAAGGCCCACTTGACTTCACATTCCAGGATGTGTGGCTCTAGGTGAGTGATCACACCATCGTGGTCTGGCTCTGGGTGAGTGGCCACACCATCATGGTCTGGCTCTGGGTGAGTGGCCACACCATCGTGGTCTGGTTCTGGGTGAGTGACCTCACTGTCTCTCCTACTCTACCTTTTCTCAGTACACCCATGGGCACAGTGGGCATCTTTGTAATAGAATCTGAGGTAGAGACTGCCGGCATTCTTTCTAATGATATTCTTCTGCCCATCTTCTTCAGGAATAGAACTTCTGCAGGTGCACAGCTTCCCAGAAGAAATACTGCATTTCCCAGGCTCCCTGGTAGCAAGGCAGGACCACTTGATTACATCTTGGGCAATGACAGTTCACGGGTCTGGTGGAAGCTTTAGTGAAATTTCTTAAAAGACAACAGTTGTTTCTCCTTTGACCTTGACATTTCTTCCTGTGACTTTTCTCCTTGTAAATTGGACTATGAGGAGTCACTAGAATGAAGGCTGGTAGGTATTTGGAGATGCTTGAGTCTCTGAGACCATGCAACAGCCTGCCAGCCCTGCACCCGTGGCCCTCGGACCCTTCTTTGAGAGAAATACACTCCTCCCAACCCCCCCAACCCCCCACCCTTCTTAGGTCCTTTCTCTGACCAAATCTACCTGGAAGCTAGTGAGCAAGTATCTAGTGATGTAGGATGTAGAGGTCAGTCTCCTAGGGATGGGAAGGTGGAGAGGTGGAAGAGAGGATCTAGGGACAAACAGAAAATATGGAGGGCAGCTTGTCAGCTAGACGTAGTCCTTTGTCTCCAATCCTCTCTGGCCGCACTGCACAGCTTGTAGGACCTTAGTGCTCCAGCCGGGCTGAACCCACGCCCTGAGTCCTAACCACTGGACCACCAGGGAATGTTCATTCTCAGTTTTGTTCATCAGAAAAACAGGGAAACCACTCTATCTACTTTGTTGTGAGAATGGAACTGCATTACTCGTGTGTGTGTGTGTGTGTGTGTGTGTGTATTCACATGATGAATAAGTAGCTAGACATACTGTAGACAGATATGGTCATATTTTTCCAAACATTTTTATCTGTCATCACCTTTTTTATAGTCCACCACCTTTGTTCTCATGTTCAGCATCAGAAGTGGGCTTTATAATTAATAGGGTATACACACACACACACACACACACGTATATATACTTGAGTGTATAAATATATATCTTTTTACTTAATAGGATATATATATATATATATCTGGTGGATATGTATATCCAAGATGTAATCAAGTGGTCCTGCCTTGCTACCAGGGAGCCTGGGAAATGCAGTATTTCTTCTGGGAAGCCGTGCCCCTGCTGAAGTTCTATTGCTGAAGAAGATGGGCAGAAGAATAGTGTATGTATATATAACAAACATATACACATATATATGTGTATGTGAGAGTATATACACACTCACACACACACACCTTCATACCTCTCTAGCTATAGGACAGGCTTTTGAGGGAGAAATGGCTTTTTATCTGTCACTGCCTTTTTCATAGCCCACCACCTTTGTTCCCATGTTCAGTGCCAGAAGGGGGCTTTATACTTAAGAGGGTCTCAAGAAGGGCTGGTAAACAACTTGGAAGTAAGGAATTTACTCTGGTCACTATGATATTTTCTTGAAAAGTAGCAGCTTCATACTCAAAATTCACAAATTCTTCAGGGCTTTTCAAGACCTTTTATCTGTTCTCTTTTTAAGCCACAGTCATTTGGGGTTTTCCACCTTTTGGAGTCAAACTGAGTCCTTACTAACGAGCATTCCCTGCAGAGGCGTCAGCAAGCACTGAGTTTTTGAGACAGGAGCATGCCCAGAATGTGAGCGGGGTGGAAGAGGGTGAGGGCTTGTAGGAGATGGAACAGTGGCCACATCACAGAGAACCATACCGGCCTGGCTTTTTCATCTGAAGGAAATAGGAAACCACCGCAGAGTTTTCAGGACGGAGTGACGTGTTCCTTCCCACACTGTGCCATCACTCTTGATCCCACGTGAAGGGCGGGCCAAGGCAGAAACAAAGGACTAACTAGGAAGTGATTAAACTAGATGAAGTGAACAAAGCCAGGAAGGGAGCCGTGAAGATTCAGTGATGTGGTCACACCATGGATCTAGTTCAAGGGGAGAGACGGCAGGCTTTTCTGATGAATAAGATGTGGGTCATGAAGGAGGGGGAGAAGCCAGTGGGGCATCCAAAAGCTTTTGGGGTAAACCACTGAAATTGCTGCTAACTGTAAGTGCTGAGAAGAAGCAGGGTTTGGGGAGGCAGAGGCAGGGGAGGAATTAGAATTCTGGTTTAGGACATTGTATTACTCCTCAAGGTTGCCCAATGAGAAACAGAACCAATAGCAAGTATGTATAGAGGGAGATTTATTTTAAGGAATTGGTGCATGTAATTACAGATGCTGGCAAGTCTGCAGAGCAGAATGGCAGGAGGGGGAGCCAAAGGAGAGCTGATTTTGCTGCTCAGGTCTGAAGACCATCTGGGGGCAGAGTCGTCCTTCCTGCGGGAACCTCAGTCTTTTCTCTCAAGGGCCTCAACTGATTGGATGAGGACCACCCACACTGTGAACGGTGATCCGCTTTACTCACAGTCTGCTGATATACACGCTGATCACATTTTAAAAATGCCTCCACAGTGACATCTAACCTGATGTTTGACCAAATATCTGGGCCAATAGCCCAGCCAAGTTGACGCATAACATTAACAATCACAGACATGTTAAGTTGGCAATATCTTTATATTATGTAATATCTTTATGTTATAAGTGGAGCTATTGTTTGAGATAAACATTTGGGATAATCAACATATAGATTTGATTTAAGGAAACAAGACTGAAGGATTTAACCTGCTGAGTGCAGGAAGAGAAGAGAAGGCATTTGGGGACTGGAAACAAGATTGAATGATTTAACCAGCTGAGTGCAGGAAGGGAAGGCATTTGAGGACTGGGCATTCCAACTTTTATGAGTTAGGATACTACTACTCAGACATTAAAAAAAGATAATATCTTGCCATTTATGACAACATGGATGGGACTTGAGGATACTGGACTAAATGAAATAAGTCAGACAGAGAAAGACAAACACCATGTAATTTCATGCATAAGTGGAAAACATACAAAACACTATTGAACAAACAAACAAAACAAAATAAATGAACCAACCAAACCAAACAAAAACAAACACACAGAGAACAGAGCAGTGGTTACCTAGAGAAGGCAATGGCACCCACTCCAGTACTCTCGCCTGGAAAATCCCATGGATGGAGGAGCCTGGTAGGCTGTAGTCCACGAGGTCTCAAAGAGTCGGACATGACTGAGCGACTTCACTTTCACTTTTCTTTCTTTTTTTTTACTTTTTTTTTTTTTTATTAGTTGGAGGCTAATTACTTCACATTTCAGTGGGTTTTGTCATGCATTGATATGAATCAGCCATAGAGTTACACGTATTCCCCATCCCAATCCCCCCTCCCACCTCCCTCTCCACCCGATCCCTCTGGGTCTTCCCAGTGCACCAGGCCCGAGCACTTGTCTCATGCATTCCACCTGGGCTGGTGATCTGTTTCACCATAGATAATATACATGCTGTTCTTTTGAAACATCCCACCCTCACCTTCTCCCACAGAGTTCAAAAGTCTGTTCTGTACTTCTGTGTCTCTTTTTCTGTTTTGCATATAGGGTTATTGTTACCATCTTTCTAAATTCCGTATATATGTGTTAGTATGCTGTAATGTTCTTTATCTTTCTGGCTTACTTCACTCTGTATAAAGGGCTCCAGTTTCATCCATCTCATTAGAACTGATTCAAATGAATTCTTTTTAACGGCTGAGTAATATTCCATGGTGTATATGTACCACAGCTTCCTTATCCATTCATCTGCTGATGGGCATCTAGGTTGCTTCCATGTTGTGGCTATTATAAACAGTGCTGTAATGAACATTGGGGTGCACGTGTCTCTTTCAGATCTGGTTTCCTCAGTGTGTATGCCCAGAAGTGGTATTGCTGGGTCATATGGCAGTTCTATTTCCAGTTTTTTAAGAAATCTCCACACTGTTTTCCATAGTGGCTGTACTAGTTTGCATTCCCACCAACAGCAATCAGAGCAGAAAAAGAAGTAAAAGGAATCCAGATAGGAAAAGAAGAAGTGAAACTCTCGCTGTTTGCAGATGACACATGATCCTCTACATAGAAAACCCTAAAGACTCTTCCAGACAATTACTAGAGCTAATCAATGAATATAGTAAGTTGCAGGATATAAAATTAACACACAGAAATCCCTTGCATTCCTATATACTAACAATGAAAAAACAGAAAGAGAAATTAAGGAAACAATACCATTCACCATTGCAACAAAAAGAATAAAATACTTAGGAGTATATCTACCTAAAGAAACAAAAGACCTATACATAGAAAACTATAAAACACTGATGAAAGAAATCAAAGAAGACACAAACAGATGGAGAAACATACCGTGTTCATGGATTGAAAGAATCAATATTGTCAAAATGGCTATTCTACCCAAAGCAATCTATAGGTTCAATGCAATCCCTATCAAGCTACCAATGGTATTTTTGACAGAACTAGAACAAATAATTTCACAGTTTATATGGAAATACAAAAAATCTCGAATAGCCAAAGTAATCTTGAGAAAGAAGAATGGAACTGGAGGAATCAACCTGCCTGACTTCAGACTCTACTACAAAGCCACAGTCATCAAGACAGTATGGTACTGGTTCAAAGACAGAAATATAGATCAATGGAACAGAATTGAAAGCCCAGAGATAAATCCACGAACCTATGGACACCTTATCTTTGACAAAGGAGGCAAGGATATACAATGGAAAAAAGACAACCTCTTTAACAAGTGGTGCTGGGAAAACTGGTCAACCACTTGTAAAAGAATGAAACTCGAACACTTTCTAACACCATACACAAAAATAAGCTCAAAATGGATTAAAGATCTAAATGTAAGACCAGAAACTATAAAACTCCTAGAGGAGAACATAGGCAAAACACTCTTCAACATAAATCACAGCAAGATCCTCTATGACCCACCTCCCAGAATATTGGAAATAAAAGCAAAACTAAACAAATGGGACCTAATGAAACTTAAAAGCTTCTGCACTACAAAGGAAACTATAAGTGAGGTGAAAAGACAGCCCTCAGATTGGGAGAAAATAATAGCAAATGAAGAAACAGACAAAGGATTAATCTCAAAAATATACAAGCAACTCCTGAAGCTCAATTCCAGAAAAATAAATGACCCAATCAAAAAATGGGCCAAAGAACTAAACAGACATTTCTCCAAAGAAGACATACAGATGGCTAACAAACACATGAAAAGATGCTCAACATCACTCATTATCAGAGAAATGCAAATCAAAACCACAATGGGTACCATTACACGCCAGTCAGGATGGCTGCTATCCAAAAGTCTACAAGCAATAAATGCTAGAGAGGGTGTGGAGAAAAGGGAACACTTTCACTTTTCCTTTCATGCACTGGAGAAGGAAATGGCAACCCACTCCAGTGTTCTTGCCTGGAGAACCCCAGGCACGGGGGAGCTTGGTGGGCTGCCGTCTATGGGGTCACACAGAATCAGACATGACTGAAGCGACTTAGCAGCAGCAGCAGTGGTTACCAGTAAGGGAGAAGGGGAAAGTGGGGAAAGGGGAGCAACTGTATGATGCTAGACTGAAACTAGATTTTTAGTGATGAGCAAGTGTGGGCTTCCCAGGTGACTCAGTGATAAAAATCCACCTGCCAATGCAGGAGACGTGGGTTCAATCCCTGGGTTGAGAAGGTCCCCCAAAGGAGGAAATGGCAACCCACTCCAGTATTCTTGCCTGGGAAATTCCATGGACAGAGGATCCTGGTGGGCTACAATCCATGGGGTTGCAATGAGTCAGACACGACTTAGCAACTAAACATCAACAACAATAAATAAAAATATGATGCAGAAATATAATATTGTACACATGAAAGTTATATAATGTTCTAGACCAATGTTACCTAGATTTAAAATTAAAAAAAAAATAAGGACAGATGAAGAGGAAGCACAAAATGGAACTGGAAAGTAGCCAGTGATCCATTAGAGTCATCAGGAAAGCCAGTGAACAAAGTGCTTCCAAGATGAGGAAAAGATCACTGCGTCAAATTCTGCTGATAGATCAGGTGAGACCTAAGAATTTGCTGTTGGATTTGGCAACTTGGAAATTATGAATAACCCCAAGCATGAGTTAAGTTTCAACCAGAGAAGCAAAACTTGTAAGAGATATATATTAAGAGATCTATTGCAAAGAACTGGTTTATGCAATTGTAGCGCTTGGCTAGGCAAGTCCAAGTTGTAAGTCAGTTACCAGGTAGGACAAACTGGAATTCTCAGCCATGCGCAGAGGATTCTGGAGAGAAGAATGAACACACCCATTCCTGAGGCTAGGCAGAACTAGGAAATATTCGCAACAATTTCTTGCTTTTTTACTTTAGCTCCTCACTTCCCCTCTCTTTGTTCTATAAAAGAAACTAGCTGCCGAACCCAGATATGATGGTTCTCTGGGACAGTGAAAGAGAAAGTGTTAGTTGGTCAGTCATGTCTGACTCTTTGCCACCCCATGGACTGTACCCCACCAGGCTCCTCTCTTACGAGATTTTCCAGGCAAGAACACTGGAGTGGGTTGCCATTCCCTTCTCCAGGGGAACTTCCCATCCCAAGGATTGAACCTGGGTCTCCCACACTGCAGGCAGATTCTTTGCCCTCTGAGCCACCGGGGAAGCCCTGTGGCACACTAGTCCACCATATTCTCAGTCTTGGTTTTCCAAATAAAGTTGCTATTCCTTGTCCCAACAAGTCATCTCTCAGATTTACTGGCTTTTCATGAGTGAGTTCAAGCTGGGACTTGGTAACAGTTCCAGGGCTTCGGTTTCACCTTTGTGGATGGGGATATAAACGCTGAAAGCAAGGTAATTTATCCCAGCACTTCATCCTTACATCCCTCAGTTTCCTCATAGGAATGACAATTTGACTTGAGAAATTCTCCTCTGCAGGTATGTGACCCTGTGATTCTTTTTTTTTTTTTTTTAATTGGACGCTTTATAATACTTTACAATACTGTGGTAGTTTTTGCCATACATTGACATGAATCAGTCACGGGTGTACATGTGTCCCATCTCCCTCCCCACCCCACTCAGAGGGTGTCCCAGAGCAACAGCTTTGGGTGCCCTGCTTCATGCATTGAATTTGCACTGGTCATATGTCTCACACATGGCAATATACATGATTCAGTGCTATCCTCTCATGGCCCTGTGATTCTAAATCAGCCTTTAAAACAGTTCCCTAACTTTCATTTGGCATAAACATTTGGTTCTCAGAATATTCACTTTTCAAAACTCCTTGGCCTTTGTCAAAATCACATTTAACCCCTTCTTGGCCTCGTCCTAGGACAAGGCTGAGAGAACAAACCTACTGCATTTCATCTACCCCAGACTCCTCTAAGAAAAGAGAGAGCAGCCTTAGATAGAAAAGACACTTGCTTTCCCCTGCGCTCATGTGGCTATATAAGATTTTATATTCTATTTCATTCACATCTTAGGAATCTCTGTTCAGGAAATTAAAAGCCCCTCACTGCCCTCTCCCCATCCCCTAATCACCTCTACGCCTTGTGTCAGCGGAAGTCATCTCTCCAAGACTGAGCATACCATAGCACACAAGCTGAAACGCTGATCCTCTCTCTAACCATCCAGCTTCATCCACGCCTGCAGCATCAGATCACCTGGGTACCCGGTAGAAAGGCAAATTCTCTTGCTGCCGCCCAGATCGACTGCATGGGAACCTCTGCCCCTTTGCCTAGGTGATCCTGATGCACGCTCGAAAACCTGAGTGTCTAGAATCACAGCTTCAGACCCAACAGACTTCAGCCATAGGGAGAACCCTCCAGTTTTAGTAACTTTTCATACTCATAACCCTCAGCCCTGATGCTATTCCTCTGTGTAGAAAACCTCCCCTCACAGTGCCTGCCACTCATTTGCTTTACACCCTTGCTAGCCATCACCTCCCCTGGGCTGAGAGACACACATACCCTCAGCTTGCAAAGAAAACCGCAGTTCAAAGATGTAATACAAAAATACACAATGCACTACTTACACTGAATACAAACTGTTAGATAGTTTATCTTTATTAGTTACTGACTAAATGTTAAAACATTTGTATGTTGAATATACTCGGTTTAATAAAATATATTATTAAAATTAATTTGACCCACTTCTTTTACTTTTTAAAATGTGTAACAAACTCATTAAAACAGAGAGTAAAGTGGTGTTACCAGAGGCTGGGGGATAGGAAAGTTATTTTTTAAGGGTACAGACTTATAATTGTTAGGTAAATAAATCTTGGAGAGCTAATGGAATATACAGTAAAAATAGACAACAAAGGGCTTCCTTGGTGGCTCAGTGATAAAGAATCTGTCTGACAACACAGGAGACATGGGTTGGTTACCTGGGTCTGGAAGATGCCCTAGAGAAGGAAATGGCAACCCACTTCAGTATTCTTGCCTGGGAAATCCCATGGACAGAAGAATCTGGCGGGCTACAGTCCATGGGGTCACAACAGAGTCGGACATGACTAAGTGATTAAACAACACTAACAACAGAATATAATATTGTACTATAATCATCAAATGCAAAGAAAAATCTTATCTATTCCCACCCCCTCCCAAAAAATAATTATGTGACACAATAGAGGTAACTATCAATACAATAGTAATTACATTACAATATATAAATTATGAAGCTAACTTGCTGTAACTCTTAAATTTGTACCATGTCAAAAACATTTAAATAAAAATAAATATACAAAAATAAATAAAATGTGGCTATCAGAATATTTAAAATTACAGTTGTGATGTACCTTATATTCCTATCAGACAGCGCAGCAGTTGAGATTTCTACAATGATCTGAGGCCATTATTGTGACTCTCAAAGCATGGTCCCCTTTGACCATAAGCACCCACACGACTGGGGGCAGGTCAGATATATAATTACTCTGCTGCTTCCCAAGCCTACAGACGCAGCACCTCTGGGCAGGACTCCTTTTCTCAGGGTATCTGGATTCTGTGATTGTCCTGTTCAGATACAGAGCTAGAAGCAGACTTCACTGGTGCTTCTAAAGCCAAATGAATAGGAATAGAACTGCTGGAACCAGTAAAATCAATGTCTGCATAGGGTTAGGTTTACTACGTTGTTAAGCAATTCAAAATACAGGTTTTCATGTTGAAAATATTGAAAATAGATATGAATATTGAAGCAAAATCAAGCCACTGTGCCATAGAAGTGGACTGTTTGTGGCAGGCGGGAAAAGGAGTGAGATAAATGGGCGTTCTGCCATTTTGAGTTAAAATGAAATTGAGGGACTTGGCCTTATAAGGGAGCATCCATTGAGTATGACTCTAAACATGTGATTCTAAAACCACACTACTTCCTTTGTGGTAGACATTTTTAACTCCATTTCACAAGTGAAGAAACTGAGGCACAGTAAGATTAATTAGCTGTCTCAAGGCCACACCTGCTGGAGATAGAGCGAATCAGGACACAGAGCCCCGGGGCCTTAAACCATTTACTTCCTGTCTTGCACAGAGCTCAGACCTACCTTAGCTAGTCTGTTAAACGGGTATTTCCATGATAGTTATTCCTGGCTGCTGTTCAGATCATCTGGGGACACTTAAAACCACATTCCTGCCTGGACTCTACCACCTAGAAACTCTAAGTTCACTGGTCTGTAGTGGGTGCTTTAAGAGCTCTACAGGACCCCATTTGACAGATGATGGCAATCCGGCTGGGAGACACAAGGTGGAAGGTGTTGGCTGTGGCTAAACTGAGGTTCTTTAAGTTAGGCTTCTCCACCTGAGATGTGTGTAAGTTCCCTGGACCACCCCTTTCAATGCAGCTTCTGATACAGGAGGCCTGGGTGGGGCCTGAAATACTGCAGTAGCGAGGGTGATACTGCAGAGTGGAGGTAATACTACTGGCCCGAAGACCTCACTTTAGTCCCAGGCAGTGCACTGTCTAGCCACCCTGGCATTCCTGACTCCCTGGAGAGTGTCTACTCTCCCAGCAGACACTGGAGGAGCAGGTGGGTACTTTGCCCAGCTGCACACCAAGGTTGGAGATTCCTTGAGCCTCCAGGCCTGATCCCTTTAGGCCTTTCCAAGTTCCAGCCTAGGATGAATGCATGCAAGCAGAGTTGGCGTTCAGGAGACCTGGAGGAAGTTCAGGAGATTCCGGGAAGCTGAAAGGGAATCCACAGTGATGATCTAGACACAGGAACCGGGGGAGGGATCCTCCTTCAGTTCAGCGGTCTTCTTACCTGAGCTCCGGCTCCCCGTGGGTTTCTCACCTCCTTCCCACTCCATTCTGAACTGAGGGCAAGGGACTAGAACAGGGGCCCGCAGCTTTTTGGCGTTGCTGCAGGGTCCGACCTTCCCAGAGGTGAGCACTGAAGTGCTCGTTTCCCCACCCACCTTTCCACCGAATCCCTCACGCTGCTGCCTGACTCTCAGACCCAGTCTCAGGTCTCCCTCCAAGGCTCCCAGAGAAGCGGAGCTTAGGCGGCGCGGAACGGAGGCTCCTCCACTCCGGCTACACTGCGGCTTTGACCTGTGCCCCCAGCGAGGGCCCTTGCCGGGTACTTGGAGGCCGAGTCCTGTTCTCTGCCGCCTCGTGGACAAGGGTGCTGCCAGCGCCGTGCGGGCGACGCAGGGGCGCCGCCCGGGGCTCCGACTGCCGCCAGCGCTCACCGCTCAGCGGGTCTCGGGATCAGGACCGCGGACCTGTGCGCCAGGCAGAAAACTGGAGGAGAGAGAGCTTCGCGTGTGGGAGCGAGAGTATTTGAGACCTTTCTCTAAGATATGTATCACACACACACACAAACACACACAGATACACACACACACACACACACACACACACACACGCGCGCGCGCGCGCGCCTCCGCGGCCACCCCAGGTTCCGGCCCATCAAGTCGGGAAATGAGCCGATCCATCAGCGGGCTCGGAGGGCGCCGGCCCGAGGCGTGTCCCATCTGTGCACCTCCACACAGTCGCCCGGGGTTACGCGTGCCATGGCGGTACCCGGGCTCCCAGCCTCGGGCTGACAAGGGTTGAGGCGAGGTGCTCGCAGTGGCTGCGGTGCTCTAGGCTTGAGCGGCCGAAGGCCCGTTTGCCTTGGGATGTATCTCCAGAGACTGTGGGCGAGGCAGCGGCTACCAGCTCTGTAAACCCTGATGTTTCGCTGAAAAGGAAAAAGGGGAGAGGAGAGAATTAGAAACACAAAGAACATCTTAGGACGGGGGGTTGATCTGGGCCTAGACGGCAAGTGCAGGCGCCACCGAGGCTGCTGAGCCGGGACTCAGTCCCGGAGACAGACCTAAGGACCTGTCAGACAGAGGCCTGGGGAGCCCCAAGCGGGAGGGCTGGGGCGCCCACACGTTTGCTTTTGACTTAAAAAGTAACCATGGAGTCGCCATGGAGAAAAATTCGAATGTTAGTGTTATTTTTAGGGCACTATTCGGGATTTAGTGTTATCTGAATTTTGGATTTAATGTCATTTTTATTTTAAATGGAATCTGGGGAGGGTCCCCATGGTGTTTTTCAGGTGTGGGGGCCCCCAGCGTCCGCATCTGGGCTCGTCGCTGGAGAGGAGCAGCCGGCAGGTACCCGGCTCCGCGTCTAAAGGAGCCTCGGAGGAGAGGCGGCGCCCGCTTTGTCCCTGGACTTTCCCCCCCAGTTGCGACCTAGGGTGGTGAATACCCTCCGCTGCCGCCCGCCCTCCCCCACCCCAGGCTGGAAAACAAAACCCTAAGCCTAACCTCACTGGCGGGGCCTCCAGCAGCTCCGGGAACGGGTGCGGGAAGGAGGAGACGGATGTTTCGATCCCACTTCTCCTCCAGGCCCCAAACCTCGCTTAGTGCCCAGGGATCCCAGCGAAGGACCCCAGTCCGTTAGTCACCTTCTCGGGTCCCAAGCCGCCACTCCGCCTCAGAGAAGCCGCTTTCCCCTGGGTGCCTGCTTCTTGAGCTTTTCCAGCCGCCGAGGCCTCTGTCTCCTCTCAGCAGAATCTCAAAACCCCGCGCACTCCCCAGAACCGGCCAAGGACCGATCGACGAGCGGCGAGGATCGCCCAGCGCCCCTGGCCCCGGGGCGCCGCATCCTCCCGACTTGGCCCTGGAAGCAGGAGCTCTGGGCCCCTCGGGGCATCGCCCTCCGGTGCGGATGCCATCCTGGAGGATTAGAAAGGGAAAAAAAATAAGAGCAAAGAAGAGACGCGAAGCCTCTGAGACCTGGCCTCCTGCCGTCCTCTGTGTAGCATCCCACCCCGCCCCCGAGCCCCCGGTTTTCCACACGAGAGGCCAGCGGCCGCAGAGCGCCGAGGGGTTCGCCGCCCCCCACCCCCGCCCCCTCGGGGTCTGCCTAGGCTCCCCGGGAGGAGACACTCGAGAAGCTGGCGCGGGCGCCGGGGAACCCTCTGCCAGCACCCCCTTCCTCCCTTTCCTAGTCCAACTCCCTGGACCCCGGACACAAAAAAGCCCGGAGCTTTGCTCCAGCAGCCGAGGCCCTCATCTGCTCAAGCCCCGCACCCGCGGGGCTGATCCTTCCTCCCCGGCTTCGGAGAGCGCGTGGACCCCACCTTCGTAAGCTTTCTCCCCCGCGTCTGCACCAGGAGCTGCTGCGCGAACGTCGGTGCAGTCCCGCCCGGGCGCCCGGCGCCGGCGTCTCTCCCGGGCGGAGGTCTCGGCGGACCCGGGTGCGGGCCGCTGGGCGCCGGGCCGCGCGCGGCCGTCCGGTCGCTCGGGCAGAGTCAGCCAGGTCCGGAGTCCGCGGCTCAGCCCCGCCAAGCCCCGGAGCAACCGGGCCCGCGTGCTTCCAGGCCACCCAAAGGTAACGCCGCGGGCCGCAGGCTGAGTCTAGATCCGCGACGGCTTCTTCCCCGTTGGGATAAAAAGCTTTAGTAATGGAATTCCGCAGCGGGTTTTTGTTTTCCTTTCCAACTAAGGTCGCACATAGCAGTGAGCCATGCAGCCCTGAAAGGATCCTGTAGGAAAGATGTGTTGGAGACAGACAGATGAAGCCGTCCCTTCCAGAAAGTGTTGTTAGTGGAGGAATCTAGGCAAAGCTAACATTTTGCTGCGGAGATTCCCTTGCCAGTAGCCTTCCAATACACTGAAGACTCTTTCCTCTTTCCCTTTGCTGGCTACCAGAACATCTTGCACGGTTTCAAACCAACAGCCATAGAGACATCCTAAACTTACAGCCTCAGGACTCCCTGGGTACTCTGGGCTCCAGCTCTGAATCAGCAAAGCTTCCTTCCAAGTTCAGCTCTCACCTTCTTCCACAAGGGCAGTCAATATAAATTTTCCTTCGTTCCAACACAGCTTCAAGTGAATCTCAGATAAGTTCAAGTAGAGAATTTAAGGAGTAGTTAACTGGGAATAAGAAACCCCTGTGATACATCATAAACTAGATTTTAAAGAATTGCATTATCTCAGAATTCAAACTACTGTAAACGAGCCACAGCTTGTCTAACCTTAAGCCTACTGGGATAGCCATCAATATTTCTTGGAGAAAAAAACTTCTGAAAGGATTTTTAACTACTCAGTTAATTCTTGTCTTTCACAGAAAAATCCCAGGCCCCTCTGCCAGGAAAGCAGAGAGGACTGATTGTACTCAGTTGCCTAATGCATTGAAACTAGTGGTGGCTTCATAAACAGTTTTAAAAAACAGTGAAGTAATTACTGGCTCAAAAGATAAAAATAATTTCTTTGCTCTTGAACACTGAACATTTCAGGAATAGTTACCTGGCCTCACCATCTGCTTATTCAGGGTTGTTGTTGTTTTTTTTTTTTTTTAAAGAGAGACTTTGGTGGCCTTCATTCTCTCATGTGTGAAGGCATTTATTTTAAATGAACTCATAAAAGGACATTTTCTAAGAACATTCCCAATGAAAAGGCTATTATTCTGGTGCCTTGTCTTCTCCACCAGTTATCCTCATTGCAGAAATGGCTTTGTTTCTTTAAAGTAGCTGCAGGAGAGACCAATGACAGAAAGAATGAGGGAAATTTCACCAAGATCATGCAAGCTGAGTGCATCTGAGGGCTAAATTTAATTTTCTGATTCTTTCCACATATTCTAGGCTTTGCCAATTTATGCACAGAATATTCTTATGTACACTTATTTTTCACTTCCTATCCCCAAAGGGTTTTTATCCTAGAGAGGTTCTCAAAGGTTTTCTAAGGCAGTGATTAAATTAAATGAAATAGTTGTGCAGTGATAAATTGAACACAAAAAAGGTCTTGGTAACTAGTAGTTTTGGCTTGACAGCTGTGTGTGTCTTGTCCAGTTTAGTTAAATTACCCCTGCTTCTGTTATCCATGTGTGCTTCCTTATCTGCATGTGTGTGTGTGTGGGGGGGGTGCGAGGAGAGCGTTGGTGGTGGTGGGAACTGCAGAGCCAGAGCACACTTTCACGTCTCACTGTGGAGTAGACGGAAACATCCATAAGCCAAAGCCGCAACAAAGCTTTAGCTTTCCTCTTTGATTCTACAAATACAAGTCGATTGCTTGTGCAACCAAGTACAAAGAGATACACCTAATAATTTGAATATTTAATTTTATTTAGAATGTTTTGCATACTCTAGTCTTTTGCATATGGGTAAATTATCAAATAAAGAAGTTAAATAAGGGTTATGTATCAATGCTCTAAAGCATTGTGGATTGGGGGCCTAATTTCTTCTTTATTGCAAATAATAAACATGGAGTACATCTCTGCACTGACTCTCACGCTTAACATATTTTCCTGCCATCTGCATTGCCCCTCTTTATCTTTTACCTTAGATCAATTTGTCCACTTCCTTAAGATCTGCCTTCCTCAAGAGGCCTGCTTTGGTAGAATTGACCACCCTGAGATGGCTGTCATACTTTTTCTTTCCTTAAACATCTATGCACACATCGTGCCGGGCAACCATGTATCTCCATGTTTTTTATTTTCTTCCATCAAAACTAAAAGTTCCATACAAGCAGGGGTCTTTTCTTCCACATCTATGAAATAGTATTCGCTCAATGACATGCATGAGATTCACAAAGACTGAGTCCATAAGTAAATAGGTGCCCTGAAGAGACTCTGGAGACCTTGGAGGATCTAGGAGAGGTTCCGTAGTCGATGCACCTGGGGGACGTGTGCTGACTGCCAGCAGCACTGATGGAAGCGGGCAGTTGGCATCCACCTGAGTGTGCATGTTTATGCCAGCCTCATCTCCTCTCCCATTCAAGAAAAGAAGAGTGGACTGGATTCTGAAAATCTTTGTTACTATCTTAAAATATGATTTAAATAGTAAGTCTTTCTTCTTTATTACCTCTTTGCTGATTTTAAAGAACTAGAGATTTTGAGGATCATTAGAAAGTAATTAATGTTGGTGAAAGTTGTAGGTATAATGATCCAACTCCTATTGCAACATAGGACGCACTATAGGTAGATGGATAAGTTAATGGCATTTGTAAAGCTATGTTTAAGATTAAACACCTTAAAGGGATTTTATTTTTTAACTTTTTATCTTGTATTGGAATGTAGCCAATTAACAATGCTGTGATAGTTTCAGGCACACAGCAAAGGGACTCAGCCATGCATATAATAGTATCCCTTCTCCCCTAAACTCCCCTCCCATCCAGGCTGCCACATAACATTGAGCAGAGTTCCATGTGCTGTACAGTAGGTCCTTGTTGCTCATCCATTTTAAATATAGCACTGTGTACATGTTCGTTCCAAACTCCCCAACTATAAAAGAATTTTACATGAATTATGTTTTGAAAATGATTCCTACAAGAAAAGGGATTAAAATTGCTTCCTGTTTTCTTTTAACTCATTCAAGTACTGGTGAACAAAGAGATCATTTATGTCAGGTATGGAAAGAAAACATTTTCCAAAGTGACTACCATTTGACTTGTAAATCAGCTACAGCAACTTAAGATTAATGACCAGTGCTGCTTCCCATCTAAGATTGTGTTATTAAAGCAAATACTCATCAATTAATTCAATTGCTCTTTTAACAACTTGCAGCTGAAAATATCTGCAATAATGTGCACGAGAGAAAGGATTCTAACTTTTACAGATATCTCTTATACATGTATAATGGTATTTGTTTATCCTTGGGTTTCCAAAGTATCAAGTATGGTGCAAGTAGTGGTACTCAGTTAATGCTTATAATCTAAATTAATTTGTCTTTTGTTTTGAATGCTTTTATAATCATTGTTCACTTGGCCTAAATAGACAACCCTTGAGCTATTATCCTAATGTTTTAGATAAGGGACACTAAAATCTCTATAAGGTAATAAAAAATAAATACTGACTCCTGAGTGACTGAAATCTCTTTCTTTCCTCATTTCAATACTGGAAGGAGAGAGGGAAAGAGAATATATAAATGCTTCATTATGTAAGAGTCTCATTGCTTTCTAATTTTTGCAGTACTGCAGGAAAAGGTGTTTACTGACAGTTACTAATGTGATAAATCATTAGGCATATATAACTTTTACAACTTCCACTCTCAACTGATAATAATTGACTTTGTATCAATCACAATTTTGCCTCAGTGATATATATACTCACTTATGTAAAGTTCTTGAGAAATATTTGGATGAAATATCAAAATGCAGAGATAAAGATGTAAAATATAGTGTAAACTTAAACATTACTTCATAATTTGACTTGCTCTTGATCTAATTATTGATATAAGAATAAGTTTGAAACAATAATCGTGTAGACAATTTGTAGCAAGCATAATGTTAGAATATTACTATATGTAAAACACCAATATGTACCTTTCAGGATTATAAGTTAGAGATCTTAGGTTTTAGCTTGTTATTTGGTCATTGAATAAGGATTTTTTAATGGAAATCAACATATTGTATACTTTGGAGTCAAAGTATTACATAAGGAAAAATGAAAATGATCCCTGTGATGTTAAATCATGTGCTTTTCTATTTTAATTTTACTGACCATATGATACTGAAGAAGGTCATTTAATTTCTCTGAGTCTCAATTTTGGGGTATGGACAATCATAATAAGGTGTATCTTCCCTTGCCTATCTTCTACGGTTGTAGGGAGGATCAAATTTGGCAATGCACAGGAAAACACTTTGTGACATGCTCCCTATTAAGACATTGTTATTTTGCTTATTATTTATATAATGAAATAGCATTTAAGAAATACAATATTTGGACATCACTACAATTAAGACAGTGTATCTATTGCTGAAAGAGCTGATTCTGACTTATAGAGCAAAAATTTTAAAATTAAGCAAGCTACTGAAAATGTAAATATAGGAATTAACTCAGTAGTATTTGTTTTTCTGTCCCACTAAAGGCTGGAGAGTAATACCTGTGTGTGTGTGTTTATGTAATTGTGATTGTCCTAAAAGAACCTAAATAACCCTCACAAACTTCGAGTTCACTTACATTCCTCTTGGCAGAGTAGCCACAATATAATGAGCAAGGATGCTGACCCCAGCGTTCAAAAGTCTTCATACACTCAGAGAACAGAGCTCACAGAAAATAAGCCGGAATAGATATGCTGTACTGACTGACGATCTCATTTGAGGAGGCGTTAATTTAACTTTAAACCCTGATCTCATTGAAAGCAGGGGAGAAAGGGGATGTCTCCAAAATGCAGGCGCTGTTGCCATAGCATTTTTCTTCTCTCTTCCTGCCTACTCCTCCTCCCCCAAAGCAGCAACAAATGGTGCTCTACCGCTTTCTTTCAGGAACCGGATGCATTTTCAGAAGCCAGGACTCCAGTGGTGTGATGTCTTCACCACCTAATCACTGGTAGGGATATTGAAGAAGTCTGAGGTGCTATTAAGTTTCTCAGGACAGAATCATCTTTGCGGATGCAACTGCAGCACAGGAAACAGACTCAGGGAAAATCTGAGCCCTCCCAAGTCTCACTGGACCTCTGCACTAGCCCAGCCACCGTCACTTCTGCAACACAACCGAATTCTTTCAGCACTCGCAGACGCGGACGGCTCCCTCGCCGCGCGATCCTCCCCTCCGCAGTGAGCGGACTCGCACCAGCCCGCTCCGGTACCGTCCGCGCCGCGGCCGCCCGCGCACCGAGCTCTCGCCCGCCTCCTGCCCCCTCTCGCGGCCCCCGCCCCCTAGCTCGCCCGGCTCCCTCCGACCGCCACTTGGAGGGATTCCCTCTCTGGCGGCCCTGCAGCAGCATCCGCTGGCCTTATTCGCGGCCCCGGGAGCATGGATCTCCGCAGAAGAGCCCTTCTCGGCGTGAATGGACTTCGAGTTCTCCTGATGCTGTTCCGTGAGTAGCGTTTTGGGGACGGTCAGAGCAGGGCGCACTCTTTGCAGCGAACGAAACGGGCACCGTAGGGCAGGTAGCTTAAGGTCAAAAAGTGGACCTCACGTTTTGCGGGTTGGTTCTCTTTGGGGGGGCGGGGGGTTGCGGAGGGCCTCCCCCTAGGTAGCAGGGAATTCCCCAGAGAGCCACACACCAGTATGGTAACCCCCAGACACGGTGCTCACGCGGGCCTGCTTGGTGGCTTAGAGCATCACCTTTGTGATGGGGAACACATGTAAATCCATGGCTGACTCATGTCAATGTATGGCAAAAGCCACTACAATATTGTAATTAGCCTCCAACTACTAAAAATAAATGGAAAAAAAATTTTTTTAGCAACAACAACAAAAGTCTAAAATGAAGAAAAAAGGCCAATCGGATTACAAGTCATTAAGGCTTTAAATGTTTTCTAATTTAATTTTATTATAAATTAGCAGCAGTCGAATTTGTTGCGGCTGGGGCAGAGAAACGGCCCGCAGAGCGCGTGGTAGCCGGCGAGGAACTTTGTCACCCCGAAGCCTGCGGACCGTGATGTCTCTCCACCTGAGCCCCAGACGCGTGGGCTCGCTGAGCCCCGAACAGATAGGATTTGTTTTTTTCCGCAGATACAGTGGCTCGAATCATGGCAGAACAAGAAGTGGAAAATCTCTCAGGCCTTTCCACTAACCCTGAAAAAGATATATTTGTGGTGCGGGAAAATGGGACGACGTGTCTCATGGCAGAGTTTGCAGCCAAATTTATTGTCCCTTATGATGTGTGGGCCAGCAATTACGTGGATGTAAGGCACTTTTTCCCTCCCGGCTTGTTCCTAGGGCTCCAGGGGCGAAGGGCACCCTCCCTCAAGACCCCGTGAAGACCTGGGTCGCCCGCCTATTCCCCCCTAAGCCCTGCAGGCTGCTCCTGAATGCTGCATGGGGGTTCCGGCTTGTAACGCCTTCTGCTCGCCCCGCCTGCTTGAAAAGTAACCCCCACTCTCTCCGCTCCCCTAACGGCCGGCCGGGTCTGCACGCAGAGCATCTAACCGCATGTTCCCGGACCTGAGAGCGCGCGCGAAGGAGCGCCCAGGCGCGCCAGACCCGGAGTCTGAACCCGCCGCCCTTTACAGCCCCCACGGGGGCCCGCGCGCTGAGGGGTGCGGGGCGTCTGTGTTCCCAGCTGATCACCGAGCAAGCGGATGTCTCATTGACGCGGGGTGCCGAGGTGAAGGGCCACTGCGGCCACGACGAGTCGGAGCTGCAAGTGTTCTGGGTGGACCGCGCGTATGCACTCAAAATGCTGTTCGTAAAGGTAACTGCTAGCGAGGCTGGCGGCGCCCATGCAGACTCCGGGTGCGGGTGGGTGGGGGCCGCCCCTCTGCCTCCCCGGCCCTCTCTGCGCGGGCGGCTCACGCGCACCTCTTCTGCTCGGCAGGAAAGTCACAACACGTCCAAGGGACCCGAGGCAACGTGGAAGCTGAGCAAAGTCCAGTTTGTCTACGACTCCTCAGAGAAGACCCACTTTAAAGACGCGGTCAGTGGTGAGTAGAGGTCAGCCGGTCTGGAGAGGGACCCTGGGAAAAAGCAGACGCTGCTGGGATCACAGGTGTGGAAGCGGAATGCCTTAGGGTTTTGGAAACGCCCCGGGCTGGCTCTCTGGGATGGAGGAAGAGAGCGCATCTGGGTCCTCTGGCCTTAAGGCCTTGGAGAGGCGCAGCAAACTCAGGGCCTGACGGCCTTCGCCATAGCCTGACCGGGATGAGACTTCTCCTGAGGGCCTGTCTGCCCGGGGCTGCCTCAGGATGGTTTTCTCAAGATTTGTCCTTTAGAGGAATGCGGAGAAGGACAAAGGCTGTATTTTTATTTCCTTCTGCACCCCGGTTTTTTCTTCTTATGCGCTAAAATTCCAAGGGGGCAGTATGACTTTCATTTTGGGTCAGAATTTGATAACCTTTCAGATCTTTTGGTCCATGGCTCAGGCCTCACCATCTTCAGTCGACTGCAGACACCCCAGAGTGGATTCTGAACTGTGTCCTAAATTTATTACTTTTTTCATGCCCATCACTCCATCAGCTCACCCAGATCCTCCAAAAATATTGTGGCAAGGAACATCCAAGCTCCAAATAATAATGTTGGCATCTTCAGGCACCATCCAAGACCACATTTAAATTTATATATTTATTTTGTAGACTGTCTGATCTACTAATAATGAAGCCATCCATCACCTGGGCACCAGAGTTAGGACAAGATTTTTATTGAACATATACAAAAATATATATGTTATCTCTTCCATTTCACCCCTTATCATCTAGTAAAAGGGAAATTTCGTCTCTTTCTCAAAATTTATATTCAAATATTTCCCACAGTTTAATTAGACTGAAAAAAGAAAAATTTTAATCCTGGGAAGGAGAAGAGAGAGGGTGGCAGGCTTCCAGAAATTTGGTGTCTGGACAGGGGTATCAGCCCAGAGCACTAGCAGCTGCTGTGCTTTGCTGAGAAAGATATTTTATTTTTTGCAGAGCAGTGTGAGATGTAGAAAACCAAGTCACTGTTCTTTGCATATTTTTGGAATCTCTGTTAGATCTTATATAGTAAAAAGGATTGGAGGTTTAGGTATCACTCTCTGCTTCCAAAAAGAATTTCCAGATTACTGTTTAAGGAGCCCATGCTCATGAAAGGACAGAGGCATTCACATTTGCAGGGCCTTAGGCAGACAGAGTAACAGGGCATGCCAGCGAGTGGGCTAAGAGGCAAGAGCCAGCTGTCTGGATTACCATGAAGAGGGTTCTGCTAGCCACAGGAGCCTGACCATTGCTTTGGACCCTTCCTGCAGCTGGGAAGCACACAGCCAACTCGCATCACCTCTCTGCCTTGGTCACCCCAGCCGGGAAGTCCTATGAATGTCAAGCTCAGCAGACCATCTCACTAGCCTCCAGCGACCCACAGAAGACAGTCACCATGATCCTGTCCGCGGTCCACATCCAGCCCTTTGACATCGTCTCTGACTTTGTCTTCAGTGAAGGTAGGTGGGTGGGGAGTCCGGAGGAAGGAAAGAAGCCGAGGTTGACTCAGGCTGGAGACAGAAGGTGACCTGCAGGGCGCCAGGCTGTTTCACTTGGACTGTCTCAGGGTAGCACGGCCCTGCCTCCCTCTGTGACGCGTCTTAAAGACTAAAGGAAGCCAAATGAAAAAATGGCTCTTCCTGCCCTTTCTCCTTCATGTCCTTCTTTCCCTTTCTCCTTCTCCCTCTGTTCCTTTTTCCTTCCTCCCAATTTCCCTTATTTTTCCCATTGTTTTCTTTTTCCCCTCCTTTGGCAAAAGAGGAGACTGGATAGGAAGACAGTCAGCTGGAAAAAAGCCTACAATTTTGATGCAAGGTTCCCAAGGAAAAGGCAGCTGAAAATTCCAAGCAGTTATCTAGAGAGCCGTGGATTGGAGAAAGGTCTTTGCTTATATGGGTTTCAGTATCTTCATTGTCTCTAGACACGTCCAGCCCTAGGTTCTACCACTGTAAATCTAAGTTTTGTGTGATCAAAATGCGATAGGTGTGTGTGTGTGTGTGTGTGTGTGTGTGTGTGGCTCATGAAGATATGCCTCTGTCCAGCGTTCATATTTATGGGGAGGGACACCAGAGAGGCCCCAAGGAGGGAAGGGTCCCTGATCTGCTCCCTCTGAGGAGTGCAAAAAGCTGCTTCTCAGTCTGTTCTAGCCCTGAAAGGGGATCAGGCAAGACCTGGCAGAGGCATGTGGAGTATCCACATTCTCTTGGTTTTCTGCATTCCAGCAGAGGTAGGGGAGCTCACATTCTGCAGTTTGTCCAAACATAGCAAGAATTTGCACTGGACAAGCATAGGGAAAGCAACTTCCTCTAGTCATTTGTTTTCTCTCTCTGTGTTGTCTAGAAGGGGCTTCCCAGGTTAGTCAGGGTAAAGAATCCACCTGCCAATGCAGGAGACGGTTGGGAAGATGCCCTGAAGAAGGAAATGGCAACCTCTACCAGTATTGCCTGGGAAATTCCATGGACAGAGGAGCCTGGTGGGCGATAGTTCATGGAGTCACAAAGGAATTGGACATGACTGAGTGACTAAGCAACAACAATTGTCTAGAGGAGGTTGCTAGAGACAGTTTGATATTCTCATTTATTCTTTGTGGTTAAAAAATGAGATTTTTGGTTGCTTTATGGATGCTCAGCTCTGGGCTGGGGATCCCCAGGTGAATGCCACCATTTAAATGTGTAGAATATTAGGGAATCCTGCTCTGGTCACATGCAAATCATTAAAGAATTCCCAAGGTATCCAGCTTTCATCAACTACCCCTTTCAAAGTACACAGAAGATTATTCACACACAAGTACACACAAGTTCACTCAAAGTACACGCAAGATCATTCAGAAGGCCTTTGGGAGTTCCTAAGTTAAAGTCTCCTTGAGGGAAAGGCCTGCTTTTTTCTCGTCTTCATATTTTTTAGCACCTAATACAGTGCTTGGCACATTGCAGCTGCCCTGTGAACTTTGGCTGAATTGACATTCCGAAGCTGTGGGCTCGGTTAATGTGTGCATGTGCTGTGCTTAGTTGCTCAGTCCTGGCTGACTCTGTGACCCCACGGACTGTAGCCCGCCAGGCTCCTCTCTCCATGGGAATTCCCCAGGCAAGAACACTGGAGTGGGCTGCCCTGCCCTCCTCCAGGGGAGCTTTCCAACCCAGGGATTGAACCTGCGTCGCTAATGTCTCCTGCTTTGTCAGGCAGGCTCTTTAACACCAGTGCCACCTGGGAAGCCCCAGGCTCAACTAATAGAGAGCTTCAAATGTTTCAGTGCAAAGCAAATCAGAGTTTAATAGATTTAGAACAGCAGTGCCACCCTCACCTGTTATGTGGAGGTGAGTCCACATTCACATTGTTATGGGCTGTTATGGGCTATTCCATCTTAATGTGTTTCCTACAAAATTGAAACTAAACGTCAAGATGTTAACACTCAAAAATACTGTTGGTTATGAAGGTATTTATAAAACGGAAATGTCTTTCTTAAACTCAAAATCTTAAATATAATTAAAAGTAATTGGACTTAATTAGTGACCAGAAATTCACTTTGAAAGTTTTGGATCATGGAGTCCGCAGAGTCCGTACAGTAGACACTTTCGAGTTTACGTGTACTTTCAGTAGTCTCTGATTATCTTTGTTTCCCTGGTCTGCTGTTTTTAGGCACTTCTTCACTTTTTGTACCACTGGTGCTATAATTGCTGCTTTTACTGTTTCCTTACATCTCACCCCAACCCACTATGGATTATTTCTAATTCGTTGCTTATAGGCATTTATGAATGGAGAAATCAAATCTCACGGATGTTAAAGTTGTGTACAAAATTAGAGTAAATGGGTACCAAATAAGGATCGGGGCCACTTTCCTAAAAATCAGCGATTATTTTAGCATAGACTTAATGAACTCGTTGTACAAAAAGCAGTTTTAGTCCAGTTCCAGGGTCTAAATGGATTGTCTTAGAGAGTTTGTAAAGACGTGAAACTTCCTAAATGCAGATGTATTCAGCACAGGCCAATTGGACTTGTCTCACCAAGGCTTTTCTGGATAATAATTAGGATGTTGCCTCCTCTATGGTGCCCTGGGGCTCACGCCTTGAAGTTCCTGGGAGGAGGCAGGCCGCGTTCAGAGTCACTCAGTGGACTGGTGTGCTTTTGTGTGGCCGGGCTTCTTTTGTTGCCGGCTCCTTGCATCTGTGCCTCTCACCCCCTGCCCCTAGCACATTTTGTAAGAGGTCATTTTACTTGTTTTAGTGGAATCTGAAAGATTGCTTTTGGAGTGCCTTTTCAGAACCCGGCACTTGGCCCCCACTTCCCAGAACAGAAAGAGGCCCTGGCTGTCTGGCCGATGCCTTGTGGGCGTGAGTGGGGGCTGCCCGCGTTGGAGTGGGGTGGTGGCGTCTGGTCACGTGTCTGACACCCCGGCAGGGCTGTGTATATGGCTTCTGGCACGTGCGCGCAGGGTCCGCCGCATGAGGGCATCAGGTGAGCTAGTCTCCCAGCTGCCTGCGTCACAGGGCCTGAGAAAAGCGAGGGTGGACACGCACGCCGCACTCACAGAGCCGCTCAAGTGGGGCTGGCATCTGGATCACACAGGCCCCTTTAGGGCCTTGAACTTGGCTGCTGTCCTCATCCCGGATGAACAGCCGTCTGCACCCTGCGCAGCTCTGGCGATCTTTTATCCGTGGTCTGCAGGCGGGGCCCACGACGCCCCGGTGACGCTGGTCCATAGAAAACTGTAGGCAGCCGGGGGCGCGGGGGGCGGTGCTGGGGGACTGAGAGATTTCGAGCCGATCAAGGAAAATGATGTGACAATGAGAAGCAGTGACGCGCAAGCTTCCCGGGGGGCACTTGGGCACGGTTGTGTGGGGACCTTCCAGAAGGTCTCTGGGGGCCGCTATCCTGGGGATGGTGAGCGGGGTGGGAGGGCCCTTGTGTCTGGGTGATGCCCCCTGACAGCATGGGGAAGGGTCCTGGGGCCCAGAGTTCTGGGGGCCGCAGAGCTCAGGGCTTCTCTCTCTTCAGAGGGGAACAGCTGCTGGGTGGGGTTTGTGTCCAAAGCGGGTAGGCCCTAAATGACCAGACCTTCAGGCCATTTTAAAGATGTTTACATGTTTAGTTGTTTAGATGGTTTTTTAAATAAGTGAATGTGTCAAAATTTGAGTTTGGCACAGGCGGGCTTTTGAGTTAATTGGTCTCAGCCTGCAGTGCAAACATAAACCACCAAGGGGCCAATCTGTATAGGCTGGCTTCTTTCTATAAAAGATACAGTTGGTGTGGCGACGCTCAGTCTGCAGTTCAGGGCAGCTCGCCTGTCCCTGCTGTGTGGGGTCCCTTGTCTTTCCCCAGCTTGTTCCTGGTGGTGGGGCCCTTTGAGGTTCCGGAGACTTTTGTGATGGGGGTGGTGCCTCCCCGGGAGGGAACAGAGCAGACTATTTCAGTGGCTTGAGTTAAAGGCAGCTCTCATGTGTAATGACAGAAGAAATGCACTGGAATACGAAGGTGCCTCTGTGTCCCTTTGTGAAATGTTCAGGCTTAATGGGTGTTTCAGTCACCACATACACACTGCTAAGTCGTGTCTGACTCTTTGCGACCCCATGGAGGTAGCCCACCAGGCTCCTCTGTCCATGGCATTTCCCAGGCAAGAATACTGGAGCGGGTTGCCATTTCCAGAGCCTTCTTAATTCTCCCGGGGAGACACAGACAGAGAGACCTGTGAAGGGGGTGCTGAGACCCCCCGTTTAAGTGGAGAAACAGGCGGAGGGAGGTGAAGGGACCAGCCAGGGCTGTGCTCTGGTGGCTGCCAGCAGTGTGACTGGAGCCTGTCTTTGGGTCTCAGAGCCTGTACTCTTAGCATCTTCAAAGCAGGGGCCACCTTCAGAAAGGTGGTCGGGTGCCCTGAATTCCTGAGCTCTTCATCATTGTTGCTGACAGTGGGATTGGGAGATACCACTTGATCTGCACTTTACCCAGAACTCTGAGAAAAACAATCTGTATTCTATTGAAAATGAATGCACACCATCCCCAGCAGAGTGCCCCGAGGCTGGCTGCCCTGCTGCAAACCAGGGAACGGTGTGCTGATGCCGATCCAGAGCATTGCATACTCCTGTGGTTTACCTGGAACCTCCCAGCCAGGAAACATACCACCTGGGTAACTCATCCTTCTCAGGGCCTCCTGAGGAGGCATCCAGAGAGAGACAGTCTTGTTATTAACACTGCAGAGAGCTGTGTCCAGGGCTGGAACACAGAGACCCAGGGCAGGGCCATGTCACCAGCCAGTCATAGAAAACTGCATTCTTGCTACTGTCCTGAAGCCTAGCGTTTTAGGTGGGGTTCCCCAAGAAACAATCCTCCGTAAGGATGTAAGGGCAGGTAGCTTATTTAGGTGTTTCTAAAAGCACTGCTCGGGGAGTGGGAAAGTGAGGTGGGAAGGCTAGCAGGTAGTGCAGATGCGTAAGTGAGCAGGAACCCCGGTGGGCACTGGGGCCCACCCTGATGGAGACTCTGGGGAAGAGTGTGAGTTACCCCGCCAATGGCCATCCGCCTCTGATGGCTCTCCGGGCTGTCTAAGCTGCCCTGGAGTTAAAGCCCGTGGGAATGGGTGGGAATGGTGACTGCCAGGGGCCTAAGGCCCTGTCGGTGTGTGCTGCGCCCCGTTCCGGGGTGTAGGCACCCTCCCCGTCCGGTGGAGCTCACAGGAAGTAGGAAGGAGTTTATCGGCACTTCCCGTGCACACTGTACCTGGTAGATCAGCTTCCATCAGTTACCGCTTCTCTTATTGACTGCTGTGCTTACATCTTGCTGCGAGTATCTGCTTATCTCCAACTGGAGATCTCCAAAGCCCTCTCATCTTAGCACTTTCTCAGTACACAAAACACATTTTGCTGAAGTTACAGGAGTCTCGAGCCAGCCCAGAGAAAATATGAAAAGAGGAGCAAGCCCGTTCCTCTCGCTGCCCTGTCAGATGGCAGGGCATGCACAGCCGGCGTTGTTGCCTGCTTTCTGCAGCCGGAGGGCCCGGCGGCACCAGCAGAGCTGAGCAGTCGGCTTGCCCATCTCCATGCTGCCCGTTTGGAGACAGTGAAGAGTTCTAACATGTTTGCTCATCTCAAGGAGTAAGGATAGCTTTCAAATGCTCTGGTCATCAGGCAAAACAGAATAAATCTCACATCTGGAAGAACACCCTAAGATGCATCAGCATTGCAGTGGTGGCACCAAGGTTGCGGTTGAGGGCACCTGAGGGCACTGGCGGCCGCCGGTGACACCTCTTCTGTCTGATCTGACTGCTTGTCGTTCTTTCTGACGACTGCTCTGGTGGTTGCCTTTCTTCCAGTCATAGACCATCCACCCTGGGCCTCTGTTTTGTTTTCTGTAGAACCATGAGTACAGCCAAGGCAGAGGCGTGAGGGAGCCCAAATCCTGTGGAGGCGGACAGAGAATCAGGGGTCTCTGGACGCCCAAAGCTGGATGCTGAGCTGGGCTAAGCCGAGGGATGCTTTTCTCCCAGGCAGGGATCGAGGAACCATCCTCTGTGCTTATATAACCTGTGGGTTATCCCATCAGTTTACTGCACAGGATCTTAACCCTGGTGTTTGTAGGGTTTGTGGATAGAGTTTGGGGCGGGGGGGGGGGGTCTGTAAATTTCAAAGGGAAACATTTGCATCTCTATTTTCACTGATTTCTAATTAATATTTAACATTTCCTTGGATTATAAATAAAGGTAACAACCCACAGTAGCATGAGTCATACCCATGACTTTGTCACTAGTAGAAATCATAGACATTTTCTGCCCACATTTTGTGCAAATCTTGCAAAGTAACAATTATGCTTCTCACTGCTTTGCAATCAAAGCCAGCCTACATGTGTGCCAATAAATACATATATAACTGTCCATTGAATTATTTTAAAATATTTTAATAGCTGATTTCAGTGTAGTCCATTTTCTGTGTAATCTTATGTTTCCATTTTGTGCTTTTATAAGCATTTTTCTGAGAAGGGAAGATGGTTTCATCACACTGATACCAAAAAGAGGATAACTCTGCTTCAGTGGGTCATGACCAGCACTATTCTATTTATTTTTAATGGTACTCACGCCTACTGTTTACCACAATGATGTGGTAAGGATACACAGCTGGATCACAAGGGAACCCGTGTGCATGTCTCCTCGTGGTGGCTCCTCCCAGGACTGAGCACATCACACACGCTCTTCCCCCAGCAGGGACAGTGCAGCCACACACGTGTCCCCTTTCTTCTCCGAGCAGCCCATGGAAACTCAGTGTCCAAGATCATTATGTGGGGCCAGCACTATTTTAAATGAAAGAGAATAGAACGGAGGATAACTTATTAGAAGCACAAAGTAAAGATAACCATTGTTTTATGAAACTTTGGTTTTAGTTATGTGTGTATACATATGTTCTCGGTTGTGCTGTAAAATGTTGCTTTTCCTGGGGACTAAAGGCAAAGTTTGAAAACAGGCTAAAGCCTGAGAGGGCAATACGTGCCTTTCTTTTATGGATTCACAATCTCTCATCTAAAATCCTTGGGGCCAGATGTTTTTCAGAATTTGGACTATTTTGTTTTTGTCTTGGTTTTAATTGGGATCTAGTTGCTTTACAATGTTGTGTTGGCTTCTGCTGTACAAGGAAGAGGGTCAGCTCCGTGCACACATGTACCCCACCCCCCACCTCCCCACCCTGCACCCCGCCGGCTCCGTCACCACGGAGCCCTGAGCTGAGCGCCCATGCTGCGCGGTGGCTTCCCATGGCCATCTATTTTACATGTGGGAGTGTGTGTCTGTCAGGCCCCAGCACCCAGATCACCCACCCTCCCCTCGTGTCCGCGTGCCAGTTCTGTACATCTTCATCCCCATTCCAGCCCCACAGATAGGTTCATCTGTACCATGCTTCTAGATTCCATATATATATGCGTTAATGTCTTTCTCTTTCTGACTTACATGGACTTTAGGAAGATAATGCAATGCATCATCCGTATATTATATAAGATCCAGAAGAGCCATGGCAGCCCCTGTAATAAATATATTAATGAATCTGTTCCCTTCAACGAAACACACGAATCTTCATGCTAAAGAGGAGAAGAATCAGAGCAGCCTGACATTAGTTCAGGCTAGCTTTTTCTGTCAAGTGAATGATACACAGAACTTGTTTCTGGAGCTTTGTGGGTTTTGGAATGATGAATCAGGAAAAGAGAACTCAGGAATTCCTCTTTATTTGACCACTTAATGATTGAGGGTGGGGGAGGATAGGGATTCAGTGTTTTTCATGATAATTTTTGACATCCCCTTATCTTCCTGTAATTACTTTTGACCTGTCCATAGCTTTTTTTAAATGACTTTTTGTTTTTGATGTGGGCCATTTTATTGAGTCTGTTACAGTGTTGCTTCTGTTTTGTGGTTTGGGTTGTTTTGGCCATGAGGCATGTGGGGTCTTTGCTCCCTGACCAGGGAAGACAACGTCTTAACCATTGGACCACCAGCCCAGACAAGAAGTCCCAGACTTGTCCATAGTTTAATACTCTCTTTATATCCTCTTTCTTGTTATATGTTAAGTTTGGTTATTTTTTCTAAGGCAGCAAAAAGTTTTTTAAAAAGTGAACTATTTTAACCATAATTTTTTGCCAAAATACGTCATGTTTTTCTCTTGCATCTTCCTTTAAGGATGGTATATTAGACGTTATTTCCCATAAATACATGAAAGTCCTTATCCCCTTAAGGATAATACCTTTGGCACCATAATTTTAACACCAGTTCTGATGTGTGGGGTTGTGGGGTGTAAACCCACCAAACTCTACACTTTTAAAAGATGGTACTATAATGTACATATATCAAAATGCACAGATCTGAAATATTAACTCAGTATGTTTTTACCTAGACTTGCAACCACACAACCTGCACCTAAATCAACACTGGAGTATTTTTTTCATGCCTGAAGTTCTCTGGTGTCCTGTTCCCCAGGACACACTGTTCCCCACTTTTCTGACTTCAGTCACCATAGACTTAGTTTTACCCATTCTTGAACTTCATATAAATAGAGTCATACAACATGTACTCCTTCGTGTCTGACTCCTTCGTGTCTGACACTCACCATCATGTTTTTGAGATGCATCCATTTTGTAGCCATAGTTCATTCCTTTGTATTGTTTACATTCCATTGTATGAATATACCAGCATTTATTTATCCATTCCACTTTGATAGACATTTAGTTGTTTCTGGTTTTCAGCTATTATGAATAAAACTTCTATGTTCAAGTTTTTTGTGTCTGTGTGTTTCCATAGTTCTTGGGTAAATTCCTAGGAATGGAATGCTGGGGTACAAGGTAGGTGTATACTTAAGTCTACAAGAAACTGCTAAATAGTTTTACAAAGTGGTTGTATCATTTCCCACTGATGGTGGATAACAGTTCCAATTGCTCTCTACCATTGACAGCACTTGGTATTTTCAGACTTTCTGAAAGATGTCTATTTGTCTGTAATTCTGTGTATATCAATAACAATTTTTTAGGATTAAATGAAAACTAAAAATGATGGTGGCTGTGTCTAATGCAAAATCTCTGAAATTTTACATAAATTACCTGGATGTTTAAAAAAACGTTTTACTTTTGGTTGCGCTGGGTCTTCGTTGCTGCATTTAGACTTTCTCTAGCTGCAGTGAGGGGGACTGCTCTTTATTGTGGCGACAGGCTTCTTGTGGCAGCGGCTTCTCTCGCTGCGGAGCAGGGGCCCAAGACACAGGGGCTTCAGTGGTTGCAGTGTGCAGACTCTAGGGCATCCAGACTTCGCTAGCTGTGGCTCACAGGCTTTAGTTGCCAGAGGGATGTGGAAACTTCCCAGAGCAGAGACTGAGCATTGCAAGGTGGATCCTTATCCGCTGTACCACCAGGGAAGTCCTGGATGGTTTATTAACCTAGGCGAGGAATCCAAGAACTTGAATGTTGTCCTATTTAATTGATAAGTTTTTATTTTACACTGTATAGAAATATTAAGGGATTAAGTCTTAGACTTGGTTGGGAAATATTGTTTCTGAAGAAAAGATCTCCCTGAAGTTTCCTTGAGAAATCTTTCTCTCAAGGTGGGTGGGTGGTGGGCAGGGGGTGGGGGGGTGTTGATGGATACAATTGTATTACAATGTTGCATTAGTTTCTGTTATACAACATGTGAATCAGCTATGTGTATATACATATTTCCTTCCTTTTCTTGAGAAATTTTTTCATCTCTATCTGCCTTTTGGTTTTGTTAAGTGGACTTAATTAATCATAATTAATCATAATTCAGAATATGTTGGTAGGAGTTAATCATGATTCAGGATCTCTTGGTAGGAGCTCATTGCCTCTCTTTTTCTTTCAAATTTCAGAGCATAAATGCCCAGTGGATGAGCGGGAGCAGTTGGAGGAAACCTTGCCGCTGATTTTGGGGCTCATCCTGGGCCTCGTCATTGTGGTCACGCTGGTGATTTACCACATCCACCACAAGATGACTGCCAACCAGGTCCAGATCCCGAGGGACCGGTCCCAATATAAGCACATGGGCTAGAGGCCGCTGGGCAGACAGCCCGCAGCCGATCCAGCCGGGGAAACAGCGGCACTTCCTGCCTGCACGTGGGATACACCAACATAGCTCCAGGCACACTGACTCGGGTACGCAAGGCTTGCTTGGCCTGCATCCACGCTCACACCTGGGATGGGGGGTTCTTCTGGATTCATGGGGTGAATGACATAGCCCTTCCATGCTGAGAAGTGGGAGGTGTAGGGTCAGCCAGCTTTCATGCTTGTGGTGGCTTGGCTTTGACTCTCCAAGGAACAACAGATACAACTCGGAGGAATATCTGGCTCTGAAGTGTAAGGATTGGAACCACAGTTCTTTTGGAAAGACACCCCTTAAGGTTCAAGAGGAACATCTGATGCTTTGCTCCCTTGAACACAGATGGCTTATCCTATACTATCGTCAGCACACACAAAATACAGCCTCATGCTCCCTGCAGCAAGACCCCTGAATGTGACCCATGCTTCTGGCTGGCGTTCTGCATGTCTTGTGATTGTCTCGGGAATGTTTCACTGCTCCCTGCACCCAGCGAATTCACAGCACAAGAGCCTGTTTAATGTAACTATGCAGAGTGGTTTGGACTTTGTAATATGTCAGGTCCAGGTATGGGGGCCTGAAGAATCAATCCATGTGAGCTTGTCTCTCAAAATGAATTAAAATACACTACTGTCTAGTGTTTGGCTGCTGCCTTGAAACAAGATGACAAAACCAAAAATGGCTTGTGTGGCATCTACAGGAGAGAAGGGGATGATGAAGATGGGCTTTTCATTCCTGCAAGAGGAAAAGCCAAGAAAGAGCAGGAAAATAATAGCAGGGACGGGGGGAGTTGGCTTTTCCAGGTGAAAGACATGGATTTGTTTTGGCAAATATAAGTAGTTTTAATGATGGCACCTCTTCACTTGATCTTACCTAAAAGGTCGAGAGGTGATAACAATGGCACCTCTTGAATGGTTGGTCTAATATAGTTTCTGATGTTTCTGGATCTTGAGTCTGGCATTTCATTTTGTATTAAAAAGCTGGACTGAACACAGTAGCTTGGGCTGAGTTTTGAGATAAAATGTAACCTACTGAATTCCTTAGAGAAAGGTACATAGTTTGGATTTCATCCACCTCCTAAAGAATCATTTTTCAGTTCAGAGCGAGAAGAGGGAGATCCTTTCCTCTGGTGTTAGGGTGGGGATCCCTCAAGCACCTTAAAAACCACCCCCACACGAGAGGCAACTTGTGCATTTTCTCCCCAAGTCTTCACCTGTTGACAGCACATCTTTAGTATTCCATCATCCCAGCAAATCTTGATAAGTATTGATCAGCTGCTGTCCTCTGACCTGTTCGTTTCCTGCTCTGTCAGCCTCAGTCTTTCCCTGCATGATCTCTTTTCACTGTCTGCCTGGTACCAGAGGAACAAGCCCTGATTCCTTATAAAAGCTGCATGTTGCACAAAGAAATGGAGAAGCCCCTGGTGCTGGTGGATGCCTGCCCCCCCGCCCCAGTTCACTCCACTCCCTCATCTGTGATGGGGTGATGCCTGCCCCCCCCCCAGTTCACTCCACTCCCTCATCTGTGATGGAGTGGACACCTGCCCACCCCAGTTCACTCCATTTTTCCATCATCTGTGACTAGCTCACCCTCCATGCCCCAAACATGACAAGCTCTTTTCTTTAAAGCATCTCATGTATTTTTAAGAAATTTCCTTTTTATCTGGAACCATCAAAGAATTTGGGGAAAAACAGGCACTTAAATGTATCCATGAGTGACCTTTTCTTTCTGGAACCTCTTTAGAAAACTTTTAAAATCTTTTCTGAGTGGTATTTCTGAGCACTCAATATTTACATAATTTGCTTTAATCTACTTTTACAAAGGTAAAATTGTATTTTTCAAAAAAATTTTACTTTCACAAAACAGGATTCATTACTGCCTTTGGAATTGTCATTCATTCATTCATTCATTCAGCTAGATGTCCATCAGTAGAGAAGTGGATAAGAAAGCTGTGGTACATATCCACAATGGAATATTACTCAGTCATTAAAAAGAATACATTTGAATCAGTTCTAATGAGGTGGATGAAACTGGAACCTATTATACAGAGTGAAGTAAGCCAGAAAGAAAAACACCAATACAATATACTAACACGTATATACAGAATTTAGAAAGATGGTAACGATAACCCTATATGCAAGACAGTAAAAGAGACACAGATGTATAGAACAGTCTTTTAGACTCTGTGGGAGAAGGCGGGGGTGGGATGATCTGAGAGAACAGCACTGGAACATGTATATTATCATACATGAAACAGCAAATGTTTTTTGAGCACCTACTGAGTGCAGGCTCAATGCTGGGTGTGCAATAGTCAACTTGACAAATGGGAGTCTCTACAGGGGGAGGTTTAACAAGAAAGCATGCGTACACACAGATCATTCGAAACAGAACAAGGTACCTTAGCACTTCTCAAAGTGTTGCCACATGGTTACATCCCTATGTCTAAGCTAATTAAATTTTTCTGGAATCCAAATTTCTTAATTCTCAAAATTGAGTGATTTATTTCTACCAGTGATATGCAGTTTGTACAGAAAGTCAGGATCATTACTGTTATTATTAATTGTGGCATCTTTATCTCCAGTCCTAAAATTAAGTCTCAATTTCAGCCCAATTTCTTCACCTTATTTTTCTCAGCCCTTTTAAAATCTTCATTATCAGATAAGCAAAATAAAGGGGGGGCCTCCTGATGAGGGCAGGGGTGGTGTGGTCTCTAGGTGTATAAGGCAAGGTGCCCAGAGGTATGACTCACGTCCATTCCCGTTGTTCTGCATTTTGCCAAGGCTCCTGCAGCAGGAACAAGCTAGGGCGGAGGCTTGTCTATCTGCATTGCTTTCTAGGCTCAGAAACAGGAAAGAAAACAACAGCTAAACCACAGATGCTCAATTACCCCTTTAACCGTCATTTTTCTTTTCCACTGGAGTTTTAAACACAAATGCCTCTGGGCACAAAAGGGCGCTGTGCCTGGTTGCTGGTCTGCCAGCCTGTAAAAGCCAGGCCAATGAAACATATGCATGTTTCTCAGGAGAAGAGGGAGTTTAATTTCAGTTCTGAGCCTGGTTCTTTGCGAGGTTCCACCCTTCTTGGGAAATAGCTCCAAGTGAATCTACCTCAGGGGCCGGGGAGACTATTCTCCAGCCTAAGAAATTCCTCTAAATTGTAATCCCTCTCTTCTCGCCAATTCCCCAGTCTTTCCATTAATAAAGACTTGGCAAATCCACTTGGACGGAGGAGACACCAGAGCTATGAGGATGGAGAAGTGGGAGGGGCGGTGGCGGGCATGACCTGCAGCGTGTGGTGGAGGCAGCGTGCAGTGGGGTGTTTCAAGGGGCAGGGTCGTCCAGGGTGGCATTGGGCACAAGCACCTCCCTGGAACAAACACCCTAGCAACCTGAACCAGACGGACACAGCTTTCCATCTGTGTCTCAAAGTGCAGCTTGCAAGCAGCCTGCAACAGAATCATCCCTGAGGGTGCTGAAAAATGGCAGTTCTAGGGCATCCAACCAGTGACTGAGAATCTCCATGCTGAGACTCTGGAATTGGTAGTTTGAGTATTTGCTCTCTCCAAGTAATTTGGATGCAGCAGTATGAAAACTTCTGGTTAAAAACAACAACAACAACAAAAACAGTTAGCTACCAGTATACTTGCAACATTAGCCAAATTATCTGGCTTCTCTGTGTTCATATTCTCATCTGAAAGTGGGACCCACTGCTCCCTGCTTGCAAAGCTGTTTGAGGGTACACAACAGGACATTTACGTCCTTAGCACAGCGCTCACACTGGAAATGCTCCACTGGGCTTGCCAGGTGGTTTGGGGTAAAGAATCCGCCTGACAATGCAGGACACCCAGGGAAGTTGGGTTTGATCCCTGGATCGGGAATATCCCCTGGGAGAGGAAATGGCAACCCACTCAGTATCCTTGCCTGAAAAAATCCTATGGACAGAGTAGCCTGGTGGGCTACAGTCCACGGGGTTGCAAAGAGTCAGACATGACTGAGCTAGAATGACGTTCTTCTAGCATCCTTCTTAACATGTGTGTACAAATTTTACCAGCTATACACATTCACAAATGACCCCAAAAGATCATACAGGGTTTTGTTTCTTTAACCTAGCTTCCAGTGTTCTATGTCAGTTTATTTTGAATTCAGAGAATGTTCCTATGCAGGGATTCTCTCCATTCCCATCCCAGAGAACTGCTCAGGAGGTTGTCAGTTTGGGGGAGATAGTCGGCGTCCATGAACTTAGATGAGAAAGAAAATTGCACTTCCAGTTTTACTAGCCTTAAATGAAAGGTAGCATTTCCTTCAATTATGAACATAGGCAGCAAATCACCATAATATAAGCATCACCTGAGTATGTGTCTTCAGCAGAAATCACCATGTTAGACTTATTGGAGTTGCATCCAAAAATCATTTATATTTCTTGTTTGAAATGATAGTAGCTATTAGACCCATCACAAATCTTGTTATTTAATACATTATAACCATGACAACAAAAATATGTTTTGATAACTGTGCTTTAATTGATTTATTTTGTAAGTCTATGTATTTTATTCACTTTAAAACATTTCCTGAGGAGTCATTAGGCTTCTGACAGCCAAGAGGGTCCAGAGTGCAAAATTAGGCTAAGAACTCCAGGGCTGATGGCTACTTAAGTTGTCATTTCAAAAACAGTACCTGTAAGTAAAACTGAGTCACTTTGCTATATAGCAGAGATTGCTACAATGTTGCAAACCAACTATACTTCACTAAAAATAAATACATAGATAAATAAGGTGACAGAACCTGTCAGGTTGTCTGCTGGGGAAGGAGTCACAAAGGCTCATGTGACAAATGAAATGACAATTGTTGGCACTAGTCCTGTGTTTTGTAGACCCTGATCTGAGTGTTGGGTATGTGCGGTCTATTCAGGCATCATGATTCATGTACTGTCACCAACCAAGCAACTGGGACTTGGTTGGGCTCCGTTAAGGTGACTGTACATGACCTCACCATCCTTTCTACCTTTAATTTTTTCCACAATGCTGTCAGTGATGATGAGGCATAAATATCAAAGCATTTTCCATGTAGGTAAAACTTTCAGGATAAGGAATCTCTTTGCTTTTAAAACAGTGTATTTTGATCCAGAAATCAGGAACCCTTCAACTTTCTCCAGTCCCCTTTTTGTCCTTCGTCAGATCTATTTACGTAGATGTTGGCAGGGTTGCACCCACATTCCCTTGGCCCTCCCTGGAACTTGTTTGCTGATAATTTCTGTACATGCCCACAGTTTTCTGTGTCTACCTCCCTCCTTGTTAGAGGGAACAAGTTTTCTCCATATACAGGGCAAGATGGAAATTCTGGGGGATGATGCCCGAGAAGCAGCTCTCAAGCAGCGAGGGATAGGAGATGGTGGATAAATGCTCCAGCCTCTCTGCCCCTAGAAGGATGATCCTGGAGGATCTCTCCCAGAAGGTCTCTGGCAGGATAGAGCCCCAGGCACCCACAGTGGTGAGCTATCCATTAGTACACACCTGTTTTTCAAACCTCTGTCCCCTCTTGTTCTCACCTCCACACTCCGCCATATCGAGTGAGCTTCCTGGGGTCACCCCTCAGGAAGTAGTTGTATGTGCATCTTTGTCTTGGATTCTCCTTCTGTCAGAATCCATGCTAAGGTCATCTATTCTCTTGATTCAGAGTACACACGTTTCAAGACTTTTGTTGACAGGTTTGCTGCACAATCTGGACGAGTGCTATATCGTCTCCCTTTCACAGAACTGCTCCTGCTTGTACGTTTTGTACCTGCTTCAGAGCAAATCCATCTTCCCTCTGCCTGAAATCTCATTACCGTTTCTTTGATGACCTAGTGATAGTCATTGGATTGATTTGAGCAGAGTCTGAACTCACTGAGTTGATAACTTCATGGAATGATTTTATTTTTCCAGTAATTGCTGCTGAGTGTGTTCTTCCCAGTGGAAAAAGGGAACACAACAATAACTCAGTCTGATTCTATCTGTCTAAGCCATTAAAAAAGACAGTCTCATTTGAATTCAAAATAACACCCCTTTCCTTTGCTCGGGCTAAGCTTGCAGTGGAGAAAGAGACAGAAGTAGCAATGCATAGCTAGTGGCGGGGAACACGGTGCACTTTCTTATTCTTTCTTTCTTCTAAGTCCCTCCCCCAAATCAAATTTCTTGCTAACTCAAACTTATGGGGAGAAGTCAGGAGGGGAGCGTTCAGTAACACAGCTGGCTGCAATCAGCTCCCTCGGAGATGCTGTTGGAGGAAGGTGAGATGCCTGAATCTCATTTGTGTCCACCTGAAGACAACCTCTGCTTTGGAGTGGTCATGGTGTAGGTGACATGTGTGGTTTTAGAGTAGTATTCAGCTCCTCCCCAGCTCCTGCACACTGCAGGAAAGCAACCACGGACGTCCCTGGTGGTCCAGTGGTTGAGAATCCAATTGCCAGCACAGGGGACACAGGTTCGATCCCCAGGCCAGGATGATTCCACACGCCATGGGGCAACTAAGCCCGCGTGCCACAGCTATTCAGGCCATGCTCCAGAGCCTGCGAGCTGCAACTACTCCTGCATGCTGCAACTGCTGAGGCCACCACAAGAAGAAGCCTGCACCCTGCACCTAAAGAGTAGCCTGCAAGCCCCAACTAGAGGGAGCCCATGTGTGGCAACAAAGACAACACAGCCACAAACAAAACAGACAAATAAAAAATGGGGGCAAAGGAAAAGCAGCCTTATTTCCCTTTGATCCCCTCATGGTGCGTGCCTCCAATGCCCTTGCCAAGTTGGGCACCACCCCACTTCTTAGTTAAGCGCTGGCCATGTACCCTGCTCCCTCTCCACGCGCCCTCGGAACCAGAGGAAATGGGTGTCTTCCTTGCCTGCCAAGGGCTTCAGGGACCTGCCTGGGGAAGGTTGCTTCCATCTTTCTCTTCCCAAGAACACAATCCAGAGGTCTCATCCTGAGTCTCAGGCTACGTACGTCCTGAGGGTTTTCACTTTCTGAAATTTCCAGGTGAGAAATGAACTCTTTATGTATCAGCATTCCTCTCAACTTCATGGGACAAATGTTAACACCTCCCCTGTCACCAAGTGTAGGAGGGGGCCTGACACTTGCTTTCAGTCTCCCGGAGAGCATCTCTGACCCAGAACAACCTCCTGACTGTATCTTTTGTGGGTAAAAGCATTCAGATCAGTCCAGCATCTTTGGAACGAGAGAGGTACAGTAGGAATCTTTGGCTATGAATCTAGTTTTCCTTCAATTTGGCCTTCCAGAATTAAATTTATTTTCTTCATAGCAGTATCTGCAGTCTTATCTTACAATGTTTGTAACCTCTGGGGATAGGAATGCTTATCTGTGGTTCATGTCAATGTGATATTACATATAATTTTATAGTAACTCATTTCCATTCCCCAAGATCATAAAGACATCATTCTTGTCACTCAAGAAACATATTCAGGAAATCACTAGAGTTTCCAATGACACAGTGGAAAAAAAGGCAAACATTTATTTTTATTTGCAAGAGCAGTTTCTGCCAATAGTTAGTGCTCACAAAACCTTTTAAGCTACAGTAACTTTTGGTAAACTCAATGAAGACTTTAGAAAAGACCCAGTGATAAGAAAACTACAGAAAAATCTCCATTACACTGTTGAAAATGTTTGGAATCCAAAATCCACTATTTTCTGCAATGGTTTTTAATATTTGCTCTGGTTAAAAAAAGATTTTCTTTTTGTTTCCTTTCTACTTCTACATAGTCCTGGTTAACTGAATACAATGTCTTCCATATCTGCCATTTTCTGGATTTAGATTATTTTCATTCTTACATCCTTGTATTAATATTTTAATATTTTACATAAAACATTGAATGTGTTGTATTTTACGAAAAAAAAATTGTAGATCCTATTTATGATGAGGCATTTCCAGTTTAGGTAAAAACTGAAAATCTAAACAGTAGAAAGTCATTTTATGCCTTTTTTTCCTTTTAAGCTATAATAAATAATTAGCAACCTATTAATTACAAACATTCTTAATTAGGCTTAGAGTAACCAGAGCATTTTCAAAATTTTAAATTCATGTTCGTTACAGTATGTGAAGTCATTAAGAAAAGCCTCTGGTTTTCCAGTTTGGTAACAAATGGCTTTTGTTTGATGCAGAATTAATAGAAACTAATGATGACTATGTAGCTTTTCCAGAGTTTTAAAGGCAAATCTATATTGGCCTACAGTTAACATGCAAATCTTCCAACAAGCAACACAAAATGTATTGTAGTAGTCATTCATGTTTATCAACATTCAAGAAGATCTAGTCAGCAGCACAACTCTCCTATGTCAGAAACACGTAACATGGTCACAACTGAATTCAGATCACACCTGGGAAAAACCCCCTTTTCCTAATGCATCCTCTAGAGTGCAGACTTCCAGTATGGTGCAGAAACAGTAGCAATGAGCAATGAATACCGTGGTGTGAAAGCACAGACAAGAGTTTGGTGTGCCAGCATAGAGAGCTTTAAAAACAGTGACAAACAAAACCAAACACCTTGCCCTGTTCTCTCTCCTTTCCTTCTGTGAGACTAGAATTCTCAGTCTTCTAGAAACATTCAATTCAGGGAATGAAGTCCAAACGACCCGAGCACTGCGGCGCTGAATGAAGTTGGCGAAGGAGCGGAACGTGGCGCCCCTCCCACAGACACATCAAACCATCCTAGCCCTGAAATTGCTCCTTGGAGGGGAAATTTGGCCGCAAGGGGACATCATACTCACGTAAGAGAAAGTACTAGGGGAAACATGCTGCCTGCCAAAGATGGTTTACCTATCACTACTAATAGGTTTGAAGGAAAACGTGATTTTTCAGAATATTTAGTTTTCTCCCAAGGAATATTTTTGGCGGTATACCGTGGCTCAAATTTCACTGCATTATTTTTGGTTGGATAAATGAAATGTGCACCCACCCCCATCACCATCACTCTTAAGTCTTCTTCCAACACATAAGACACTTGTTAAGATAAGAAAGATATTCTACTAAAGCTGACGGTGATTGAGAGTCATTCAGTATTCAAAGTTCCTAAAGAGTTGTTGGTTCTCTGAAAGGGATAAAAAAGTAGGAAAGACTTTTTTCAAACTCTTGCTAGTAAACAGGTATTACTTCAACTGATACAATGGCTACGTGACATCAAAGTACTATAAATTATCAAAACTATTGTACAGAAAAATTACAAATTCATTGCAAAATACATTACACTGCTACCATTAAGAAAAAAGTGCTTTTTGTTTTCCTTTCTTTTTTTTTTTTTTTTTGCCAGAAAAGTATTCTTTCAATATAGAAAATCCTATGCATTACCCTGCATGTGGCTAGGATATACCATAAGAGAGTTTGTACTGAGTCCTCCTGATTTGCTGGATGAAAGGCTGAAAAATATAATAATGACTTATTAAAGCCATGTCCCAAATGACGGTCCCAGCGGTCAGTGGAGAGATGCCTGTTTCAGACACAAGAGGACGCGCTGGTCTGCGGAGCCCATCAGTCAGCTGGCCTGGGTCCCCGGTTCCCTTGCGTTCTCCCGAGCAGGTCTCGCTTTGACCTCCGTGACTCTTGCGCTCAGTGATGCCGGTACTGCCTCATGAGAGGAACGATGCAGGACGGCGGCCCCGCCAGCTTCAGGAACGGGTGTCTGAGGAGCTCCTGCGCCGTGGCCCTCTGAGAGGGCTCCCGCACCAGCATCAGGTCTAGGAACGCCCGCAGCACTGAGGAGACCTGCGGGGACACAAGACGGCCTCCTGAGGACCACCGCCGAGACCCGGCCCGGCCCCTAACGCGGCCTCGCGCAAACGCCCTGCAAAGGCCTCCTCGACAGCGCCCAAGTCCAGAAAGGCAGCCTGAAGAGAAAGAGGTTACGGGAGCAAAAGCAGGCATTGCCTTTCTTAACACAGGCTGTTTTCCTTGTCTTTTTCAAACCTGAAATAATAGGAGTAAGTGAAGGCACAACAAAGGTATGTTCTAAATAAGAGACAACAGCAGCTTTATGATGCACCCACTATGTTCAGATGCTGGTCACACACATCTGATGAACAGTGTTATAAACATGGAGTGAGTTTTATTTTTTTATTTTTCTAACCACACAACCGTCTAAGCTTTGTGCAATTCCTTTTTTTTTTTTTTTAAAGAAGATTTTTTTTTAATGTGAACCACTTTTGAAGTCTTTATTGAATTGTTACAATATTGCTTCTGTTTTATGCTTTTTTATTTTTCTGACCCCACGGCATGGAGGATCTTGGCTCCCAGATCAGGGATCAAACCCACAACCCCGGCACTGGAAGGGAAGTCTTTACCACTGGACTACCAGGGAAGTTCCTGAATTCCTTTCTTGAAGAGAAACAAATTTCCCTAAGGAATCTGACAACAGATAGCACCTGTCCTTTAGTTTCTTCTAATTTACTTTTTTGCAGTATAGCTTATGTACATTCAAGTACACAAAAAGCAGATGTTTTACAGTAGTTCTTTAAAACACACACACATATATGTATACACCTATATGTTCCATACTCCTACCCAGGTTCCCTGGGTGGAGAAGATCCCCTGGAGGAGGGCATGGCAACCCACTCCAGTATTCTTGCCTGGGAAATCCCATGAACAGAGGAGCCTGCCGAGCTACAGTCCACGGGGTCGAAAAGAGTCAGACACGACTGAGCATAGCCCATTATTTAAACTGTCCAGTGTCATAAAATTTTCAAGCTCTTGTTCAATTCAAGCAGCTTCCCCACTTTGTTGCAGGTCCACCCAGCCTACATGAGTGATTCTCCGGGGCTCTTCCCTAAGGTGTAGGGATGAGGGAAGAGGAGATGCCACCACAAACAATTCTCTCCCTCTTAGTATCTGGGGGGTAGTCGGGTGGTCTGCACTTTTAGTGCTAATCTGTGGAAACAGCTCTCTCAGCAAGCCCTGCCCCACTGGTGGCCGCACAGAGGTGGTTCTTCGACTTAGCATCGTTTTTTCTGAGCTTGGCTCTACTTGATGATGCCTGGAAATCAGAAAAGACCCTCGCTGGTTCCCTCACCATGTTGCTCATTGCCCTGTACTATCTAGCCCCTGTCCACCCTCTGACATGCCTCACCCTTCACCCTGCTCACTTTGCTCTGGCTGAGGGTCTTCAAACTGCTCCTCCCTATACCTGGGATGTTTTAACCCCGATCTTTGCATGACTCGCTCCTTTTTGCCAATCAGGCTCCAGTCCCTTGGAAGGAATTCCTTCAACCCTCAGCCAAAACTAACTCCCAACTCCTTTTCTGCCCCCCTCAGTCACATCACAGTGCTTTATTCATTTCCTGGCATGTACTACGCTCTAAAATTATTTTGATCATCCATTTGTGTTATCTGCTTCCCCAGCTAGAACGCAACTCCTCTGAGAGTCAGGAAATGTGGGGTTTTGAGCTGGGATGTCCCGGTTATTAGAACACTCCCCAGCGTGTCTTAAATTCTCAGTGCGGAAGTGCTGAGAGACGCCCACCCATAGGAGAGGTGTTCATATACCCAGTTTCACAGAGGAGCTTCAGAGAGGGAGGGGCAGACTCACTGACCCAAGGGACTGAATGAGATGAGCAGAGACCTGAACTCAGTAACTAACTTCGTAGTGGACAGCTGGTGAGAAGCTACCGCCGCAGAGAGAACGCAGTCTGCTGCCTGGTGGCGAGGGCCGAAGGGTGAGTGGGGGTGGGAGGGAGTAGCAAGGGGAAGAGCGCGCGTGTCCACTTGGAGCTGGTGCATGATGCTGGGCAGCGGAAGCTAACAGGGCACTTCAAAGTGACTAAAAAGCAAATTAAAAAGCAAAACGAGGTCCATGCCCAGAAACCAGGATCTGCTCCCAGATGGGATGTGCCAGGCTTTAACACTCTAGAGAGAGGCAAAAATCAAAGAGCGACGTGGAGTGTCAGCAATGGATGCTGCTTCTCACCTTGTGAAGGTCCTTCACTCTTGGAGGTAAGCTGTCCCGGATCCGTCGCATGGCCTGGAGGGGGGGCTCGTTGAAGTAGGGGGGCTCGCCATCAATCATCTCGATCACCATGATTCCAAGGGACCAGATGTCCACCTGTTAGGCACAGTGATTATCTCAGGCAAAGAGAACTTTCTGAAAGGCTGAGTATGGCCAGGGAACCCAGTAGATTCATACTCATTCATAAATTTATACGGTATTTATAACGTCTCAAAATCTACAGTTCAGATTTATAGGCTGAACGGTCGAGTGACCAAGTGTTTGCTACTGGTCTTCGCCTGCTTTTTAAAGGCAACTTCAGTGAAGATTCTGACAGTCATGTGCATGTCTCACCACTCTGAAGTTCAGAACCTTTAAAAAAATCCTGTTAACTTGGGTGGTTCACAGTCTATCAGGTCAGATGAGCAAACCATTCAAAGTTTTATGTTACAAACAGAGAAGAAAATTACATTTAAACCATAAAAAAATAAAAGTTTTTGGCATATTCATAACAAACTCCAAATAGCTACACTGCACAACCCAATATATCCTGATTCTTTTATTAAGTTGATTTTTTAAGTTCTTTGCTGCCGTATTTAGGTTTTTCCCTTTGTGTTTTATCACTCTGAAGCAGTGTATACAAAACTGTACTCTGTAAAACCACTGTCAGGGACTGGAGGAAAGGAAAGAGAGAGATGACAAGCAATCCTTCCCGGTTAAAGAATGGGAAGTCAGGGCAATGAGGTGCCAGAGCTGCTATAAATTCCCAGGCCCTAGCAGCTCCCTCGTCCCTCATTACACCTCTTATCAGTTAGCTGCATTCCTGCCCTTGCCCAGAAGTGACCTCCGCTGAGAGCTGATGCTCTGGGGACCACGGTGAGATAAGCAAGAGGCATACTTATCCGAGGGCAGCACAGCAGCGAAGGAGGGTCCGCCCCCAGTCCGGCCGCTGCCCTCCGCTCACTGGTCCACGCCCCCTCCTCCGGCTGCCCGCCCAGGACTGCCCCCTGCAGCAGTGTGTGGACACGCGTGCGCCCAGGCAAACGCGCTGCTTGCTCCCTGTGTGCGCGTCTCAGAGCTTTAGTCACACTGTTCCCTCCCCCGAAGGCCCTCCTCCGCTTCTGCCCCTCGTTTTATGTATCCACACCTTGTCCCCTAATAGGTTAGGAGCAGGTATGGGAGCAACTTAAGTGTCCATCAGCAGATGAATGGATAAAAAAAGACGTGGTATATATACAATGGAGTATTAGTCGTAAAAAGGAATGAAATGCTACCATCTGCAACAACACAGATGGACTTGGAAGGTATTATAAGTGAAGAAGGTCAGACAAAGGCAAATACTGTATGATATCACTTATGCGTGAAACCTAAAAAATGCAACATACCAGTGAATAAAACAAAAAAGAACCAGACTAATAGATATAGAGAACAAACTTGTGGTTACTAGTGGGCAGAGGGAAGGAGGGAGGGGCAATAAGGGGACAGGAGAATTTAAAAAACAGAAGGTTACTATGGGATTATATGGAATCATATGTGTGAAATGCTTTGAAAATTGTAAATTGTAGAATTTAGAGAATTGTGTAATAAAAAAAATTGTGTAAAAAAAAATAAAAAAAATTTTTTTAATTAAAAAATGTCAAACAAAAATAGATTGAGAGGTTATTTCCTTTCCAGAAGAAACAGAAATTGTGCTATATTTTAAAATACGTTGCAATGTTCATATATGATTTTTTCCTATGGGGAAACATTTCTCACCCGAATCTTCACCCCGATCTGTGGAGCTTTCTCTGACCCTGTATCCTGTGGACACACCTGCTCATCTGTGGATCTCCCGCCACTGTCCGGGTTGTGCTGGCCCTGGGGGCCAGATGAGGGCTGGAGTGCCTCTTCCCCACTGCCCATGTGGGACCTACACACTGCTCGGTCAATGCTGTCGTGACACCCCAAGGGTGGACAGAGTCTCTTCTGCCACAACTTGCTCTGTGGAAAGCCTGGTGAATGGCCATCTCAAGTGGAGTTAAGTCATCAAACTGGCTTTCTGGGGTCACTAATGAGCGCAGAACCCTTGCGTCTCGGCCAGGCCCTGCCCTCTCCCCAGCAACCACCATCGCCTCCTTACCTCTGTCCCATAGGGCAGCCTGGAAATCACCTCGGGTGCCATCCAGTAGGGGGTACCGACCAGAGATTTCCTCTTCGGCACCTCTTTGGAAACTTGCGCACAGAAACCAAAATCAGACAGCTTGATCTGGAAAGGAAAAGAGTGCAACAAATGAACCATTTAAAAACACTGGCTGCAACACTGGGGCAAGATGGGGGGACCTGGAGATTTTCATACCAATGAAGTAAGTCAGAGAGAGAGAGACAAGTACCACATGGTCTCACTTATCCATGGAACCCAGAACAAACGATACACGCGAACTTGTCTCTGAAAAAGAAACAGACTCAGATGCAGAGAACAGAGCTGTGGCTGCCAGGCAGGGGGATGGGCAGATGGGGGTTTGGGACCAGCAGAGGCAAAGGGCGTGTGTAAGATGGACAAACAGCAAGGTTCTGCCATACAGCACAGGGGCCTGAACTCAGCATCGTGACAGTCCACAATGGAAGAGAATATGAAAAGGGATCGATACACACACACACACACACACACACACACATATACACACGTGCAATTGAACCACTTTGCCGAATAACAGAAATTAAGGCAACACTGTAAGTCAACTATACTTCAATAAAAGAAATCTTAAAAATATACTGGCTTCAAAATGTGGAAATATAACAAAAGTTTCAGCTTCAAAGCAAAATCCTCTTATCATTCACAGGCCTTGGATGTATCAGCGGAGGGGCTCTCAGACACTTTCACTGGAAAAGCACAACCCATTTTAATGAAAAAAGCTCTCATGGCCCCACCAGGACTGACTTTCAAATGTTTAACTCCTGCTGCTGCTATCTTTTTATAAAATCAAGAAATAATATAATACACCCCAAACAAGAAACCCATCAAAATTCAAGGCCAGTACTTCCATTTAATGTAAGAGATGATGCTTTAGTGCAAATAAACTGCTAGGCACAAAGCGAGTTTTGTGCAAACTGCTAGAGTTAGGTTTTTTTCCACTGAACACGTTTGGATTTCTAAGTACCCTGAGATGATTCAAATAATCAACCTCATTTCTATGTTTGAATTATTGCAAGACCCCACTGGTAAAGGATGCTGGAACACCACTGTAGGCACAGGCTCCCCTTTTCTTTTGGTTTTCCTCCTCTCTCAGGATAACTCAAGTTGCCAATGGAAATATGGGCATAGAAACTTGGTGTTAACAATTAGTTACTAGGAGTTCAAGGTGTTCAACTTAATTACCTATTGTGCATGCATATATGTTGTTTATTTTAGAGGTCATCCAAAAGGAAAACCCTGAGATTTCTTGCCCAGAGTTTTTAAGAATACTCTTAAGAACGCATTGCATCATTAGGAACCCCGCCAGGTTATATATTCCAGGTGACCAGGATTCAGATTATTTTTGGAAGGCTTGATTCCTGCTCATGATGACCTTATCTGATTGGAGATGATTGTCACTTAGGATTATTGGTGATAATGCAATGCATTAAAAAAAATGCTTCAGGCATTGTTTGGCAATGGTCATTTGAAGTGAAAATTGCCATAAATCAAAGGTATGGTCTCTAAGGCACAAATTCTCCCTTGATTCTCTTACGTCTCTGAACTGTTTTCAGCCTTTTTTTCCTGGCTGTCTCTGCTGCCCACACCATAATACTGGGGCTTCCCGGAGTTCAGGTCCCACTGCTCACCTCTTCTCTTTTTATGTGCTCTTGCTAGATACTTTTCTCCCCTCCTAGGCTTAATGCAGATTTCTCTCCTTCATTCTAAACCTACACATCCATCCAGTATATGTTTCTACATGGAGTTAATCCTTGTGAAGGGTGTAAGGTCCACGTCTAGATTTATTTTTTGAGCATGTGGATATCCAGTTGTTCCAGCACCATTTGTTGAAAAGACAGTCTTTGCTCCACTGTGTTGTCTTCAGTCGTGTCTGACTCTTTGTGACCTTGTGGACTGTGGCCCTGCCAGGCTCCTCTGTCCATGGGATTCTTCAGGAAAGAATACTGGAGTGGGTTGCCATGCCCTTCCCCAGGGGATCTTCCCGACTCAGTGATCTCACCCACATCTCAGGCACCGCCTGCACTGCCACTCATGCCACCCAGGAAGCCCTGTGCCGCTTCGCTCCCTTCTCAGAGGTCAGGTGACTCTGTTTATGTGGGTCTGCTCCTGGGCTGTCTATTCTGTTTTATTGGTCTGATGATGGACAGGGAAGCCTGATGTGCCGCAGCCCATGGGGTTGCAAAGAGTTGGACATAACTGAGGAACTGAGCTGAACTGATAAATTTTAGAATCAATATGTCAATACCTACAGAACAACTCACTGAGATTTTGACTGAAGATTATATTGAATTTACAGGTCAGGTTGGAAAGAACATCTTGACAGTACTGAGTCCTTCCTCTCCTGCAACCTTATTATGATCATTTATTGTTCTAGTTTTCTTGTTGATTCTTTCAGATTTTCTACATACGTGATCATGTCATCTATGATCAAAGAGAGTTTTAATTTCTTCTTTCTCAATCTGTGTACCTTTTATCCCTTTTCTTATTTTATTGCATCAGCTAGTGCTTCCAGTATGCTGTTGAAAAAGAATAGTGAAAGGGGACATCTTTGCCTTTTTCCTAAGCTTAGTGGGAAAGCATATTCAATACTTAAGCATACTTCAAGGCCCTGATCACGTCTCACTTTCTCTAGAACTTTTCTTAGGAGCCCGTATTGATTTATCTGATCTCCAAATTTGTAAGAATTTAGCACTCATTTAACTTTGAACTGTTTTCCAATGCTGATTTTGTCACTCCAGCTAGGAATGACCTTGCTCAGGGGCAATAGAGCTGTCTTTTAATTGAGAAGCCACACTGTGTTAAGATCTGGGAAAGCAGTAGGTACTCAAAAAATGCATGCTATTAGGTTGACTTTATTTGATATTGACATATATATGGGTTTTTATATGCAGAATATGGCTTCCCCAATGGCTGAGTGGGTAAAGAATCTGCCTGCAATGCAGGAGAGAGACACAGGAGACAAGGGTTTGATCCCTGGGCTGAGAAGATCCCCTGGAGGAGGAAATGGCAACCCACTTCAGTATTCTTGTCTGAAAAGTCCTATGGACAGCAGAGTCTGAAGGGCTAAAAAGAGTTGGACATGATTGTGCACATACAATATACATACATACATGAGACAGGCGATCACACAGCAGAGATAACACTGTTTTTCCTTCTAAAATCATCACTGACTTACCAAAGACTTCTAGAATCAAAGTTGTAACACAGATGAAATGGAGGTAATGTTTTGGAAACTATTAGTGTTTTTTTTTTTTTTTTTTTTCTTTCTCCATTTTCTTATTCATGATCTTCTCACCAATCAGGCCAAGACTTGTGGGGTGTGGTTTGGTGTGGGACTCCATCAAATTGGATTGCTCAAGATGGAATGTTAGAGAAAGCTGGTTTAACAGAGAGATGATTTTTCTCTATTGCTTTGGCATATCAAGAATCATACCCAGATGCTTCAGATCATATAATTTCCATGTGGTATAAAGAAGAGTGCCCTGGGAATTCCCTCACAGTCCAGTGGTTAGGACTCGGCACTCTCATCACTCCAGGGTTCAACCCCTCCTCAGGGAACTAAGACCCTGCAAGCCACATGGTGTGGCAAAAACAAGAGAGTGGCCTGTGGCCATGGTAGCTGGCCCATAATTCTTGTTGACCTATTGTAAACGGCATCTACAGTTCTGAGAATGAAAGCTCTTGTAGCCCATCACTTTTAGCCTAGGATTATTTGCAGAAGAGGACAAAGAACAGTGACTTATATCAGGCCCCAATTCTTTGTTATACATCACTTTTAACCACTCCAAGCTTTAAAAATATCTGAGTAGCACACATCCCCACACAAACACGGGAGAGAAGGCATGTGCATCTATGTTCAGAGGTAATATTAAACATATTCAATAACCAGATTCATCTAGACCATTCAGAATCTAAACATTAAGCTGAGCACATTTCTGCAGTTATCTTGAGGGCATTACCATCTTTAATGAGGCAAAAGGAGTCCTGGTACAGGGTTGAACTCAAGGGGATAATACTCCAGTGAATGGAAACAATGGCTATTAACCAACAAGCATGAGAAAATTGCAACATTTTAACAATGGGTATAGATAAGGGGCTTCCCTGGTATCTCAGCTGGTAAAGAATCCACTTGCAATGCAGGAGACCCTGGTTTGATTCCTGGGTCAGGAAGATCCCCTGGAGAAGGGATAGGTTACCCACTCCAGTATTCTTGGGCTTCCCTTGTGGCTCAGACGGTAAAGAATTTACCTGTAGTGTGGGAGACCTGGGTTCAATCCCTGGGTTGGGAAGATCCCCTGGAGGAGGGCATGGCAACCCACTCCAGTGTTTTTGCCTGGAGAATCCCCACGGACAGAGGAACCTGGTGGGCTACAGGCCATGGAGTCACAAAGAGTCAGAAACAACTGAGCACCTGAGCATGCGTGCATAGATACAGTGGTGAAACTACATGCACACCAGCCTCGGGTGCACCCAACATGGCCTCGATAGAGAGATGACATGGTAGAGTGAGCAGAAATGAACTTGAGGCAATGCTATTGGCTTCCATCATGGCCTTTGTGTGGTGTGCAGGGGTCCAGAAGCTTCTCTCCTGCAGATCTTAGTGAAGGAACGGAGAAGTGCCCAGCACAAGCCTATGTTGACAGGAGAGCCAGTCCCAAGGATAACTTTCAAGACTTGAGGGAAGAGGGACTTCCCTGGTGATCCAGTGGCTAAGACCACACACTCTCAATGGGTGGTGCATGGATTCCACCCCTGGTCAGGGGATGGGACCGCACCATCAGGGACCCCACACACCACAACTGAAAATCATCCCACGTGCTACAACTTAGACAGAAGGATACCTCAGGCTGCAGTGAAGACAGAAGATTCCGAGTGCTACAACTAAGACCCAGACAAACAAACACACATTAAAAGAAGACTTGAGGAAAGAGGCTGGAGTAAAATATTGCAGAGGAGCCTTCCTGGAAAGTACAGCAGCTGATGGGACCAGTTAACGCTCACTGGTCACTGGCCCAGATAGCAGAAGAGGCTGTTAGGATAAGGGAGGACCATCAAGACACAAGAAGATGGATTGTGCCTCCTTCACCCCGAGGTCCCATAACCCCCATTGTCTCCATTCTGAGGAGGATGGGGTGGGAGGTGGAAAGAAGGAATGCTGCTGCTGCTGCTAAGTCACTTCAGTCGTGTCCGACTCTATGTGACCCCATAGATGGCAGCCCACCAGGCTCCACCATCCCTGGGATTCTCCAGGCAAGAACAATGGAGTGGGTTGCCATTTCCTTCCCCAATGCATGAAAGGAAAAGTGAAAGTGAAGTCGCTCAGTCGTGTCCGACTCTTCGCGACCCCATGGACTGCAGCCTACCAGGCTCCTCTGCCAATGGGATTTTCCAGGCAAGAGTACTGGAGTGGGGTGCCATTGCCTTCTCCGGAAAGAAGGAATAGGTGGTAGCCAGATCTGAAAGACAGGTTTTGAAGGAATCAGTTTAACCTTACTGCGGTTGAACTTGATAGACAATGTTTAAATTGTATAAGCAGACTAAATTTAATAGACTGAATTAAAATAGAGTTTAAAATTTTCTAGACACTGGGGCTCTATGAAGAAGTCATGATTAATTTTAAGAAAGAGAGAAGCTATATAATTGTGTGTGTGTGTGTGTGTGTGTGTGTGTGTGTGTGTGTAGTTATTTCCAAAACTCAAGCATGAGTAAACTTGCAACTCTATTGCACAAACAGGAGAGCAGGGACAATTTTGCCAATATATTTTGTTTGCCTGTAAACTTAAGAAACCTGAATGATTAAGGAGGTGAACGTTTCAACATTTTGGTATTGGCAGTTTTAATTTCAGTATCTCTAGTGTGGTTTTCTTTTCAGAGACATTAAAAGAAGATACCAAACCTGAGAGACTAATAATTATCTCCCTGACAAAATGTAAGATCAGAAATTGAAACTCAACACTTGGAAGCCAGTTCTGTTCTTCTGTTGTAGGAGTATAAGTGCTTTTGCATGATTTTTTTTTAACTCATCCAAGTACATAAAAGAGACAATTTTCTGAAAGCACATAATTGCACACAACATTCATCCAAATAAATCTGCAAGTAGATGATGAAAATTCAAGTAATGAGTATAATAAAACACTGTAGGCAGTTCTTAAAAGCAAATCACAGAGACTCTAGGCTGAGCCTTAGTTTAGACAGGATTGCACACTGTAGGTACTTAGGAAACCACATTTATCTCATGAGGAGAACTGAAGTGAGCACATTGCCTGCCCCTGAACAGGAGATGTAGCTGGTTCCACAGGGGCCAGACAAGGAATTGGAGCTTAGAACTCAGACAAAATTGCTACTTAAACCTGAACTCTTATCCATATCAAGTGCATTCCGACTAGGAGTCAGAAAGTGTTAGCTGCTCAGTCATGTCTGACTTTTTGGGACTCCATGGACTCTAACCTGCCAGGATCTTCTGTCCATGGGATTCTCCAGGCAAGAATACTGGAGTAGGTAGCCATTCCCTTCTCCAGGGGATCTTCCTGACCCAGGGATCAAACCCGGGTCTCCTATAATGCAGGCAGATTCTTTATTGTCTGAGACATCAGTCAGGGCCCCACAAAAACTTGCAAGAGGGGGAGAAAAGAGACTCTACCCACAAGATAAGTTTAAAACAGAATGTAAAACCCTTGTTTTGTGAATTGTATGGGCTCTACAGAACTGCTGCATCTGCTCCAGGTTTTTGCTAAGGCAGAAAGATGGAGCTTTTGTGCCTTTCTTCCTAGGTGCTTCCTACAAGACAATGGTACTCATATCAGCTGGAGATTTCTCAGAGATGCACGCAGGCTGACTGAATCAGAATATCTGAGACAAGGGCTCAGGAATTGTTTTGCCAAACTGTCCAGGGGTTTTAATGGTTACTGAAGTCTGAGAACCTCTGTTTTTAAAAGAGCAATGACCCACGAACAAAGGAACTGAGAGAAGTAATAGAAGGGGCCAGACTGATGATGGCCAGCTGAAGGCCTGCTTTCTCAGCAGCCAAAACCTAGAGGACAGGGAAGGCATTGCAGCAGCGGAGCTGCAAAGGCCTGGAAGCCCCAGGCAGCCCTTCTGCCTTCCGATGGAGTTCAGAGCGTGGTAGTAACTTGCCCAAACTGTACAACAGTATTAGGGAAAACTCAACCCTGGGGTCTCCTGACTTTTCATGCTGTACTCCGTGCATTAGAAAATGGGAGCATTTGGGTCTATCTCAGAGACTACTGGAAAGGAATGAATGTAAGCAAGCTATTTAACATGCCGGAGTCTCTATTTAAGAAGAGCTTTTGGGAGATCATATTCAGGTCTTCTTCTAATGGTAAAATTCTAGCAATTTGAGGATCCAGGAAAATAATACCAAAGAATTAAGTGAGCTGGTAGAGACACTGGAAAATGAGGAGCATACACCCTTGGTGAAGAGACGCTGACATCCAGCTGACTGTCAGGGGCCCCGCAGAGGACTTGTGGAACATTCAGAGTCTGGTTGCCAGTCTAGCCCCCCGTACTTATCCTTTAACCCTCACTTCAAATCCTACAGGATAAAGGGAACAAACATATTTGCTATTTCTGGCATTATGTTAGCTTGGGCCGCTCCTCCCCCAGAAGCAAATGCTGAGATAAGGATTCAGTGTAAGTCATGTATTGGGGAGACCCAGGAATCACTAGCAGTGAAATGGAGAAGTAGAACAGGGAAGGAAAGGTAGACATTCAAGGACTAATCAGCAAGCAAGCAAGTTCCACCTTGGGAAGGAGAGCTCAGTCCTGCTGAGAATGTCTGAGAGACTGCATATAGTCTGTCCTCAGTACTATTCCATCCAGGGCGAGACAACTAAGGTATTTCTACGTCGATTCTCATCACTTTCTCAGGCTGCCTCTGGGGCGTGTGGAGGTTAATTTCTTTGGAATTTCTAGCCTGCTTTGTACTAGAAGAGCAGACTACAGTGTCCAGAGAAAGTCTCCAAGCGAAGAGATGCGAGTGGTGGCATTTGAAGGTGGAGTTAGTGAGGGCCGACGTGACATCACGTGAGTGCAGCACCAGCGACATTTGCACCATGATGCTATTCACCCCATCATACCACCTCCATGCCTGCTGTGTGTGAAGTCAGGACAGTGTTTTTAAGTGAGAGAGGAATCTGAAACTTCATGTGAAATTTCCTAATTCTTAAAGCGTGGCAGCCAATTTATAGTAAAAAGACTACAAATATCACTTGTAAATGTCTCTTTTTAACAGATGCATTCATTGGGCTTAGGAAGATATGGGTTTGATTTCCATTTCAGCCAATGAATTTGATAAAAGTTAGTCACTCACTGTCTAGTGGCCCATAAGTATCATCTCTTAAATGCAAACCCCAGGCCAAGGAAAAATCATGGATGAATTTATTCAACTTTTAACTGCAAGGGTTGGGGGCGGGGATTGCCTTCATTTTGGGCATCTACCTTGTACCTGGTTTATCTCTTATGGCTTTATACTAATTACTTTATGTAATTCTTACAACCACTCTATAATATGTTATTTATTTTCCTTTTCAAACTTCAAACATCACTCCTTAAACACCCCCAGATATTATTTCTATCATGGACAAATAGTGAACAATTTATTTTGAGTTGATAATTTCCCTTGTAGTCTCTGAGGAGGCCAGAAAGGATTTATCCTCTTAAATGTGAGGAATTCACTGTTTCTCACTTTCTTTTTTTTTTTTTTTATTTTTAAAATATTATTTTATTAGTTGGAGGCCAATCACTTCACAACATTTCAGTGGGTTTTGTCATACATTGACATGAATCAGCCATATAGTTACATGTATTCCCCATCCCGATCCCCCCTCCCACCTCCCTCTCCACCCGACTCCTCAGGGTCCTCCCAGTGCACCAGGCCCGAGCACTTGACTCATGCATCCCACCTGGGCTGGTGATCTGTTTCACCATAGATAATATACATGCTGTTCTTTCAAAACATCCCACCCTCACGTTCTCCCCCAGAGTTCAAAATTCTGTTCTGTACTTCTGTGTCTCTTTTTCTGTTTTGCATATAGGGTTATCGCTACCATCTATCTAAATTCCGTATATATGTGTTAGTATACTGTAATGTTCTTTATCTTTCTGGCTTACTTCACTCTGTATAATGGGCTCCAATTTCATCCATCTCATTAGAACTGATTCAAATGAATTCTTTTTAACGGCTGAATAATATTCCATGGTGTATATGTACCACAGCTTCCTTATCCATTCATCTGCTGATGGGCATCTGGGTTGCTTCCATGTCCTGGCTATTATAAACAGTGCTGTGATGAACATTGGGGTGCACGTGTCTCTTTCAGATCTGGATTCCTCTGTGTGTATGCCCAGAAGTGGTATTGCTGGGTCATATGGCAGTTCTATTTCCAGTTTTTTAAGAAATCTCCACACTGTTTTCCATAGTGGCTGTACTAGTTTGCATTCCCACCAACAGTGTAAGAGGGTTCCCTTTTCTCCACACCCTCTCCAGCATTTATTTGTATGGAAATACAAAAAACCTCGAATAGCCAAAGTAATCTTGAGAAAGAAGAATGGAACTGGAGGAATCAACCTGCCTGACTTCAGACTCTACTACAAAGCCACAGTCATCAAGACAGTATGGTACTGGCACAAAGACAGAAATATAGATCAATGGAACAGAATAGAAAGCCCAGAGATAAATCCACGAACCTATGGACACCTCATCTTTGACAAAGGAGGCAAGGATATACAATGGAAAAAAGACAATCTCTTTAACAAGTGGTGCTGGGAAAACTGGTCAACCACTTGTAAAAGAATGAAACTAGAACACTTCCTAACACCATACACAAAAATAAATTCAAAATGGATTAAAGATCTAAATGTAAGACCAGAAACTATAAAACTCCTAGAGGAGAACATAGGCAAAACACTCTCCGACATAAATCACAGCAAGATCTTCTATGACCCACCTCCCAGAATATTGGAAATAAAAGCAAAAATATACAAATGGGACCTAATGAAAATTAAAAGCTTTTGCACAACAAAGGAAACTATAAGTAAGGTGAAAAGACAGCCCTCAGATTGGGAGAAAATAATAACAAATGAGGAAACAGACAAAGGATTAATCTCAAAAATATACAAGCAACTCCTGAAGCTCAATTCCAGAAAAATAAACGACCCAATAAAAAAATGGGCCAAAGAACTAAACAGACATTTCTCCAAAGAAGACATACAGATGGCTAACAAACACATGAAAAGATGCTCAACATCACTCATCATCAGAGAAATGCAAATCAAAACCACAATGAGGTACCATTACACGCCAGTCAGGATGGCTGCTATCCAAAAGTCTCACTTTCTTTATTGGCGGCTAACTGCTTTATAATATTATGCTGGATTCTGCCGCGCCTCGATATGAATCAGCCACAGGATAGGCATGGCCCCTTCCTTCCGCATCTCCCACCCATCTCCTTCCCACCCACCCCTTTGTGTTGTCACAGAGCACTGGGTTGGGCTCCCTGTGTCACACGGCAAATTCCCACTTGCTTCTATTTGCTATATGGTCACGTATATGTTTCCGTGCTCTCCTCTCAATTTGTCCCACATTTTGAAATATATATATATAGGTTCATAGGAGGTTGCAAAGAAAGGTGCACCCAGTTCTCCCTATATATTAGCATCTTATACACTATGGCAAAATATCAACACCAAGAAATTGATGGACAGTCCATAGAGCTTGCTCAGATTTCATTAGTTATATATGAACTCATTTGTGTATGTTGTGTGTGTGTGTGTGTGTCTGTGTGTGTACTCTGCAACTTTATCACATTGGAGTCTTGCATAACTACTAACACATTGATAACCAATGGTAACATCACTATAAAATGATGATGCTACCCCTTTATAGCACACACTCCTCATCTGTAACTCTGGTAACCACTAATTTGCTGTACATCTCTGTATTTACAAATGTTATATACATGTTATATAAAAGTTATATTCACAAATGTGACATAAACGGAATTATGCATTGTGTATCCTGTTGAGTTTCACTTTGTTTCACTCAGTATGGGCTTCCTCTTCCGGGGCTGCACTCAGTCCTGACGGCCACAGGCCCGGCCCCCTGGCGTGTCTCCGTTGTCACCACCCCCTGCAGAGGGGCCTTCTTTGACAGCCTCGGCAGACTCTCTGCTGTCCACCCTCCTTACTCGGCTTAAATCAACGACTCATAGAAAACTTAGAATGTATCACCTTGCCTGTCTGGTGGTGATTTTGTTTGTATGTTTATGTATCTGTTTATGATCACACCCTGATATCAGGGCTTCCCTGATAGCTCAGTTGAAAAGAATCTGCCTGCAATGCAAGAGACCCTGGTTCAATTCCTGGGTTGGGCAGATCCCCTGGACAAGGGATAGGCTACCCACTCTGGTCTTCTTGGGCTTCCCTGTGGCTTAGCTGGTAAAGAATCTGCCTGCAGTGCAGAAGACCTGGGTTCAACCCCTGGGTTGGGAAGATCCCCTGGAGAAGGGAAAGGCTATCCACTCCAGTATTCTGGCCTGGAGAATTCCATGGACTCTACAGTCCATGGGGTCACAAAGAGTTGGACACAACTGAGTGACGTTCAGTTTATGATCACACCCCTACGCTTAGAATAAACTGAATGAAATTAGTGATTTTGCTTTACTCATTCTTAGGAACTTGCACAGAGTTGGACATAACTGAAGCGATTTAACATGCATGCATGCATATATAAAATACACATATATACATGGAAATATGGAAAATGGGATTATGGGTGATATTTATTTTATCCTTTATACATTTCTGAATTTGCTGGATTTTCTGCAATAAAATCAACAATTTTTTTTTTTTAAACAAAGAAAAGCCAAAGTGCTTGGGAAGCTTCTGGCTATCCTCTGATCATTCCTGGGCAAATTCTGATGTGAAATGAATGTTTTCCATGTAAGTGAGAATTCTGGGTGGTGCATTAAAAGACAGGTGCATTAAAGGGACACTGACTCCATTCATCCAGGGTCTGTTACATCTGGGGGGAGTTCAGGGAGATTGTTGTTGTTTAGTTGCTAAGTCGTGTCCAAATCTTTTTGTGACTCCGTGGAAAGGGCCTAAACAGCAAAACTTCAAAACTCTGCTAACTAAGCCTTCCTGAGAACATCAACTCATTCCTTCCATGGCTGTTGTTCTATGTTGTTTTGTACCCTGGTGTGGCTGATAAGTCTCAAGTGAATTCTCTGGGTAGGTTGCAGTGATGGGAAATGCAGAAATCTGAGCCTAGAGATACACCAGTGTGGTGGATATCTTCCATTCATCCTTCCAGATCTAGGTCCTCCCTTCTCTGAGCCCTGGGAGATCAACTTGTGTTGACCCACTGATGGCTTCCAGCTGGACTCAGTCAATGCAGGGCTCCAGTGGGAGCCTGGAAGGAAGGAGCAGAGTGAGGCTGGGTTATTTTTGGCCCAGCTCTCAACCTGCAGGTTCACTGTGGGTCTGGTTTCCAGTGAAGCTCAGAGCTCCTGCCAGCCAGCCCTCTCTGTGACAATCTCTACTTCCAGATTCCAGTCACGAGTTCTGCACCTTACCTCTTCAGGCATGGGGTAGCAAGATCAGTGTTCCAGCCTAGAGAACTGCCCTGGTCCTCATGACACTTCCTCTTGACTGATCTACATCCGCCAATACCTTTATTAAACTCTCCCAAAGGGCTTCCCAGGTGGCCCTAGTGGTAAAGAACCCACCTGCCAGTGCAGGAGACATAAGAGACACAGGTTTGAATCCTGGGTCAGGGAGATCCCCTGGAGGAGGGCACGGCTACCCACTCCAGTTTTCTTGCCTGCAGAATCTCATGGATGGAGGAGCCTGGCAGGCTATAGTCCATAGTGTCACCAAGAGTCAAACATGACTGAAGCGACTTAGCACACACACACACCCAAAGTACTGGAATTTGTCATCTGCAGGGACTCAGTGATACCGCAGACATGAATAGGGTGGACACAGTCTTAGAAAAGTCATTTTTTCCCCACCAACAAAAATAAGCATGTGGCAGGAAAATAAAAGACCTTTCCATATTACTTCCCATGCTTATTGTTAAAGTGGAAAATTATCCTTCAAATTCAGTTCACAGACACTTCTAACAGGATGACACAGAGGATGGTGATTTCCTTTCTATAAACCTTCTGGGAAGTGTCATAGGTGACTTATGGAAAATCAGAATTATGAGAAAGTGCTCTTGGGAAGATAATACCCGTGACAGATGAAGTGACAAAGTAAACTGGGGAGGGACCAGACATGAAAACCTTACCCGACCATCACTTGTCAGCAGGATGGAGTCACTCTTTATGTCCCTGTGGATCACTCCTTGGTTGTGAAGGTAGGAGAGAGCTCTCAGGACTGACAGACAGACAGTGGCTATCTGCTCTTCATTCATTCTAGAAAGGAAATCACATTGAAGGAGCTAGGTCAGGTTTAAGACCATCTTTGAAATGATCAAAAGAGGTAGCTCCCTTGGGTTCCAGTGAACCAGTCCATGCTCCCCAGGCCATGTCTGGAAAACCTACAGGGAAGGAAAAGGAAGTCTTTGGGACCTGATTCCCAGAACCTAAGACTTAACCCTAATGATGACATGGGCCACGTATAAACTGAAGGAAAGAGACCCCAGTGGCTGGTCTTTGGGTCATTAGAGCAAATGCACTTCCTTGGACTCCTACAGGTAATTCTCCAGGTTCTGACGAATCACCAGGGTCCTGCAGAGCGGGACACTGAATGGACCCATAGTTCCAGGAACGGCTCCTAGGTGACCGTGAGCAAGTCCTTTAACTTCCTTGGGTCTCTGTTTCCTCATCTTGGACATGGGCATGACCATGGTTCTCTTCCTGGGCTTCCCTGGTGGCTCAGCTGGTGGAGAATCTGCCTGCAATGTGGGAGACCTGGGTTCGATCCCTGGGTTGGGAAGATCCCTTGGACAAGGGCATGGAAACCCACTCCAGTATTCTGGCCTGGAGAATTCCATGGACAGAGGAGCCTGGTGACTACAGTCCATAGGGCTGCAGAGTCCTACATGACGGAGTGGCCGAGCACACATATGCATACACATACACACACGTGCACACACACACACCATCTACCTGTATCTATATCCATAAAGGGTTGCTGTGACCTCAGGCTGTACTAATAGGAATCTGCCAGCTGAAATGCTGGTGATAAATGTTCAGTGTCTTCCCCAGCATCATTTTGTTTTCAGGTGGTCTCCCACTGACTCAGAGCTGTAGGGGGTCATGACTGAAACACTGCCTCATTATAGCGGAGAAACAGCAGTATCTCGGTTCCCTCACATGGGTTCCCAATGCTTTCCTGCTATCTTGCTTCCCCTCTGTTGCTGCTCATCTGGATTCACTTATGATTTGGATGCCATTTCAGTGACATCTGATACAACTCCTTCATGATAATCCTTTCAATTTTTTGGCATTTTATCTACCAGCAAAGCAAACTTAAAGTTTCCTAAATGTACATGATTTTTGTTTTACACATGTGTTCCTTTGAACCTTGCTTTCCCAAGCATGGTCCATGAACTAATAGCATTAGCATTGCCTGGGGGCTCCTTAGAATGCAAAGTATCACTCTCCTCCCTATTGAATCAGGATCTGCATTTTAATAAGATCCATGGGTAATTTGTATGCATATTAAAATTTGAGAAGTACTGTCTTAGCACATACTCTTTCATTTGCTTTCAATGCCCTTTTCTTCCCACTTGCCTTCTTAGTAAACTCCTATGCATCTCTCAAAACCCATCTTGGACATTGCTGTATATCAAAAATATCTCTTGACTCTAATAAAGGTATTCAGGTATTCTTCTATGCTACTCATGTACATCTTTCTAATTCTGCACAGGTGTTATAATTTATTTATTTTGTACCCCCAGCATTTAGGAAAGAGTCTGGCACATAAAAAGTAATTAATATACACTTGATGAAATGACCACAACTGGCATATCAGAGAAGCAAGTAGCTGAGGCAACAGGGGCAATTAACCATTGTTACTTGCAAGGCGATTTGAAACAGAACTGAAGAATCTCTCTCTATCTTTTATGTAGTTTATTCTTGTTAAAACTACATAAAACTTTGCTCTTTCACCTGCCCCTGCCTTCCCAGATACCCTTGGTAGTATCAACATATAGCAATGGCACAGCAACTCAGCAGAATGAAACTCGGTTTTAGATATCTTCATAGGGATGGGAAATTCTATTATTTGTCACTTAAACTCAATTCTCAGCAGCTTGCTGATTTAAAATCAGTGAGTATCAGTGAACTCCTAAAGGGCAGGGAGAATGTGAATTAAATGAATGAACTATACATACATGATATTGTAACAGGCATCTGGGAATACAGAAGAAAGGGCAGTCATTCCTCTGCCTTCAAAGTGCTTACAACTTATGAAGAGTTCATTGAGGTAGTTACTGAAGTCTTACCCTGGGGAAGAATAATAAGCATCTTGAATTATTTGTCTGGATAACAAGAACCTTACCTGGTATGAGTAACGATGTCTGTCAAGGCACCGCCTTCTAGGAATTCCATGACCACCCAGAGCTCATCACTGACAAGGTAGCTGTTGTACATGTCAACCACGTTGTCATGGTGATAATCCCGCATTATCACAACCTGGGCAAAATGGAAAGACACCACTTGACTTGGGAAGGTGAAATTAAGCATTTTGTTTTCTTGTGACCACATCTGGGCTGTGAGTTTAATGATGGAGAAGTAATGATGGGGAGGGAGAGAGAGATTCAGAAGTCTATTACAGACACAGGGATAGCACTGAGAGTCGCTGGTAGGAATAGAGATCACATTAGCAAAGTCAGAGAAAACAGCAGGTCAGTGAGACTTGGGAAGAATCAAGAATAAAGACAGGCAGAACCACAGAAGGGTCTCCATTCACAACAGTGAGGTTAGTTGACTATTTTGGGGGATGTGATCAGATTTCTCACGGGTTGCTCTTAAAACCCACTGTGCATACTCTGCTGTTGGTTAACTGGGCAAAAGGGTCACCAATGCAAAGTAATTGAGTCTCATAAGTGAATGAAATGAACAGTCATTAGGGTTTGGGCCACATGAGACCAATTTAACTTCTTGGGAGGTCTGTGTTGAGTCTAAAAGAGTTTGGGCTGAATACAAAGGATAAGTCTTGAAGGTAAAAACATTATGATTTAAGCATAAAAGGGTCAACTTGTATCTGCTTGCTAGAGAGAGCGTCCAGGAGTTGCTGTCCTGTGGCTCCTTGTGGTGACACTTTCAGAATCAGTATTGAATAATAAATTATACAGTTATTTATTTAAGTTCACTTGCCCTGTCTGCTCTGGCATTGTAATTTGGAAATAAGTTCCTGAAATCGGGAGCTGTGGGTCAGAAAGAAGCTGAACCCCACTTACCTGGTGCTCTCTGAGAGGTGTGGAGGGTGGAAAAGAAATGAACACCTATGGGAGATAGAATGCATGGAGCTTCTGGTAACTTCACATGAACCCCCACAGAAGAAGGTTCAAAATCACAGCTGAGTGCATGGTCACAGCTGTATGAACCTGCTGTCTGACCAGGGTTAGTCATGTAAACCGAGTCCAGGTGTCCTCGCTGCTAAAATGGAGATAACATCTTTCTGTCACCTGACCAATGCTTAGCACAGAGGGTGACCCACAGGAGGAACTTCATAAAGAGGCAGCCACAGAGGCACAGAAAAAGGGCTGCTGTTTTTGTATTTACATTTTCAGCATCCTCTAATGTCATAAAAACGTACATGCGCTATTTCTAAAATGGGAAAGAAATGTTGCAGAGGACAGAAAGATTGACCCAAACACCCCATATACCTCATTGAAAAGCAGCTCTCGCCTCTGTTGCTTCCGGAGGTCCATTTTCTTCACTGCGACTTGTTTTCCTGTGTGTTTCTCTGTGGCGATGCACACAATGCCGGTCGACCCCTCCCCAATTTTGATAAAGTTGTCCAAGTATTCCCTGGGGTCTCCTGGGCTGACCACCAGCTGCAAGGCAGCCCGGAACTGTTCGTGGGACACCCTGGAGGGTTGCTGGTCTGAGGAGGAGCCCCAGCTGGGTGGGGGGTAGGTGCTAGATGAGATGCTGAGAGAGCTCAGGTAAGAAGCTGTGGAGATGTACTGTGAGCTGGTCTGCAGGGACGGGTGGTGGTACAGGGTGGCTTTGTGGTACCCCGATGGGTACTGGTGGCTGCTTGAGGAATAGCCTGCTTTGCTCTGACTCTGAGGTAGTTTGCTGGGACCCCTGGGGTAGGTGTCGGACCCTGACAGCGGTGGGCTGAGGACCATCTGTGCTCGATCATAGTCCACCTGGAAAGACAGACACAGACGGAGAAACTCACAGGCTCTACCTGAACGTCACAGTCAGCACACCGCTGGACCAAATGATGAGCACTACTTCTCACAACCTGCTCGGGGGAAGGCTTACCTTGCAAAGTCCTGGATGTCTGCTCCCACCCTTATCTGCCCTCCAACTTCCCCATCCAGCCTCTTTCTTCCTCTTTCTCTATTAAAATCCCAAGAAGCAGACTCTGAGACCTGCATTAGGATATAAGTAGTAGGAGGTGATCCCTGGACTTATGAAATGGGACAGGAGTGGGGAAAAAGTCAATAAAGGGTGAATCATAAAGCATGGTGGTTAGTTTTAGGTGTCAACTTGGCTACACATGGAGCCCCGCTGCTTGCTCGAACATCAGTCTAGATATTACTGTGGCGGCAATTTTCAGATGTGATTAACGTTTAAATCAGTAGACCTTGAGTAGAACAGATTACCCTCCAAAATGTGGGTGGGCCATACCAAATCAGTTGAAGGTTTTAAGAGAAAAGATTGAGTTTACCCAAAGAGGAAGGATTTTTGCACCTACACTGTCATTGGGCTCAAATCTCTATCAATTCTTGCTGGAATTCTAGCCCTCACAATTGCATGAGTCAGTTCCTTAAAATCTCTCCCTCTCTCTGTAAGCATGCATGCACGCACATACTTACACTGTTGGCTCTGTTTCTCTGGTGAACTCTAACATACACAGCAAGATACCATTGATGTAACTGTAACCTAATCCCACTAGGCAAGTCTGAACCCTGGAAGACTATGTAGGACACGCACTTTAAAACTGTCCCATCTCAGAGCAGAGAGTTAAGGTATTCAGGTACCACATCTCCTTACCATCAGCTCCTTGGGATATGAATTCCCTGGCACTTTTGGCTTTCCATGTCCTGAACTGAGCAGGCTCTGACAGTCAGGGGAAGGTCTTAGACCAGGATTTTTTAGCCTTGGTACCCATGATGTTCTGGGTCAGATAATTCTTTGATGTGGACGGCTGTCCTGCATATTGAAGGATATTTAGCAGCATCACTGGATTCTACCCACTAGATGCTGTAGCAGCTTCTCCTCCCATTTATGGCCAACAAAATTTCGTAAGATGTCAAATGTTCCCAGGATATGGACAAAATAACCCTTGATTAAGGACTACTATTTTAGACAAAGGAAAACAGTGCTGGCAGATAGAAACAGTCAGTGGTGAAGGGATATGTCTGAGGCACCAATAGTACAAATGTATTGAGAGAAAACATATTTGCAGGGCTGTGTGTGTGAGAGAGAGAAATATACTCAGCTCTCAGAAGAATTACAGACAAGAACATTCTACTCTAATTGTGAAGAGTGGAGCGGATGGGGAGGACAGATAGGGCAGGTGTGGGGAAAGCCAGTGAGGGGTTTCTAAGACAGTAGAGGTAGGTTTCAGCAATCACACTCTGGAAAAGACCAAGAAGGAGCTCTGGCCTCCCCTGGAATGACTGAAGTCAAGGATGGTGAATATGCCATAGCACACTACCCTCACCTCCTTGCCCAAAGTAGGAAGTGTTAGTAGATCAACGCACTCCTTTGTGCAAGATCCTGATAATAACAGTGTTGGGTAAATAGAAGGTGCTTGAAAAAGATTTGTTGATGGGACCTCAGCTTCTTTCTTAACACAGCATCCCAGGAAGTCTCTACTACTCTACTGGGATGTACATGGAATGACATCTTCATGCTCAACCTCCTCTACCCTGAGGATCTAGATCTATCTAAATGATGGTTATTGGCTACCTGTGGCTACCTAATTAAAATCAATAGAAACCAAAGTTAAAAATTTCATTCTTCATTCACATTAGTCATATGTTAGGCATTTAATGAGTTGCTACATCAAACAGCACAGATAAGAGAATATTTCCACCATTGCAGAATATTCTACAGGGTTGCACTGTTCTATATGAATTCACTGGTCCTGTGTGGTCCATTCATTCATTCATTTAGTGCTGTGCTTAATCGCTCAGTCATGTCCAACTCTTCGTGATCCCAAGGACTGTAGCCCGTCAAGCTCCTCTGTCCGTTGGATTCTCCACACAAGAATACTGGAGTGGGTTGCCATGCCTTCCCCCAGGGGATCTTCCCAACCCAGGGATCAAACCCAGGTCTCCCACATTGCAGGCAGATTCTTTACCGTCTGAGCCACCAGGGAAGCCCCATTTATTTAGTACACGAGTTAATATTTGAGCAACTATTAGCTGTTAGGCACCATCTCAGGTTTGGTGGGAAGGTCCAGCAATAATCGCAAGGGATGGTATTTCTGTCTTCCTGGAGTTTACTGGAGAAGAAGATGGAAGATAGACAAGAAAACCAATAACTATGCAGTATATGGTCTAGTAGCAATGGGTGATATGAAAAATAGAGCCGCGGAAGGGGGTTGAGAGTACAAGATGCCCTCTTGGACGGGCTGGCGGAGGAAGGCTTTCTGAGAGGCGCCGCGGAGCAGAAGCCTGGCTGAAGTGAGGGAGCGAGCCCTGGACTGTGGCGGGTGGGGTGGGCGGGCAGCCCAGGCAGGGGCACAGCACGCGCAGGGCTCTGAACACACACCGGGGCGAGGAGCAGGCGCCCGGGGAAGGCGGGCGCAGGAGCAGCGCGCAGGCAGATCGTGCGGACCCCCTGCAAGGACGCCGAGGTTGCCACTCAGCGGGGCGTGGTGGGGTCCTGACTCTCGCCGCTGAAGGAGCAGCTCTGGTGGCAGGATGCCCGTGAGCTTACTGCGTCAGTGTGGGCAGAGACGAGGGTGGGCTCTCTACATGGCATGAGGAACGTGGGGCCCAGGGTCAAGTCTAAAGACAGAGCTGACCGGATTTGCTGACGGGTGGGATTAGACTAGGAAGCAGAAGAATCAGAGGTAGTTCCCAGGGTTTGGCTGGAGGAACAGGCCACTTGGTAATACAAGGAGCGCAAGGGAAGAAGCAGGACTGTGGGCGGCAAGTCGGCCTCCAGGACGGCTCCCAGGGGTCCCTGCTTCCCGACAGGAATGTGCAGTCTCCTCCGCGGCACCGGGTGGATTTGTGTGGGGAAAAGAATATGGTGGAAGTGATAGCAGGTGCCCGCTGAGGTCAGTATGGACGTCATGTCTTCTCCACATTCTCTCCTGTTCTCTGGCTTTCTCTGGTTGCCATCTTGTGGGGACACTCAAACGTCTATGGCGAGGTCTTCCTGCCAAGAGCCAGCTGGAAACAGAAGCCTCCGCCAACAGCGAGGCGTGTCATCTCAGGAGTGACCCTCCGCCCCAGTCAAGCCTTCAGATGGCGGTAGCCCGGGGTTCCTCGTTACACACGAATAGGTAACCAACACATGGGGGAAACCCAGAGCCCCGTCACGGCCGTGTGAGATGTGAGACCCCCCATCACGGCCGTGTGAAGTGTGAGACCCCCCGTCACGGCCGTGTGAGGTGTGAGACCCCCCGTCACGGCCGTGTGAGGTGTGAGACCCCCCGTCACGGCCGTGTGAGGTGTGAGACCCCCCGTCACGGCCGTGTGAGGTGTGAGACCCCCCGTCACGGCCGTGTGAGGTGTGAGACGCTACTAATCACCCGCACGGCGATGTCTCTCACGTGACTCAGGCGTGCCTCCAGTCCAGGGAGGAGTGAGGCTGACGACGTGGCTCTCAGCTGCCAGTGTTTAGCTGGCATTAAAAGCCTTGGCATAGCATGTGTAAGAGAAAGCTCAAGGACTCCAGCATGTGGAGTCCAGAAAGAGAAGGAGGAAGCGGCGCAGGAGCTGCGGAGGAGGGGCCAGACGGCCAGGAAAGACACGAAGGGCCTAGGGTGTCCGGAGGCCCGGAAGGACAGTGTTTCAGGAAGGAAGGCGTGAGCGGCTGTCGCATGCCACGGAGAAGTGAAGCAGGGTGCAGCACGGGCCCACCGCACCTGGCCGCGTGATCGGACACAGGCGCGCTCAGGGGCACTGGCCCGCACCCCGCGTGGCCAGGGCCGCCTCCCCAAGTCAGGGAACACGGTCTGCACACAGGCGGCCCCTGACAGGCGCCGCCGCGGTCCTGTTCTCAGGTAGGCAAGGCCCTCTGACTCCAGATCACACTCGGGAGCCTCGCACCAGCTAGGGCTGGCTGCTATGCCGTCTGAGCCCTGGCCTGCTTGCAGAGCGGAGAGAAAGTATTTAAGGATGTATTGAAAGCCGAGTTTTAATTCTGGTAACTTGAGTCAAAACGCTTAGTAAAATCAGGGTCATCATATCTCTCTCCGAGGGTTTTTATGAGGTTTAAGGTAAGCCTAAGGGCCCCCTAGAGCAGCCTACTGTTTAAGAAAAGGCTCTGGGTGCAAAGCCTTTTTTGGCCATTTACAAGTTGTGTGACATTGGGCAAGTTATTTAGACTCTGTGCTTCAGTTTCTCATCTTAAAGATGGGAGTAATAATAATAACACCTACAGAATAATAATGGTACTTGCCTAATAATAATAATACCTACCTCCTTTGGTCACTGCAAATGCTAAGGAGTTGAATACAAATTAAAGAATTTGAATGGAAATTATTCCATATAATCTATTAATTCATTCTAGGTAGTGTTATTATATAAATTGCTTAGCAAAATAGAGGGAATGTAAAAGAAAATAATAAATAGTAACTACAATGATAATAAAACTAGTTAGCATTTATTGAATACTTACAATGTACTTGTATATATACTCCTATCACACACATCTTCTAAAACAAAGTGGCTCATTATAATATAGCAAACATCATTGAAATACTATATTTGAGATCAAGTTGGTTTTTGTCTAAGGCCCTGGATTTGTGCCATACACAAAGCAAAACTGGTATGTGCTAGGGTTAAGGGATGACAAAAGTTGCTGTAAATTAAATAATTAAATTCTTGCTGCAAATTAAGCTCAGATTAGCAAAGCCCAGGCTAGTTACAAGGCTATCATGTGAGGGGAAGCTGGATCTATGACTTTCACTCTTGAAAGTGTGTCCTGGGAGCCATCACATGCCATTATCTCCTGCTGTCTTTATGACAGTATTTCCTCCTGTACTTTGAAACAGGATTCGTTCTCCACAAGCAGGTATAACTGATCTCTGAAGAAATGTTGGAAGTGAAAGGTGTTTTTGGTGGGAATCACACTCCTCCACTGTGCTTCCTTATCAGACTCCTCGTCACGACTGTCACGTGACATCAAGAAAACACCACGTGATTCTGAACTTACATTTAGTTTTGTGGATGGTGTTAGAGGATGCTCTAATTTCATTCTTTGACATGTAATTGTCCAGTTTTCCCAGCACCATTTATGAAAGAGACTATCTTTACTCCATTGTATATTCTTACCTCCTTTTGTCTTGCAAATCAACCATACTGCAATATAGAATAAAAATTAAATTTTAAAAAACTAAATAATACCAAAAAAGAAAAGAAAAGGATGCTTGTCTGCACAAATGGGAGGATTCCCAGTTAGATAGAATGCAGAGTTCTTCACCATGAGCTAAAGGTCTTTGAAATTAGGTCTTAGAGATAAAACAGTGCCACTGTCTTTCATAGCTGCTAGAAGGAGGTGCAGACTCTTAAAAAAGCAATGGATGAGGCACAAATGCCATCACAAGAGACAGGTTTTGGTACCAGGCTCAAGGGATATGGGTCAAAGGACAATGGACATTTGGCTACTGGGAGAGAATGCGTGGTCCTCCCTCCGTGCTCCATCCACTCAAAGAGATGATGGTGGACAAACAGCTGGCTATGTAAAGGAGAAATTCATAAGCAACCTGTTCTATTGACTGTGTTGCTGAACCATGGTCCCCAGGTGATCTTCATGACCCAAGGGTTCCATGATGGTGACTGTCACTGGCTCAAACACTGTGGCTAGCCTCATGATTTTTCACTCTAACAGACAAGCAGAAGGTAGTTAATCCCACTGTATGGTTGATAAAACTAAAGCTCTGGGAGGCGAAACTCTCCTCAAGCAATCCAAGGTCAAATGCCCCAAACCGTACATAATCTACCATCTGATTCTTTGGTTCAGGCCAGGTCACCCCCAGGGGGACAGTGTCCATGTCCCAGCTGATGGGCACACCGGCACCACGGCCTGGTTTACTGCCTGCCCTGGCAATTCTTATATTAGTTGTCACCTCTATAAACCAAAGCTTAATGTTCTCTTTTTCATAAAAGTAGGAATGTTTTACTGGGAGCCGAAGTCAGGTCCCTTCCTTTAACCAACTGCTTTGTTAGAAGCCTGTCCTGCAGGAGTAACACGCTGATGTTAATAATGATACCTGACATTTGCCAAGTGCTTTCTATGTGCCAGGGACCGTTTTAAGCGTTTTATATATGTGCCTGCATTTAAATCCCAAGTAACACAATGAAATAAAGTCCTGAAACTGTTCCATTTTACAGATAAGGAAGCTGACACACCATGGGTTTAAGTAGGTCATGGAAAAGTCTCATAGCTCCTAAGAGTCGAGCTGGGATTCAAATCCAGACAGTATCATCTTAGAATTTGTGATAGCTTCTCAGAGGTATCCTTCAACAATAAAAAGATAGCCAGGGTCAGGACTGAGGTGGACACAGTATACAGTGATAGCTACAGAGCTGAACCTGGTTGGGTGCTTCACTAGGGGCCCAGATGTCTAAGAAGCCTGGGGCAGAATGCAAGAACTCGGCCAGAAAATGATGGATGATAATACCTGGGGGAGGGGGATGGAAGAAAAATTAACTGTGTTTGTTTTAATAGTCTTGGCTTATATAAATCAGCTCAAAATATATTAAAAAGGGATATCAATAGTTACAGCAAAATGAGTTGATCGTTACAGGAAAATGAGCACATTGCTTTCATTTTTCTGTGGTGATAGCCACAGAAAATTTTGTGTTCAGGTACAAGGCTCAAACTTTCTTCTGGGTGTTTGTCTAAGCTCTCTTCTATAACAAAGTCTCCTGGCCTTTTACATGGCTCTTAAACTGTTACAATGATTTAATTGTCCTACTCTAGATAATCTTTCCCATAATACCTTATAATCATAAATGGGTAAAACAAAAATGATGAATTTGCCCATATATACTGTTTTGTACATATATACACACTTGTGCCTATAAGAAAGACTTTCAAAGGAGTAAAGCTTGAACTGGTAACCTTTTCTAAACCTGACTTACAAATATATTCTAGGGAAAGAAGGAGTACATTTGGAGTCCCTGTGAGCAGGCCTACAGTATCTTGAGATGAATGTAAGATTTTATCATTTAGTAAAACCACAATGGAGTGAAATTAGACTAGGAAAAGGTATAGATATTTAAAAAGAGAATCCAATGTGCTGCTCACCACCCTTGTCTCAAAACATCTCTGCATCTAGTGTATGCTCTAAGACCTGACTGCAGTAAGCCTTATTTCAAGGGCAGAGGGGTGGGAAGGCAGAAGGCAGGAGAGGAAGCAGTGAGGGGCCACCAGAAAGCTTGCCCCTGCTTCTCTGAAGAAAACACTCCTGGGACTTTGTGGAGAAGTAGCTTCATACAAATAAGACCGTGGTCTACATACACTGAAGGTGGGTTTCCATACGGCAAGGTGTAGCAATAATAGAGAAGACCAGGTCGATTTGTAAATCATCACCTAGGCTGATGTCACCAGACTGACAAACTGCTTAGCTGAGGTCACAGGACGACTAACTGTCACTAAAAATCAGACACATTCTGAAAAGGAACTCTCTCCACAGGAATCTTTAAAAATACTGAAAACAAATGTAGAAAATGTCTCAGTTTCCTTCCTTTTTAAAATGGTTAATAACATATTCGTTTTTTAGTTTCCTGATGACTTTCAGAATTCCATATAAATTAAATCTTGCTTTTTCATGTCTATATTCAAACCCCGTCAAGAATGAAGAAAGGCCACACACAAAAAAGCAGTATTATATGGGAATAAATAATTCTCAGTTAACAACTCAGCCAGACTGCCCTTGCACAATGAGCACAACATCTTCAAGGATAGGGTCAGACGCAGGCTTGTGATGTATCAAAATTATAAATAATTATAGCAATGAATTCATTTAATCAATCAATTTCACCAGTGGTGTGCCGGGGTGGACAGGACATAAAACTCCACACAGCTATCAATTGCTCTGATTACAGCTGGCTCTCAGCCAGAATTCCTCTGATCCATGTTAGTTAAATGCACATTAATCTGAATTTGGCAGTGTAATCAAGGACCTAACTGAACTGTGAAATTGAATTCTGCAGTGGAACATCATTTGACCATTTTATGCCAAGGCTGGGGAAAAAAGGCTCAGTGGGAGGAGGGAGAGAGAAAGAAAAGAAAGAAAAAACTCCTGCGGCAGCATCTATTTGTCATCGTGGCCTTCCACGCCAGTGACAGGCAGGTTGCGGCTGGATTGTGCTGGATTGGTGTGTGTGTGTGTGTGTGCACGCACGCACGCACGCGTGTGTGCATGGTATAAGTCTGCACCCACATAATGGGGACTGCAGAAGCTTCCATGAAGGATGGAGTCTCTCTCTCCACGCCCTGCAGTTATAGGGAATGCAGAGGCAGCCATTTCCAGTGCCTGAGTGTGATGCTTTAATACACCTTTTCAGAGTACAACAAAGCAAAGAGACTGCTCATGCCTGGATTGAAAAAAGCCGGACTGTGTGCTGCTTGTTCTCCATAAATCAAATGCAGGATAAGAGTGAATCATAGGGCTCTAAGTAAGAAAAGTACATCTTACACTGTCCTTACTTGACTCAAAGGGAAATGTAACAGGATCAGGCTTGGATTGGGAAAAGGAAAAATTTGCTCGTAAGGACCTGGGAGAGAATCTGGAGCTGATTTTCTCTGCAGGGACATTTTAGAGACGGATAAGTAGGTAAAGGGGATTCACTAAATCCCGTGATCTGCATCCCTTGGTTATGCTCTGCAACCCCAGGTCTTCCTGCTGTGGGGCAGAGGTGCTGCTAACGGGGGCTGATGGGCCCCTGTGTCTCTGTCCTTGACTTTCCAGCCTCCGCTTCTCCCACCACGGGGGCTGCTGACACCAGTGCTCTTATTACAGGATGGTGGGGAGTTTTTCCACCTCCAGTGGCATTTTAATAAACAGTAGCTACTGTTCCCACAGCTTGAGGCAGAACCTTGACACGTGCTGAGCCACAGTCACTTTCCTCTGAACTACTTATGTTCATTTACAAAATGGAGTGCCCCTATTTCAGAGCCTATGACATTGGCCGGATGATACAGAGATACAGCACACACTTTGAGCTGGCATTCAATTTAGGTGAGCTGGCACACACATCACAGCAGGGAGCAGGGGTCACGAGCTGAACCCCCTAGGACCTCAGGGATCAAGGTCTCTCCTTAAGATTCTTGTTCAGGGAACTTGGGAAGTAGGTGCAGTTCTGGACTGTCAGACACTTGCTGGGTTTCCAAACTGCATGTAGCAGAAAACTGTTCACCATATTTAACTTTTTTCCAGGAAAATCTCCCATCTGTGATGCTGGATACCCATCTAGGCATCTAGGAACTTACACGTTATGACATGAAGTTTGAAGAGTCATGCATTTATTTCCCTGCTTGCCTTTCCCATGCATCCACAAAATGGATGGTAAATACACACAGAGAGTCTGACAAGTGGCCCATGACCTGTACAAAGAGGCAAATCTTGAGTTACATGAAGAAGTGAATCACTCTCCGATCAGCAGGCTGTTTCCCCACCTTGGAGTCAGTATATCCAATTAACCCCCCACAGTTGCTGCTGCAAACTCTGCAGATGCATCCTGTATTTGAGAGAAGATTACCCTGCCTGTGCTCTGTCGCCAGCTGCAGGCATGTTGTGGGGTGGGGGTGGGGGTGGACCTCTGGGGATTAGTTTGCTGCTGAAGAACATGGTTCAAAAATGTCAGGGCCTCCGAGAGCACTGGGACAGACAACGCCAGGTTAGATTCATTTCATTTTTAATTTGGTAATGGGAAAACCCACTTATAATGACCAAAATACAATTTACTTTGAATCATAATAACATTCACGGGGAGATGAGTTCATTCATATGCAAAAGACGCCTCAAGTCTCCATCAGAAGGGACAGATGTCAGAGCTATTGCTCTGAGTAACCTCTTTGTATGTTTTATGAGCCTTAATGAACAGCCTACAGGAGCCCATGTGTAAAGGAAAAAGGTCTGCAGGCAGCACTCTCCGTTATTCTATTAGGCGATTAAGCACTTCTTTCTCTCTCCCTCTCCCTCCCAGCCATTCCCCTTTTCAGATTGTTGGTGCAGCCTATCAGATTTCACCAGCCTTGTCATTTCATCACCCATAGGGCCCCTAAAGTGTCTCTGAAAAGTATTCTGCTGGGACCCTTAGGAGATCAGGAGCTGCAGTTTTGTTCCTGGAGCCTTGGTTGAATCCAGGTATGCCCAGTATCGGAAAGAATGGTGAGTCATTAAACTTGATTCAGTAAGGCTGAGCACACTGGTTCAACTGCTCTTTCCTTCCAGGGAAAGCAAAGCGATAGCTGAGCAATGAACACTGGTGACTTCATAAGGAGGGTCTGGGGAACCATGCCGAGGTTTTCCTTGCATCCTCTATCTTCACTCGGAACTCCTTACCTCACTGTCTACCTGGAATGACATGGGCCCGACATGGCTCACTTTGCTGCTCTATGCAGTGGAGATGGAGTGGGTAAGGTGGAAGGGTTGGTTGGCAAGGAGTCATCACAACTATCCATCTACAGTGATGATGGTTCTTGCTTTCATGCTGCTAAATTTTTGGTTCTCTCTTAGCATCTGGCTTTCATAGGAGGTCTGAGCATTTCATTTCCATTCTGGAGACCAGAGAAAGAATTGGGGTGGCAGGATTGGGGTCTTCAGGCCAGCTCAGTCATGACCTAGAGCTTTGCATGACCTTGAGGAGGTCACACAACTACTCTGGCCTTCTGTGACCCAGATCTCTAAAGTGAGGACACTTGTAATTATGAGACTGCACAGAGCAACTGTGAGGGCAGAGTCAGATAGAACTTGTTACCATATTTTGAAAATGTGTGAAAGTTTATATCGATAGGATGCGCCTATGACTGGCACAAGAGATATGGTGACATGTTTTCCAACCAGAAACATTCCTGAGTATAAGGTCTGATACTGAGGATGTGCCAAGTGCTAACTCCTTTACGTTTATCAACCTTTCTCCAGCCACAGGACTAACTGGAAGCAGGTAGTGAGATGCCCTATTTGGAGATGAAGGGACTGAGGCACAGACAAGATCACACAGCTGGAGAGTGGTCGAATCTTGGAGATCTGACTCTAGAATGTGTGCTCTTCAATGTCTTCTGTAATGGGTGAGAAAATCTGAACTCTCTTCTACAAAATCCAATAAGACTATCAGTCAAGGTTGAGGGAGTGCATATGAAAGACTCAGGGATCCCTACTCTTAATGCTTTACCTATAGATCACAGTCTGGTGATGCTAAGGAGCCTGTCAAAGGATTCCAGCCTACCAAGAACAGACAGAATAAAGTGCGCTCCTGTGCACCAAATCCGTCTGTGAGTCAGCATCCATTCCTTGTCAGCAAGGTGAGGGCTGCCTGTGGTGTGAGCATCTGGGCCTTAAGGGCTTATGTCCATTCCCCAAAGCCTTATGTACCTCGTTTTTTTTTTTTTTTTTTCTGTAGAAACAGGAACATCCTGGAATAGATAGACTTTGGAGTCAAATGGACTTAACTTTGGATCTTGACTCAGCTGTTTTGTCTCACATCCTTGGACATCTAGAAATATTAAGTCTCTTTGAGTCTCAGCTCCTTCACTGTAAAAAGGGAAATGATCTTGAATTCTTCAGGATTTGTCATGAGGACAAAATCAGGTCATGTTTGCAAAAGGCTTAGCATAGCACCTGGCACACAGTTAACCCAGGCATCACATCACAACAGTCATCCTTCTAGAAGCTATACACACAGACTGATGTATGCAGAGGACATATATTAATAATTAGGCTACCATAAGTATCAACTTATTTAACCTCACTCAACATCATAAGGCGTCTTTATGCCTATTTCATAGACAAAGAAGTAAAGGCACAGTTTAGCCTTTATTAAAGTGGTGACATCGAGACTCAAGCCAGGGAGTGTATCTTCCTGACCTACATCCATGACTGCCGGAAAGCATTTGAAAAATGACAGTGAGGGGAAAAGAATTCCCAGCTGGAGCTGCTTCTAGAGCAGCTCCCATGTGACACTGGGCTGTTTCTAGAGATATTTTGGTTGTTATAAGTGAGGGAGGGGTGCTATTGGCCTGTAGTGAGCAGACGACAAGGATGCTGCTAAATATCCTACAGTGCATGGGGGCACCCCACAACAAACAGTTACCAGACCCCAAATGTCGACAGTGTCTAGGCTGAGAAATCCTGCTATAGAGTAGAACAGGATGACACAACCCAACCCTCCACTGCTGCAGGTGTTGGAGGGGATTGTAAGAAGCCAAGTTAAGGCTTGGCACCAACAGAAGCTATTCCTGTGCCACTGGGGATGTGGTCAGTGTCTAGTGAGGGGCTGAGCCCAGAAATTTGGGTCCCAGCTCTCCTATGAGCAGGCTGACCAGGCTGTTTACTGAGCCTCTCAAAGCCCTGATGGGCTCATCTGTTCAAATGGGGCAAGAATTTACAGGACATGATGCTCAACAAGGCAACACATGGATCTGACACCCAGACAGTGCCTAGTGAGCTGGCAGAGTGGGGATGATACTAGGGGCTTCTCAGCAGCTGGAGCCAGAGCGAGGGGTGGATGTCCCAGGCCAGCACCAGACACCTGAGCCTGGTCCCTGGAGAGTGTCGGAATAAGTACAATCAAATGCATGGCAGGAGCTCCAGCCAGCTTCTCTCCCTCTAACGCAGGCTTGTCGGCAGGGCAGGGTGGAAACAGTCTCTTCCACACTTTGGTAGTTCTGTAAGTCCTGTATGGATTTGGTTTGACCTTATCTTCCTCTTAAGGATTCATCTGCTTAGCCCCAGCAGGAAAACCATTTAGAAGTAGAGAGATGGATGCCAGTATCTACATATTCATAACAATCTTAATTCCTGTCACTCTAATGGGAAAATTAGGTAGGTAGATAACATTGCAGGATTTTTTTTTTTTAACTATAGGTTAACATGTGTAATTTTTGTTTTGTTTTTGTTTTTTTTAATTTAAGCCGAAGTGTAAAACTGGTCTCTCTCTCTCTCTCTCTCTCTCACACACACACACACACACACCCTCCTCATTTTTGCTGTATCTTGAAACCAAGTTTCATGCTTTCTCTCATTATTGTGAACATTACCCCCCAGTTTCTAGAATTTTCCATGAGGCAAAGTCAAATTATCCGAGTCATGATCACCATGTCTTCTCTCCACAGAAAATCCAAATGTGATTGGTAGATTTTCAAGAGTTTAGTTCTAAGGACACAAGCACCTAACTATTTTTAGAAAGATGTTATATATATATATATATATTTTCCATTTATTTTTATTAGTTGGAGGCTAATTACTTTACAATATTGTAGTGGTTTTTGCCATACATTGACATGAATCAGCCATGGATTTACATGTATTCCCCATCCCGATCCCCCCTCCCACCTCCCTCTCCACCCGATTCCTCTGGGTCTTCCCAGTGCACCAGCCTGAGCACTTGTCTCATGCATCCAGCCTGGACTGGTGATCTGTTTCACCCTAGATAATATATATGTTTCGATGGTGTTCTCTCGAAACATCCTACCCTCGCCTTCTCCCACAGAGTCCAGAAGTCTGTTCTGTACATCTGTGTCTCTTTTTCTGTTTTGCATATAGGGTTATCATTATCATCTTTCTAAATTCCATATATATGCACTAGTATACTGTATTGGTCTTTATAGAAAGAGGTTATATTTTTAAGCAAACATTTTAATTACTAGCAGGCCTCCCACCTCCTACCCTCCCACAAGACCTGCTCGTGAATTTCTCATGGGTCTCCTACGAAACATGGAACAGCAGCTTGGAGTTCTGATTATAAGAGATGAAAACGACTTGGTAGGAGTGTTATATGCTTTTTTCCTGAGCCATAATAGTCTCTGCATTGTTTCTGGGTTTGAGAAAACCAGATGTCAGGGCAGCTCTGCTCTGCCTTATGTTTGGGAGTCTGCAAGAAGAGGGCACAGTAAGGATGGGGCAGTTGATGCCCTCCCTGCCTTGATCCTTTGCTCCATCCTCTCTCTATTCCTCCAGTTAACCTAACGTTCTGGTGGCCACTGGGACCTCTTGTGGGTTTTACTGGCAAATGCAGTTGAACCCCTAAAATTACATATGCCAATATAATGGGGAGAATGTTGAGTTGGGAGAAACTCCAGGCATGAATTCTTGTTCTTATTTTGCAGCCAGCTATGAAGCCTTAAGTGTGCCATGTGACTTTCTGGACCGCAGTTTCCCTTCTGTGAAATGAGTAGGCAGGGGATGTTCGTGGTTATATTAAATCTCAAATGCCTCAAGGGATTAGGCTAGTGGGGAAAATGAGTGAAGTGTGCTAGGCAGAGCCTATCTTTTCTAATGGGGCAAGCCTTTACCTCCAGACAGTTCTGTTTCTAATGCTGTGTGGAAACGTGGGCCCAGGGACAACAAATGGTTCCACTTTTCACAAGAGAAACCTGAGACTCAAAAGCTGAGAATTCTAAGTGAAATATCTTGATTTTTCAGATGTTGAAAATGACTCCTGGATGACTAAACATGTTAATGGGCCAAATACAGCTCCATGACTGAAAGGTTAAAGCCTCAGAACACTGTTTTCTCAATGACAATGACCTGAAACAGCTCTCAACACAAGCATTCAAATATACTGCACAGACAAAATCATAGTCAACCATGTATAGCCAAAACAATTCTGAGGAAAAAGAACACAACTGGAGGTGTCATATATCCTCATTGCAAACTACATTACAAAGTTATGGTAATCAAAACAGGATGGTTTTTGGCATAAAACATACTTAGATCAGTGGAAGAGAACACACAACCCAGAAATAAACCCCACAAATGTAGTCAATTATTGAAAAAGGAGCCAAGGATGTACAATGGGGAAAGGATAGTCTCTTCAATAAACAGCATTGGGAAAACTGGACAGCTGTGTGTAAAAGAATGAAACTGGACTCCTATCTTAAACCAATCATACACAAAATTCAGCTCAAATGGATTAAAGACTTGAAACCATAAAGTTTCTAGAAGAAAGCTCTTTGACATTGTTCTTTGCAATGACTTTTCTAGACAACACTAAAAGCAAAGGCAACGAAAGCAAAAATAAACAAGTAGGACTCAATTAGACTAAAAAATTTCTGCTGAGCAAAGAAGGGCTTCCCTGATAGCTCAGTTGGTAAAGAATCTGCCTGCAATGCAGGAGACCCCAGTTTGATGCCTGGGTTGGGAGAAGGGAAAGGCTACCCACTCCAGTATTCTGGCCTGGAGAATTCCATGGAAAGCTGGAATTCTCTGTTCCATTGGTTTAAGATAGGGGTCCAGTTTCATTCTTTTCCACACAGCTGTCCAGTTTTCCCAACACTATTTATTGAGGAGATTACCCTTTCCCCATTGTACATTCTTGGCTCCTTTTTCAGTAATTGGCTACATGTGTGTGGGGTTTATCTCTGGGTTGCATATTCTGTTCCACTGGTCTAAGTGTGTTTTATGCCAAAACCATCCTGTTTTGATTACTATAACTTTGTGATGTAGTTTGCAATGAGGAAATGTGATACCTTCAGTTGTACAGTAAAAATACCACCAAAAAAGGAAAAAGTAACCTACAGGAGAAAATATTTTCAAATCATGTATTTGATAAGGAGTTAATATCAAGTATACTTGGAACTCATAGCAAGAAATTCAATAGCAAAAATACCATATTACCATATACCATAATTTTAAAATGGGCAAAGGACTTGAATAGACAGTTTTCTGAAGAAACATGCAAATGGCCAACAGGTATATAAAAAGGTGCTCAACATCACTAATCATCAGGAGAATGCAAATTAAAAGCACAATACGATACTACCTCAACCTGTTAGGATAGTTATTATTAAAGAGGTGTGTGTGCTAAGTCGTTTCAGTCGTGTCCAACTCTTTGTGACCCTATGGACTGTAGCCCACCAGGCTCCTCTGTTCAAGGGAGTCTCCAGGCAAGAATACTGGAGTGGGTTGCCATTTCTTTCTCCAGGGGATCTTCCTGACCCAGGGATCGAATCTGCCTCTCTTTATGTCGCCTACATTGGCAGGAGAGTTCTTTGCCACTAGCACCACCGACGAGGATGTGGAGAAAGGAGAACTCTTGTGTACTATTGGTAGACATTTGCACTGGTACAGTCACAATGGAAAACAGTGAGGAAGTGTACAAAAAACTAAAAGTAGAACTACTACGTGATAAAACAATCCTACTTCCAGGTATATATCCAAAGGAAACAAAATCATTATCTGGAAAAGATATCTGTACTCCCATGCCCATTGCCACATTATTAGCATAGACAGCAATCTATGTGTCCATCAACAAATGAATGGATCAAGAAAATATGATTCAAAGAAATGTATATAAAAAGGAATATTCTTCAGCCTTACAGGAGAAGGAAATCTTGAACCTTGTCATCTGCAATAACATGGAAGAAACTGAAGGGCATTATGCTAAGTGAAATAAGCCATACGGAGAATGGCAACCACTGCAAATGTTATCATTTATATGTGGGATTTTAGAAAACAAAGGAAGAAGTCAAACTCATGGAAACAGAATAGAAAAGTAATTGCCAGGGTCTAGGAGGTGGAGAAAAGGAAGTTGGTTAAAGGATACAAACTTTCAGCTCTAAGGTCTGAGGATGGATTGTATCACATGGTGATTGTAGTTGATAGTACTATATTGTAGAATTGAAATCTGCTAAAAGAGTAGAAACTAAATTTCTCATACATAAGCAAAAGGTAAATATGTGAGGTGATGAATATCTTAACTCAGCAAGGGAAATCCCTTCACGGTGTATATGTAGATCAGATCATCATCTTGTACACTTCAAATATCTTAAAATTTTGTCAATTATAAACTTGGTAAAGCTGAAAGAAATCACATTATTTATTCCTAAAGTAAGCACTGATGTTCACAAACTAGAGAATGTAACTGGATTCAGCTACAGAATGTGTTAATTTGCTTAGTTCATTCTACAACTGTGATGCTCTATAACCTTGGGCTGGGTGATGTGCACAGGAAACTACATAAGTGACCTCATGCATCATGACACGTGCATATGGCTTCCCAGAGCTTTTGCCCTTTGGTTAGTTAGACAGACCTCTTTCCAACCATTGCCCTGGGGAGAACATTGCAAAAGGCAGTCATGATACCTTCATAATGGGAGTTCAAATAAATAACAGTGAGATGGAAAACATTCTCAATATTTAAATTTTAATTGACAGTATATATTCCAGGTCTCTATTTCTTTAGGATATATTTTTAAATATATTGGGAACTAAAGTATTAGTTATTTTGCTTTTTCTAAAGTATGGCTTAAGTCACTCTCAACATGTCCCTAACAGACTTCAACATCTTGGATTATGTTTATGAGAAATAATAAAGAAGGAAAAATACTGGGCATTGATAATCAATCAGACGATGCAGGCAGCCCTGCCTTCCAAGATTCGCTGTACAGCTCACCAAGCTGTTGAAGAGACAGTGTTGGCTTCCAAACATCCCTGATCATGCTTCTAGAAGCCAAGTCTCCCTCAACTGCCCTGAGACCTCCGTAATCTAGAGCTCACAGCCAAATGGCCCATCCTCACTTAGTGGTAGCAGAGGGGTAGCAAAAACATTTCTAAGTTAACTATGGGAAAATAAACTGCTGGCACACTTTCCAAGGTATTTTGCAAAGCCAGTAACTCCTCCAACAGTGGTTTCCAAACTTTGGGGTATCATGGCCCAGCCACATTTCAAAGCAAATTTGCAACAGTTAACATTAAGAAAAAAATATTAAAACAGAAATTACAATAATGAAAACAAAATAAAAAGCACACCAAGGAAGGCCAAGCAACCAGATTCCATCTATCATCCTAAAGTTGCACATACACACACAACGTGTCAACACTAAACTAGTAGAAAGAACATACTCTCAAGATACCGATAATCCCTTGAATTGAATACAATTAACTTTATTAAAAACTTACCACATTATCCTGACTTTTTTCCCCTTGTTGGCAGTTCTGGGTAACCTTTACCAGAGTGGAGGAACTACTGTATTACTCCCTCTAACAGTCTATAACTCTATACTCCTTAACACAAGACATAGGGCCGTACAAGCGCATGACATTTATCACTAATATATCAAAATATCTTTTGAAAAAAATTTTCTTTTGCCTTTTAACCCAGAAAGCCTGTAGGAACTGCCCAGAGGATTTGCTTTTAATGAATAAATGTGCCTTGTCCTAAATTCTCTGCCCTGGGGGGTGGATGGAAACCAGGTGGAGTTTCGATACCGATTCTCGCTTACAGACCAACCAGCGCTCTGGAATCCAGCTAAGAGGGTGGTGGGAACACACCTTGCCAGGGCCCGCATGCTGGAGGAGGGAGGCCGTGAAGGTTACCTTTGGAACGCACACTGCGGGCTCAGACAGGCGCGGGTACGTGTAGGAGCCGTAGGAGTGTCCTTGGGGGTGGGTTTTAAATGCACTTTCTCCGAAGGGCATCATGGGCTCCTGGAGCCCGGAGCCTGACCGGGACCTCTGCCGCATGGCAGGCTGAGGGCTCGTCTGACAGAGGTACGATGACTTTGGCCTCCTGTCATAGTCATCCAGGCTGGGCCCCCATTCACTTTCGCTGTACGCCAGGCTCTCCTTTGAGCACCCACTGGTCCCTGCAGTTCTAGAAGGTGTGAACTGGAACGGATAATCCAGAGGGGAGCTGCCCGAGGCTCTCTGGAAGCCCCACTTGAGGTCACTGTACTCGCTGGGTTTGCTCAGTGAGTCCAAGTGTGCATGATAGTCTGCAGGAAATCTGGCTCTGTCGGACTGCAAAGGCTTCATCTCAGGATAATAGGCCTCCCCGTGTTGCATCTTCAATACGTGCCCATTTTGCCTGGCAGGGTGGCTGCCTTTATAAAACGGGTCCAGATCATCTCCATAGAGACTCTTTTCTCTGTACTTTTCAGAGGCATAGTCAGCAGTGCTGTCAGATTCGCTGGAATACTGCGAGAAGGTGAGAAAGCCGTTTTCTTCCCGATGGCCGGGACCCCGGCTGGAGGCTCCCTGGTCCGGGGTGGGCGGGCTTTCCTTCCTCAGGGAGTTGGAGCGGGTCACGGAGATGTTGTCAAAATCCTCCAGCAGGCCGTTGATGGAGGTCTCCTTGCAGGGTTTGTTTCCTCTAACGATTGTCTGGGAATAATAAAGGGAACACTGTTTAAAGAAAACAATTCACACTTTCAAACTGATGGAAGAATCCTATCCTGATTCCATCCAGTTTAAACCACAGAGGAAAATAGGCCCCAGGAACATTTCATTAAAAAAGATAAAGAAACAAAGGCTGTTGGTTGTTTGATTTCTTGACTGGTGAAATAAATATTAAACAATAGTCTCAAATTGCAAATTCTTCCTTACCTGTCTCAATAGAGGTATCAAATATCAAAAAAACATTTAGAAGGCTATATATAGGGTATCACTGTTTCATGTGCCAGTTCGTTGCTTCTTCACTAAACCCTAGCTATCTAGCAATAAGCTGATGATTATAATTTTAAGTTCATAACTCTATGCTTATTCAAGGTATACTTACTAGCTTTTTACATTCATTATCCAGATTACTTCCAAAATTAAAACCATTGTTACTTAAACAGTAACATACTCAGAAAGAGGTGCACTTTTTTTTACCTTTTTATGAAAGACACATAATAATTGAAGCTATCAGATTTCATAGAAGAGCAAACTTTCTAAGATGTAAATAGGGAGTGGCACGAAGATTACTTGTATGAGTTAATTTGTGATCAAATGTGATGTAACTGTAATGGTATCTTGACTGTATGTGTATCATCAGTATCATCATTGCCAAACTTTGGATGGCTTGGTAATGATGTGGTTGTACCCGAACCTTAGTGACAAACTGCCAAGCCCAAATGTTCCCTTTAATGAACCTAAATAATACCAGAATGAATACCAGGAGCAGAAGCAAATCAGAAACTACTTATAAAACTAGTCAGCTGCACCTTGACAATGACAAGGTTTGCAGTAAAATATGACGAGGGTGAAAAAAAGAACAAAGAACAAAGTGTGACTTCAGACTTCCAGGAATGCAAGAGAAAAATACCTTGTGGAGGAAGTAGCAAGGAATTCAAAGTCATCTCAGTTAGTACAAGAGATTTCAAATTGGAAGAAAAAGTCAAAGTCATCCTAGACCTTGCTTTATAGATCAGTGCTTCTGCAACTACCACAGTGAAAGACAAGTCTTTTTTCCCCCCCTTAGTCAGTCCTGGACTAAAGACTTGGTCTTCACCTGTTCTTTTAGATAAATGTTTAAGTATGGAATACTTTCAGATAACAGAGAAGCTACAGAGGTCTCATATATGTCTCACCTAGTCCCAATGTTTTTTATTAATCACATTTTTAAAATGTAAACTTTTTATTTTATATTGGAGCATAGGTGATCAACAATGTTGTGATGGTTTCAGGTGCATGGCAAAGTGCCCCAGCCATACATACAGATGCATCCATCTTCCCCTGAAACCTCAGGGAAGTTGCTAGTGCCGTTGTTAACATCTTGCATTACTATTAACATAAACAGTTTACCACAGTTTATGAAGATATCATTAGAGTTTTTTCTTAGTGTTTCAGAGTCCTCTCCAGTCTACCTCACTACCTTTATTTGTCCTGTCTCCTTAGACATGAGATAATTCTCAGACTTTCCTCGATGACCTTGACAATTTTAATGAGTACTGGTCAGTTATTGTGCAGAATGTCCCTCAACTGGGTGTATATGGTATTTTTCTTGTGTTTAAACTGGGGTTATTGGTTTACGGAAGGAAGATCACAGAGTAATATACCACTTTCATTACATCATATCCAGGATACACACCATCAGCCTGACTGTCACTGATGACATTGACCTTGATCACCTGACCATGGTAACAGTTGCCAAGTTTTCACACTGTCGAGTTTTGGTTTCCTCCTTCTCCCCCCACCACTGCACTCTTTGGAAGAAAGTCACTAAGTGCAGCCCATACTCAAGGGGTGTCCAGTCAAGAGCTACCTTCCTGACGGGGTGTATCCACATAAAGTACTTGGAATTCTTTTGCATAGGACACTTGCCCACTTTCCCTATTTACTTATTTTCATTTTTATATCATTTATTTGAATCAGTAGGGATAGAATCATGAATATTTACTTGTTTTATACTTTGATCGAAAGTGAAGAGGAACTAGAGTTTTTGATGAGGGTGAAAGAGGAGAGCATAAAAGCTGGCTTAAAACTCAACATTCAAAAAACTATGATATAGCATCTGGTTCCATCACTTCATGGCAAATAGATGGGGGAAAAGTGGTAACAGTGACAGATTTTATTTTCTTGGGCCCCCAAATCACTGCGGATGGACTGCAGCCATGAAATTAAAAGATGCTTGCTCCTTGGAAGGAAAGCTATGTCAAACCTAGACAGAGTATTAAAAAGCAGAGACATCATTTTGCCAACAAAGGTCTGTATATAGTCAGAGCTACGGTTTTTTCAGTAGTCACAAACTAGATGTGAGAGCTGGACCATAAGAAAGGCTGAGTGCCAAAGAATTGATGCTTTTGAACTGTGGTGCTGCAGATGACTCTTGAGAGTCCCTTGGACTTCGAGGAGATCAAACCAGTCAATCCTAAAGGAAATTAACCTTGAATACTCACTGGAAAGGCTGTTGTTGAAGAAGCAGCTCCAATACTTTGGCCACCTGATGCAAAGAGCCAACTCATTGAATAAGACCCTGATGCTGGGAAAGACTGAAGGCAAAAGGAGAAGGGGGCAGCAAAGGATGAGATGGTTAGATAGCATCATTGACTCAATGGACATGAATTTGAGCAAACTCTGAGATAGTGAAGGACAGAGGAGCCTGGCATGCTGCAGTCCATGGGGTCTTAAAGAGCTGGACACAGCTTAGCAACTGAACAATACTTTGGGCTATAATTCAGTACAGGCATACTTCATTTTTACTGTGCTTCACTTCATTGTGCTTTGCAGATTTCTTTTTTTTTTCTTTTTTCTTTTTTTTAACAAACTGAAGGTTTGTGGCAACTCTGCCTCAACCAAGTCTACTGGCACCATTTTTCAAACAACATTTTCTCGTTTCTTGCCTTTGTGTTACATTCTGATAATTCTCGAAATATTTCAAACTATCCACCAGCAATCAAGATGATAATTCACTGATGGCTCAGATGATCATTACCATTTTTCAGCAATAAAGTATTTTAAAATTAAAATACTTTTAGGCATAATTGTTTTTAGATATAATGCTATTGTACACTTAATAGACTACAGTAGAGCATAAACATCATTTTTATATGCACTGCGAGATCAACAAATGTGTAGGTCTTGACTTACTGCAGTATTTGCTTTATCATCATGGTCTGGAGTTGAACTTGGAATATCTCTGAAGGTTACCTGTATTTTGTTGCTTTGTTGTTTTATTTCAGCTTTGGTTATTTGGTTATTTGAGTTCTTTGAGACTGGCTGTTGTGTCCCTATAACAAGGCCCAATTGTTTTATTTTTTGATCATTTGCTTACTTTCTGGCACTCTGATAGTGCCAGAAAGTACCTTAAATACCCTAAACTTGCCTTGTATTTTCTCTGTCCCTGCCCTAAAATTAGCTGTTTCCCCAAGGTGCCCTGGCTCCTGCTATTGGACGATGTTAGAACCCAGTGCCTGGCCGCTGGTGTGCACACTGCTACCGCTGTCACTGCCTCCAAGCCCCTTCAGTGAATAGAGCCGTGAAACAGTCACATGTAAAGTGACCCATGCACACACACATATCTATAATTCTACCCATTCATCTCTATCTACAGTAAACTTAACACCAATTCAGATGGATGTCTAATTCTAATCTAGTACCATGTGGTTCATTCTAGCTTTCCCCCTTACTAGTTACTTCCCTGATGCCTCTGGAAATGTAGAGGATGATGGAGGATGTGAGGGATTAAAAAGCAGTTTTAAAACACACTGATACTGTCATTAAACAGACTGCCTTTGGGTGGACACAAATGTGCAAGTAGAAAATGAATTTAGAATGTTTAAATACAACTCATCAGTGAAAGTAAGTTAAAAGGTGAGGGTTATAGAGTAAAGGAAAGATCAGAGAAATCCAACTAAAAATCTTGGAAAGTTTTCAGGAAGAGGAGAATTTATAAGCTAGATCTAGGAGAGAACAACACGTGTAAGCTCTCACTTACTGAGTGACTGAGGCACAGAGATGATCAGGAAGTGTTACAATGCCACCATATTTAAGGCCATCAAGATACAGTATAATCACAGAGGAAATGTCCCCTGCTCAAATTTGCATCTCAATCACTTGCCTTTGGAATTTATATCCAGAAAACATGTTGGTTCACCTTCAGCAAATTAATAAATGACTATATTGAGGGTTGGACTTGGAAATTCCCTACCAGGACATAGATATTTAGAAGAAGAAGAAAAGCCTTCTCTATATGATGTGACTCCTTTAGGATCAGAACATTATTGAACTCTTTCGTTGAAATTGCTGGATCCTCAAATCTCCCTATTTCTCCACCAATACCCTTACAAGTTCACTAATGATTTGAATGGGCAGACTTGAAACTAACTCCAGTTCTGGAGAATACTGAAAGAAAAGAATGTAGTTGACAAAAAGAGGCATCTATCTTATCCATCCATCCAGCCATCCATCCACCTATCCACTCATCCTTCCACCTATCTGGAGAGTGATATCTGTAGATAGATATAATAGATACCTGTAATATCTATATCTATACTATCTGTAAAGATTTTTTTTAAGTGACTAAGCAATAACATATATTGGGATAGATTTTTCTCTCATTAATTGTGCTATAAATATCTTACATTTGAAAAAGTAAAAACCAAACAATCAGAAGGGATAGATTTTTCTCTCATTAATTGTGCTATAAATATCTTACATTGAAAAAGTAAAAACCAAACAATCAGAAACAACTATTCCACAGTTTTTTTTATTGCCCGGTAGGCATGGATTAGATTTCTGTGGGGATTAGAGGGTCACTGTTTCAGCATATAAATTAATCTATGACTTTAGAATTGGGAAGTTCACTGTTTCTGTGCATTTGTCATTGAATAGCCACAGTATGTTCAGTTTACATGGAAAATTATCATCTAAATCCAATAAACAGAATTCTATGCATTTGTTAATATGGAAGAAGAAATATTAATATTGCTATGAGCTGAATGCTATTTAAAAGAAAAAATAAATGCTATTCACTGAGTAAGAAATATTTTTTTAAAAACCAAGTAGCATGTATTTATTATCCCTGTTTTGAATTTAGGCTCACAGGACTTCTCAGCCTTGTGATATTGGGCAAGTTACTTTACCTTATAACCTTTTAAGTCACAGTCTCTTAATTCATAAAATGGAAAGAATAAATCCTTGCCTCATAGGGTTAATGTGATGATTTAATGAAATAACATGTGTGGAGCAGTTGGCATGATTCCTGGCATACAGTAAGTACTAATAAAGGTAGTCACATCACTATTTTATGGGTAGAATTTACTTTTAAGTTAGGTTGATAGTAATTTAGGAAAAGAAGAAGCTGCAAACAACATAAAAAAGAAATAAATCTCCGCTTTGTATACCTGGATAAAAAGGATAATTGATGTAGTAGACTTTAAAAACTATTAATTATGAATGTCTTGAATTTAAACAGTTGAACCTCAAATTAATACCAATTGTTATATATACACTAAATGGCTACTTCTGATTAGATCTAAAAAAATGGAATTCTTTCAAGTCAAGATTAGCACTTGTAGCTTTTTAAAAAATGTAATGGCTAGTTGAAAAAATTAATAAGACTAGATTTTCAATATTTAACTGGGAGCTTAAGGGTGGTTCGTATTTCAGACCAGTGTTTCTCAAACTTTAAGGTGCACTCAAATCACCAAAACCCTCATTAGAGGAAGATTATGACTTAGTAGTTCTGAGGAGGGGTCTGAGACTCTGGATCTCAAATGCGCTGTCAGGGGAGGCCACTGCTGGCCTGTAGTTCACACTGAGCTTGCAGTAGAGAAGAGCAAATCTGACTCCTTGCTGGCTTTTACTTTAAGCCTCTGTGCTCTGTTGCCTGTGCTTAGTCATGCTGGCTCTGCACCTTCTGGAAAAGAATGTTGCCTGTAGCCAGAAATATACAGGACAACCCATTCTGGAGGCTTGACTTTTAAAAGTATAGCACTCTTCTCTTTATATAGAGATAAAAAGTTGCAGAACGGAGAATAACATTTGTCTTACTGGAGACTTATAGGAATATCATGACCTGACCTGCCTGGACAGCTGGAAGAACAAAGGATTCTAATACCAAGAAGTTTGCAACAATCAACCACACCCCCTCCCCTTTCAACATAAAAGAAGCCTGAATTCTAATTCGGTAAAATGTTGCTTTGGGACACTATTTCACCATCTTATCTGCATGCAGATTTTCTGAATAAAGTCATTATTCCTCTTCCAAACAACTGGTCTCCTAATTTATTGGCCTGTTGTGTGGTAAGCAGAACTGAGTTTGAACTTGGTGACATACTCATGGCGTTATGTATTTTCCAGATTCTTCTAGAATCAGGGCTACTTTTATAAAAGTAAAAATTATGCTTTTTAGTACAATAGCATTCAGCAGTATATATATATACACTATTAAATATATAATGCATATTTTATTATTATATATAGCATGGTGTTAAATATATCATATATATTAATACATAAGTAATGGTAACTATGTACATATTGTGTACATTTTTTGATGTTATGGTTGGTTATTGCTATAGTTGGTCAATATTTCTGCCTTTCCTATGAAGTGAAATATTTATGTTTAACCGAAATGAAGACTTTAATAGATCTCAACATTTTAGAACATATTCAATAGCATCATTATCTTATCATAAAGTTCCAAGTCTTGGAGTTATTAAAAGCTGAGTACCACAGAAATGAAGGATGTGGTTGCAAACATTTGGAAAGAAGAAAATTTCATCTACAGAGAAAACAAACAAAACTCCAAAAACTGAAAGCACAGTCTACCTTAGGCATTTTCTTGGATCTCCTTTATAGCATTTGAAAATGTTTACTGATGGTATACACGAATCCCTCTTAATTTTCTTTCCTTCAGTGAAAACTATTAAATCAGTGTTAACAAGAAAGGGCTAACAAAATATCAACATTAAAAATAAATTGCTGACTCGTCCTCCAATTTTTTTTTTTTTTAAAGAAGGGTATGATAACCTTATTTAATCAGAAAAAACCATTTAACCCGAGGCAATCTGTTTCCATTTCACAGGTTTCACTTTAAAGGACTCCTAAATGGCAAAGGGATGATAATGAAATCCAAACATGCAGAATTTTACAACACAGTTTAACCAGGCTTCAAATGGTAAGAACTACTATTTATTACTTTCAGCATCTGATGTTTATGAAAGCAAGATTGTGCAGTTTTGCAGAGATCAATAATCCAGTAACTGCAAGAGTACCAGTAAATCTCAAGCTGCAGAACAGTCAGGCATTAAAAATCAATGCAACCCAATCTACTTGAGTTTGACACCATGGTTTTCATTGTCTCTCCCCTGTGCCTGGACCAGCTCGCCGTCAGCTCTGGCTCCCAGTGACAGGGGCCATATTTCATGGTCCTCCTTTCTGAGGCTGCTGGCCGGTGATAAGCTATAATGGATCTGTCCCTAAGAACAGCTGTCTCCCCTTCATCCTGGGAAGAGATGAAAAAGTGCCTCTGCTCTCACAAACTGTATTAACCCTGACAATAATAAAGTGTGTAATTAACAGCTTTGCCCTAATAAGACCTCACATTTCTTTTTCAAAACAATGACTTCTATCTTCCTCAACAGTGTGTTTCATTGTGTCTTTCTGGTAAACACTTCTCAGGAGGTCAATAAGCCAGACAGTCCCCTGAGTCAAGAATAAGCCGGGACCTCTTAGAAAATAACTGACTTTCAAACAATCCATCTAAACTCGTACCGTCTTTGCAGAGAACCAATTCCCTTATTTTCACTAAGGAATATGGCTAGAAACAGCTGGGTACATAATCACAACAAACAAACAGATCTGATATACTTTCATCCTTACGGGAAGAAATGTTGGCTTTTTTTTTTTTTAACATCAAAAGAACTCAGATCTTCTAACTTATTTCAGTTTTCTGCACACACTTTTTTTGGTAACCACAGAGAGTGATGCTAATTAGGTGAGTTAGTTGAGAATCACATACTCCTGCAAAATATGAGAATTAGGGCAGGCTATCTCAGGGCAGAGGAGGTGATGAGGGTTTGTAACCATTAAAGACATTTAAAATAAATTATGCAATAGTCTTAATCATGAAAAAGCCAAATAAATAAATTCCTCTACTAAAAATATTATGTTCAACAGAAAATATTAAAAAAGTATTAACAGAATACATCTAAGGAAGGTTCTGTGAATTTTGTAGAGATCAAGATTTTGTCATTAGAGTAATTGGATTTTCTCTGCCTTTGAAAGCCCAATAAATCTGACACATTTAGTCATCAGTTCATACAAGGATAACCCCCAATGGTGACCTCCTATTTATTCCTAACTTGGTAAAGCAAAGGTATAGCTTATAGCCCTAGTTCTTGCTGCTTGCAACATGCAAGGCAGCCAGGCTGAAGTCAACTGAAGTCAGTTTGTCCAGAGTTAACAGTTAGAAGGGTTTTATGTTTGTTTTTAAGTCAATTTGAGACTATGAGTACCATAGTTGAGAACTTAACTGCTATTTGCTAGCCATTTTTTGGTTCTAGTGTCTAGGTAGCAGTTTCGTTTATGGAAGTATCTCTGCTCACTAATTTATTCATTGAATTAAACCAAAAATCATTTCTAGGTGCAGGGAGCACTTGGAGATGAATGAGACAGTATTCCACAATCTATCTCTTGAGCAAGAGGTGTGAGAATTGAGTATTATTTTCTTTAAGCTCTCCATGTGCCATATTCTCATCTTAGCCTGGTTTCCTGAAACTCAGAGCTGAGACAATGACCAGCATGTGAGCACTGTATTTTGGGAAGTGATGTCAAGGAATAGCGTGGCGAGTAAACAGGGAAAGGTGTAAGACGTGCTTTCACGCTGGTTGTCTCTGGACCGTGAGGGCTCAATTCTCAGCAGTAAAAAACCACCAGGTTCGAAAGCAGAGGTAAGGGGTTCAACCGAGGTGGTAGTAGTATGCCTTAGCAACGGCCAGAGGAAGAAAAGTTGGCCTAAAAGCTGTGAGATGGGACATAAGAGGTGTTCAGTACCCGTTTTTAAGAAGAATATTTCACAATAAAAATTTAAGGACTTCCCTGGCGGTCCAGTGGTTAAGACTCCACGTTGCCACTGAAGGGCACACAGGTTTGATCCCTGGTAGGTGAACTAAGATTTTGCATGCCATGTGGCACAGTCAAAAAAGAAAATTAAAAAAAATTGAAAATAAAAGTTTGAAAATAAATGTCAAATGAAGTAAGGCAGAGTCCCCTTCCCACAAACCAATGAGCTTGGATATTAGTATTCTTGATTAATGTGGTATTAACAGATCTGCTAGGTAACCACCAAAGATATGTGCTCCCTTTCCGCAGGGTAACCTTACTGTTGCAAGTCTGTCCCAAGCCAGGGGTCACATTTCCCAGCACCTTTTGCACCTAAATGGACCATCAGACCAACCGTCACCCAAGGAACATGAGCAGGTTTTGATGTGTGTCCCTCCAAGCCATATTTACAAACAAACATCTTTTCTTCTCTTTATTTTCCTGTCTGTCAAGTGGACAGAGAAGATCTAACAGGATACTCTCAGAAGTTGCCAGGAGATGCCAGAGCCACATGATGGAACCTAAAATGCCCAGTGACCACGTGCATTGTCAGGCTCTGGACAGAAAGTTGCATACTGTATCAGTTCAGTTCAGTTGCTCAGTTGTGTCCGACTCTTTGTGACCCCATGGACTGCAGCACGCCAGGCTTCCCTGTCCATCTGCAACTCCTGGAGCCTATTTAAACTCATGTCCATCGAGTTGGTGATGCCATCCAACCGTCTCATCCTCTGTTGTCCCCTTTTCCTACCGCCTTCAATCTTTTCCACCATCAGGGTCTTTTCCAATGAGTCAGTTCTTAACATCAGGTGGCCAAAGTGTTGGAGTTTCAGCTTCAGCATCAGTCCTTCCAATGAATATCCAGGACTGATCTCCTTTAGGAAGGACTGGTTAGATCTCCTTGCAGTCCAAGGAACTCTCAAGAGTCTTCTCCAACACCACAGCTCAAAAGCATCAACTCTTCAGTGCTCAGATTTCTTTATAGTCCAACTCTCACATGCATACATGACTACGGGAAAAACCATAGCTTTGACTATACGGACATTTGTTGGTAAAGTAATGTCTCTGTTTTTTAATATGCTGTCTAGTTTGGTCATAGCTTTTCTTCCAAGGAGCAAGCATCTTTTAACTTCATGACTGCAGTTACCATCTGCAGTGATTTTGGAGCCCAAGAAAATAAACTCTGTCACTGTTTCCACTGTTTCCCCATCTATTTGCCATGAAGTGATGGGACCCAATGCCACGACATTAGTTTCCTGAATGTTGAGTTTTAAACCAACTTTTTCACCCTCTTCTTTCACTTTCATCAAGAGCTTGCAAAACTGTTAACTTGTTGACTCTAATTCAGCAGTTCTTACATAGGGCACAAAATCCTGACTTTCAAACAAGCTCTTCAGTAAGTCTGATGGTCTGAAAGACAATTTTAAGTTGCAAAGTCCTAAAGAACAGATCAAGTTCCTTAGATGACTGAGCTGAGGTTTGTATATTCCAAGAAAAATGAGATCACCACTATGTCCTAGAGAGAGCGTGGGAGATGAGTTCAGCAACCTGGGTTCTAATCCAAATTCTGTCATGGGCAATTATGAAGCCTTTGTCAAGCTACTTTACTTTGCTGGGTCTACCGCTCCCTTTGTGCTGAGATTTGCCTGGCTCCCTTCCAGGTGAAAAATTCTGTTGCTTTGAAGACTTTCTCCACATTCCAGCTGCTCTCAAGAGTTACAGCTAATACAAAGCACCAAGTTTGCAAAGGAATTGTCTTGATTGAAAAATAATCTGACAGATGCTTAATGCCTGGGAGAGAAAATTATGTGTGCTAACAGTAGAGTGTGTATACTTTCCTATACTATTAAATTCCTAGAACAGGCATTGACCCTCTACTTTAAACAACTCCTAGGTTAGATATGTGAGCCCCAAATCATTTGGTGTCCTTACATGTTCTGTACCAACAATGTCAGATTGGCAGGTTGGTGCAAAATAGTACTAATTCTCCTCTCCTGGCTGTATCCAGGTCCTTTTCAATGTGACTCTGCAGTTCCTCCCATCAGAAGATGGCATCTGCTTCTCTGCCTGTTTGGCTGCATGACTTGCTCTGGCCAAAAGGGTGCAGACAAAGTGACGTTATGCCTATCCAAGCCTACATGTCTAGAGGCTGTGCAGCTTTGGACCCTGGACACTTGCCGTGAGAACAAGCCTGAGATAGCCTAGGGAATGAGACTTATGGAGCAAAGATGGGTGATCCCAGCTGAGGACATCCTAAGTCAGTCACCCTACAGCCCACTCGACTGTATGAGCAAACCCAGATGAGGCCAGAAGCCCTTCCAGCTGAGCACAGCTCAAACTGCCAACTTGCAGAATTGGAAGGAACAACAAATGCTTGCTGTTCTCAGTTCTTAAAAAACTCATAAAATATAAAATTTACCATTTTAACCATGTGCATAATTCAGTGGTATTAGCTACATTCACATTGTTATGCAACCATCACCTGTATGCATTTCCAGAATTTTTTCATCATCCCAAACAGAAACTGTGCCCATTAAAAAATAACTCCCTGTCTGCCTCCCCCCAGTCTCTGGTAACTTCAAATCTACTTTCTGTCTCCAGAAATTCACCTATTCTTTGTCTCTCATATAAGTGGAATCATACAATATTTGTCTGTTTGTGTCTGGCTTATTTCACTTAGCATAATGATTTCAAGGCTCATGTTGTAGCATGTGCCAGAATTTCATTTTTTAATGCTGAATAATATCCTATTATACATAAATACCATTTTGCTTATCCATCCACCTATTGATGGATCACCTTTTGGCTTCCAAATAATGCTATTATGAACATCAGTGAACAAATATCTGAGTTCCTACTTTGAATATCTTTGATGGTATATAACAATAAAGATCTTTAGTCTTTCCCATTCTGTTGTATTCATCTATTTCTTTGCACTGATCCCTGAGGAAGGCTTTTTTATCTCTCCTTGCTGTTCTTTGGCACTCTGCATTCAACTGGATATATCTTTCCTTTTCTCCTTTGCCATTAGCTTCTCTTTTTTCTCAGCTATTTGTAAGCCCTCATCAGACAGCCATTTTGCCTTTTTGCAAAAGAAAATTTTTAAGAAAATTAGAGATACCAAGGGAACAATTCATGGAAAGATGAGCACAATAAAGGACAGAAATGGTATGGAGCTAAAAAAGCAGAAGATATTAAGAAGAGGTGGCAAGAATACACAGAAGAACTGTACAAAAAAGATCATCATGACCTAGATAACCATGATGGTGTAATCACTCACCTAGAGCCAGACATCATGGAATGCAAAGTCAAATGGGTCTTAGGAAGCATCACTAAGAACAAAGCTAGTGGAGGTGATGGAATTCCAGTTGAACTATTTCAAATCCTAAAAGATGATGCTGTGAAAGTGCTGCAGTCAATATGCCAGCAAATCTGGAAAACTCAGCAGTGGCCACAGTATTAGAAAAGGTCAGTTTTCATTCCAATCCCAAAGAAACGCAATGGCAAAGAATGTTCAAAGTACCACACAATTGCACTCATCTCACATGCTAGCAAAGTAATGCTCAAAATTCTCCAAGTCAGGCTTCAACAGTATGTGAACTATGAACTTCCAGATGTTAAAGCTAGATTTAGAAAAGGCAGAGGAACCAGATGTTAAATTGCCAACATCTGCTGGATCATCAAAAAAGCAAGAGTTCCAGAAAAACATCTACTTTTTCTTTATTGACTACACCAAAGCCTTTGACTGTGTGGACCACAACAAACTGTGGAAAATCCTTAAAGAGATGGGAATGCCAGACCTCCTGACCTGCCTCCTGAGAAATCTGTATGCAGGTCAGGAAGCAACAGTTAGAACTGGACATGGAACAACAGACTGGCTCCAAATCAGTAAAGGAGTATGTCAAGGATATATATTGTCACATTGCTTATTTAACTTATATGCAGAGTACATTATGTGAAATGCTGGGCTGGATGAAGCACAAGCTGGAATCAAGATTGCCAGGAGAAATATCAATAACCTCAGATATGCAGATGACACCACCCTTATGGCAGAAAGTGAAGAAGAACTAAAGAGCCTCTTGATGAAAGTGAAAAAGAAGGGTGAAAAAGCTGGTTTAAAACTCAACATTCAAAAAACTAAGATCATCACCTCCAGTCCCATCACTTCCTGGCAAATAGATGGGGAAACAATGGAAACAGTGACAGACTTTAGTTTTTCAGTCTCCAGAATCACTGCAGATGGTGACTGCAGTCATGAAATTAAAAGACGCTTGCTCCTTAGAAGAAAAGCTATGACCAACCTAGACAGCATATTAAAAATAGAGACATTACTTTACCAACAAATGTCCGTATAGTCAAAGTTATGGTTTTTCCAGTAGTCATGTATGCATGTGAGAGTTGGACTATAAAAAAGCTGAGCACGAAAGAATTGATGCTTTTGAACTGTGGTGTTGGAGAAGACTCTTTAGAGTCCCTTGGATTGCAAGGAGATCCAAGCAATCCATCCTAAAGGAAATCAGTCCTGGATATTCATTGAAAGGACTGATGCTAAAACTGAAACTCCAACACTTTGGCCACCTGATGTGAAGAACCAACTCATTGGAGAAGAGCCTGATGCTGGGAAAGACTGAAGGCAGTAGAAGAAGGGGATGACAGAGGATGAGATGGTTGGATGGCATCACCAACTAGATGGATATGAATTTGAGTAGACTCTGGGAGTTGGTGATGGACAGGGAAGTCTGGCGTGCTGCAGTCCATGGGGTTGCAAGGAGTCAGACATGACTGAGTGACTGAACTGAACTGAACATTAACAATTGCTGTTTTACAGTACTGTAAAGCAATTATCCTTCAATTAAAAATAAATTAAAAAAAGGAATTGCTGTTTCACATGGTAAGTCTAGTTTCAGCTTTTGAGTAAGCACCAAACTCTTTTCCAGAGCAGCTACATTATTTTACATTCTCACTAGCAATGTATGAGGGTTCCAATTTCTCCACATCCTGGCAACTTTTTGTATTATTTATTTTATAAATTTTATAATAGTCATCCTAAAGAATATGAAGTGGTATCTCATTGAGATTTAAAAATTTTTTTTACATGAACAGATTTTGAAGTCTTTACTGAAAAATATGGTTCTTTTTTTTTTTTTTTTTTTTATTGTTTTGGCCTTTTGCCTAGGAGGCATGTGGAAGCCTAGTTCCCTGACCAAGGATTGTACTCGCACCCCGTACATTGGAAGCCAAAGTCTTAACCACCGGACTTCCAGGGAAGTCCCTCATTGTGGTTTTGATTTTCATTTTCCCCAGTGATGACTAGTGATGTTGAACAGTTTTTCGTGAACTCAGCCATTTGTATATCTTCTTTGGAGAATGTCTATTCAAGTCCTTTTGCCCATTTTTCCACATTCTTTTTTAAAAATTAATTTTATTGGAGTATAGTTGTTTTGCAGTATTGTGTTAGTTTCTGTACAGTGAAGTGAATCAGCTAGGTGTATGTACACATGCGTATGTGTAATATATGTGTGTATATGTATACATACATCCTCTGTTTGGGATTTCCTTTCCACTGAGGTCACTACAGAGCACTAGGTAGAGTTTCCTGAAGTATACAGTGGATGCCCACTATTTATCTATTTTATACACAGTATCAGTAGTGCGTATATGTCAACCCCAGTCTCCCAATTCACCCACTCTCCCTTTTCCGTGGTGTCCATAAGTTTGCTCTATCTGTGTTTCTACTTCTGTTTTGCAAATAACATTTTCTAGATTCCACATATATATGTTAATATATGACACTTGTTTTTTTCTTTCTGACTTGTTTTACTCTGTATGACCGGATAAAGAAGATGTGGTACATATGAAAAGGAACAAAACTGAGTCATTTGTAGAGACATGGATGGACCTTTGCCCATCTTTACGCTGTTTGTTGTTGTTTATTTGGAGTTCTTTGTATATTCCGGATATTATTTCCTTAAACAAATGCTTTTCAAATATTTTATCACATTCCTGGCTTGTGTTTTCACTCTATTGGTACTGTCTTTTGACATACAAGATTTTTATAAATCCAGCTTTTTTTGTTTGTTTGTTTTTGGTACATCTGTTTTTTGTGTCATATCCAAGAAGTCACTGACAAATACAAAGTCATAAAGCTTTTCTGCTATATTTTCTTCTAAATATTTTGTAGTTTTAGCTCTTATGTTTATATCTTTCATTCATTTTGAATTAATTTCTATATATGGTATAAGGTAAACCTCTAAATTCCTTCTTTTGCATGTGGATATCCAGTTTTCTCAGTACCATTTGCTAAAAAATTGTTATTTCCCCATTCAAAGATCTTGACGCCCTTATTAAAAATCACTTAACCAAAAATGTGAGGGTTTGTTTCTGGGTTCTATATTCTATTCCATTAGTTTAGATGTCTATGCTGACACCAGCTCTATACTTTAGCTTTCATTATTGCAATTTTTTATTGCTTTGTAAGTTTTGAAATAACTAAGTGTAAATTCCCCAATTTTGTTCAGTTATTTGGGGTGCCTTAAGATTCCATATGAGTTTCAGGATAGGTTTTTCTATTTCTGCAAAAAACACTACTGAGATCTAGATAAGGACTGCATTGATCTATGGATCACTTTGTGTAGTATGGTCACCTTAACAATACTGAGTCTTCCAATCTATTAACACAGGATATCTTTCCATTTATTTATGTCTTCTTTGATTTCTTTCAGGAATATGTTGTAGTTTCAGCATGTTTTAAGCTCTTTGGTTTTGGAGTGCTTTGTTACACAATATTATTTGTGATAATAGATGACTACTAAGAAGGCTCCCAGCAAGGGATTAATCTTCCTCATTTGTTAAACAAGCTGTCAGGGAAACTGCTTATCCCCTGTCCTTGTGTTTCCATGATGGGTCTTCCACTGGAACAATACTTTCCTTCTCTTGCTTTTGCTAAGCTCTTGTCTGCATGTGGCAGGGAGCATGGCTTATCCGATTGAGGGTAAAGGAGAAGGGTTAGGGAACATGCCTGGCTTGAGGGCCCTTCTCTTTATTGTTCTGGACAATCTTCTGTCTGCATGGCATGGATATTCTTCTGCTTCCATGTGTTAAGGACCCAGAATGTCTTGTCTACAGGTCAGCAGTCCCAATCTGATCAGTGTATGAGGCCTCGTTAGTAAATGGGGCTTCACAATCATAAAACTGATATCTGGATCTCAATCTATCTTTCCCACAGTCGCAATGGAGAGGAAAAGTTAAAATTTTACATAACCTCCTTCTCCTTCTGCCTCTGTAACTCAGCTTACTCCTTGCAAAGCCTAGATCACGTAGGTCATGTAGTCTCAGAAAGTGGGGACTTGCAATACTAGGAACCGGAGATTCTCTCACTCACCCTTGTCCTGCTCTTTGCAATCGCCCAGCCTCTGCAAACCTGCTTAATCATGCCTGCCCATGTAAAGGTCAGACATCCCCCTCCCCATCTTGACCACTGTTCATGCACATGCGAAACCCCTTAGTTTAAACCAGCCTATTAGCAGCTAGTGTCGCCCACTACAGTCTGCTATGAAAACTCTGTAACCCCTTTGTTCAGGGCTCAGAGCTTGGAGTGTTAACTCCTCTGGGCCCACCCGTGTAATAAACCTGAGCTCTCCAACTCTCCCAGTGTGGTGCTTGGTTTCCCAAGTACTGGTTTCTGCAACAGAAACATAAGGGAGAGTCTGCAAAGAAGCTCACATTTCCCTAACCTCATGCGCAACTGTAATATTTGAATCAGTTTTGGAAATGAGAAGAGGTCAGGCAGGAAAATTCAAGAATTGAAGGAGCGACATGCTGCTGTTGGGATGGTGGAGAAGAGAGCAGGAGAGAAAAGCAGTTTAGAGGGAAAGGGCAGATTCTACAACGATCAAGGTCCCTTCATTAATCACTCACTACGTGCTATCATCCACCTACTGCTTTTATCTTCTCAGCAGCTCTAGGCAGCAAGCACTTGCCTTAAAAATGACAGAAGAGAAATTATCAAGGTTTTGAGCTTGTTAATGGTGGTAATAGATGAAATACTGTTTCAATTCTTCACCCGCCTCCTTGTAATGATAATAAAGTCAACCCTTTGTATATGACTTTTCAGTGTCTATCAGTACAGTATGTGGAAGACATATCCCCAATTCACTGACTTTGAGCTTGGTCATGGGGTTTGCTTTGGTCATTGGAATGTTGCTGAAGGCATGCAAGCAGAGGCTTTAACGTGTCTGCATGACTAATACAGCAGTCAAGTCAGGGTTAAATTCCAGGAATGTCTGAATTCAAAGGCTTTACTCCACAACTCCTTAGTACGGGATCTAGGGAATTCCCTAGGCTAGCCCATGGCTAGCCCCATTGTATTCAGGTGGAGCAGAGCCCCAGGTGCCTGGGATAAGCCTGGTACAGATGCTCACCTGCCATCTGTATGGACAGAGCTTTATGGATAAAGCTTCAGGTTGACTTGTCAATGAGCTCCTCAGAACCTAAACATTTCTTTTGCAGTTCATTCTAATCGTTTTGCACTGGAGGACTTTTCCATGATAGATTGGTAGCTAGTAAAAAGCTTGGTTTACGTCCAACATTTGACAGAGCTGAGATTTCAGAGCTGCTTCAAATCGGTCAAACATGACCACAACAACATCTGAGCAAAATGCAGAAAAGACCCTCTTTATCAACCAAAGTTTGCTTTCCTCTTGGGGAATAATTTCAACTTAATCCAAGAAATTTCTCATCTTGCCTGAATTGATATGTATTAGAGCTTTTCCAGGCCAAAAAATGGGGGCGGGGGAGAGCTTCCCTGCTAGCTCAGCTAGTGAAGAATCCACCTGCAATGCAGGATACCCTGGTTCAATTCCTGGGTCAGGAAGATCCCCTGGAGAAGGGATAGGCTACCCACTCCAGTATTCTTGGGGTACCTAGGTGGCTTAGCTGGTAAAGAATCCACCTGCAATGCAGGAGATGTGGGTTAGATCTCTGGGTTGGGAAGAGCCCCTGGAGAAGGGAACAGCTACCCCCTCCAGTATTCTGGCCTGGAGAATTCCATGGGGTCACAAAGAGTCAGACACGACTGAGCGACTTTACTTTCACTTTCACTTTACAGGCTAAAATAAGCATTTACTTAATCTAGTCTTTAACCAGAAAAGAAAACAACAAAACAAAAAAAAAGCAAGCAAACGAATGAACAAAAGAAAAATAACATGTATGCACTTTATTTCCTATTCCTCTAAGTCACAGATGATTAAGACAGAGGTGTCTTTGATGGGAAAGCCAAGTTGATTTATTTTACCCTATTTGGTCTTGACATAGAACCAAGGAAGCTGGATGGGACCTCTTTCAACACAGAAGCATCACAAAGCATAGAAGGCTGGCAGATATAGTGACCTGGAGAGAAAAAATCACAGTCACCTCTAGATATTAACACAAAAGTAGCCAAAATCCCGGACAGATACCTGGCCAAAGACATAATGGCTTTCTGGGTAGATGGAGCCCGTAGGGAGGGATGCTCTGTGGCTTCTCGTAGGAGGTGCCTGTGGGTGGGGAGGCTGGGACAGCTGAGCAGCAGCTGGCTTTACCTGCTGGGGAGGAAGTAGCTGTCCGTTTTCTTGAGCTGCATTTGCTCCTTCTCCTCTGTTTTTCCTCACGTTTCTGTGATCCCTTCTTATGCCACCTCATTGCCCAAAGGCTTCAAGTTCTATCCTATTCTAATCAGAGAATCAGCATCTCACAGCTCCTGAGGGTTTGGTCTGCAGTGCACACAGGGCTTCTTCCCAGAGGAAGAGTTCGGCCTGGCTTTCCACACCGTTCTCTGTGACTGGCCAGCGTTCCTCCTGCATATGGTCAGCCCACACCCTCTGGACCCAGACGCCATGACCATTCCGAGATACTGTCTCCAAGCAGCTTCTGGATTCAAGTTGTTTGCCTAGATTTTCTAGTGCTTTTGACACGTTACACACGGTTTAAAGGTCCCTCTCTGAAGGAAAGCTGCACGGCTCAAAATAGCCTGGAGTTAAAACTCCCCTCCAGGTCCTCCCCACCATTCTACAAAGAATAAAGAACTTTCTCCCCAGAAGAAAGGAATGCACAGTAAGATTGATTACGTTCAGCTCCCAGCCGATTCCAGTCTCTGGCCGGTCTCAGGAGTTCCTTGCCCCAGTTGTTGAGAGCTAACTAACAATAATAGTCATGAGGAAAAACAGACCCCCTCAGAATGCTGTGTCCCCACACATATATGTTTTCTACACACACCTGCTCTCTTCTCGACTTAGCGCAGCAGCCCAGTGATCTGACTGCTGCCCCTTGTCCCTCCTTAAAGGTGATCCGCTCCTGTGAAGTGTCGGTCTTGTCTTTTTTTCCTTCTTCCCAATCTTGGCCTTCTCTAACTCCCTTACCTTACACTCCCCCTTTCTCCACCCTTCTCTGTTTCTTTCTGTATTTAATCCTCATAACAACTCTATGATGGCTATACTATATCATCCCTATTTTACAGATGTGGAACTGAGGCTTGACCCAGTAAGTAGGAAAACTGTGCATCTGAACCCAGCCATCCAGCCAGCACACTCACATGGTTAAGATTTTTTTTTCCTTTTTAAAAAAATTTTATGTATTTATTTTAATTGGAGGCTAATTACTTTACAATATTGTAGTGGTTTTCGACACACATTGACATGAATCAGCCATGGGTGTACATGTGTCTCCCATTCTGAACCCCCTCCCACCTCCCTCCCCATCCCATCCCTCTGGGTCATCCCAGTGCACCAGCCCTGAGCACCCTGTCTCATGCATCCAACCTGGACTGGTGATCTATTTCACATATGGTAATAACATGTTTCAATGCCATTCTCTCAAATCACCCCACCCTCGCCTTCTCCCACAGAGTCTAAAAGTCTGTTTTTCACATCTGTGTCTCTTTTGCTGTCTCATATATAGGGTCATCATTATCATCTTTTTAAATTCCATATATATGCATTAATATACTGTATTGTTCTTTTCTTTCTGATTTACTTTACTCTGTATAATAGGCTCCAGTTTCATCCACCTCATTAGAACTGATTCAAATGCATTCTTTTTAATGACTGAGTAATATTCCATTGTGTATATGTACCACAGCTTTCTTACCCATTTGTCTGCTGATGGACATGTAGGTTGCTTCCATGTCCTGGCTATTATAAACAGTGCTGCGATGAACATTGGGGTGCACGTGTCTCTTTCAGATCTAGTTTCCTTGGTGTGTATGCCCAGAAGTGGTATTGCTGGGCCATATGGCAGTTCTATTTCCAGTTTTTTAAGGAATCTCCACACTGTTCTCCATAGTGGCTCCACTAGTTTGCATTCCCACCAACAGTGTAAGAGGGTTCCTTTTTCTCCACACCCTCTCCAGCATTTATTGCTTGTAGACTTTTTGATATCAGCCATTCTGACCATCATGAGATGACACCTCATTGTGTTTTGATTTGCATTTCTCTGATAATGAGTGATGTTGAGTAAGATTTTTTTTTTTAAAAAAAGATTATCTCCTGGGAGTTGTGTTAAGAGCTTTACCTACATTTTCAAATTTAATCCACTCAACAACCCTGCAAGATTGGCAGTTATTATCACCCTTTGGCATGGGGAAAGGCATGTGTGGAGAAGATTAGCTGACTCAGTCAAGGTCATGGCCAGTTTCAGTGGAGGAGTCAAAGGTTGAAATTAGGTTGCTTTAGATGCAAAGCTTTTGTTTGCAAACAGTTTTAAATCCCTACTCAAAATAGTTTCTTCTAAACTTGGGAAGTTGTGCCCCTTTGTCACCCACACACCAGCAGCAGCCTTTCTCCTCTCTCCTTAGACACTCTCTGGACAGAAGAGAAAGATGCCTGATTGTCTTGACACTATTTTCTTCCCTCAGAGGTGCCACTGAATGCTGAAAGCAGGCATCATGTGGGAGGGAGGGAATAATCCAGGGCTTGTACAGCCAGCCATGTGCTGTTATCGGGGCTGCTACTCTATTCAGAGGCATTTGATACCCCGTTAGGAAACTGCATTAGAACTGGTGTCCTAATCTGGGTTCTCCTGAAAACGGACCCTGACAGAGGACTTTAGTGCAGGTTCTTCATGTGGGAGGAGATTCCAGGAAGCCGTGGGGAGACTGAGGAAACTGCAAAGGAAATGAGAGAAATCCAGAGTGGGAGCATGAGTGAGCTGGTTACCAGAGTGGGTGACCAGGCTCAGTGCTGCAGGGCCCTTCTAAGGATGCAAGCAGAAGGCACGTCAGAATTATCCCCCAAGTGAAAGGACTGTGGTCAAGGTGTGTCTCTCAGCGCCAGTCTCTTCCCAATGTTCCGGATGTTCTGCAGGTTTTTGTGGAACAAAAGAAGAAATAAAAAACCCCAATTCTGGACAGTGGCCTGGGAGGGACAGTAATGACAACTGAATAAGATGGCTCAGGTAAGAGTGAATCTCATAATGATGAGTGAAAGATGTAAGGCAGATCATCAAGTCTACAAAAACAAATGCTGAAGAAGGCGTGGAGAAAAGGAACCCTCCTACACTGTAGGTGGGAACGTAAAGTGGTGCAGCCACTCTGTAAAACAGTGTGGAGTTTCCTTAAAAAGTTAAAAACAGAGCTATCATATGATCCAGAAAACCCACTCCTGGGTATATATCAGGAAAAGAAGAAAACTTTTATAAAAAATTAATTAATTTATTTTAACTGGAGGATAATTTCTTTGCAATATTGTGGTGGTTGTTGCCATACATTGACATGAAGTGCACATGTGTCTCCCCATCCTGAAGCCCCGTCCACCTCCCTCCCCACACCACCCCTCTGGGTTGTCCCAGTGCACTGGCTTTGAGTACCCTGCTTCATTCACCAAACTTCCACTGGTGATCTATTTCACATATGGAAATATACATGTTTCAATGCCATTCTATCAAATCATCCCATCCTGCCCTTCTCACACAGAATCCAAAAGTCTGTTCTTTACATCTGTGTCTCTTCTGCTGCCTTGCATACAGGATAGTCATTACCGCCTTTCTAAATTCCATATATATGCATTAATATACAGCATGAATGTTTCTCTTTCTGACTTATTTCACTCTGTATAATAGGCTCCAGTTTAATCCACCTCATTAGAACTGATTCAATTGAGTTCTTTTTCACAGCTGAGTAATATTCCATGGTGTATATGTACCACAGCTTCCTCATCCATTCATCTGCTGATGGACATCTCGGTTGCTTTCATGTCTTAGCTATTGTAAACAGTGCTGCAATGAGCATAGGGGTACACGTGTTTCTTTCAACTCTAATTTCCTCAGTATGTATGCCCAACAGTGGGATTGCTGGGTTTTATGGCAGTTCTATTTCCAGTTTTTTTTTTTTTTTTTTTTTTTTTTTTAAGGAATATCCAAACTGTTCTCCATAGTGGCTGTACCAGTTTGCATTCCCACCAGCAGTGTAAGAGTGTTCCCTTTTCTCCATATCCTCTCCAGCATTTATTGTTTACAGATTTTTTTTGATGGTGACCATTCTGACCAGCATGAGACAATACCTCATTGTGGTTTTGATTTGCATTTCTCTGATAATGAGTGATGTTGAGCATCTTTTCATATGTTTGTTAGCCATCTATATGTATTCTTTGGAGAAATGTCTGTTTAGTGCTTTGGCCCACTTTTTGATTGGGTTGTTCCTTTTTTCTGGAATTGAGCTGCATGAGCCGCTTGTATATTTTGGAGATTAATTCTTTGTCAGTTGCTTCTTTGCTATTATTTTCCCCCATTCTGAAGGCTGTCTTTTCACCTTGCTTACAGTTTCCTTTATTGTGCAAAAGCTTTGCTCCCATTTGTTTATTTTTGTTTTTATTTCCAATACTCTGGGGGTAGGTGATAGAGGATCTTGTGATTTATGTCAGAGAATGTTATGCCTAGGTTTTCCTTTAAGAGTTTTATAGTTTCTGGTCTTACATTTAGATCTTTAATCCATTTTGAGTTTATTTTTGTGTATGGTGTTAGAAAGTGTTTGAGTTTTAATCTTTTACAAGTGGTTGATCAGTTTTCCATCACTTGTTAAAGAGATTGTCTTTTCTCCATTGTATATTCTTGCCTCTTTTGTCAAAAATAAGGTGTCCATAGGTGCATGGATTTATCTCTGGGCTTTCTGTTTTGTTCCATTGATCTATATTGCTGTCTTTGTGCCAGTACCATACTGTCTTGATGACTGTAGCTTTGTAGTATAGTCTGAAGTCAGGAAGATTGATTCCTCCAATTCCATTCTTCTTTCTCAAGATTGCCTTGGCTATTCAAGTTTTTTTTTGTGTGTGTTTCCATACAAATTGTGAAATTATTTGTTCTAGTTCTCTGAAAAATACCTTTGTTAGATTGATAGGGATTGTGTTGAATCTATAGATTACTTTGCATAGTATACTCATTTTCATTTTATTGATTCTTCCAATCCATAAACCTGCTATATTTCTCCATCTATTTGTGTCATCTTTGACTTCTTTCATCAGTGCTTTTTAGTTTTTTATATATAGGTCTTTTGCTTCTTTAGGTAAATTTACCAATGGTGAATGGGATTGTTTCCTCAATTTCTCTTTCTCTTTTCATTGTTAGTGTATAGGAATGCAAGGGATTTCTGTGTATTAATTTTATATCTTGCAACTTTAATACATTCATTGATTAGCTCTGGTAATTTTCTGGTGGTATCTTTAGGGTTTTCTGTGTAGAGGATCATGTCATCTAAAAACAGTGAGTGTTTTACTTCTTTTCCAATCTGGATTCCTTTTATTTCCTTTTCTTCTCTGATTGCTATGGCTAGGACTTCCAAAACTATGTTGAATAGTAATGGTGAGAGTGGGTACCCTTGTCTTGTTCCTCATTTCAGAGGAAATGCTTTCAATTTTTTGCCATTGAGGATAATGTTTGCTGTGGATTTGTTGCACATGGCTTTTATTATGTTTAGGTATGTTTCTTCTATGCCTGCTTTCCAGAGAGTTTTTATCATACATGGGTATTAAATTTTTTCAGAGGCTTTCTATACATCTACTGAGATAATCATATGGCTTTCATCTTTCAATTTGTTAATGTGGTGTATCACATGATTGATTTGTGAATATTGAAGAACCCTTGCATACCTGGAATAAAGCCTGCTTGGTCATGATGTATGATCTTTTAAATATGCTGTTGAATTCTGTTTGGTAGTATTTTGTTGAGGATTTTTGCATCTATGTTCATCAGTAATATTGGTCTGTAGTTTTCTTTCTTTGTGGCATAAAATATGAAAACTTTAATTCAAAAAGATACATACACCACAATGTTTATAGCGGCACTATTTATAATAGCCAAGACATGGAAATAACATAAATATCCACTGACAGATGAATGGATACACAAGATGTGGTATGTATGTATATTTATATATAAAATGGAATACAACTCAGTCATAAACAAGAATGAAGTAATGCCCTTTATAGCAACATGGATGGATCTAGAGGTTATCATACTAAAGTGAAGTAAGTCAGACAGAGAAAAACAAATATCATATGCTATCAATTATATGTGGCATCTAAAAAATGATACAAAGGAATTTATTTACAAAACAGAAATAGACTCACAGATACAGAAAACAAATTTATGGTTACCAAGGGGTTAGGCCAAGGGAGGGATAAATTGAAATTTTAGGGTTAACGGATATATAATTGTGTGTTAGTCACTCAGTTGTGTCTGACCCTTTGTGACCCCATGGACTGTAGCCTGCCAGGTTCCTCTGTCCATGGAATTCTCCAGGCTGGAATACTGCAGTGGGCTGCATTCCTTTCTCCAGGGGACTTTCCCAGCCCAGAAACTGAACATGGGTCTCCAGCATGACAGGCAGATTCTTTACCAACTGAGCCACCAGGAAAGCCCCAACAGATACATACTACTATATATAAACTAAACAAGGATCTACTGTACAGCACAAAGAACCATATTGGAAGTCTTATAATAACCTGCAACAAAAAAGAATTTGAAAGAGAATATATATATACACACACACACACACACACACACATATGTACACATACATATACACATGCATATATAAAACTGAATCACTTTGCTATACATCTGAAACACTGCAGGTCGACTACACTTCAATTAAAAAAAGTGCCCCCCCCCTCCCCCCGGCCAAAGCTAGACACACGATAGCAGATCCTGTGTAATTCGATCATAGTCAAATCCTCAAACTGGCAAACTCTATGAAGGACAGTGGTTACCTCTGGGTGTGAGTGGGTATGGAAGTGGGCCCAGAGGGGCATCTGCTGGGGTGGGGGCAGGTGTTACAATAAGCTGACTCTAGTTGGCCCATTGTTAGATGTGTTGGGCTGTTCATTTATAATTTGTACACTTTTCTGTGTAAATGTTAAACATCAAGGATTTTGAAAAGTGGGAGTGGGGCCATGAAGGCTTGACTTTTAAACGTGTCTATAGGGCTTGTGTCCCACCAAATGAGAAACACAGAGACACGCAGAGTTAATGTCCCTCTGTGTGCATTGAAGGAAGTTCTAAAACAACTTCAGAAAGTTACTAACATTTAGAGTCAGAAAACCTTTTACCGATGGCTGTTTTTAAAATGAAGGATCGCATCTCATCCTCTCGTACTACCTCCCCCTCCAATACTTACTGTGAATTACAAAGCGGAAAAGAGCAACCTTACAGCGGAAGAAGCCTGGCACACACCATCTTCACTGAGTGAGCCCCTGCAGCAAGGGGACACCTGGAAACTGACCAGATACAAGAGGCAGGCCCAGCACCATTTCTCTGAGAGCACTGCAAAGGTCATTCACCTGAACCCCATTACAAGGAAGCGACAGACAAAACCAAACCAAGGAACATGCATGAAGTGAGTAGCATAGGTCAAGAAGTGCCACAGCCAAGAAACACAAAGTAAGGCTGAGGGCCTAGTCCAGCCTCGATGAGACACGACAAGTAAACGCAACATGTGATTCTGTTTCATTCTTTCTCCCTCACTCGCTCTCTCTTTTGGTGGCAGGGTGGCCTGGGGTGGTGACGGTGGCGGTGGGCTTGTACCATGTGGCTTGTGTGATCCTAGTTTTCTGACCAGGGACTGAAACCTGGCCTTGGCAGTGAAAGCGCTAAGTCCTAAACCCTGAACCGCCAGGGGATTCCCCATCCCACAACAAGGAGTTAGTTTTCAGCTGGATCTTTTTGCTGTAACAGCTGTTACTGGGACCCTGGAGAACCATACTGGGGCTAAGGATGAAATGGCTGTAAGGTCTCACCACTAATGTCCTGTGTAGGGGGTGGCATGTGGCTATTCTGAAGATGTTCTTTTTTAGTAGGAAAAATACACTATGGGATTTGGAGGTGATGGAGCATTGGGTTGACAACTTACTCTCAGGAGATTCAGGACAAAGAGTTCTTTACATGGTGCTTATGACCTTTGCGTAAATTTGAGACTATTTGAAATTAAAGTGAAGAGTGAAGAAGTGTCCACAAATGCTTTAACCAAGATTTCTGATCTCAGAGGGCAGCCAAATTTGAGAACATGACGTCCAAGTGTTTCTTCCTGGAGTGGACTTAAGCTGATCAGTGAGTTTCAGTTATTCCTGTGCTGGACAAGGTGTTCAGACACCCTTAATCCCATTCTTTGATTTTTAAGCTTATCTTTGAAGCCAGAGGGACATATTTGAAATATCCAGTATCTTCTCTTCAAAATGTGACAAGGTTTTCTTTTAAGGAGAAGTGCCTGTATAATGTACACATATTTTCAAATTAAAACAAAATCAATACGAAGACTCTAAAATGAATTAATTTATTGGAAGCTGCGGGAACACTATAATCATTCAAATTAAATCTGCTTTGCTGGATGAGTCCACTTCTACCATGCTCTATGATCAGTGGTAGATTGGCCTTGACAACACTAATAAATTAAACTGTCCAGCTGCTGCTCCTTCATCTGATGCCACTGGTCACAGCAACGAGACTGAAAGAGGAGAAAGGCAAATGTCTCTCGAGTATTGGAAGCTATTCAGTGTGATGAAGAAAAGTGCAAAGCATCTCCTGAATGAGTAAACTACTGATGCCTCTTCACCAAGTGATACTCCTCATCTGGAAGCTATGAATTCAACCACCTTCCCAGGACCAGAGAAGGGCTTCCCTTTACAGCCAGATGCCAGGCTTTGTGTAAGAGGGAATCGGTGGCCCTGTGATGCTGGTGTGTGTGTGTGTATACACCTGTGTGTGAATACTTATGCAGAGTATCCTCCAGGCCATCTCCTTAGCAATAAAGAGGGACTTTCCTTCGCTTTCACAGGCCCAGGCTGTGTGGCTCTCACCTGCCAACCGGTTAGCTGGTCTTCAGATAGCATCTGAGCTGTGAGCATGAATCACCAGGGCACCTGCCCTTGGAGCCCATTTGTGCTGCCCTAAGCAATCGAGCTAGAACCACCACCTTCCAGATGGAAGAAGACCAGACCCATCACAGTTTTATCCTGCACAGAAGCCCACACAGCCCAGCTGAGGGCAGACACCAACAGCGGCTGAGCAGGCATGGATGCAAACCCTTCCCTTCCCTCTGCGAGGCTGGCATTCACGGTGAGGGGTCACACGGGGCAGACGAGCCCATGGTTCTCAACTCCGAGGCCAAGCCTCCGCCCCCTGCAGTCAAGGTCACTAGAGGCAGGGACGTGACGACTTGTGTGCATCTGGTCACTAGGCATGTTTTACTGGGAGATTTTACACTAGCAGAGGAAGAACACGCTAAAAATGACTAATAGTGGGGGCTTTCTTGGTGGTCTAGTAGCTGAGATTCGATCCCTGACCAGAGAACCAGATCCTGCATGCTGCACCTGAAGATCCCACATGCCACAGCAAAGACTCAGGGTCCTGGGGGCTGCCGCCAAGATCCAGCACAGGCAAAAAAAAAAAAAAAAAAAAAAAAAAAAAAACCAACGATTTTTTAATGACTAATATTGGTAAATTTTCTATTTTAGAGATTTGTAAACTGTGTCCCCATATTATCTGGGTTTAATACAGATAATATATCCTCCTGTGTAAAACTCAAATGTATCCTTTAAAATGGTCCCAAATGGAGTAGAAAAAAACCAGACTGGACAGACGGAGAGCAACACGTTTAAATCTAGTCCACAGAAGGTTTGTAACCAGCCCATGACAGTGAAAGGAGTACAATGCCGGATGGTAATTTTCCCTGGAGGTAACCAAGTGTAGTGGGTTTTGGTTTTGGTTTTATTTTCTTTTAAAATTACACTCAGCTATTGTTTTTTCAGGACACACATTGAATTTCAGACTCAAGTATGCCCCCTGGTGTTGGAGATAGTAAAAGCAACTGCAGCTACTTGAGTTCATTTCAGTCGCTCAGTGGTGTCTGACTCTTTGTGACCCCCATGGGCTGCAGCAGCTACTTGAGGCTCTTTAAAGACATAGTACCTTATATATATGTGTGTATATATATATGCATAAATAAGTATAATAAAGAATAAGGGTGAAAGAACTCTGCTATACAAAAACTAGTATGTAAGCTGGGCTATCAAAGTCCACAATGGTTTTTACATTGAATATATTCAAAAGCAGACTAGCTACTAAGAAGGATGTCAAAGAATGGAAGAATTTGCCTGTGTCCTCTAGGTAGTCAGACTATCACTAAACATCTCCTGATTTGCTGCTCCAGGTAGAGTTTGAATGTGGCTTTGAACACAGGGCTGGTACTACCAGCTCTCTCTGCTTTCCTTTCCGACTTTCTAAAACAAAATCGCTGGGCATTGGGCTACATTCCCTGACTGGAGAGCCAGCTTTCACCGTGTGTTTATCACGTCCTTATCCATAATCGTATATTTAATAGAGTTGACTGAATCAGATACAGGAGACGTACCTAACATTTGAAATACAAATAGGCAAATATAAGGTGTGGGCATATTTATAAGATCCTAAGCTATTTCCATTTTCTTCTTGTAATTTCTCTTCTAAGCCTATTTCCCTGGCCCTCTGACCAGTTTCTCCTGGAATGCCCTTTAGAAATCCTTTACACATGAATCTTTGCCTTAAGGAATCCATCCTGAGACAGCTCTGTTCTCCTCTTAAAAAATATTTTTAAAAATTGAGGTGCTCTAAATTCTTTAAACAGGTATGAACAATGTTATCCTGCTGCATTATGGAAAAACGGCACAGTGGTATGTGTTAATCAGACTCTGAGGCAGAATGGATAGTGAACATCCGAACCCACGGTGTTCTCCGAGGTGCTACCTCCGGGGCCTCCGGCTCCCTGCCTGCAGGCTGCTGTTCCTCCTGAGTGCCTCACCGGGACACTCATCGTCAGCCTGCCTTCTCTGCCTGGAGAGCGCATCCCCCAGACTTGCTCCTTCACCCTTTCCCTTCTCCACTGAAACGCCACCCGCTCTTCCCACACCACCTGTCTATTCCCCCTGCGCTTCCTGTCCCCTTTACTTTTCCTCTTGGCACTATTACCACCTGATAGTTATTAGCTTTTCCTTATCCCTCCCTCATTACAGGATAAACTCCACAAGACCAGGAACTTAATTACACATGTCACTGGATCCCTATCATCTAGAACAGGGATTAGCACAATTTTTCTGCAAACGCCCACATAGTAAGTGTTTTCAGCTCCATGGGCGAGTCTTTGTGACCACTCAACTCTGCGGCTGTAGCACTCAAGCAGCCAGAGACAACACGGAAATGAATGCGTGCGGCTATGTTCTAATAAAGCTTTACTTGCAAAAACCAGACTTCTGGTTTGTAGTCCAGCATGTAAGAAGCTTAGAAGTTGCCCGTCCTAGCAACATGTAACGTGCTAAACAAACTGAAGAAATCCAACAGCTCTTCTTAGCTCTGTCAGAGAAGTGAGGTCACAGGCAAACTTTTGGCCCCTAAATTGGAGAAACAGGTGAATACAGAGAATCACAGCTTATCAGAACAGAAAGCTCCATGGGAGCTAGTGCCCCAGTAGGAAATCTTGGACTGTAACTGACAAACTGCAGGAGGTTCAGAGTCATTAAGGGAGTGGGGTACCACACTTTTGTGAGTTTTACCTATTCAACCAGGTTCTCATAGCAAATATTGGAGAAAAATCCACTCCTGATGCCCACAGGGGACAAGAAAAGGAACCATTTTGAAAAATGTCAGAGCACTCTGTTTTTCTTAACAAGGTCTGCCCTCAAGGGAAACTATGTTACCAGAGTTAAAGTACTTAAAAAAATTTTTTTAAGAGCCTAATATTTAAGGATGAAATTATACCAATTTCCCACAATCTTTTCCAGAGTATAGAAGAAGAGGAGATTCTTCCTAACTCATTCTCTGAGACTGGCATTTGTCTCATACCAAAATCAGACAAAGATATCACAAGAAAAGGAAACCACAGGTCAACATCCCTCATGAACAGAGATGCAAAGGTCCTCAATATAGTATCAATTGAGCTGAATCCAGCAAGGTATAGAAAGAACTATACACCATGAACACAGAATTATCCCAGGTCTACAAGGTGGGTTAAACATTCAGAAATAAATTAATGTAATCCATAGGGCTTCCCAGGTGGCACTAGTGGTAAAGAACCCACCTGCCAATGCTGGAGACATAAGAGACGCAGGTTCGATCCCTGGGTCAGGAAGATCCCCCAGAGGAGGGCTTGGCAACCCATTCCAGTATTCTTGCCTGGAGAATCCCCCGGACAGAGGAGCCTGGCGGGCTACAGTCCATGCATGCTTAGTTTCTCAGCCATGTCCGACTCTTTGTGACCCCATGGACTGCCAGCCAGGCTCCTCTGTCCATGGGGATTCTTCAGGCAAGAATACTGGAGTGGGTTGCCATGCCCTTCTCCAGGGGATCTTCCTGACCCAGGGATTGAATACAGGTCTCATGCACTGCAGGTGGATTCTTTACCAGCTGAGCTACCGGGCTATGGTCCATGGGGTCGCAAAGAGTCAGATGCAACTGAAGTGCCTTAGCATACAAGCATGCATCACATCAACAGAAGAAAAAACCACATGATCATATCAATAGATGCAGAAAAAGTATTTGACAAAATCTAATATTTACTTATGATCAAAAATTTTCAGCAAACTAGGATTAGGGAAAACTTCCTTAACTTGACAAGGACATCTATAGGAAACCTAGAGTCAACCCCATACTTAGTTGTGAGAAACCAGAAGCTTTACTGCTTAGATCAGAAACAATGAAAGGATGTTCCTCCTTTCCACTCCTTTAAGCATGGTACTGTAATTCCCAGATAATACAGTAAGATAAGAAAAGGAAATAAAACTTATCCTGATGTGGAAGGAGAGAATTACACTGTTTTCTTGCAGATGACGTGACTATGCAGAAAATCTGAGAGAACTGACAATCTCCTGGAACTAAGAAGCAATTATAGCCAGGTTATAGGATAAAAAATTAATATAAAATGTCAACCACTTTCCTTTATACCAGTAATGAACAAGTGGAATTTGACATTAAAAACATAATGCTATTTACATTTGTATCCCTTAAAATGAAATACTTAGGATGGACAGGAAGGCTCAATATTGTAAAGATGTCAGTTCTTCTTAACTTGATCTATAAATTCAGTGCAATCCCAATTAAAACTCCATCACATTAGTTTGTAGATATTGACAAGCTGATCTTAAAAATTATATGAGAAGCAAAGACCTCAAACAGCCAACCTAATAGTAAAGGAGAAGAACCAAGTTAGAAGGCTGACACTATCTGACTTTGCACTGTGCTGTGCTTATTTGCTCAGTTGTGTCTAACTCTTTGCAACACCATGGACTGTAACCTGCCAGGCTCCTTTGTCCATGGGGAGTCTCCAGCAAGAATACTGGAGTGGGTTGCCATGCCCTCCTCCAGGGGATCTTCCCAACTCAGGGCTTGGACCCAGGTCTCCTGCATTGCAGGTAGATTCTTTACGGTCTGAGCCACCAGGGAAACCCATCTGACTTTAAGGCTTATTATAAAGGTACTATATTAATAATAAGTATAATATAATAAGTATAATAATAATAATAAGTATAATATACTTATTATAAAGCTAATATTATTATAAATCAACTCAGTTTGGTATTGGTGAAAGAAGAGAGAAATAGGCCAATGGAAGTGAATAGAGAATATAAAAATAGATCTGCATAAATATAGTCATCTGATCTTTGCCTGTTAGAATGGCCAAACTTCAAAACACTGGCAATACCAAGTGCTGAAGAGGATGTGGAGCAACAGGAACTCTCATTCATTGCTGGTAGGAAGGCAAAGTAATAACAGCCACTTTGCAAGACAGTTTAGTGGTTTCTTACAAAACTGAACATATTCCTATTATGTGATCCAGCAACTGTGCTCCTTGGTATTTATGTGAATGAGCTAGTATAACACCAAGAGTGAACTTTCACATAAATTACAGATTTCGGGTGGTAACAATGTGTCAGTGCAGGTTCATTCACTGTAACAGATGTACACATTGATATGAGATACTGACAAGGGGAGATGCATACCTGAGGCAATGGGTTAGATGAGAAATCTCCCTCTTTTCTGCTCAGTTGTGCTGTGAGCCTAAAATTGCTCTAAAAAACAGAGTCTGTTAACAACAACAACAAAGCCCCTGAAACAAATGGCAGGTTATATTTGGTCAGTAGATTTAGTTTATTGACTCCTGACTTAGGTTTGTTTTTGAAGAAATAAACGAAACAATCCCAAAACCATGTAATGAATGATCCTCAAACAACTGTTCATCATCATGAGGGTCAGGACTCTGGAAGGGTGTTGCTGGGCAGGTGCCTGTAACTGAGTCAGATACTGGCTGGTGCTGCAGGCCTGGGACTGGGCGTCCAAGATGCTCACTCACGTGGCAGCTGGGGGCGACTCCGGGCTTGGAGCTCTGATGGGCTCTCTGAGCACCCGCACTGTCTCTCCAGCATGGTGGTCTCTCACACCTTGCCTGGCTCCTCCCAGAGACAGCATTCTGAGAGAACCAGGTGGGAGCTGCAGGGCCTGTCCTCATCCACCCTGAGAGTCGCAGGGTGGCACTTCCCCCGAATTCCCCTGGGCAGCAGGGAGTCAGAACCCAGCCTGAGTTGAGGGGAGGGAAGGTAGACACAACCACTGCAGGGAAAGTATCAAAGAACAATGCCATGCTGAAACTACACTCAAGTACATTTTCACCTGGAGCAGGGCTGGGTCGGTGGAGACAGGAACAGATATTCAAGGGAGACTGTGAGGAAGGTACTGGGTCAGGTGCTTCAGGCACCTTAGCCTGCGACTCTCGAAGCAGGAATCACAGCCCCCATATAACAGCCAGGAACTGGAGGCAGAGGGTGATGAAGGAGCTGCCCATAACAGTGGCCATCAGTGGCAGATTCTGATGCCAAAGCCACGGCTTCCTGGTGCCCACCCTTCTGGACTAGTTGATGTCCCTGGGAATGCAGCAAAGAGAAGCAGCACGTTGAGAAGTGAATCGGAATTCTCTGGCTAAAACCTCTGTGTTCTCCGGTGCTTCTTAAACTTTATTGTGTGTGTGGGCATCTTGTTGAAATACAGATTCTGGTTCAGCAGGTCTGGGATGAGCCTGAGATTCTGCCTCTAACAGGCTCCCAGGGGACCCGAAGCTGTTTGTCTGTGGCCTCACTCTGGGAAGTAGGGCTTTATGGTACAAAAAGGATTCACTGCCCAGACAAGGCCTATGACCCAAGAAAAGTATGTCTCCTTTTCTGATGAGCCTGATAAACTTAGCTTTCTGTGGGCAGTTAGAAACTAAGGATAGAAGTCCAGGGTGGGTGGCAGGTGGTGGTGGAAAGCTGCTGGATTCCTTGGCTCACCACCAATAGGAATGGGGAGGAGTGAGAAATTGCATTTTCCTCTGCAGAACTCTTTCGTTCCTCTCCTCTGGTCTTCCAATTGCGTGTGCTTGTTCAGTTGCTAAGTTGTGTCCGACTCTTTGTGACCCCATGAACTGCAGCCTGCCAGTTCCTGGGATTTTCTAGGCAAGAATACTGGAATGGGTTGCTATTTCCTACTCCAGAGGATCTTCCTGACCCGGGGATCGAAGCTGCCTCTCTGGAGTCTCCTGCATTAGCAGATGGATAGTTTACCACTGCACCACCTGGGAAGGCCCCCAGAATTGTGTGCAAAAATACAGATATTTGCAAAATGTTGGACCACCGCAACTGTGTGTGATTCAGATACAACAAGGTTGAGAGGCATAACTGAGTTCAGAAAAAAAGCCTAAGTCATAAATCAGTGAGATAGCTGATCAACTATTTCAAGTGAGCTCCAAGATAACACTGACTTATCTTATGGCAGCACTGACTTCACTAATTAAATGCAATTTTTTTTTGCATTTTTAACTGGAAACACTGACAAGTTAATGCTTCAGCATATCTGTACTAGATGTAGCAACATGAAATTCCAGGGGCCTCCACTGCTTCATCCCTTCAGCTTAACGCTCCGCGTGAGGCTGCACAAATTGTCTGGTACCACTAGATGGTGCCATAGCATCTTTCTTTATAAAACCGGAATTTAAATCTGGAATCAGAAAAAATCTGTTAGTTTGGGGTTCTCAAAGACACTGAATTGAACTCTGGAGACTGGGCCTTGGAAAAGAGTATTTTAAGTAACTCTTCTCAGATGATTTTTCTACACTGTCAGTTGGCGTGCTGGCATGAGGTAGCATTAAACACAGCAAATGATTACACTCTGCTGAAAAATAAGGAAACTGCCGCAGTTCATGGGGTCACAAGGAGTCAGTCACGACTTGGTGACTGAACGGCACGGAGAAGGAAACTGAGGCTCTTTATTCCATTTGCAGGGACCAGACTAAGAGCCAGGAATTCAGCTTGTTTCAATGAATCCAGGTTGTTTCAATGGTTTTTCTACCAAATCATGGAAAACAAAAAGTGAAAATTTTAAAGAAGTTTTATGGTCAAAGCATCAAAAAGACTGCTAGATCTCTAAACTGGGTCCTGAAATTGAAGATACACCATGGAAGAAAAGGTCAAGGCTATCGAAAGAAATTATGCAAGTAACCTTCAATTGAGCTTCATATTAATAATATAACGAAAAACAAGCTTTTTGTAAGGATACAAAAGACAGGTGGGCTTGTAATGTGACCCCAGTCCCAGCAGATGGCAGCGTAGTCTTAGGAATGCACAGAGCTTGGGCTTATCAAGAGAGAAGCTGTGCCTAATGCAGTAAATACAGGTTCAACAGATGAGCTAAATGCCTAATGTGTAAAGTTTAAAGTTATTTCTTGTATATGGATAAAAAAAATCATGAGTTTCCCAAATGTTATTAGCCTACTACATTGTAATCTGATTGAAGAAGCAGCTCTACCCCAAGCGGCTGCAGTATTTTCTATAAAATCCCCTGATCAGGTGTTATTGCTGGGGCATATGTTAATACATATGACAAACTATTATGGGCTCGAGAGGATGAATTCAGTCATTAAATATTTATCGAGCACCTGCCTGGTGACAGGCCCAGTTCTATAAGGAGAATGTTACAAGTAAATTAAAGAAAGTTCAGATGAATGAATATTTCATGACATAGCATATGTTTCAGGACTAAGGTTTCATAAAGAGGTAAACAGTTAAACTCTGTTCTTAATTATTGTTTTACTGTGGGTGGACCAGAGAGAAGAGGGAAAAAAAAAATTGGGAAAAAGAAAGCATGGCTGTACCTACCCTTAGGAAATTTAAATGCACCCCAGGAATTGTAAGGATATAATTGAAAAGCAATTGCATTCTTTGCTGACTTCTCCTCAAATCGCGGTCATACTTAGACGTCCCGCCCTTCCCTCCCCGCCCTCCCGTCCCGGGCGTCCTCAGCCCCCGAGACTCCAGGTCCCCTCACGTCCCTCCTCCGGCCCTCCTGGTTTCACCGCTGCCTCGTCTGCATGCAGGTCCCGCCTGTGTGTGTAGGTGGGCCAGCACTTGCAAGGCAGCTCCGTCCACCGACAGAGAACTGCAGCACTGAGGCCTCTCTGCCTGCTCTCCGTAGCTCCTCCCGCCTTTCCTTCCTGGGGATTTTAGAGGATCCCGAGTTCGCCTCTTGTGGGGCAGATACTCGGCAATTGAAGAAAGCCAGCATGTCCTGCCTCCCTGGAGTCTTTGACTGAAGATCACCAGTGCTCTCAGAAAGTAAAAGTGTTAGTCACTCAGTCATGTCTGATCTTTGCGACCCCATGGACTGTCGCCCACCACGCTCCTCTGCCCAGGGGACTCTCCACGCAAGAATCCTGGAGTGGGTTGCCATGTCCTTCTCCAGGGGAATCTTCCTGACCTAGGGATCAAACTTGGGTCTCCTGCATTGCAGGCGGATTCTTTACCAAGCAGCTGTCAAACAGCCTCCGTCCTAGACTCTCCATCATCTTGGATGCACTTGCTAAACTCTGTCCAAGATGAACTGGAGTGAAACGGACGACACCTTCGGAGTGAACCTACCAGGGCAGGGGGTTTGTCGTCACACCGAGGTGGGCGCGGCGAGCAGAGGTGTGGGAAGGACACACTGGTGCCGGCAGCCCTCCACAGCGCCACCTCTGGACACATCTGCAATTATGGCCCCCTCTGTAAATGTTCCTGGAGGGGCCACGCCTAAGTTACCCGCTGCTGTGTCCCCAGCAAGGCGCACGCAGCTTGGCACGTGGCAGGCATTTGTTGAAACAAAATAACCTGAAATGGAAGAGTGGAGCCTAGCATTCAGGTCTCTCTGGAAGGAAAGAGTGGAGGAGCCTGGAGGAGGCCTCAGGAAGCATGATGACCCCGACGCTGCTCCCTTCCCCTCCATGTTCAGTTCCAGCCTGTCTACTTCCCTCTAGCAGATGGCTTCTGAGAGTCGTGGGCAGCTGGCCAAGCAACGCTGGGTATTGAGGATGTCTCAGTAGAGAAACTGGTGAGCTGGCTAGTGATGCAAATCCTTATCGAATGGATAAGGGGGAAGGAGAGGAAGAGGTGGAAGTTTTCTACATGTCCTATGAGAGCACAGGATAGGGAGCAAATATAGCATCTTTGAGGGGATACAGTATATCTTATTGGGGGAATTAGTTGGGATTTGGTTTACACAATATAGAAAGGAAGGAGGTATCTGATTCCAAGAGCAGAGAAAGGAGAGAATTCTTTTATGGGACTTCAAATTAATAAATGAAAAGCAGTGATGTCAATTAGCCAGAAAATAAGTGAAAGAAAAAAAAGTACATTAAATAAAACACCAATATGGCAGAAATAAAATCAAGCATGTGAGTCATGATGAAAAATGAAAAAAAGTGAAAGTGCTATTGTTCAGTCATGTCTGACTCTTTGTGACCCCCATGGACTATAGCCCACCAAGCTCCTCTGTCCGTGGGATTCTCCAGACAAAAATACCAGAGTGGGCCACCATGCCCTCCTCCAGGGGATCTTCCCAACCCAGGGATCAATCCTATGTCTCTTATGTCTCCTGAATTGGCAGGTGGGTTCTTTACCACTAGGGCCACCTAGGAAGCCCTTACATAAGCTTATGACCCAGCAATCCGACTCCAGAGTATGTCCTGTGTATGTTAGTCACTCAGTCGTGTCCGACTCTTTGTAACCCCATGCGCTGTAGCTGTCCAGGCTCCTCTGTCTATGGGATTCTCCAGGCAAGAATACTGGAGTGGGTTGCCACTTCCTTCTCCAATGTCCTGTAGTCAAGAAAAAGGTTAACTCAACTCTACATCTGAAGTCTAGCATCAGAGAATAAAATGTTACAAGAAAGTATATTAAAAGTCACAATCCTAGAGAGACACTTAAGTATACCTCTCTTGCCATTTGGCAGAAATAGAGAATTTTTGCTGTAAAAAGAAGTAAGGCATAGGAGAACTATATCAGGAAATTAAAATTTGGTCCAGTTCTATAAAATTTTTAACTTTAGCTAGTTATCCATATCGCAGCCATGCGTGCACATTTCACATCTCAGCAAGTACCATGCAATGCCCAGCTTGATGAGAAATGAACTGCTGAAAACCTAACAAAGGCATCAATTCAGTGAATAAATCAGAAATCAAGAGAATGTGAACACTCGGAAGGTGCTTACAGGAAGGTTTTTCATATAGTGCCCAGGACTGGGTGGAAATTTTATACAAACTGAGTTTCTTCCAACTTATTTGTTTCTTTGATAATTGAAGTCTCTGCTTCTCCACATATCTCTGCCTTGTAATACGCTGTCAATGCAGCTATACCCTCAGGAATTACCATTGTCTTAAACCCAGTTTTCAAGTTCCAGCCCTACCACGTGATGATTGTGTGGCTGGTGCGGACTGCTTTGTGCTCTGAGCCCAGATTTCCCATCTGTAAACCAAGACTGACACTCCTGCCCTCACTTACGGAGGCTCAGACGAGGTCAGGTCTTTTCAAATGTGTTAGTACAGTGAACTCCAGCCCTGATCCCCAGAAGGAGTTCAGATCCCACAGAGAAAACCATGCTGAGAATCTGCTAGCAACAGATCTGGAAGCAAGGAACATGTGTACCCAATATCCACACTGGTTTGTAGACACTGAACTTTCTAACTGGGCTTAAAATAGTTGTGGGCCTTTTCTATCTACATGGGGCCTTTCATGAACATTTTAGACAGTATTACTGGGATTTCCCTGGTGGTCCAGTGGTAAGATTCCTTGCTCCCAGTGCAGGGGTCTGATTTGAGCCCTGGTCAGGGAATTGGATGCCACAGGCCGCAACTAAGGCCTGGTGCAGCCAAGTAAATAAAAGTTAAAAAAAAAAAACCAAACAGTTAAAGGATTATTACTACTGTCCCCACCCTTACCCCCCTCCACCAACCACCTCTACAATTATCATCCCAAACATCACCACCTTTTTGCTTTTCTTTCTTCTTTGATTTGACCCACATAATAACTTTAAAAGGCAGAAAGATGTAGTTTGGAGCTTAGGGAATTTTTTTTTTTTTTTTTAAATATTATTTTATTAGTTGGAGGCCAATCACTTCACAACATTTCAGTGGGTTTTGTCATACATTGACAAGAATCAGCCATATGGAGCTTAGGGAATGTTAACCTAGCATAGGGCAGGGATCTATCAACCTGACAATGTGGAGTTCAGACTCCCAACCTGAACTATTGCCTATAAAACTATGCCAAGGAGAGAGGCAGAAAGCTGAGTAGCTCATTAATGTCTTTCTTATTGAGACAAGCTCACCAATGGGGTAGGAGATACTGTGAGCCCAGGTTTTTGCTGTGAAGCTACCAAAAATCTGTTCTTGGAATTTGACCTTTTTTTGTTTTTTTAACTTGCTGTATTATTTTCTGTGTTCTAGGTTAACTTCTCTCCAGCTGTTGCTAACTTACGAAGTCTTGCCAACTCCTTAGCTTTATTTTTAGTCATCAACTTGGAAACGTGTAGCATGGCTGGGGGTTACAAAATCGCTTTCTGTTTTAGGCTCATTGCTCCTAAAGCCAAATCACTGAGAAAACCAAGGAGATCATAGGATGTGGAAGACGGAAAATCATAGCATTCAAGACTGCAGGTGCTACCAGTTAATTAGGCTCTGAAACTGCAAGGTGAGGATGTAAATAGGCCAAGTAACTCTAGGTATTAACTGTGCACTCAGAAATTTCACTTGTACATTACAGAACTTCCTACCCTTTGAAGATAATGAACTTACCAGTAAAAAAATAAACTAGCAATCAACATAAATTTCCAACAACAGGAAGGTTTTCAAATCTTGCTGTATCTGTCCTAATGCGGCCACTGAAAATAATATTGCAGAAAACATAACAATGTGTCAGGTTCATGGTTCCCAAACTGTATATCCAAGGGTCTCAGAGACTGTGAACTCTCACCAGTGTGGTAAGATATTTTAAAATTTTGAAGGCAACAGCAATGCCTAACCTTTTTTAAAAAGATAGTTAACAAGACTTTTCATTATAATAGTTTTTATTTTTGCATGGTTGTAATAACAAATATATTTTTCACCATTTATCTGAATACTGTATATATGATATGATGCCTTGTAACACTCGATTGGGCTACATGTCTGTTGAAGACATCTGGCAGTGGTCACAACAAAAACAGCAGACTCTGTGTGACCTTAACGTGGAAGAGGAGCTGAGGGCGAGAGACTGAGGGCTGCAGCCTGCTTCCAAGGCTGGAGAAGACGCAGTGCCCAGCAGATCTGCACGTGTGCATCAGTGCTTCTTTAGGAATGGCAGAGGGCTTCCCGAGTGGTCCACGGGTTAAGAATCTGCCACCAATGCAGGGGACACAGGTTTGATTCCTGGTCTGGGAAGATGCCTGTGCTCTAGAGTCCATGCTCCACAACAAGAGAAGCCCCCACAGTGAGAGACTCATGCCCCACAATTAGAAAGGATCCCCCACTCACCACAACTAGAGAAAATCTGCACACCGCAGTGAAGATCCAGTGCAGCCAATAAATTAAGAATGACATAAAGTATGCCGATTTTGTGTACTACTTGTTTCTATCCACATTGCAGGCGGATTCTTTACAGTCTGAGCTGCCAGGGAAGCCCACTATTTGTTAGGATATAAATACTTAAGCTGTTTGGATTGCACTATGTATTTAATAAATGAATGATTAATGATTGCTTTTTGCCTAAGGGGCACTGTGACAAAATCACTGAGACACTAGAGTGCTGTGAACCAAGAAAGTTAGGGAACTGCTGTATTAGGTGAAAAAAGTAAAATAAAGCTGCATAATCACTGCACTCAGTTAAGGGCAGAAATGGTATGGACTTAGCAGAAGCACAAGATGTTAAGAAGAGGTGGCAAGAATGGACAGAAGAACTGTACAAAAAAGATCTTCATGACCCAGGTAATCACAATGGTGTGATCACTCACCTAGAACCAGACATCCTGGAATGTGAAGTCCAGTGGGCCTTAGGAAGCATCACCATGCACAAAGCTAGTAGAGGTGATGGAATTCCATTTGAGCTATTTCAAATCCTGAAAGATGATGCTGTGAAAGTGTTGCACTCAATATGTCAGCAAATTTGGAAAACTCAGCAGTGGCCACAGGATTGTAAAGGGTCGGCTTTCATTCCAATCCCTATGAAAGGCAATGCCAAAGAGTGCTCAAACTACCGCACTTTGCACTCATCTCACACGCTAGTAAAGTAATGCTCAAAATTCTCCAAGACAGGCTTCAGCAATACATGAACCATGAACTTCCAGATGTTCAAGCTGGTTTTAGAAAAGGCACAGGAACCAGAGATCAAATGGCCAACATCTGCTGGATCATCAAAAAAGCAAGAGAGTTCCAGGAAAACATCTATTTCTGCTTTACTGACTATGCCAAAGCCTTTGTGTGGATCACAATAAACTGTGGAAAATTCTGAAAGAGATGGGAATACCAGATCACCTGATCTACCTCTTGAGAAACCTGTATGCAGGTCAGGAAGCAACAGTTACAACTGGACATGGAACAACAGACTGGTTCCAAATAGGAAAAGGAATACGTCAAGACTGTATATTGTCACCCTGCTTATTTAACTTACATGCAGAGTACATCATGAAAAAGGCTGAACTGGAAGAAGCACAAGCTGGAATCAAGATTGCGGGGAGAAATATCAATAATCTCAGATATGCAGATGACACCACCCTTATGGCAGAAAGTGAAGAAGAACTAAAGAGCCTCTTGATGAAAGTGAAAGAGGAGAGTGAAAAAGTTGGCTTAAAACTCAACATTCAGAAAATGAAGATCATAGCATCCGGTCCCATCACTTCATGGCAAATAGATGGGGAAACAGTGGCTGACTTTATTTTTCTGGGCCCCAAAATCACTGCAAATGGTGATTGCAGCCATGAAATTAAAAGACACTTACTCCTTGGAAGGAAAGTTATGACCAATCTAGACAGCACATTAAAAAGCAGAGACATTACTTTGTCAACAAATGTCTGTCTAGTTCAGGCTATGGTTTTTTCAGTGGTCATGTATGGATGTGAAAGTTGGACTATAACAAAAGCTGAGTGCAGAAGAATGGATGCTTTTGAAGTGTGGTGTTGCAGAAGACTCTTTAGAGTCTCTTGGACTGTAAGGAGATCCAACCAGTCCGTCCTAAAGGAGATCAGTCCTGGGTGTTCACTGGAGGGACTGGTGTTGAAGATGAAACGCCAAACTTTTGGCCACCTGATGCAAAGAACTGACTCACTGAAAAGACCATGATGCTAGGAAAGATTGGAGGCAGAAGGAGAAGGGGACGACAGAGGATGAGAAGGTTGGATGGCATCACCGACTCAATGGACATGGGTTTGGGTGGACTCCGGGAGTTGGTGATGGACAGAGAGGCCTGGCGTGCTGCAGTCCATGGGGTCACAAAGAGTCAGACACGACTGAGTGACTGAACTGAACTGAAACACTGCAATCAATCTCGCTTTTCCATGCACATGTGTGTGTTTTAAGATGATGGAGGAAAATTCATCAGAATTCAGCAGTGGAGACATGGTAGGATTTCCTCTCTGTAGTTTGCTTTATTTACTAATCTACTTGTGATGAGTAAGGATTAACTCTAACAGGCTAAAAACAATGAAAGTTCATTAAAAATTACTTCGCGGGGATCACATTTACTGCTTTGAATAAAATAACAACAGAGTTTCATTTTTGGAGAAGATTTTATTCCACTCTGCTAACTTCTCCAGCTTCCTGCTCCATACATATGGGATCTGGTTTTAGGACACTGAAGTTTGGAGAAACCTGGTTTTATGTGTCTCTCTTCTTTTGTGCCGATTAAAAGAAAACCCACCCATTTCCCACCTCTGCAGCCCGCAGGAAGTGACTGTGGCTTGCAGTCACCAGCATATGGGGCCTCTCAGCCTAAAGGTTGACAATCTAGGAAAGATGCTTCAACTGATGGGGAGGCGGGGTTGGCTGACATTACAAATGCCCTGTGGGGACTGTATCTTTTCTGGCTCCTGCTTCATGTGGAAGGGCCCGCAGCCTCTACAGCTCTTAGATAGAAGATACCATTAGGAGCCTGCCCCAAGGAAATTCACACGTGAAAGCACCCCAGAGTGACAGAGATCTGGGGTGTTTTGCTGTTAAAACTGACCAAGTCCTGAAAACTCAACAGTTTATAGAGCTACAGTGTTATCTGTACGGTTGAGACATACACATGTCAGTTCACTTCAGTCGCTCAGTGGTGTCCGACTCTTTGTGACCCCATGAACTGCAGCACGCTAGGCCTCCCAGTTCATCACCAACTCCCGGAGTTTACTCAAACTCATGTCCATTGAGTCGGTGATGCCATCCAACCATCTCATCCTCTGTCGTCCCCTTCTCCTCTTGCCCTCAGTCTTTCCCAGCATCAGGGTCTTTTCCAATGAGTCAGCTCTTCGCATCAGGTGACCAAAGTACTGGAGTTTCAGCTTCAGCATCAGTCCTTCCAATGAACACCCAGGATGGATCTCCTTTAGGATGGACTGGTTGGATCTCCCTGCAGTCCAAGGGACTCTCAAGAGTCTTCTCCAACACCACAGTTCAAAAACATGGATTCTTCAGTGCTCAGCTTTCTTTATAGTCCAACTCTCACATCCATACATGGCCAGTGGAAAAAGCACAGCCTTGACTAGACAGACCCTTGTTGACAAAGTAATGTCTCTGCTTTTTAATATGCTGTATAGGTTGGTCATAACTTTCCTTCCAAGGAGTAAGCGTTTTTTAATTTCATGGCTGCAATTACCATCTGCAGTGATTTTCGAACCCAGAAAAATAAAGTCAGCCACTGTTTCCACTGTTTCCCCATCTATTTGCCATGATCGGATGCCATGAACTTAGTTTTCTGAATGTTGAGCTTTAGCCAATTTTTCACTCTCCTCTTTCACTTTCAACACATGTAGCCCTTGATTTTTTGATTGTGAGAGAAATCAAACTCAAAATTATTTTCCTCCTACAAAATTTGGTCACTGAAGGGGAAAAGTGGGAGGAGAGGGATAGATTAGGAGTTTGAGATTAGTATTTACACACTATTATGTACAAAATAATCAACAAGGACCTACTGTACAGCACAAGAAACTCTCCTCAATATTCTGTAGTAATCTATACAGGAAAATAATCTGAAAAAGAATGGATACATGTATATGAAAAGCTGAATAACTTTGCTGTACACCCAAAGCTAACAGTACTTTTACATCAACTATATTCCAATATAAAATAAAAATAAAATTAAAAATTAAAAAAAGAAAACAATATACAATTTTTTTATCCTAAAAAGGCAACTGTCATTATACTTTGTACTTGAGATCATTGAGTATGCTTTATTTTTAAATTTATTGATCACTAATACTTTATTTTATATAAATTTATTTATTTAATTGGAGGCTAATTACTTTACAATATTGTAGTGGTCTTGTCATACATTGACATGAATCTGACACAGGTGTACATGTGTTCCCCATTCTGAACCCCTCTCCCACCTCCCTCCCCATCCCATCCCTCTGGTCATGCCAGTGACCAGCCCTGAGCACCCTGTCTCTTGCATTGAACCTGGACTGGTGATTCATTTCACATATGATAATATACATGCTTCAATGCCATTCTCCCAAATCACCCCACCCTTGCTCTCTCCCACAGAGTCCAAAAGACTGTTCTATACATCTGTGTCTCTTTTGCTGTCTTGCATACAGGGTTATCATTACCATCTTTCTTAATTCCATATATATGCATTACTATACTGTATTGGTAGTTCTCTTTCTGGCTTACTTCACTCTGTATAATAGGCTCCAGTTTCATCCACCTCATTAGAACTGATTCAGATGCATTCTTTTAATAGCTGAGTAATATTCCATGGTGTATATGTACCACAGCTTTCTTATCCACTCGTCTGCTGATGGACATCTAGGTTGCTTCCATGTCCTGGCTATTATAAACAGTGCTGCAATGAATATTAGGGTACACGTGTCCTTTTCAATTCTGGTTTCCTCGATGTGTATGCCCAGCAGTGGGATTGCTGGGTCATATGGCAGTTCTATTTCCAGTTTTTTAAGGAATCTCCACACTGTTCTCCATAGTGGCTCCACTAGTTTGCATTCCCACCAGCAGTGTAAGAGGGTTCCCTTTTCTCCACACCCTCTCCAGCATTTATTGCTTGTAGACTTTTTGATAGCAGCCATTCTGACTGGCATGAAATGGTACCTCATTGTGGTTTTGATTTGCATTTCTCTGATAATGAGTGATGTTGAGCATCGTTTCATGTGTTTGTAAGCCATTTGTATGTCTTCTTTGGAGAAATGTCTGTCTGGTGCTTTGGCCCACTTTTTGATTGGGTTGTTCCTTTTTTCTGGAATTGAGCTGCATGAGCCGCTTGTATATTTTGGAGATTAATTCTTTGTCAGTTGCTTCATTTGCTATTATTTTCTCCCATTCTGAGGGCTGTCTTTTCACCTTGCTTATAGTTTCCTTTGTTGTGAAAAAGTTTTTAAGTTTAATTAGGTCGCATTTGTTTTTTTGCTTTTATTTCCAATATTCTGGGAGGTGGGTCATAGAGGATCCTCCTGTGATTTAGGTCAGAGAGTGTTTTATCTATGTTTTCCTCTAGGAGTTATACAGTTTCTGATCTTACATTTAGATCTTTAATCCATTTTGAGTTTATTTTTGTGTATGGTGTTAGAAAGTGTTCTAGTTTCATTCTTTTACAAGTGGTTGACCAGTTTTCCCGGCACCACTTGTTAAAGAGATTGTCTTTTCTCCATTGTATATTCTTGCCTCCTTTGTCAATGATAAGGTGTCGATAGGTGCATGGATTTATCTCTGGGCTTTCTATTTTGTTCCATTGATCTATACTTCTGTCTTTGTGCCAGTGCCATACTGTCTTGATGACTCTAGCTTTGTAGTAGAGGCTGAAATCAGGCAGGTTGATTCCTCTAGTTTCATTCTTCTTTCTTAAGATTGCTTTGGCTATTTGAGGTTTTTTGTATTTCCATACAAATTGTGAAATTATTTGTTCTAGTTCTCTGAAAAATACCATTGGTATCTTGATAGGGATTGCATTGAATCTATAGATTGCTTTGCGTAGTATACTCATTTTCACTATATTGATTCTTCCAATCTATGAACATGGTATATTTCTCCATCTATTTGTGTCCTCTTTGATTTCTCTCATCAGTGTTTTATAGTTTTCTCTATATAGGTCTTTTGTTTCTTTAGGTATATATACTCCTAAGCATCTTATTCTTTTCATTGCAATGGTGAATGGAATTCTTTCCTTAATTTCTCTGTTTTCTCATTGTTAGTGTATAGGAATGCAAGGGATTTCTGTATGTTAATTTTATATCCTGCAACTTTACTATATTCATTGATTAGCTCTAGTAATTTTCAGGTAGAGTCTTTAGGGTTTTCTGTATAGAGGATCATGTCATCTGCAAACATTGAGAGTTTTACTTTTTCTTTTCCCGTCTGGATTCCTTTTATTTCTTTTTCTGCTCTGATTGCTGTGGCCAAAACTTCCAACTCTATGTTGAATAATAGTGGTGAGAGTGGGCACTCTTGTCTTGTTCCTGACTTTAGAGGAAATGCTTTCAATTTTTCACCACTGAGAATAATGTTTGCTGTGGGTTTGTCATATATAGCTTTTATTCTGTTGAGGTATGTTCCATCTATTCCTGCTTTCTGGAGGGTTCTTGTCATAAGTGGATATTGAATTTTGTCCAAAGCTTTCTCTGCATCTATTGAGATAATCTTATGTTTTTTATCTTTCAATTTGTTAATGTGGTGTATTACATTGATTGATTTGCAGATATTGAAGAATCCTTGCACCCCTGGGATAGAGCCCACTTGGTCATGATGTATAATCTTTTTAATATGTTGTTGGATTCTGTTCGCTAGAATTTTGTTGATGATTTTTGCATCTATGTTCACCAGTGATATTGGGCTGTAGTTTTCTTTTTTTGTGGCATCTTTGTCTGGTTTTAGTATTAGGGTGATGTGTTTGGAAGTTTACCTTTCTCTGGAATTTTCTGGAAGAATTTGAGTAGGATAGGTGTTAGCTCTTCTCTATATTTTTGGTAGAATTCAGCTGTGAAGCCGTCTGGTCCTGGGCTTTTGTTTGCTGGAAGATTTCTGATTATAGTTTCAATTTCCATGCTTGTGATGGGTCTGTTATGATATTCTATTCCTTCCTGGTTCAGTTTTGGAAAGTTGTACTTTACTAAGAATTTGTCCATTTCTTCCAAGTTGTCCATTTTATTGACATATAGTTGCTGACAGTAGTCTCTTATGATCCTTTGTATTTCTATGTTGTCTGTTGTGATCTCTCCATTTTTATTTCTAATTTTGTTGGTTTGTTTCTTCTCCCTTTGTTTCTTGATGAGTCTGGCTAGTGGTTTGTCAATTTTATTTACCTTCTCAAAGAACCAGCTTTTGGCTTTGTTGATTTTTGCTATGGTCTCTTTTGTTTCTTTTGCATTTATTTCTATCTTAATTTTTAAGATTTCTTTCCTTTTACTAACCCTGGGGTTCTTCTTTTCTTTCTTTTCTAGTTGCTTTAGGTGTAGAGCTAACTTATTTATTTGACTTTTTTCTTGTTTCTTGAGGTAAGCCTGTAATGCTATGAACCTTCCCCTTTGCACTGCTTTTACAGTGTCCCATAGGTTTTGGGTTGTTGTGTTTTCATTTTCATTCATTTCTATGCATATTTTGATTTCTTTTTTGATTTCTTCTGTGATTTGTTGGTTATTCATCAGCGTGCTGTTCAGCCTCCATATGTTGGAAGTTTTAATAGTTTTTCTCCTATAATTGACATCTAATCTTACTGCATTGTGGTCAGAAAAGATGCTTGGAATGATTTCAATTTTTTTGAATTTACCAAGGCTAGATTAATGGCCCAGGATGTGATCTATCCTGGAGAAGTTTCCATGTGCACTTGAGAAAAAGGTGAAATTCATTGTTTTGTGGTGAAATGTCCTATAGATATCATTTAGGTCTAATTGGTCTATTGTATCATTTAAAGTTTGTGTTTCCTTGTTAATTTTCTGTTTAGTTGATCTATCCATGGTGTGAGTGGGGTATTAAAGTCTCCCACTATTATTGTGTTAATGTTAATTTCCCCTTTCATACTTGTTAGCATTTGCCTTACCTATTGCGGTGCTCCTATGTTGGTGCATATATATTTATAATTGTTATATCTTCTTCTTGGATTGATCCTTTGCTCATTATGTAGCGTCCTTCTTTGTCTCTTTTCACAGTCTTTATTTTAAAGGCTATTTTATCTGATATGAGTATTGCTACTTCTGCTTTCTTTTGGTTTCTATTTGCATGGAATATCTTTTTCTAGTCTTTCACTTTCAGTCTGTATGTGTCCCTTGTTTCGAGGTTGGTCTCTTGTAGACAGCATATATAGGGGTCTTGTTTTTGCATCCATTCAACCAGTCTTTGTCTTTTGGTTGGGGCATTCAACCCATTTACATTTAAGGTAATAACTGATAAGTATGATCCTGTTGCCATTTACTTTGTTGTTTTGGGCTCGAGTTTATACACCCTTTCTGTGTTTCCTGTCTAGAGAAGATCCTTTAGCATTTGTTGAAGAGCTGGTTTGGTGGTGCTGAATTCTCTCAGCTTTTGCTTGTCTGTAAAGCTTTTGATTTCTCCTTCACATTTGAATGAGATCCTTGCTGGGTACAGTAATCTGGCCTGTAGGTTTTTCTCCTTCATCACTTTAAGTATGTCCTGCCATTCCCTTCTGGCCTGAAGAGTTTCTATTAAAAGATCAGCTGTTATCCTGATGGGAATCCCCTTGTGTGTTATTTGTTGTTTTTCCCTTGCTGCTTTTAATATCTGTTCTTTGTGTTTGATCTTTGTTAATTTGATTAATATGTGTCTTGGGGTGTTCCTCCTTGGGTTTATCCTGTTTGGGACTCTCTGGGTTTCTTGGACTTGGGTGACTATTTCCTTCCCCATTTTAGGGAAGTTTTCAACTATTGTCTCCTCAAGTATTTTCTCATGGTCTTTCTTTTTGTCTTCTTCTTCTGGGACTTCTATGATTTGAATGTTGGGGCACTTAACATTGTCCCAGAGGTCTCTGAGGTTGTTCTCATTTCTTTTAATTCTTTTTTCTTTTTTCCTCTCTGTTTCATTTATTTCTACCATTCTAATCTTCTACCTCACTTACCCTATCTTCTGCCTCTGTTATTCTACTGTTGGATCCCTCCAGAGTGTTTTTTTTTTTCTTTATTTTTATTAGTTGGAGGCGAATTACTTTAAAATATTGTAGTGGTTTTTGCCATACATTGACATGAATCAGCCATGGATTTACATGTGTTCCCCATCCTGAACCCCCCTCTCACCTCTCTTCCCATCCCATCCCTCTGGGTCGTCCCAGTGCACCAGCCCTGAGCACTTGTCTCATGCATCCAACCTGGGCTGGTGATCGGTTTCACACGTGATAATATACATGTTTCAATGCTGTTCTCTCAGATCATCCCACCCTCGCCTTCTCCCATAGAGTCCAAAAGTCTGTTCTATACATATACATCTGTGTCTCTTTTTCTGTCTTGCATATAGGGTTATCATTACCGTCTTTTTAAATTCCATATATATGCGTTAGTATACTGTATTAGTGTTTATCTTTCTGACTTACTTCACTCTGTATAATGGGCTCCATTTTTACCCACCTCCAGAGTGCTTTTGATCTCATTTATTGCATCATTCATTATATATTGACTCTTTTTTATTTCTTCTAGGTTCTTGTTAAACATTTCTTGCATTTTCTCAATCCTTGTCTCCAGGCTATTTGTCTGTAACTCCATGTTGTTTTCAAGATTTTGGATCATTTTCACTATCATTATTCTGAATTCTTTATCAGGTAGCTCCCCTATCTCCTTCTCTTTTGTTTGGTTTGGTGGGCATTTATCCTGTTCCTTTGCCTGCTGGGTATTTCTCTGCCTTTTCATCATGTTTATATTGCTGTGTTTGGGGTGGCCTTTCCATATTCTGGCAGTTTGTGGTTCCTCTTTATTGTGGAGGTTCCTCACTGTGGATGGGGTTGGACGGGTGGCTTGTCAAGGTTTCCTGGTTAGGGAAGCTTGCATCGGTGTTCTGGTGGGTGGAGCTGGATTTCTTCTCTCTGGAGTGCAATGGTGTACAGTAATGAGTTTTGAGGTGTCAGTGGGTTTAGTGTGGCTTTGGGCAGCCTGTATATTGAAGCTCAGGGCTATGTTCCTGCGTTGCTGGAGAATTTGTGTGGTATGTTTTGCTCTGGAACTTGTTGGCCCTTGGGTGGTGCTTGGTTTCAGTGTAGGTGTGGAGGCTTTTGATGAGCTCTTATCGATTAGTATTCCCTGGAGTCAGGAGTTCTCTGGTCTCCTCAGGTTTTGGACTTAAGCCTCCTGCCTCTGGTTTTCAGTCTTATTCTTCAGTAGCCTCAAGACTTCTCCATCTCCTTTCAAAGACAATGGGCTGCCTTTCTGGGTGCCTGATGTCCTCTGCCAGCATTCAGAAGTTGTTTTGTGTAATTTGCTCAGCGTTCAAATGTTCTTCTGATGAACTTGTGGGGGAGAAATTGGTCTCCCTGTCCTATTCCTCCACCATCTTAGGACTGCCTACCTGATCACTAATATTTTAAATATATTCAACTCTTCAGCCCTCACACTAATATTTTAAATGCATTCGACCCTTCAGTGTTATGAGGCGGCAGTGTTACATCTACTTTTAACTGAGGTACACAGAGGGCAAGTAACTTGCACAAGGTCAAGCATCTAGAATGGGCAGAACCAAGATCTGGGGTTTATTTTGGAAAGTCTGGCTCCAAAGGGCTCCTCAGCAAGACAATCTCACTGACTGTTTGTAAATTTATGTTTTGGTCTAAGGTACACCCTTTCATTGTTGTTGTTCAGTTGCTAAGTTGTGTCTGACTCTTTGCAATCCTATGTAGCTGCCAGGCTCTTCTGTCCATGGGATTTCTTAGGCAATAGTGGAGTGGGTTTCCTTTTTCAGGGCATCTTCCCAACCCAGGGAAGGGATCAAATCCGTGTCTCCTGCATTGGCAGAAGGATTCTTTACCACTGAGTCACCTGGGAAGCCCATCTTTTCATTTGATGTTGTTGTTCAGTCACTAAGTCGTGTCTGACTCTTTGTGACCCCATGGACTTCCAGCATGGCTAAAAGATTATACTCTTTCAAAATCCCCAAATCACACCTTCCTTGCATTTTCTAGGAAGTCATTCCATTCTCAAAGTTTTCATAACGAAGTGTTTACATAATCTATTGTGTTATATATTCCATTGAAAGTTAGATACTCTCTTGTAGCATTTCTTTTATTTGTATTTATAAATCTATCCCCGACTAGAGTGTGTGCCTGTAGAGATGGGGACCATACATCGTCTTTCTCTAGTGCTTCACAGCCAGAACACAGTAGGTCCACAAAAAACATTTGCTGAGGATGTGAAAGCTGATGTTAGTGATGACACAGCTTCTGCCTGTGCCACAACTTTACAAGGTCCACCTCGGAGGACCCCTGCAGCCATTGTCTGTCCATGCTGAGGGCTGCTCGAGTCTCTACCTGAAAGTGTCTTCTGGCTGCTGGGGAAGGCTTGGTCACACATGGGGAGGCTAGATTTTGCCAGGAATTGACTCTTATGAGCAGCTTGCAACCAGGGAGGGGATGGAGTTGGTGGACAGATGGCTCAGCTCCCCTGCACTATGGAGGCACACTTGTAGCTGTGTCCTATGAAGTCACTTCCCTGGCAGGCAGCCCCAGCAGATCTGAACCCCAGTTGCCCACAAGCAACTGGTGTGTTCACTAACACACCTTCTCTTGGCTTCTCTCTTGTGTTATTGGAACCTGGAAAGTTTATGATAATTTACTACATAGCGATAGAAGATGAGTACAGATTCTGGTGCCTGGAAGTGGGGTGCTGCTGTAACAAATACCTAAAACCCAAGTATTTGCTAGGGCTGCCATAATAAAGTACCATAGGCTGGTGGATTAACCAACAGATTTATTTCCCACAGTTCTGGAAGCTGGAAGCCTGAGACCCAGGCATCTGTAGGGTTGCTTCTCCTCAGGCTGCTGACCTTGGCTTGCAAACAGACTTTCCTGTGTGCATCCGTGGCATCTCTTCCCTCTCTGTGTAAGGACATTAGTCCTCTCGGATTAGGATGCATCCTGACAGCCTCAATTAATCTTAACTACCTCCCTTAAAGATCCTATTACCAAATAAAATCACACTGCGGGTAGTGACCTCAGCATGCGGCTTTTAGAGGGAATTCAACCCATAACAACATAGGGATTTTGCAACCAGAAGTGGATGGAGGCTGGAGGGATGTTGAGGAATATGGTAGAAAATAGTCTAACTTTCCATGAATTCTTACTAGAATCTGGACTTGGAAATGTGGATGGTGAGGGCACAGAAACAAACGAGGAACAATTCAGTTCAGTCCCTCAGTTGTGTTCGAATCTTTGCAGCCCCATGGACTGTTGCATGCCAGGCTTCCCTGTCTATCACAAACTCCCAGAGCTTGCTCAAACTCAAGTGTGAGTCAATGATGCCATCCAACCATCTCATCCTCTGCCGTCCCCTTTTCCTCCTGCCTTCAACCTTTCCTAGCATCATGATCTTTTCAAATGAGTCAGTTTTTTGCATCAGGTGGCCAAACTATTGGAGCTTCAGCTTCAGCAGCAGTCCTTCCAGCGAAAATTCAGGACTGATTTCCTTTAGGATGGACTAGTTGGATCTCCTTGCAGTCCAAGGGACTCTCAAGAATCTTCTTCAACACCACAGTTCAAAAGCATCAATTCTTCGGTGCTCAGCTTTCTTTATGGTCCAGCTCTCACATCCATGCGTGACTACTGGAAAAACCGTTGCTTTGACTAAACGTACATTTGTTGGCAAAGTAATGTCTCTTCTTTTAAATATGCTGTCTAGGTTGGTCATAGCTTTTCTTCCAAGAAGTAAGTGTCTTTTAATTTCATGGCTGCAATCACCATCTGCAGTGATTTTGGAGCCCAAGAAAATAAAGTCTGTCACTGTTTCCATGTCTATTTGCCATGAAGTGATGGGGCTGGATGCTATGATCTTCGTTTTTTGAATGCTGAGTTTTAAACCAACTTTTTCACTCTCCTCTTTCACTTTCATCAAAAGGCTCTTTTAGTTCTTCTTCACTTTCTGCCATAAGGGTGGTGTCATCTGCATATCTGAGGTTATTGATATTTCTCCCCGCAATCTTGATTCCAGCTTGTGCTTCATCCAGCTCAGCGTTTCTCATGATGTACTCTGCATATAAATTAAATAAGCAGGGTGACAATATATAGCCTTGACGTACTCCTTTCCTGATTTGGAACCAGTCTGTTGTTCCATGTCCGGTTCTAACTGTTGTTTCTTGAGCTGCATACAGATTTCTCAGGAGGCAGGTCAGGTGGTCTGGTATTCCCAACTCTTGAAGAATTTTCCACAGTTTGTTGTGGCCACACAGTTAAAGGCTTTGGTGTAGTCAGTAAAACAGAAGTTGATGTTTTTCTGGAACTCTCTTGCTTTTTTGATGATCCAACAGATGTTGGCAATTTGATCTCTGGTTCCTTTCTGCCTTTTCTAAATCCAGCTTGAACATCTGGAAGTTCATGGTTCCTGTACTGTTGAAGCCTGGCTTGGAGAATTTTGAGCATTACTTTGCTAGTGTGTGAGTTGAATGCAATTGTGCAGTAGTTTGAATATTCCTGGGCATTGCCTTTCTTTGGGATTGGAGTGAAAACTGAACTTTTCCAGTCCTGTAGCCACTGCTAAGTTTCCAAATTTGCTGGCATATTGAGTGTGCCACTTTAACAGCATCATCTTTTAGGATTTGAAATAGCTCAACTGGAATTCCATCACCTCCATAGGAACATGTTATTGGAAATTGGAGGAAGGGGATTCTTGCTGTGTACTGGTGGAAAGTTTGTAAAAATTGTTTTTGGAGTTATGTGGAAAGCAGAAACTATGTGATAAATTTCATGACATATCTACAGAGATTTTTCAAGGAAAGTGTGGTAAGTGCTGCCTGGCTTCTTCTTTCCGCTTATGGTAAAATGCAAGAGGAGAGAGATGCATTGAAGGAAGAACTTTTTTATTAATGGGAAAAAGAATTTCATGACTTAAAAGATTCTGAGCCTCTCCAGATGGCAAAGGTGAGAAAAGTTGTACCACCAATACTTAGTTAAAACCAGAAAGAGACAGTCACACAAAAGGCCTTCTGAGGAAATTAAGGGTGTGCCCACAGATCTTCTCGGTCAAACTACAGAATCTCTAGAAAATGTAAAGGCATTGCCCCTCAGTCATCTCAGGGGAGGCTGAGGTATGGGACAGTTTATCGTAACAGTATCCGTGGATATAGCTTTATACATGTGCCTAATGGAGGGAACTGCAGTGACAGCCACACAAGGCCTACAAAGTTTTAAAAAAATTGTCTTAATAGAAACACTGCTGGGACTTCCCTGGTGGCCCAGTGATTAAGACTTTGTCTTCCAATGCAGGAGGCAGGGGTTCTATTCTTGGTCTAGGAGCTAAGATCTTGCAGGCCTCATGGCCAAAAACCTTAATATAAGACAGAAGCATATTGTAACAAATTCAATCAAGACTTTAAAAATGGTCCACATTAAAACACACACACACACACACACACAAAACCCTGGCAGCTTGAACTGCAAGGGACTGAGATATTATGATAGGAGGCTGTCAGAGAAACCTGTATAATCATAACATAACCATTACTTTATGATTGTATTATGATAAATATATATGACTCCAAGCAGGTAGCTTGCACTCTCCTGCTGGCTTTGAAGAAGCAAACTGCCAGAGCAGTTTCTCTGAAAGTAGACTTTCAGAGGTCCCAGTAGGAAACAGGCTGATAAAAGTCTCAACTGCAAACATGGGCTACTCTTCATGGGAAAAGAGGGCAGAATCAAGACTCTGAGAGAGCAGGACCTGAGCCACGGAGGATTATTCCCAAGCTTGAAACCTAATCAAGGAACTCCCACCATCTACCAGGCTGGATTTCTCAGCAGTATTGAACTAGGGACTCCTTTTAACCTTCTGACTCTCCTATTTTGAACCCAAATGTCTATGGCGATTATCCTATGCCCAGTCCACAAGCAAGTGTTGGGAGGGCTGGGGGCACAGTTTGACTCTGTAGGTTCACCCCTGTACAGATGGAATGGAACTGTGCCCTTGCAGCTGTGCCTAATAGATAGCCCCCAAGAGCTTTATCTACACCTGACCCCCATTTAACTTGAGACGATGCTCTAAAAGGATGAGATGGGAGCCCTGGGCTGGAGTAAACACATTCTGCAGTGGGAGAGACGGTAAGGATCAGAGTGGACAGGCCCTCTAGTGGCTCCTCAGTGCCTCTGGCCTCCTGGTGCTCTTGCCTCTGTGTGGTCCCCTCGCCGTGAGCCTTGGCAGGACCCGTGCCTTGCTTCTAACCAACATAACTTGACAGAGGTGATAGGATGCCGTGTTCACACTTCTGTGTTATGTTATATAGCAAAGGTCATGGGATGTCACCTGTCCCATGGTTATGTTACATGATTTGGCAACCATGATAGGGCATTACTTCATGACTGAAAGTGAAAGTGAAAGTCACTCAGTCGTGTCCGACTCTTTGCAACCTCATGGTCTATATAGTCCATGGAATTCTCCAGGCCAGAATACTGAAGTGAGTAGCCTTTCCCGTCTCTAGGGGATCTTCCCTTCTCTAGGGGATCTGCCTTGTCTCCCACATTGCAGGCAGATTCTTTATCAACTGAGCCACAAGGGAAGCCCAAGAATACTGGAGTGGGTAGCCTTTCTCTTCTCCAGCGTATCTTCCTGACCCAGGATCGAACCGGGGTCTCCTGCATTGCAGGCGGATTCTTTACCAGCTGAGTTGTCAGGGTCATGTTTATGTAATGCCAAATAGAAAACCCCCAAGCACGTAGCTCTCACTCTCTTGCTGGCTATGATGAAGCAAACTGCCACAAGCTCTACAGAAGCAAGGAGGTGAATTCTCCACAACTTAAATGAGTCCGGATGTGGATTCTTTCCCAGTTAAGCTTCTGGATAACCATGAAACCCAATTGATCTCCAACTGTAGTCCTGTGAGAGATTGAGCACAGAACACAGATTCCACATTCACAGAAATTGTGAGATAATAAATGTGTGTTCTTCTGAGCCACGGCGTGTGTGGTAACTTATTATTCAGCAACAGAAAACTAATACAAAGATTCTCAATAGGGAATGAATTGCGTGAGTGCAACAAACTCAAACTAGCGCCATCCCGGGTATAGCCTTTGCATCACAATCTTCACCTGATAGGTAATGATGTGAAAGTGAAAGTCACTCAGTTGTGTCCAGCTCTTTGCAACCCCATGGACTCCATGGAATTCTCTAGGCCAGAATACTGGAGTGGGTAGGCTTTCCCTTCTCCAGGGGATCCTCCCAACTCAGGAATTGAACCCAGGTGTCCCATATTGCAGGTGGATCCTTTACCAGCTGAGCCAGAAGGGAAGCCCAAGAATACTTGAGTGAGTAGCCTATCCTATTTCTAGCAGATCTTCTCAACTCAGGAATTGAACTGGGGTCTCCTGCATTGCAGGCAGATTCTTTGCCAACTGAGCTATCAGGGAAGCCCTACAGGTAACAATAGTAGCCTCCAATCAGGTGGATGGTGATGTGCAGCTTGGAAATGAACAAACTGATCAACTTCTCTATTCCTATTTAGAGTCAACAATATAATGCTCATATTTAAAGTTACATGACAAAATGATAAAGATGATAGGATTTGACAGTACCCCCCCAAGAAACCTACAGCTGCCATCTTTGTGCTCAATTCCTGTGAGACGCTAAATAAAAGATAAAATTAAATCTTTCAAGTTCTGAGTATGTGTGGGAGTCACATGCTTTTCCCTTTGGATTTAGAAGGACTATTTTCAGCTAGGTTACCCCTGCCAGGAGAGAAGAGTTGGGGCAAACAAGGCATCTCTGAAAACAGCATCTCTGTATTTAGAGTTCCCAGTTATCAAAGCCCAGCCATTCTCCCTGGGTGAGTTCAACTGCCAGGAGTTCAGAGCAGGCCACTCCAGGGGAAGCCACACAATTCTGGAGGCATGCCTGTGGTCTGAGTGCTCGCTGTTTGACCTCAGATGTGATCGGCTCCGGGGGCAGGGAGGCCACGTAGACAGAGGTGGGCAGCAGCCTTTGAAGGCTTACTCGCTTGCTCCTTAGTGCTTGATTCTGTCACCATGCGGGATCTGTCCATCTCCTTCTTGGAGTGACAGCTGGGGACAGGGTCGCTGCAGGAATGGTGAGACAGGGACTTTCTCGGAAATAGACCTAACTATCAAGTGGCCATAAATTACTTCCCAGTACAAATAATGACTGACAATTGCTTTAAAATGGTACATCCTATTTATGTTTACCTTCAGGGTGACTACAGATACCAAACTCTTGAGAGGGAGCATCTGAGAGCATTTGTTCATTAGGCCTTAGTGGTCCAATTTTCACTGGAAGCTTAGGATCTTCTGTGTTCTAGGATCATGGAACACGAATGTCCAGCTGTTCTCTATTTGTTCCCTGAGCTGCAGTTGTGAGATCCAGTCATTTGTGATATAGAAACACCACATGGGTGCTCGATGTTGGCCAGTTGAGAGCTCAGAAGAGGTTTTTGTTTAATGTCCAGCTCTCCTCAGAATAAAAGAAGGGGTGAGTACCTGCAGGGCTCACTCTCCTGGGATAATTCCTTCTGCCCTGAAAACATCTGTTTTTACTTTTTTTGAGTAACATCTAGGCCATAGGCACTGAGGCTGCTCCAACTGTGAAAGGAAATGTCAAGGTAGCTCAGGTGAAGCATTGCTCTAAAGGAGGAAAATGGTGATGATAAGCAGTGGGGGTCAATTTTTACTTTTTTTGCTTTCAGAGGTGGCTGTGTAGGTGTTGGGAAGTGGAGGTGGGGTGGGAAGTGGTGGATGTGAGGCATGCCAAATACTAATGTCACTTACACAACAGAAAACACTTTTCAGAAGTTTCCAGATTTGGTTGGATCATAGAAACCAAGATGGACAATAAACCTGACTTTGAAATTTTGTTGGATAATAGAAACCAAGATGGACAATAAACCTGACATTGAGATTTGGTTGGATAATAGAAATGAAGATGGACAATAAACCTGACTTTGGCCTTGGCCTTACCCACTCCTCTGGGACTGAGCTCACTTGCCCCAGTTGCCTGAATTTAGGTAACGGAGAGAATGGGGCAGGTGTAACATTTTCTTTCCACAGTTTCTGGTGCTGGGAAGGTTGAGAAGGCACAGTGAAGTTGGAAGGAGGTTCCAGAAAGTAATGGGCACCAAGAGAGCTGTGAGACACCAAATCTGTTGTCCTCACTGGTATTAACAGTGCAGAAATACTAAAACTTTAGCGAAGGTTAATCACCTGTTCTACCAGTGAAAGCCTGGGTTCTAATCAACCTAATAGACACTGCTGTGGCTGTGTGTGTGTGTGTGTGTTTTAATTGGATTTGTAATTTTTTGTGACTTGTTTTCCTTTTTAAATTTATTTATGTATTTCCTTATTCCTTGGCTGTGTTGAGCCGCAGGTGTAGAATGCGGGATCTTTGCTGCATCATGCAGAACCTTTTGTTGCAGTGCACAGACTAGATGTGGTGCATGGCGTCCAGCCTGTGTGGGCTTTGGTAGCTGTGGGACATGGGAGCTTAGTTGCTCCCCAACACATAGGAGCTTAATTCCCTGACCAGGGATCGAACCCGCACGCCTGAACTGCAAGGCAGATTCTTAACCACTCGACCCCCAGGAAAGCCCCTGCTGTAGGTGTTTTTAAGTGATATTTTTGATGAGAAGTTTTAGCATATAGGCAATCTGACCCCAAAGTTTCATTTATAATTAACTTTTTCTTTAGCCTCCAACTAATAAAAATAAATGAAAAAAAAAAAAAGAATGATCACTACAAGACGCACATTACTTCTTCTGTAAGAGGTTTGTGCTTTTCTTAAATATCTTTTGATAAGCACAGAGTCAGAAGGACTTCCTGAATTTTAACTATTCAAATCTGTTTAATTAACATGTCCTGAAAATCTGCAGGATTGCATATCAAATCAATATTGCCAGCACAGTATAAAATTGAATCTGACCTTTATATGAATCAATTTATTTTGCAATAGAACAATTTCTTGATCTGAGACCTGTGTCCTTCATGGACAGGGGTTTAACCAATGGCCTGACTGTGGCTCACCAAGCCTGCCACCATCCAGTGTCTGAATGGACCTCCCCTCCCCTCCCCTGCCCACTCTTTTCCAGGTCCCCTGACCCCAGGCTACTTCCCCATGCCTGGTCCCGCCCCCAGGGTCTTTGCACATGTCCTTCCTTCCTCCTGTGAATCTCTCCCCCTCCGAGGTCTTCTTCCTGGCTCCCTCATCACCTTCTTGGAAGACTCTCCTCAAGAGCTCTGAATGGCTTCACCCTGAGATACTCTATATTATGATGACACTTTCTTTTCTTCATCATTTTTATTGCTACATAACTGTGTTGTCTGTTTATTTAGATGATCATTGTCTGTCTTTCTGTGAGAATTACTGCTCCTCAGGATAGGGACCTGGCACTTACGGACATCCCCCTCACCTAGAGTGAGGCTGCAGCAAATATCTGTTAAATAAATGAGTGAAATTAACATAAAATTTTCTGAATCCTGGGGGTTTCAATGATACAGATCGCAGAACTGACTCTGAAGTAACAAACAAGTTTTGACAACCCTAGGTAAATAGGAGGACATAAACTCTTAGCAAATTCTTTATCACCAGAGATGGTGTTTTACAGGTTTGGTAGGACTTTGTAACCCTAAGAAGGTTTAAAACATAAGTACTGCAGCATGACCCAAAAAATTATAAAATATCTATTGAAATAATGAAGAAAGGAAGAAAAATGAAACTATTAATATTTTTGTAATAACCAAAGTATTAATATTTTAGTAAGAGGTTAAGTGTTGGTGAAACAATGTATTTTATAGCCATTATGACAATTATGATATTTGATGTGTCTTCACTGTTTTTCTTTGCATACATTTACTTTCCTATGTTAACGTTTGAACCAGCGAGGAAAACTTAAACTATTTCACCTGTGATGTTCTTGAAATATTTGGGAGCATGTGACTATTTAATACTTAAATGCATAGTTTGATTAATGTTACTAATTTAATAGTAGGTACTGGTATTTTTCTGAAATATTACTTAATAGATACATAATTTTATCACATTGTTAAACTAACTACAAATAGTAGAAGGTATTCTCCACACACCGAAGCTCCTTAGACAGTTGGGATCTGGCCATTGAAGCGTTGCAAGGGAAATACCAGCACCCTCATTTTATAGACAAGAAAACTCCTGTCTAAAGCAGCAGGCTTGTCTAAAGCCACCCAATTTGTAATTGGCTGACCTTGGACTTACACACCACGTGCTCACTCCTTGGATCTCCTCTTCCTATTTCTAAATGCTTTTTAAAATGGCCATTTATTCTTTTTATTTTTTTATTGGAGTATAGTTGACTTACAATGTTGTGATATAAAGGCTTTTTAATATTATTCTCTCTGTGTGTATTAGCATTTTAAAATGATTTATAGGCTATTAAAAAGGGTGATCATTAAGTTCAAGCTTCAGTCCACCTAAAACAGTGGTTCTTAAAGTCTGTCCTCAACCCATCAGTGGCATCAGCAGCATCTGAGCGCTTGATAGACAGGCAAACCATGGACGCCACCCAAAACAAGTGAATCAGAATCTCTAGGGTGGGGCCAGGAATCTTGGATTTAATAAGATCCACAGGAGATTCATCCGAAAGTACGTTTGAGAACCAGTAGGCAAGAAAAACATGACCGTTCAACCGACCCTTTATATGAAAGTGTTAGTCACTCAGTCATGTCTGACTCTTAGCAACCCTATGGATTGTAGCCCACCAGGCTCCTCTGCCCATGGAATTCTCCAGGCAAGAATAATGGAGTGGGTTGCCATTTCCTTCTCCAGGGGATCTTCCTGACCTACAGATTGAGCCCAGGTCTCCTGAACTGCAGGCAGATTCTTTACCAACTGAGCCAGCAGCAAGGCAGATTCCTAACCACTAGATCACGAAGGCCCTTTATATAAGAGTATCCAGTTCAGCAGGAATTTTGGTAATGTTGTTTATGACATTCTTGTGGACAAAATGATGTCACCTACAAAAGGAGTTTCTCAAAGTTATTTTCCAAAAGTTTTATGTTTTAAAGGGTGCTCCCCATCCCCTCTCACCTTGCTTACATGCCTTTGGCTTGGGTACCTGAAGTTTAACTTTTGACACAATTCTAAGCTAACTCTTGGCTCTGGGTTTCTGAGATTTTGGAAATGTTGGCCAGTGTAAACTTGCACTGTTACATTATGTGGACAAATTGCTTTCCAATGACCTAAATTAAGGCTCTCAAAGCATGTCCTCAGACTAGCAGCATCAGTGTCACCTGGAATCTTTTCAGAATTGCAAATTCTCAGGCTCCATCTCAGCCCTGTTCAATCAGAAACTCTGGAGATAGGCCTGGCAATCTGTGTTTTATCAAGCCCTCCAGGTGATTCTGTTGGACTGTAGCTTGAGAAACACTGACCTGAAAGAATTGATGTAGAAGAGTATGTCCCAGTGATTTTGACATGTGATTTAAATAAGGTTTGGACTGAAGCAGCTGACACAACCAATCAGAGAACAGCGTGTTGGTTGCAATGGTGAATTTACATTCAAAACCAGCCAGCCTGAAGTTTACAATTCTGAATAAACAGTACTTTGCCACCACCTAAGGAACTGTATACCTCTTCCACTACTGTTTTTATATCACAATCTCTTCTCTCATTTTCCTTTGTCTGTTTTAAAAGGCAATTTGACTCCAAATTAGAACTGCCAGTTCTACTTAAAAACAACAACAACAACAAAACAAAACACTTTGACAAAATGGGCTTTAAACCTGCACAACTCTACCTATTCATTTCTTTCTATCAATTCATTCATGGCTTCTTATTCCAAAGAATATTCTGACTTCTGCAATATATTCTGCATAGTTTATAACTAGCCCTTCTCAGGTCATTTGCAAGATTTCTCCAGAGGAGTCTTGTTTAAAGAGTGAGTTCATCCATACTTCATGGTGTACTCTGGCCCCTTGAACCTATTATTTTCCTAATTCAAGGAGCTGGTACAGTCAGTGGATTAACTATGATACAAAAGTGCTGACAGCACCAACTGCATTCATAGGGTCTGGAGAAGGAGCAGCTCCATCTTAAGGGGTTTGGTGAGAGTATGAAGGATGGATTTCTTGGGTGTCTTTCAGTTAGAAAGCATTTAATTAACTCTGTTCTTTCTGGGGAAAATTCAACCTAGACTTCCAGATGTTCAAGCTGGTTTTAGAAAAGGCAGAGGAACCAGAGATCAAATTGCCAACATCTGCTGGATCATCGTAAAAGCAAGAGAGTTCCAGAGAAACAACAATTTCTGCTTTATTGACTATGCCAAAGTCTTTGACTACGTGGATCACAATAAACTGTGGAAAATTCTGAAAGAGATGGTAATACCAGATCACCTGACCTGCCTCTTGAGAAACCTGTATACAGGTCAGGAAGCAATGGTTAGAACCGGACTTGGAACAACAGACTGGTTCCAAATAGGAAAAGGAGTATGTCAAGGCTGTATATTGTCACCCTGCTTATTTAACTTATATGTAGAGTACATCATGAGAAATGCTGGGCTGGATGACGTACAAGTTGGAATCAAGATTGCTGGGAGAAATATCAATAACCTCAGATATGCAGATGACACCACCCTTATGGCAGAAAGTGAAGAAGAACTAAAGAGACTCTTGATGAAAGTGAAAGAGGAGAGTGAAAAAGTTGGCTTAAAACTCAAATTCAGAAAACTAAGATCATGGCATCCAGTCCCATCAGTTCATGGCAAATAGATGGGGAAACAGTGGAAACGGTGGCTGACTTTATTTTTTTGGGGGCTCCAAAATCACTGCAGATGGTGATTGCAGCCATGAAATTAAAAGATGCTTACTCCTTGGAAGAAAAGTTGTAACCAACCTAGACAGCATATTAAAAAGCAGAGACAAAGTCCTTCTAGTCAAAGCTATGGCTTTTTCAGTAGTCATGTATGGGTGTGAGAGTTGGACTATAAAGAAAGCTGAGTATCAAAGAACTGATGCTTTTGAACTGTGGTGTTGGAGAAGACTCTTGAGAGTCCCTTGAACTGCAAGGAGATCCAACCAGTCTATTTTAAAGGAGATCAGTCCTGGGTGTTCACTGGAAGGTCTGATGTTGAAGCTGAAACTCCAATACTTTGGCCACCTGATGAGAAGAGGTGACTCATTTGAAAAGACCCTGATGCTGGGAAAGCTTGAGGGCAGGAGGAGAGGGGGACGACAGAGGATGAGACGGTTGGATGGCATCACTTACTCAATGGACATGAGTTTGAGTAAACTCTGGGAGTTGGTGATGGACAGGGAGGCCTGGGATGCTGCATTTCATGGGGTCACAAAGAGTTGGACATGACTGACTGACTGAACTGAAGTGAAGTGACTCTTTTCATTCCTTGTCTATATATATTTTTTCCCCACAGGCATTACTGTGCCTGAAATGTGCAGAAATCCAGGACTGGATTCACACTTGAGATGTATTTTCTAGTTAATTTGTCTTTTAGCATTTAAAAGTCTATAACAAATATTCCCCCATACAGACTGGATTCTCACACATTTGGCATCAAATTTGGGAAGCCCATTATGTGAGTAAGAGAAACATGGGGCTCAGTTAGGCAACTTTGCTCCACTTCTCAGTGGGGCTGATTAATTCTGTCCAAGAAGAAAGGTAGCAGCTCACACAGGAGACGGAAGAAATGAGGTAGAAGATCCTCTTAAGTCCTACAGCCACTGGGCATGATGGGTTATCACTGGGATGGGAGCTTCCTACCTTACTGCCAGCCAGGACCTGCTAGGACTAGCACAAGTGAAGAACCACAGTGCAGTAGATGTCACTCTAACCTCATCCCGTAATAAGCACTCTCCACACTCCCTAACAAGAGAGCACATCCTGGCCTTTAACTAGGATGATACACTGAAACAGCTCCCTTCTAGAACACTCCTCATCAAATGGCAATTTCTTTTTTTTTTTTTTTTTTTTTTAATATTATTTTATTAGTTGGAGGCCAATCACTTTACAACATTTCAGTGGGTTTTGTCATACATTGACATGAATCAGCCATATAGTTACACGTATTCCCCATCCCGATCCCCCCTCCCACCTCCCTCCCCACCCGACTCCTCAGGGTCCTCCCAGTGCACCAGGCCCGAGCACCTGACTCATGTATCCCACCTGGGCTGGTGGTCCGTTTCACCATAGATAACATACATGCTGTTCTTTCAAAACATCCCACCCTCACGTTCTCCCCCAGAGTTCAAAAGTCTGTTCTGTACTTCTGTGTCTCTTTTTCTGTTTTGCATATAGGGTTATCACCACCATCTATCTAAATTCCGTATATATGTGTTAGTATACTGTAATGTTCTTTATCTTTCTGGCTTACTTCACTCTGTATAATGGGCTCCAGTTTCATCCATCTCATTAGAACTGATTCAAATGAATTCTTTTTAACGGCTGAGTAATATTCCATGGTGTATATGTACCACAGCTTCCTTATCCATTCATCTGCTGATGGGCATCTGGGTTGCTTCCATGTCCTGGCTATTATAAACAGTGCTGCAATGAACATTGGGGTGCACGTGTCTCTTTCAGATCTGGATTCCTCAGTGTGTATGCCTAGAAGTGGTATTGCTGGGTCATATGGCAGTTCTATTTCCAGTTTTTTAAGAAATCTCCACACTGTTTTCCATAGTGGCTGTACTAGTTTGCATTCCCACCAACAGTGTAAGAGGGTTCCCTTTTCTCCACACCCTCTCCAGCATTTATTGCTTGTAGACTTTTGGATAGCAGCCATCCTGACTGGCGTGTAATGGTACCTCATTGTGGTTTTGATTTGCATTTCTCTGATGATGAGTGATGTTGAGCATCTTTTCATGTGTTTGTTAGCCATCTGTATGTCTTCTTTGGAGAAATGTCTGTTTAGTTCTTTGGCCCATTTTTTGATTGGGTCATTTATTTTTCTGGAATTTAGCTTCAGGAGTTGCTTGTATATTTTTGAGATTAATCCTTTGTCTGTTTCCTCATTTGTTATTATTTTCTCCCAATCTGAGGGCTGTCTTTTCACCTTACTTATAGTTTCCTTTGTTGTGCAAAAGCTTTTAATTTTCATTAGGTCCCATTTGTTTATTTTTGCTTTTATTTCCAATATTCTGGGAGGTGGGTCATAGAAGATCTTGCTGTGATTTATGTCGGAGAGTGTTCAACACTCATTTATGATTAAAACTCTCCAGAAAGCAGGAATAGAAGGAACATACCTCAACATAATAAAAGCTATATATGACAAACCCACAGCAAGCATCACCCTCAATGGTGAAAAATTGAAAGCATTTCCTCTGAAATCAGGAACAAGACAAGGATGCCCACTCTCACCACTACTATTCAACATAGTGTTGGAAGTTTTGGCCACAGCAATCAGAGCAGAAAAAGACATAAAAGGAATCCAGATAGGAAAAGAAGAAGTGAAACTCTCGCTGTTTGCAGATGACATGATCCTCTACATAGAAAACCCTAAAGACTCTTCCAGAAAATTACTAGAGCTAATCAATGAATATAGTAAAGTTGCAGGATATAAAATTAACACACAGAAATCCCTTGCATTCCTATACACTAACAATGAAAAAAAAGAAAGAGAAATTAAGGAAACAATACCATTCACCATTGCAACAAAAAGAATAAAATACTTAGGAGTATATCTACCTAAAGAAACAAAAGACCTATACATAGAAAACTATAAAACACTGATGAAAGAAATCAAAGAGGACACAAATAGATGGAGAAACATACCGTGCTCATGGATTGGAAGAATCAATATTGTCAAAATGGCTATTCTACCCAAAGCAATCTATAGATTCAATGCAATCCCTATCAAGTTACCAACGGTATTTTTCACAGAACTAGAACAAATAATTTCACAATTTGTATGGAAATACAAAAAACCTCGAATAGCCAAAGTAATCTTGAGAAAGAAGAATGGAACTGGAGGAATCAACCTGCCTGACTTCAGACTATACTACAAAGCCACAGTCATCAAGACAGTATGGTACTGGCACAAAGACAGAAATATAGATCAATGGAATAGAATAGAAAGCCCAGAGATAAATCCACGAACCTATGGACACCTCATCTTTGACAAAGGAGGCAAGGATATACAATGGAAAAAAGGCAATCTCTTTAACAAGTGGTGCTGGGAAAACTGGTCATCCACTTGTAAAAGAATGAAACTAGAACACTTTCTAACACCATACACAAAAATAAACTCAAAATGGATTAAAGATCTAAATGTAAGACCAGAAACTATAAAACTCCTAGAGGAGAACATAGGCAAAACACTCTCCGACATAAATGGCAATTTCTTAAAGTTAAGAAAATAGCCCTTGTTTCATCTGGACATTCTCCTTTGCCATGATGATCAATAGCAAAAACTTTTTGGGGCACACTGCATCTTCCTTTTCTGGGTTTTATAAAAACTGAGAATATTGCAAAAAATAATGAAACTATAAAGCAAATTCTTTCCAATCTCGATTTCTTTTTAGATAAGTCCCAGCCTATTATTTAGTCATTAGTGAGGCATTTATCTTTTATTCCAGAGAAAATCATCTTCAATAGAAGGATCAGTTCAGTTCAGTTCAGTTGCTCAGTCATGTCCGACCCTTTGTGACCCCATGGACCACAGCACGCCTGGCCTCCCTGTCCAGGATACTGTCTAATAAATATTAACAAGTAGACTTGGTTAACTGGTCAGCTTCTATTAAATGTTGTTCAATACCTGTTTAAGATGAGAGGTTCCTTTTTGCCCCTAAAGATTTATCTTATTGAATATCCACCTCTTTTTTACATTTCACCTGGCCTGAAAAGTTTCAAAATCTTATCAGAACATAAAATTTACAAGATGCAAGATTAAAACACTCTGTATCAATCTTTTGGCAGGACAGGCCCACATGTTCAGTACTAGAATAAATTGGCTCATAAGATCATGAATAAATGACAAAATCACAATTCCAAGTTACTCAGTGCAAGTGATCTCTTACAAGCATTTCTTGTAGTTTATCAGCTAGGTTCCTTCTTTAAACCCTTTAAAAATACATCCACTGTTGTTTTACATATCATTTAAACCCAGTGTATTCAATATGCATGTTAATATAGAACAAGGTATTTACCTAGCTCAGATGCCTACTGATATAAGAAGTGAGGACAGAATTTGACCTATTGGATAACATGATGGTAAGCTTCAATGATATTTAATTCCCATAGGAAGCCTTTGGGCAATGTGATGGCCCAGGGAATTCTTATCATCCTGAGTACAGAAGTAAACTGCAAAGGCTGGGTTTTTGGTAGTCTCTTGACCTATCTGAAATGTTTTGAGTCTGATTTCCACTTTAATGCAATGATCCTGATGAACAGTCCTTTTAAAAATCTACTAGCTGTTTGTTTAAGGTAAGTTATATCTTATTCCAGGAATCACATAATTCATTTTTATTTGAAATCTCTCTCTCTTAGACTATGAAGACTATATATGTATAATTTATAGGTATGTATACACTAATAAATATATTTTATTATATACAAAATATATATGCATATGCATGTATGTGAGTATACATACATAAAAATCATTTAGTATAGTTAAAACCTGTTCTTACTAAATTTTATATAAAAGTTTAGACATTCTGAGGAAACATGCATAACAACACAAGGCTTCCTAGTATACTATCTACTCAGAGGTTACTGACAATATCTACCAGAGTAGGTGGATAATGCTTTTTAGTTAAAAGAACAAACATCATTAAAAGTAGAAATAAAAATTTCCTATTTTGTGTTTGCATTGTATGAATCTGAGTAAAAAAGACTCACATCTGAAAGCTGAGGTTGCTTTTCATGTGCTGCAATTTATAATAAGTGGTAAATGTTATATCCACTAATTGTGGATAATATGTGGATATTTAAAAACAAATACATGATTTAGGCATTTGAGAGCTCACCCTGCATCAAATGAGATCATGCTTTTCAAGCCAACTTAAAGAGCAAGTCCTTGTCATACCTTCATGGGCGCCAGCTGGATGGGCGTGATGCAGGAAGGGTCCACCATGGGCTTTGGCCTGTTGGCGGTGTCTGCTAGCAGGCTGTGCCACTGCTGCGGGAGGCCGGTAAATTTCTGTTCCTGTGGATCAAACCCAGTGTGAACCCTGTGTTCAAAGTTGGATGGGCCGGATATCTCAATCTTTTTCTTTTTTTTTCCAAACATGATGCAAAATCCTGAGAAATGAAAACAGAAAAGGGAGCGGTTTATTATCCTGCCAGCCAGAAGACCACAGGAAAATTAGAAATTCACTCATCGTTCTGTCTTTTCAGCTTTTCCACTATTAGCTGCAGATGATGCAAATTGTACTTTCAGAGTTTGTATGAGGCAACTTCATTTAAAAATTTTGCTTTTTCCTTATACTTGCCATGTGGAGTAGGGTTTCCCAACTCCCTGAGTTTGGTCATGTGACTCACTTTAACTAATGGACTGTGGAGGAAGAAAAAGTCCTTTAGTTCAGGGTGGAGATGCTTTAAGATTTTTTTGATGTGGATGGTTTTTACTCTTTACTGGATTTGTTACAATACTGCTTCTGTGTTATGTTTTGCTTTGTTTTCTTGGCCCTAAGGAGTATGGGATCATGTGGGATCAAGCCTGCACCCCCTGCAATGGAAGGCAAATCTTATCCACTGGACCACCAGGGAAGTCCCCAGGGTGGAGGTTTTTGAAGGTATTGTGTTTCCAGTTCCCTCTTACACTTCTGCCACTTGGCATGCACATCTCTCTAGTGGACGATAGTCCCTCAGCCAAGATTCTGGAAGGAGAGATGCATGAGGCAGACACAAATCTGACCCCCAGGCTGGAGTCAGACCAACAGCTGGCTTGTGAGTATGAAATAAGTTTGTCATGGAGCCATTAAGACCTCATATTTGTTTGTTATGTAGTGTTACCAAAGCAAAAGCTGACTAGCACACAGGGAGAAGCATCTCTAAGTCTGATGTGCACTTAAAATCTAAAACAAGTCTATGGAAAAATATGTGTAAACACGAAGAATGGGGTTAATAATTATATTTGCCACATAAAATTTTATTAGGATTAAACAAGTAAACACTTGTAAGACAAATGTCTGAAAAGCACCTGGCACAAAGTGAGTGCTAAGTGCTCGTATGGAACATAACTCTGGATGAATATACCAGAGATTGACTGGTATTACCTGCAGAGAAGGGAGCCAGGGGGACACAGGGAACAATATCGATTTTATACTGTATATTTAGAATTTTATGCAATGTATTTTACTTGTTTGAAACAATGCAGTTTACGTATTTAAAACCTCCTATGGCTTCCCTGGTGGCTCGGTGATAAAGAACCTGCCTGCCAATACAGGAGGCACAGGTTCAATCCCTGGGTTGGGAAGATCCCTGAAGAAAGAAATGGCAACCAACTCCAGTATTCTTGCCTGGGAATTCCATGGGCAGCAGAGTCTGGTGGGCTACAGGCCATGGGTTTCCAAAAGAGTTGGACATGACTTTGTGACTAAACAACAACAAATGACAAAGATAAACATAGAAAATATGTAAAATAGTCAGTTTACGCTTTACGTTTATTGAAAACACGTAAGGTACCCTGGGCTTGAATGCATGCCACTTAGTGTTCACTGTGATCGCAGGCGACTGCTTTTCCCTCTCTGAAGTTATTGTGAACAGGACAACCACAATCATTTGGGGAATCCCAATGACCTTGTTGCACCTATTACAAAGCATGGTGCTTTGGCTTCAGTGTTACTCTGTGGGAGAAACTTTCTCCCAGCCCTCAGACTTGAGTAGGTGGTTTATACATACACTCCACAGTCGTGTACATGTTTTTCACCACACTTATTCATTGCTGTCAGTTGTGTACAATGGCATGCCTAGGATCTGTCTTCCCTTCTAGAATATAAGATCCGTAAGAGCAGGGATGCTGTCCACTTGTTCATTACTGTTAGCCAATGTCTGGCACAAGGTAGGGGTCAAGAAATATTTGCTGAGAGACTAACATCACCCAGAACAGAACATTTAGCTAAGAACACCTAAGATCAGAGCTCCACAGATGTTAACATCGTCCTTTTCACTCTCCCTCCCTCCCTTCCCTTCATCCTCCTTTGGAACTTCTGTTTTTTGGTTTTTTTTTTCTTTTAACTGTTTATGCCTGCTCAGTCAGCAGGGGTTTCCTACTTCCTTCTAGTTTTCTAATGCTTCTATTCCTTCACTACCTGGCGAGAACCTGCTTTCTGGTTGGCTGTCTTTTTGCTGTAACCTCACACGTTGGAGAATCCCAGAGACGGGGGAGCCTGGTGGGCTGCCATCGATGGGGTCGCCCAGAGTCGGACACGGCTGACGTGACTTAGCAGCAGCAGCAGCACATGTTGGAAGGGACAAAGGAGCTTGCACTGGTCTTTTCTAACAAGGGCACTAATACCATTCATGAGGTTCTGACCTCAAGGGACAATCACCTTCCAAAGGCCCCACTTCCTACTGCCATCACACTGGGGCTTTGGTGATGGCTCAGCAGTAAAGAATTTACCTGCAAACGCAGGAGATGCAGGTTCGATCCCTGAGCTGGGAAGATCCCCTGGAGAAGGAAATGGCAACCCAGTCCAGTATTCCTGCCTGCAAAATTCCATGGACAGAGGAGCCTGGCTACAGTCCATGGAGTCACAAAAGATTTAGATACAACTTAGTGACTAAACAACGTTTGGATTAGAATGTCAACACACGGATTTTGGAGAGACACATTCAGACCACAGCACGGCATATGTAGCCTTGACAGGGACTGGAGTCTTCATAGCATTAACTCCCCAGGCTTTATCAAAACCCATGTTCGCATCCATCCTGGTGCTTGCTTCAAACTCATTTAGCAAACTCACATAAGCTGACAATGAAAAGCTAATGAAAGATAAAAAGGGCTCAAAAATACCTTGACATGTTGTCTCTCTTGCAAAACATAATGACATGTTTTTAAAACTCTTTAAGTACCTTACTATAATTAGGTTAATGAATACTGGTCAATTGATTTCCAACATTTGAGCACACCTCAGACAGAGCACGAAGAAGGAAAGGCTGCAGCGGCAGCGGACCATCACAGGAGTGGCCCCGGTGTCTCCCGCCTGCCAGGGTCCAGCCCTCGGGTCGGTCTCTCCAGCACTGACTCTGGACCAGGATATGTAATCCACAAAAGGACAACAGAAATTATGACCCAAGCCTGGAACGTGCTTGCCCCCTGGGACTTGCCTCCATGCTGCTCTAGGAACCAGCCAGCATGAGGACGAGGCCAGGCCGTCTAGTTAGGGGGTGACAGATCATGTAACCCAGTCACTCATCAGCCCAGGCAACAAGCCCTGGAAACAGCTGTCTTGCTGACCAGGAGCTATCCACTTTTGCGCCCAGTCAAAACAAGCAGGAAGTAAAAAACAGCAAACAGCTGAGCCAGACCTACGGGATCAACCTACAGAATCAGAAAGTAAATAAAATGGCTGTTGCTTTAAGCCATTACATTTTGGAGCAGACTGTTGCACAGAAAATGCTAACTGATTATGATCCCATCCCCTGCCTCTTCAGATGCCCATCACTGTTCTCTATTTTAGTTGCTTCACAGTCTCAACCAACAGTGTCTCATCTGGGTAACCATATTAGCTGTTATATGGTGTCCACTCAGTGGAGTCTTAATTGTGATGCTATCCTCTGGCTTGTCAAGGGCCTAGAAGGTTTTCAGTGGCCAAGAAATTATGCCAAATAAGTAAGTGACTCTATACACCATCTCTCAGTATTATTTTATGAAAATAAAAATACATTTGAAATACAATTTGGTGATGCATTGGCTGAATCCACTTGACATTTTAATAAACTTTATGATCATTTTTAGAAGCCAGGTGACAATTGTTGTAGAAAAATCACTTGAGGATTTGCATATATTCATACTTGAACAAGCACTGAGAATATTAGATCAAACATTTTTAGAACCAGAATAGAAATGTCTTACTATTTCCTTCCCGACTGTGAATTTCCCACTGGTTGCTATGGCATTCAAGTGAGAATATAAAAAAAGAAAATATTAATGAACTAATACTATTCTTGTAAAATAAGACAGAGGAAACCCACAGCTGAATTAATTTGCCTACATTTCATCATGTGATACTATACAACTGTAATTTAAATGGTAGTAAATATAGTTCTAGGTGTCTAGTAAGTTTGAATTAAAGAAGAAGCAACTTAAAAAGAAAGTGAAGCTGTAAGTCCTAAAGTCATGTTCCTGTGAAGCTCACTCATGACTAAAAGCAGAGAGGGAACATCCAAAGTGTATAGTGACATTCCATGAGTGATGTCCATTCCCCTAATAGCACTGAGGAATCTCACATTCAGGCCAAAGATAGTATGGAACCCTCCTCAAATCCACACCTGCTTGATAAAGACCTTCTTCTTTTGGACGAGCACCCACTTTGTCTGGAAAAGTGCTAACTGTCCAATGTGTCTGAGCTCACTTAAAACTCACAACAATCCTCTGGTGGGGGGTCCTCAAGACCACCCCTAGGTTTCATGTATTGGAAGAACTCACAGGACTCAGCACAGAGTGATACTCATGGCGATGATCTATTGCAGAGAAAGCATACAGTGCAGAACCAGCAGAGGAGAAAGGTGCATGGGCGAAGTCTGCAGGCACGAGCCCCCAGTGGTCTCTCCCAGCAGACTCAGGCAGGATGTGACCATTCCTCTAGCACTGAATTATGACAACACAGGAAATCCTGTCCACACAGGGAAGCTTGGGACAGACTCAGTGCCTGAGGATTTTACTCGGTAACTTTCACATGGGCACCTCTGCCTGGTCCCTGCCAAACTTCCAAACTCCAGAAGGAAACATGGGTTCAGCAGAGACTAAAATAGTCTGGATAAACAGTTTAGTCACAGTGAGCCATTATTATCAGGGAACAGTGGGAACCCTCCTAAAACCCAAGTTTCCAGATGCCAGTAAAGGGCCAATCCTGCAATTAGGTTACTCAAAGATAGTCTCAGGCCTGCTGTGTGAACTCCTTCTGCACAAGGGGTGTTATCATCATACCTCTATTTTACAGAAGTAAAAAACAGAAGCTAAGAGGTAAGAAACTGACAAAACTGGAGATTCAGAATCTCAAAGCACATTCTTTCTATCAGTTGGCAGATTGTATAATAAAGCTAAATTCTGTTTACCATAGCAGAAAAAAAGTATTGAGATGCCTAAAATTGACATAGTTGCACACATATATTTTTGGTGATATGGAAAAAACTAAAAAAAAAATTGTCGAAACCAAAGAAATGTCATGTCATGCATGGTGCCCTTCAGGGAAGCAGAACTTGGAGTTCAGTCAGTTCAGTTCGGTTCAGTTGCTCATTCATGTCCGACTCTTTGCGACCCCATGGACTGCAGCACACCAGGCCTCCCTGTCCATCAACAATACCCAGAGTTTACTCAAACTCATGTCCATTGAGTAGGTGATGCCATCCAACCATCTCATATTCTGTCAACCCCTTCTCCTCCTGCCTTCAAACTTTCCAAGTATCAGGGTCTTTTCAAATGAGTCAGTTCATCATATCAGGTGGCCAAAGTATTGGAGTTTCAGCTTCAGCATCAGTCCTTCCAATGAATATTCAGGGATGATTTCCTTTAGGATAGACTGGTTGGATCTCCTTGCAGTTCAAGGGACTCTCAAGAGTCTTCTCCAACACCACAGTTCAAAAGCATCAATTCTTTGGCGCTCAGCTTTTTTCATAGTTCAACTCTTACATCCATACATGACTACTGGAAAAACCATAGCTTTGACGAGATGGACCTTTGTTGGCAAAGTAATGCCCCTGCTTTTTATTTATTTTTTTTTTCCTTCTTTTTTTTTTTTTTAATATTATTTTATTAGTTGGAGGCCAATCACTCCACAACATTTCAGTGGGTTTTGTCATACATTGACATGAATCAGCCATATAGTTACACGTATTCCCCATCCCGATCCCCCCTCCCACCTCCCTCCCCACCCGACTCCTCAGGGTCCTCCCAGTGCACCAGGCCCGAGCACCTGACTCATGTATCCCACCTGGGCTGGTGGTCCGTTTTGCTGTCTAGGTTGGCCATAACTTTCCTTCCAAGGACCAAGTGTCTTTCAATTTCATGGCTGCAGTCACCACCTGCAGTTATTTTGGAGCCCCCCAAAATACAGTCTCTCACTGTTTCCCTATCTATTTGCCATGAAGTGATGGGAACAGATGCCATGATTTTAGTTTTCTGAATGCTGAGTTTTAAGCCAACTTTTTCACTCTCCTCTTTCACTTTCATCAAGAGGCTCTTTAGTTCTTCTTCATTTTCTACCATGAGAGTGGTGTCTGAGGTTATTGATATTTCTCCCAGCAATCTTGATTCTAGCCTGTGCTTCATCCAGTCCAGAGTTTCTCAGGATGTATTCTGCATGTAAGTTAAATAATCAGGGTAACAATACACAGCCTTGATATACTCCTTTCCCTATTTGGAAGCAGTCTGTTGTTCATGTCCAGCTCTAGCTTCCTGACCTGCATACAGATTTCTCAAGAGGCAGGTCAGGTGGCCTGGTATTCCTATCTTTTGAAGAATTTTCCAGAATTTGTTGTGATCCACACAGTCAAAGGCTTTGGCACTGTCAACAAAGCAGACATTGATGTTTTTCCTGGTACTCCCTTGCTTTTTTGATGATTCAGCGGATTTTGGCAATTTGATCTCTGGTTTCTCTGCCTTTTCTAAATCCAGCTTGAACATCTGGATGTTCGTGGTTCATGTACTATTGAAGTCTGGCTTGGAGAATTTTGAGCATTACTTCGCTAGCGTGTGAGATGAGTGGAATTGTGTGGTAGTTTGAGCATTCTTTGGGATTGCCTTTCTTTGGGGTTGGAATGACAACTGACCTTTTCCAGTTCAGTGACCACTGCTGAATTTTCCAAATTTGCTGGCATATTGAGTGCAGCACTTTCACAGCATCATCTTTCAGGATTTGAAATAGCTCAATTGGAATTCCATCACCTCTACTAGCTTTGTTCATAGTGATGCTTCCTAAGGCCTTCTTAACTTCATATTCCAGGATGTCTGGCTCTAAGTGAGTCATCATACCACCATGATTATCTGGGTCATGAAGATCTTTTTTGTATAGTTCTTCTGTGTATTCTTGCCATCTCTTTTTAATATCTTCTGCTTCTGTTAGGTTCATACAATTTCTTTCCTTTATTGTACCCATCTTTGCATGAAATGTTCCCTTGGTATCTCTAATTTTCTTCAAAGAGATCTCTAGTCTTTCCCATTCTATTGTTTTCCTCTATTTCTTTGCATTGATCACTGAGAAAGGTTTTCTTATCTCTCCTTGCTATTCTCTGGAACTCTGCATTCAAATGGGCATATCTTTCCTTTTCTCCTTTGCCTTTTGCTTCTCTTCTTTTCACAGCTATTTGTAAGGCCTCCTCAGACAGCCATTTTACCCTTTTGCATTTCTTTTTCCATGAGTCAAGGGAAATTGAAAGTGGTCAAATAAGAGTTGGCAAGAGTGAATGTCAACATTTTAGGAATCAGTGAACTGAAATGGATTGGAATGGGTGATTTTAACTCAGATGACCATTATATCTACTACTGTGGGCAAGAATCCCTTAGAAGAAATGGAGTAGCCATCACAGTCAACAAAAGAGTACAAAATGCAGTACTTGGATGCAATCTCAAACATGACAGAATGATCTCTGTTCGTTTCCAAGGCAAACCATTTGATATCACAGTAATCCAAGTCTATGCCCCAACAAATAATGGTGAAGAAGCTGAAGTTGAATGAATCTATGAAGACCTACAAGACCTTCACAGAACTAACACCCCAAAAAGATGTCCTTTTCATTATAGGGTACTAGAATGCAAAAGTAGGAAGTCAAGAAACACCTAGATTAACAGGCAAATTTGGCCTTGGAGTACAGAATGAAGCAGGGCAAAGGCCTACAGAGTTTTGCCAAGATAATGCACTTGTCATAACAAACACCCTCTTCCAATAACACAAGAGAAGATTCTACACATGGACCTCACCAGATGGCCAATACCAAAATCAGATTGATTATCTTCTTTGCCGCCAAAGATGGTCAAGCGCTATACAGTTAGCAAAAACAAGACCAGGAGCTGACTGTGGCTCAGATCATGAATTCCTTAGTGCCAAATTCAGACTTAAATTGAAGAAAGTAGGGAATATCACTAGCCATTCAGCTATGTATGACCTCCATCAAATCCCATATGATTATACAGTGGAAGTGAGAAATAGATTCAAGGGGTTAGACCTGATAGACGGAGTGCCTGAAGAACTATAGATGGAGGTTTGTGACATTGTATAGAAGGCAGGGATCAAGACCATCCCCAGGAAAAAAGAACTTGGAGTTATCATTGGGTAAATCAAGGAACCAATGGATTTTTATACTTTTTAGTGTGGCATGGGTTTCCCTGCTGGCTGAATAAACATTTCTCTTAAGGGGATATACAGATGGCCAATAGGCACATAAAAAGATTTTCAATATCACTAGTTATTAGAGAAACACAAATCAAAACTACAATGAGATATCACCTGACACAGGTCAGAATGGCTGTCATCAAAGAATCCACAAACAGCAGGGGTTTCTGGTTCAAGACGGCGGAGTAGAGGTACGTGTGCTCATCTCCTCCTGTTAGAGCACCAAAACTGCAACCAGCTGTTGAACAATCATTGACAGGAGGATGCTAGAACCCACCAAAAAAAGGTAACTCAAGTCCAAAGACAAAGAAGTCACAGCGAGACAGTAGGAGGGCCACTGTCACAATAAAAGCAGATCTCATACCTGCTAAGTGGGTGGCCCAGAAACTGGAGGACAAGAATACCAAAGAAGTTCTCCCACTGTTGTGAAGGTTTGAACCCTATGCTAGGCTTCCTAGCCTGGGGATCCGACAAACAGACTGGGAATCCCCAGGGAATCTGACCTCGCAGGCCATCAGGATTTGATTACAGGACTTCCACAGGGCTGGGGTAAATAGAGCCTCCAGTCATGGAGGGCACAAACAGAATCTTGCACATACCAAGACCCAGAAGAAGGGAGCAGCGACCCCACAGAGGACTGAACCAAAACTACCTGCTAGTGTTGGAGGGTCTGCTATGGAAGTGTAGGTTAGCAAGGCCTCACTACAGGGACAGGGTCACTGGCAGCAGAAGTCCGGGACGGTCCTCCTTGGCATATGCCCTCTTGGAGGTTGCCTTTAACCTTACCATAGAGCCCGAAGACCCCAGGGCTGGGTCATCTCAGGCCAAACAACTACCAGGGAGAGAGCGCAGCCCCACCCATCAACAGATACTTGGATTAAAGATTTACTGAGCAAAGCCCTACACACCAGAGCAAGACCCAGTTTGTCCCATTGCTAGTCCCTCTCATCGGAAGCTTATACAAACCTCTTAGCCTCCTCAAGGACAGACAGAAGCAGAACAACCACAATTCCACAGCAGGTAGAACAAAAACCACATTACAGAAAGTTAACCAGGATAAAAAAGCAGAAAATTATGTCTCAGATGAAAGAACAAGATAGAACCCCAGGAAAACAACTAGTGAAGTGGAGATAGGCCAATCTTTCAGAAAAAGAATTCAGAATAAAGATAGTGAAGATGATCCAGGATCTCGGGAAAATAATGGAGAAGATGCAAGAAAAGTTTACCAACAGCCTACAAAACTAAAGAATAAACAAACAGAGATGAATAATACACTAGAAGGAAGCAAGAGCAGGATAATTGAGGCAGAAGCACAGATAAATAGCCTGGAGGAAAGAATGAAAAACTGCCACAGAACAGAATATAGAAAAAAGAATGAAAAAATGAAGACAGCCTAAGAGAATTCTGGGACAACATTAAATGCACCAACATTTGCATAATAGGGGTCCCAGAAGGAGAAGAAAGAGAGAAAGAACCTGAGAAAATATTTGAAGAGATAATAGCTGGAAACTTCCCTAACACCGGAAAGGAAATAGTCAACCAAATCCAGGAAGCACAGAGAATCCCAGGCTGAATAAACCAAAGGAGGGACACTCCAATACACATAGTAATCAAACTGACAAAAATTAAAGGCAGAAATAAAATATGAAAAGCAACAAGGGAAGAATGACAACATACAAACTAACTCCCTTAAGATTATCAGCTGATTTCTCAACAGAAACTCTACAAACAAGAAGAGAATGGCATGATGTATTTAAAGGGATGAAAGGGAAGAACCTACAATGAAGAATACTCTACCCAGCAAGACTCTGCTTCAGATTTGATGGAGAAATCAAAAGCTTTCCAGACAAGCAAAAGTAAAAGAATTCAACACCACCAAAGCAGCTTTATAACAAATGCTGAAAGAACTTCCCTAGGCAGGAACACAAGAGAAGGAAAAGACTTACAGAAAATAGCCCCAAACAATTAAGACAATGGTAATAGGATTATACATACACTCCTTAAGTGTAAATGGATTAAATGCACCAACCAAAAGACACAGACCAGCTGGGCAGATGAAAACATGTGCACGTATGCACTGCCACCTACCACATTACTCTGCTTGACCCCCATACATAATCACTTTATATTGTGAGGTTAATATATTTTATTTTTTGTCTGGCTATTGATTGTGAAAAACTGGTAAACATCTCTTACTGTTGTGATTACTATGTGATTATTGTGATTACTATTGTGTTACATAATCACTCAATACCATTGTATCATTATTGGTCAAAAGAAAAATAACAGAATTCTATATCACCAAAACTACCATTTAATAGAAAAACCTGTAATCACTTAAAATCCAGATGCATATCAAAATTATCTTGGAATTTTTTGAAAAATACAAATGCCCAGGTATTGTTTTTTTCTCCAAAGCTCCAGATATGTTTCTAATGAACATTCATGTTTAAAAACAACTAGGCTATATTATGATCTTCTACTTTTATCTAGTTTGTTTCATTTTTTTCTATTTCACAGTCAGTGCTCCAATTTCATTTATTTTATGTTTTCCAATTTATCCATCTCTCTTTTTTTTCTTTATTGATGTTCTTTCTCAAACTTCTATCAAGGGTAGTAGAAAAACTTGTGTATACATAAATAATATGTATAATATACATATTTTAGAAATCTTATGAATTTTTGCCTAGCTAAAAAAGTTGTGACATTTGCTTCCTCTTGTTTGACTTAGTATTAACAGAATGCTAGATTTCTAATTTAAAAAATAGATATGTAACAAGCAACAAAGGTTTATTGTATGGCACAGGGACCTACAGTCAGTGTCTTGTAGTAACCTGTGATGGAAAACAATCTGAAGAGTGATGTATGTGTATGTGTGTGGCTAAGTCACCGTGCTGTGCACCTGAAACATTGCAAGTCAACTACATTTTAATAAAATACATATGTTAAGGTGGGAAAACAACTTAGACATAAAAAAAAACTTCTGCTTTAGATCAACATGAAACAGCCTCTTTATAAAATAAAATTGGAGTATGACTGATTTACAATGTTATATAATTTTCTGGTGTATGGCAGGGTGATTCAGTTGTATATATCTACATATATATATATCTACATACATACACAGTTGTATACATCTACATATATACATACATATGTACATATGTGTGTGTGTGTGTATATATTCTATTTTGGATTCTTTTCCACTGTAGGTTGTTGCAGGATGTTGAATATAATTCACTGTGCTATACATAGGTCCTTCTTGTTTTATACATAGTAGTGTCTGTTAATCCCAAACTCCTAATTTATCCCTCCCTGCCTTTTTCCCCTTTAGTAATCATAAATTTGTTTTCTATGTCTATGGATTTACTTCTGTTTTATACATATGTTCATTTGTATCATTTTTTTTTTAGAATCCACACTTAAGTGATATTTGACTTTTGTCTTTGACTTACTTCACTTAGTATGATAATCTCTGTGTGCATGCTAAGTCGCTTTAGTCATGCCTCACTCTCTGTGACCCCGTGGACTGTAATCTGCCAGGCTCCTTTCTCCTTAGGATTTCCCAGGCAAGAATACTGGAGTGGGTTGCCACTTCCTTCTCCAGGGGATTTTCCTGACCCAGGGACTGAACCCAGGTCTCCCGCACTGTAGACAGATTCTTCACAGCCTGAGTCACCAGGGAAGAGAATGTCATACTGAGTGACAGAAGTCAGACAGAGAAGGAAAAATATCATATGACATCCCCTATATATGGAATCTAAAAGGAAATGATAGAAATGAACTTATATACAAAACAGAAAGAGACTCACAGACTTAGAAAACAAATTTATGGTTGTCATGGAGGAAGGGACAGTTAGAGACTTTGGGAAGGTCATGTATACTCTGCTATATTTAAAATGGATAGCCAACAAGGACCTATTATATAGCACATGGAACTCTACTCAACGTTACGTGCCAGCCTGAATGGGAGGGGGCTTTGGGGAGAATAGATACATGTGTATATATGGCTGAGTCCCTTCACTGTTCACCTGAAACCACCACAGCATCGTTCATCAGCTATGCCCCAACACAAATAAAAAACTTAAAGTGTGGGGGGAAAAAGAGGGCTACCAACCATCATTTTGAAATTATACCTAGAGTAGTCATTCACAAGTGATTCCAGAAGCTGCTCTCCTTTGGAGAAATAATAACATATCAGACCACAACTTAGGCTTCCAGTGGTGCCAGGTGTTTAGATTCTCATCTTGCCTGAGAAGTGGCAGTTCCGATAGAAGGAGTATTCAGCAAGGTGTTTGAATCAGGAGATTTCTAATCTTGGGCCCTTTCACCTTTGTTTCTATTGTTCTATTAATGCATTACTTGCTGACGTTTTTGAATATTGGCAAAAGCTACCTAGCTCTGTGGTAGCTGTATACACTGAAAGTGACATGTAGGTTGGGAATGAAATATCTTTTTTGATTGTTGAATTGCACATTTACAACTGGATGAACAGGTGGAGATATTTTAAGAAACCTCATATGACAGATAAAACTAATGACTCCTACTTCTAGTCTCTCTGAATGTCTCTTAGCTCACAGGTTCTTGGCTTACGAAACAAGCACAGAGTTAGCTAAGAGATCTCCTGAGAAACATAAACAGTAGGGTTTATACAGATGTATATAAGAGGAGATAGCAGAGGAATTGGCTAACGTGGCAGTGTTGGCCAAGATGCCCCATGATACACTGTCTGCAAGCTGGACAACCAGGAAAACTAGCTGTGCCATTCAGTACACGTCCACAGACCTGAGAATCAGGGGCTGGTGGTGTAGGGCCCAGTCTGACTATGAAAACACAAGAACTAGAGGCACCCGTGTACAAGGGCAGGGGAAGACAGAGGTCTCAGCTCAGGGAAAGAGTGAGCTCACCCTTCCTCGATTTTTGTTTCAGTGGGTCCCTCTGGAAATTCAACAATGCCTACCCACACTGGGGAGGGTCATCTGCATTATTCAGTTCACCAATTCAAATGCTAATCTCTTCCAGAAATAATATATACCAACTATCTGGACATTCCTTGGACCAGCCAAGTTGACACATTAACCATCATTAGCATGTAGGGGAAAACATATAAGGACATTCTTCCTGTTTGTGTAGAAAATGAAGTAACCTTGCAGGTAGATTTGAAAACTCTATTTGACGGCAAGCATGCCCACTGGCCTAGAAGACACATGACTACTGGCCATTAATATTTTTTATTCTCCTGAATATTTTTGGTTCAAAAAGTCCATTTCAGGACTATGAATTCTATTTTAATTTTCTTGCTCAAAGTGTAATTTGTTATATATATATATATATATGTGTGTGTGTGTGTGTGTGTGTGTGTGTAATTTTATATTTTTTTGCAACTTCTGCCATTCTTTATTAATAAGTAGAATTCAATAATCTGTAAGAGCAGTGCTATACTGATGTAAAATACCTGTAGTTCCCAAACATTGGCATGCTCATAAGGTGTTCTGAACTGAGTTAGGGCCACAGTATAAAAATTCACAAGGTATTATTTTTCTAGCATTTTCAAAATCATTGAAAAGTATTTGAGACACATGCAACAGTGTGGATAAACCTTGAAGATGTTATCCTAAGTGAAACAAGCCAGACCCAGGAGGCCAAATATTGTATGAACCCACATGTATGAGGTACCTAAAGGAGTCAAACTGATAAGAACAGAGAGTATAATGGTGTTTCCAGGGGAAAGACGGGAGAATAGGGACATACTGTTTAATGGGCACAGAATTTGGGTAAATGAAAAGGTTCTGAAGATGGATGGTGGTGATAGTTGCACAATGATGTTTATGTCTTTAATGCCAGTGAACTGTACATGTAAAATGAGGTATCATCTCACACCAATCAAAATGGCCATCATAAAAAAAAGTCTGCAAACAATAAATTCTGTGAGGATGTGGAGAAAAAGGAAACTTCTTGCACAGTTGGAGGGAATGTAAATTGATATAACTATGAGGAACAGAATGGAGATTCCTGAAAAAACTAGGAATAAAGCCACCATATGACCCAGAAATCCCTCTACTGGGCATATGCCCCTAGAAAACCATAATTGAAAAGGACACATGTACCCCAGTGTTCACTGAAGCACTATTTACAACAGCTAGGACATGGAAGCAACCTGGATGTCCATTGACAGATGAATGGATAAAGAAGATGTGGCACATATATATAATGGAATATTACTCAGCCATAAAAAATAATACATTTAAATCAGTTCCAGTGAGGCAGATGAACCTAGAGCCTGTCATACAGAGTGAAGCAAACCAGAAAGAGAAAAACAAATATCATACATTAATGCATATATATGGAATCTAGAAAAATGGCATTGATGAGCCTGTTTGCAGGGAAGGAACAGAAAATTAGTTATAGAGAATGGACTTATGGACACAGTGGGGGAAGCATAGAGTGGGACGAATGGAGAAAGTGGCATCAACGTGCACACTGTGTGTGTGTTAGTCGCTCAGTCCTGTCTGACTCTTTGCGACCCCGTGGACTGTGGCCCGCCAGGCTTCTCTGTCCATGGGATTCTCCAGGCAAGAATGCTGGAGTGGGTTGCCATGCCCTCCTCCAGGGGATCTTCCCAACCTAGGGATTGAACTCTGCTCTCCTGCATCACAGGCAGATTCTTCACTGTTTGAGCTACAGGGAAGTTCTAACATATACACTACCATCTGTAAAATAGATAGCTGGTGAAAAGTTGCCGTACAGCACAGTGGGCCCAGTCTGACACTCAGATGACCTAGAGGGGCTGGACTTGGGGAGGCAAGGGAGGCTCCAGCAGGAGGTGGTGTATGTATAATTATGGCTGATTTGTGCTGTTGTGCATCAGAAACCAACACGATGTAAAGCAATTTCCCCCAAATAAAAACTACAAAAAATAAAAATGAGGCAGAATGAAAAAAATGGTGAATTTTATGTAATAATGGTATAGATATGCTCCAGAAACTCTGGCCTGCAAGGAAACAGTTAGCAGAGAGGGGTCACCTTGAAGACGGAGTGAAGCAGGGGTCAGAAGGCAGAACTGGAGCCGACTTACTAGACAATCTTTTTGTTCTTACCTCTCTCACCACCAAGATGGCATTGGTCTAAGCTTTGGCTCTGACAACTGCCTAGACTGTGCTTTCAGGCCCTACAGCAGAACTGAGGAGTCAGTGTAATTACTGGACTATTAAGGTTTTCAGCTGGACAGACAGCCGGATGGTTACAGGATGACCACAGAATTAAATGATGGTGCCTTTAATGTGCATCTCAGAGGTGAGTCTTTGCTCACTGACCTCCTCGTGAAGAGATTTTTCTCTTCTTAGCCTCAGATCTCATTTGAAGAACTCGGTAATGGATATTTAAGCACTTGTGAATGCCAACCTGTGTTCAGGTAATTTAGGCTTAATGACTGGCCTGTCACTGGTAGAAGAAAGATGGCTGTCTGAGAAACTGCACTGCAGGGGGCTGGCACTGACATGCCATCGCCCTGTTGAGATTTCATTGCTCAGACTCACATTTGGCATAGCTTCAGATTCAGGAACGAAAGAGTCACCAGACATTTAGTTAGCTTGCTTTTAGGTAAAATAGAACATGTATATAATTTGCGATTCAGAAGAAATATTAAAAACTTGGGGTAGGTTTATAATATCATCTAAAATAAAGCTGTTTCCTAAGAAAAATTATCATATCATATACAAAACGGGGTAAATGACATGTTTTCCTTTCCTTGGATTCTTTTAATGCAGAATGTGTCCTGAACATCACCCATGGAGCAGCCAACTGTTCTACTGGGTGCTTCCCATTCCAGAAAAGCTGCTTCAAAGCATGTTGTGTCAACAAAGGGATTATTTTTGTACCTGGCTTTCATTTGTATGCACAGATACTCATGATCCAGATGCCCCCTCCTGCTCTGTGTACTTCTCTGACTTGCTTCCTAGTCCAACAACACCTGCCTTCTCAATCTCCTTAGAAGCATCTGACTTATAATTTTTATCCTTCGAATTTGAACTCAGTCTCCATCTGTAGCTCCTTGCTTTTTCTTTGTCCTTCTCTACTGTGTGAATCTTCCAGGCACCTCTCATGGATCAAGTTGTTTGGATCTCATGTATCTGCTGGTTCCTTCTCATCTTAGCTTTCTGATTCTGTTCTGATTGCAGGCTGTGACTGAAGTTGGGTTTATCATATCCATTTATCCAACTCCACACTGTCTAGACCATTCACATTGCAAGACCACTCTGATCTAACTCAGTTCTCCATCCTGGCTTCAATTCATCCAACTCATTTTATCTATAATCCAACATCCAGGGCTGACAAAAGGCATGCTTTGAGGAAAATATTTAAATCCTAATCATTTTCACAGTGTCCACAGTGATAGATAGTATTAAAATAGGAGCAAGAAGAAAATTATGCTTTGTAGAACAGCATCAATAGAATTGTTGTCATGTATTTGCTAAAGTAGACTCTTTTGTGACCCCATGGACTGTAGCCCATCAAGCTCCTCTGTCCATGCAATTTCCCAGGTAAGAATATTGGAATGGGTTGCCATTTCCTTCTCCGGGGGATCTTCCTGACCCAGGGATTGAACCTGTGTCTCCTGCATTGCAGGTAGATTCTTTACCACTGAGCCATCTGCTGCCTCTGTGGTAAAGAATCTGACTGCCAATGTAGGTTTCCATGGTGGCTCAGACAGTAAAGAATTTGCCTGCAATGCAGGAGACCTGGGTTCGATCCCTGGACTGGGAAGATCCCCTGGAGGAGGGCATGGCAACCCACTGCAGTATTTTTGCCTGGAGAATCCCCATGGACAGAGGAGCCTGGGTCACAAAGAGTTGGACATGACTGAGTGACTAAGCACAGTATAGCCAATGTAGGAGACATGGGTTCACAGGTTTGATTCCTGGGTCAGGAAGATCCCCTGGAGAAGGAAATGACAACCCACTCCAGTATTCTTGCCTGGAAAATCCCACGGACAGAGGAGCCCATTGGGCTATAGTTTATGGGCTCACAAAGAGTAGGACATGACTTAGTGACTAAACAACAAACAACAATAATCAACAGAGTAGAATTCAAAACAATTGCAGGAAAAATGTGTTAGGTATTACAGTCAAAGCTATTACTTCACTATGGCCTCATCCTACACCACATATTTCTTCTCTATGCCAATAACCATATATATATATATGACATAGCTAAGCTCTAGATTTATGCATTTAAATCTACCATTGGATTCATCCCACTCTTGACACCCAAACATAAGTCACACTCTTCTTACTTGTTCGACTTGTTCCTTCTCTAGATATATCTCAATCCTAGTGTATATACAGTACCATGTTCTATGGAATTGTTAAAGCCAATTCTAGAAATTCACTTTGACCTTCCCTTCCCTACCATCTTGCACATCCAATCACCACCAATTCCTGTCCATTCTGCTCCCCAAATTCGCACTACATCTTCACATCTCTTGGAATTCCCACTGAATTATTTTCTATTGCTGCTGTAATAATTACCTCAAACTTAGGTCAATTCATTATCTTATAATTCTGGGAGTCAAAAGTCTGAAATGCGTCTCACTAGGTGAAAATTGAGGTGCAAGCAGAGCTGTGTCCTTGCCTGAAGGCTCTAAGAGGGACTCTATTTCCTTGCCTTTTCCAGCTTCTAGAGTCTACCTATGTTCTTTGACCTTTAGAACCGCCCTCCATATTGAGAGTCAGCAACAGTACATTTTCCTCTGACTGTCCTTCCATGTACAGCTCTGCCCAACTCTCCTCTCCTGCCTTACTTTTCTACTTTTAAGGACACTTGTGATGCCATTGGGCCCGTTTGAATAATCTCCCTATTTATTTACTTGCCCCCTTGCAAGCAGCCCTCTACCTTGCAGTCAGACCAGTTTTTCTAAAATGTAAATCTGATTGCATCATTCTTTCTCTTTCCTAAGCCTTTTGTATGATTTTGCGCTGACTTTAAAACAACACCAAACTCACCAGGCTCCCTAGGTCTCCCGCTTACATAACTCTCTAGCTGCACACATCCCTCTCCCCTTCAATAAGACTTAGTTAGTCACCTCAGTTATCTTAAAGGCCCCCTGACACTCCAATCTCAGCCTTCCTGTACCCCAGTCCCTTGAATTATCCTAAGTCTTCCTTCTTGTCCCTGGGAGGCCACTCCTGAAGGCCAGAAACCCTCTTCCTTAAGTCCTCTGCAGTTCCTTATATAACTGTTGTGCTTACTTCAAACTACAGAAGGAATACATGAGTAATACACTAGTTGGTGTGGACTAGCTCGTTCAAATAATAAAGCAGTATACAGAATAAAAGCTGAAGGCCAACTGCCATACATTTCCCATCACAAAATCCCAAACATGGACTTTTTACTGTTTATTTCTGTTGTCCCTGCATGCAACCTGAAATTTCATGTATCAACATGACCACATTATGCACACTGTGGCGGGATTTGCTTTTTTGTGTCATTTTCTTTTATGGTTAAAAAAAAAAAGGAAACCTTGACTTCCTTTCCCTATCGGTACACATATCAGTACTTCCTTTTTTTTTTTTTTTTTTACAGGACATCATAGCATTTTATAAAATGGAATGTACTGTAATTCATACATCGATTCCTCGATTGATTAATATTTAAGAGATTTCTCTCTCTTGCTCTTTTTTTTTTCTTTTCGTTCATAAAAACAACATTCTGGTGAGAATATTGGTGTATGTACCATTCCGTACAAATGTGAGCAGCTCTGTGGCATAGCACATCAGATATAGAAATGATGGGACTTATGGGGCTTACCTGGTGGCTCAGATGGTAAAGAATCTGCCTGCAATGCAGAAGGAAGACAAGGGTTCAATCCTTGGGTTAGGAAAATCCCCTGGAGAAGGGAATGAGTCAGTATCCTTGCCTGGAGAATTTCATCAACAGAGGAGCTTGAAGAGTTACTGTCTGTGGGACACAAACAGCTGGACTTGACTGAGTGACTAACAATTTTACTTTCACTTTCATGGCATATGTGTCAGTTTCCGAGGGCTGCCATATCAAGTACCACAAATGGGTGGCTTAAGCAACAGGAATTAATTTTCTCACAATTCTGGAGGTTAGAAGTCTGAGATCAAATTATTTATAGAGTTAACTTCTTCTGAAGCCTCTCTCTATGGCTTGTAGAGTATCATCTTCTCCTTGTGTCTTCATGAGGTATTCCCTCTCTACCCATCTGTTTTCTAACTTCCTCTTCTTCTAAGGACACCAGTCATATAGATTAAGGCCCACACTGAAGACCTCATTTTAACTTAATTACCTGTTTCAGTTCAGTTCAGTTCAATTGCTCAGTCGTGTCCGACTCTTTGTGACCCCATGAGCACACCAGGCTTCACTGTTTATCACCAACTCCCTGAGCTTGCTCAAACTCATGTCCATTGAATCCGTGATGCCATCTGACCATCTCATCCTTTGTTGTCCCCTTCTTCTCCTGTCTTCCCAGCATCAGGGTCTTTTCCAATGAGTCAGTTCTTTGCATCAGGTGGCCAAAGTATTGGAGCTTCAGCTTCAGCAGCAGTCCTTCCAATGAATATTCAGGACTGATTTCCTTTAAGATGGACTGGTTGAATCTCCTTGCTGTTCAAGGGACTCTCTAGAGTCTTCTCCAACACCACAGTTCAAAAGCATCAATTCTTTGGTGCTTAGCTTTCTTTATAGTCCAACTCTCACACCCATACATGACTATTGGAAAAACCACAGCTTTGATTAAATGGACCTTTGTCGGCACAGCTGTCTCTGCTTTTTAATATACTGTCTAGGTTGGTCATAGCTTTTCTTCCAAGGAGCAAGTGTCTTTCAATTTCATGGCTGCAGTCACCATCTGCAGTGAATTTGGAGTACAAGAAAATAAACTCTGCCACGGTTTCCACTGTTTCCCCATCTATTTGCCATGAAGTGATGGGAACAGATGCTATGATCTTAGTTTTCTGAATGATGAGCCAACTTTTTTACTCTCTTCTTTCACTTTCATCAAGAGGCTCTTTAGTTCCTCTTTGCTTTCTGCCATAAGGGTTGTATTATCTTCATGTCTGAGGTTACTGATATTTCTCCCGACAATCTTCATTCCAGCTTGTGCTTCATCCAACCGAGCATTTCGCATGATGCACTCTGCATATGAGTAAAAGAAGCAAGATGACAATATATAGCCTTGATGTATTCCTTTCCCAATTTTGAACCAGTCTGTTGTTCCATGTCCGGCTTTAACTATTGCTTCTTGACCTGCATACAGATTTCCTAGGAGGCGGGTTAGGTGGTCTGGTATTTCCATCTCTTTCAGAATTTTCCACAGTTTGTTGTGATCCACAAGGTCAAAGGCTTTGGCATAGTCAAGAAAGCAGAAGTAGATGTTTTTTTCTGGAGCTCTCTTGCTTTTTCTATGATCCAATGGATGTTGGAAATTTGATCTCTTGTTCCTGTATGTTTTCTAAATCCAGCTTGAACATCTGGAAGTTCTCAGTTCACATACTATTGAAGCCTCACTTGGAGAATTTTGAGCACTACTTCACTAGCATGTGAGATGAGTATAATTGTTTGGTACTTTGAACACTCTCTTGCATTGCCTTTCTTTGGGATTGGAATGAAAACTGACCTTTTCCAGTCCTGTGGCCACATCCGAGTTTTCCAAATTTGATGGCATATTGATTGCAGCACTTTCACAGCATCATCTTTTAGGATTTGAAATAGTTCAACTGGAATTCCATCACCTCCACTAGCTTTTTTCATAGTGATGCTTCCTAAGGACCACTTGACTTCGCATTCCAGGATGTTCGGTTCTAGGTGAGTGATTGAACCATCATGGTTATCTGAGTCTTTAATATCTTTGTTGTATAGTTCTTCTGTGTATTCTTGCCACCCCTTCTTAATATCTTTTGCTTCTGTTAGGTCCGTACTGTTTCTGTCCTTTGTCCCCATCTTTTCATAAAATATTCCCTTGATATCGCTAATTTTCTTGAAGACTTAAATCAAAGAAAGCAGAGAAAACCACTAGACCATTCAGGTAAGGACCTAAATCAAATCCCTTATGTTTATATAGTGGAAGTGACAAACATGTTCAAGGGATTAGATCTGATAGAGTGCCTGAAGAACCATGGATGGAGGTTCATGACATTGTATAGGAGGCAGTGATCAAGACCATCCCCAAGAAAAAGAAATGCAAAAAGGCAAAATGATTGTCTGAGGAGACTTTACAAATAGCTGAGGAAAGAAGAGAAGCTAAAGGCAAAGGAGAAAAGGAAAGATAAACCCATCTGAATGCAGAGTTCCAAAGAATAGCAAGGAGAGATAAGAAAGACTTCTTCAATGACCAATGCAAAGAAATAGAAAAAAACAGTAGAATGGGAAAGACTAGAGATCTCTTTAAGAAAATTACCTGTTTAAAGACCCCCATCTTCAAACATTGTCACACAGGTACTGGCAGTTAGAACCTCAAGAAACACATTTGGCATGACAAGTTGGGGGTGAAGGACACAGACAATTCAGTCTAAAAGAGCATAGATTTTTAAATCTTCCAATAGGCTGACAAAGAGGCTTTCAGAAAGCATAACTCATTTTCTCCTCCTACTCACACTGTCAGAAAGGAAAGCTGGAGCTGGCCCCAGCCACCCATAAGCCCCATTAGTTGATTGCATCTTATCTGTGCCTGGCACAGAGTAGTGTTAGTCACTCAGTCATGTCCAACTCTTTGCGGCCCCCTGGACATGCCTGCCATTGGCAAGCAGATTCTTAAAGAATCGTTATTGGGGCAAATTACTTAAATCTTCATGCCACAATTTTCTCAAAATGCACCTAGTAATTAATACCTATGTCAAAGGATGGTTGTGAATAAAGAATCCACCTTCCAATGCAGGAAATGCGGGTTTGATTCCTGGGTGGGTAAGATCACCTGGAGAAGGTAATGGAAACCCACTCCAGTATTCTTACCTGGAGAATTCCATGGGCAGAGGAGTCTGGGGTCAAGGACAGTCCATGGGGTGAGAGTCAGACACAACTGAGTGATTAACATGGCACAAAGTAAGTGCTCAATAAATATTTGTTGAATGAGTGGTTGCTGGGACAAAATATTTCTGTTACTGAAGACTATCTGTGGTCTAATCAAGTTGGTAGCCCACAGGGTGAGACTGGTGGTATCCGAAGCCCTGTCTCAGGTTCTGCTTCTAAGGAATCCAACTTAAACATGCAGCTGTCACTGGCAGAATGGGATAGAAAACCCAGGTCTCTCAAACTTTCCTCATAAGTCTTTATTGCCCCTTCGAAAATATTTCTAAGCATTTACTGTGTACCAAGCATTGTAGACAAAGGGGTGAGGGGAGGGATAAGACCCTATGGAGTAGAGGTAAGAGATTTTTCCAATAGGGAAGAAAGATACAGGTATAGTGACATTTGGAGTAAGTCTTCTGGGTTCAAATCCCAGCTCTGCCATTTACTGAGGAAAATTACTTAATCTCTTTTCTCAGTTATCTCAAATTTCTCAATTTTCTGAAAATGCACTTAATAATTAAAATCTATGTCAAAGGGTTATTGTGAATATTTAATGAGCAAATAAATGTCTGTCAAGGACATAAAACACTGACTGGCGTTTGATAATTTGTTAGATATTATTATTACAAAGGAAAGAAATAAAACTTGATAGAGTATAAAAATTCTATGAAATTAATGAAATAAGATCATGTGATAGAATTGTGCTACTTGATACAGAAACATACGATGAGAGAGCCCCAGAAATGGGGCTGGTCTAAACTGAAATTAAAGTACACAACATACCTTAAATTGTGAAAAATGGGTATAAAAGAATGCAGAATATTTCATGCACAGTCGTATATATGTATGTGTGTGTGTGTGTCTGTGTGTGTGTGTGTACATTTTATAGATTTACAGGAGGTTGCAAAGATAGTCTAGAGGTTCCATGAACCCTTCCTTCGGTTTTCCCCCATACTTACATTTTATACAATTATAGTATAAAATCAAAACCAGGAATTTGACATTGGTAAAGTATATGTCCTTTGTACTACATCATTCAAGTGTGTAGATTCATGTAACCACTAGCACAATCAAGACACAAAACTGTCACATCCACACAAAGATATCCCTCCTGTCACACCTACCCTACTCAGCCCTGGCAACTGCTAATCTTGTTTTTTATTTCCATAAATTTGTAACTTTGATACTGTCGTTATATTAATGGCATCACACAGAGTATGACCATTTGAGATTGACTTTTTTTCATAAAGCCCTTGAGATCCACCAAGTTGATTTGTGTTTCAATAGTTTCTTTCTTTTTATTGTGGAGTAATATTCCATGATATGTTGTACCATTATGATCTGTTTAACCATTTACCTATTGAGTGACAGTTTGATTGTCTCCAATTTTTGACTATTATAAATAAAGTTGGTATGAACATTACTGTACAGGTCTAATGTAGTCATGAGACTTACTAATTTTTTTATATTATGTATTTAAATACTAATATTTTGAATTAAGGAAAATACATCATTTAAGTTAATTTCACTTCTTGCATTTTAAAATATAGTTACTAGAATATTTAAAATTAAAAATACCTCATTTATTTCTATTGACTATCACTGTGATAGAGTAACTTTTGAAAGAAGTAGTTTTGTGGCTACTTGTAATGTGGATATTAGTGAAGAATGTTTAGAGTTCAGCCTTCATAAATTAGAAGGTATAGTTCTTGAAAAGTTGAGACAGAAAGTCTCAGAAAGAAACAGTCCAGAAAGAAAGAAGACTAAAGCTAATGGCCCCAAAAGAGAAAAGAACTTGCCATGTTCAAGAAACTGAAATAGCCTGTATGGTAGAAGCAGTATTGATCGAAGGGGGAATGGCATGGCCCACCATCTTGCGGTAGATGATATCTACATAACTCCAGATTCTCTGCTTTCCTTTTTCATTCTACTCCATTGATACTAATGCCCAAATATCCTTGTCTACTTTCTCTGAAGGTAATAGGTAGGAAAATTTAAGACAGAAAATACTTTCAAAGTGATTCTTTAAGAGGAGCAGAAATTCCCAAATAGACATTGAATGATGTGTTAATCCTGGCAATATATCTGTTTAAAACTTAATGTAATTTACAAAATTAGTGTATCAGTTAGCTTTTGTGCATAACAGATAATCCCAATAATTAGTGACTTAAAATGACAACCACTTATTTAGCTCACAACACTGTGGGCTGGCAATCTGTGCTAAGCTCAGTTAGGTGTTACTTCTGGTCTTGTCCGCACTCGCTGCTATGATCTGTGGTCAGTTGTGGTTGGCTCCACAGTGAGTGGCCTAGGATGGCCACATGGACTCTCTTCTTTCAGTAGGATAGCACAGGCTTGCTATGATGATATCAGGGTTCTAGGAGAGTGCAGAAGTGGGGCCTCTCGAGACCTAGGCTAGAAACAGGCACACTGTTGGTTTTGTTATAATCTATAATCGGTGCAAGTCATAAGTCTAGCCCAGATTGCATGTGCAGGAGACAGAGACCACCTCCTAAAGAGAAGAGCTGTAAAGTCACATTACAAAGGGTGTGGCTATCAGGACAGGTAGTGAATTAGGACCATGTTTATAATTTACCACAGTTAATAACAGTGGTATACTGGTAAATGGTGAATAATTGGCTCTTTCAAGGAGGTTAGAAAGGAGCAAACAGCCCTCATTGTTGTGTTAGCAATTTCCGTGGTGCAAATAGTTTCATCATGGCTGACTCCAAGCTACCATGTGACCCTGTTGAACAAAGACGCACACATTGACTCTCAACAGTCATGTAAGCCAGCTCCAGCATAGCACTGAGTGTGTGCTTAATTGCTCAGTCATGTCCAACCCTTTGTGACCCCATGAACTGTAGCCCACCAGGCTCCTGTTTCCATTGGGATTCTCTAAGCAAGACTACTGGAGTGGGTTGCCATGCCCTCCTCCAGGGGATCTTCTCAAGTCAGGGATTGAACCCAGGTCTCCTGTACCGCAGGCAGATTCTTTGCCGTCTGAGCCACCAGTGAAGTCCATAGAACTGACAGTGACCTCTAAATATGGAAACTGGCAGTGGAGTGCTCCAATTTCTGGCACACACCAATGAGGATAGCATACTAAGACACTTGTCCTCTCTTAAAAGTCCACTGCAGGGAGCTACATTCTCCAGCAATATGAACAAAGGCCTCCAAATTCCCATATTAGGTACAAAGATTTTAGACGTCTTTGCAATAGAAACTATGAAATAAATGGCAGGTATTGTAATCATCTAATTCTCCAACTTCCCAGGTGACTGAAGATAGGATTCTGTGTGTATGGCTGGCAATCAAAACAGATCTATAAATCATAATTGGAAACACTGTCAAGTTCAGCAATATTAGAGACTGCTTTCTTTCTTTCAATCTCCAAGAAGATAAGAATTGATGCATCAGAATTTCACATAGAGCAAAATAATCTTAAATAGCCTTAATTTTGCTTTATTTAGATTGGTCAGATGTACTACACAAATACTTGCCTAATTTTGCCCCATCTCATCTGAGGTCAGATGCTAATACCACCTCCAATGAGAACATGGGCTTTTCCTAGGCAGTGGCAATGGTATCTGTCTTATTTTCAAAACTAAGTTAATAGCCTTTCTGCCAAAACTTTGAAAAACCTCATAGAGTTGGGCTTCTATTGGAGCTTATGGAAAGAAGATTGCTTCCAAGTAGGAAAAGGAGTATGTCAAGGCTGTACATTGTCACCCTGCTTATTTAACTTATAAGCAGAATACATCATGAGAAACGCTGGGCTGGATGAAGCACAAGTTGGAATCAAGATTCCCAGGAGAAATATCAATACCTCAGATATGCAGATGCCACCACCCTTATGGCCGAAAGTGAAGAAGAACTAAAGAGCCTCTTGATGAAAGTGAAAGAGGAGAGTGAAAAAGTTGGCTTAAAGCTCATTTAGAAAATGAAGATCACGGCATCCGGTCCCATCATGTCATGGCAAGTAGATGGGGAAACTGTGGAAACAGTGGCAGACTTTATTTTTGGGGGCTCCAAAATCACTGTAGATGGTGACTGCAGCCATGATATTAAAAGATGCTTGCTCCTTGGAAGAAAAGTTATGACCAACTTAGCATATTAAAAAGCAGAGACATTACTTTGCCAACAAAGGTCTGTCTAGTCAAGGCTATGGTTTTTCCGGTAGTCATATATGGATGTGAGAGTTGGACTGTAAAGAAAGCTTAGCACCAAAGAAATGATGCTTTTGAACTGTGGTGTTAGGGAAGACTATTGAGAGTCCCTTGGAGTGCAAGGAGTTCCAACCAGCCCATCCTAAAGGAAATCAGTCCTGAATATTCATTGGACGCACTGACGTTGAAGCTGAAATTCCAGTACTTTGGCCACCTGATATGAAGAACTGACTCATTAGAAAAGACCCTGATGCTGAGAAAGATTGAGGGTGGGAGGAGAAGGGGACGACAGAGGGTGAGATTGTTGGATGGCATCACCGACTCAATGGACATGAGTTTGAGTAAACTCCGGGAGTTGGTGATGTACAGGGAGGCCTGGCAAGCTGCAGTCCATGGTGTCGCAAAGAGTCGGACACAACTGAGCGACTGAACTGAACTGAACTGATGGGAGGAAGTTGGCAAGCTGTCCATTTCTGAAGTCTTTGGTCATCTGTAGTTTCACAGAGTATTGGATGCAAGAAACTCTTTCCTGTTGAAGAATATTGGTCAAAACAGCAAAAAGAGATTTTGCTGCTATGGGTAAAGAAAGGAGTCTCCCTGGTAATTAAATACTCCAAACTTACAGAACAATTTTGGACAAAGAATCATTGAGTTTGCGGGGGTAGGGGTGGGTCTTGTTTCTTTCTTTCTTTCTTTTTTTTTTTTGGCTTTAGACCATTGGATTTATCACTGACTTTTGTTATGTCTTCGAACCATCCAAAATCCTAAATAAACAGGAGCTATAGTCCTACTGTTGTGTCACCTTCAAACGGAAGTTTCCACACATAGAAACTTGCCTTGGGATGCAACATTCACCATCTGACTCTCCACCTCATGCGGCCTCCTCCATGACAGCAAGCAGACTGAAGGGGAAGGGTCAGGATGGGTTTAGTTTATGCAGCCGAAGTCTGATCAGCCAAGGGGCCTCAGTAATATCACCACCATCAACAATAACCACCTCTGATTCCACAGTTCCCTCCCAACCTTAAGGTGCCCACTCCTAGTCGAGACTGTCCAGAGCATCTCATTGAATGACTATCATCCACCAAAGGCCCTCACACCCCAGAAGACCTGAGGATGATGCTAGCAGCAGCGGGATAAAGGTATCCAGTGCACTAAAGATTTCCAGGAACACACAAGGAATCAGAGGTACTGCAAGCAAACTGGCTATGTGCTTGTGAGATGTGGTGTGATGTGTATTCCAGGTGGACCAAATCTATAGTTGAATAAGACTGTTTTAACTTGCTTCTCCAGTCTGTCATCCTTCATCCTCCCTCTATCTTTTCTTCAACAAGTATTTTATTGAGAACCTACAAAATAACGGGCACTGTTATAGGTGTTGAAGATAAATAGAGAAATAGACAAACACCCTTGCAACCCTTTTGGGAGTCATTCCAGTCAGCAGGGAAAAAAAATAACAAATTAATAAGTAAATTACTTAGTGCTTTAGACTATGGTAAGACTTCAGAAAAACCTAGACAGTGTATTAAACCTAAAAGGTAGAGACATCACTTTGCTGACAAAGGTCTATACAGTCAAAGCTATGGTTTTCCCAGTAGTCATGTATGCGTGTGAGAGTTGGACCATAAAGAAAGCTGAGCACTGAAGAATTGATGCTTTTGAGTTGGTGCTGGAGAAGACTCTTGAGAGTCCCCTGGATTGCAAGGCGAACAACCCAGTCAATTTTAAAGGATATCAACCCAGAATATCAATTGGAAGGACTGATGCTGAAGCTGAAGCTCCAAAACTTCGGCCACTTGATGTGAAGAGCTGACTCATTGGAAAAGATCCTGATGCTGGGGAAGGTTGAAGGCAGGATGAGATGAGGGCAGCAGAGGATGAAATGGTTAGCTAGCATCACTGACTCAATGGATGTGTATTTGAGCAAACTCAGGGAGACAGTGGAGGACAGAGGAGCCTGGTATGCTACAGTCCGTGAGGGTGCCAAGAGTCACACATGACTTAGTGTCTGAACAACAACAACAACGACAACAAAGGCTTGAGAGCAAATAAAACCGCAGAGAATTGGGCTAGTGAGTACTGAGTAGGGAAGAAATAGATTAAATTTCAGTTCAGGGAAGAGAAGATGTCTCTAAGAAGATGATACCTGGGCAAAGAGCTGAAGGCAGTAAGGGTGAAAACCATGAGAACATTTGGGCAAAGTGTTCTAGTCTGAGGCAAAGGCATGGGCATGTAGATATGCTTGGTGGATCCATAAAAGGTGGCTCATAAGCAGGAGAAGGGTGAATGGTGACAGACACATGAGGACAGAGATGAGGAGGACAGACTTCTTTTTTTTTTCCATTTATTTTTATTAGTTGGAGGCTAATTACTCTACAATATTGTAGTGATTTTTGTCGTACATTGACATTAATCAGCCATGGATTTACATGTATTCCCCATCCTGATCCCCCTCCCCCACCTCCCTCTCCACCTGATTCCTCTGGGTCTTCCCAGCCCACCAGGCCCGAGCACTTGTCTCATGCATCCAGCCTGGGCAGGTGATCTGTTTCACCCTAGATAATATACATGTTTCAATGCTCTTCTCTCGAAACATCCCACCCTCGCCTTCTCCCACAGAGTCCAAAAGTCTGTTCTGTACATCTGTGTCTCTTTTTCTGTTTTGCATGTAGGATTATCATTACCATCTTTCTAAATTCCATACATATGCATTAGTATACTGTATTGGTCTTTATCTTTCTGGCTTACTTCACTCTGTATGATGGGCTCCAGTTTCATCCATCTCATTAGAACTGATTCAAATGAATTCTTTTTAATGGCTGAGTAATATTCCATGGTGTATATGTACCACAACTTCCTTATCCATTCATCTGCTGATGGGCATCTAGGTTGCTTCCACGAGGACAGACTTCTTGAAGTGTTGTCCCAGAACAGCAGTATCAGTATCATCTCGTTAAAATGCAAATGTGAGATCTTCACCCTTAGCCTATTGAACCAGCAACTCTTAGGGGTGGGACCTAGAAATCTGTGTGTTTTACCGAGTTCTCCACATGATTCTGATTCACACTGTAGTTTGAGAAGCCAAGATTTAGGGCATCAGCTGCTATGGTAGGACTTAAAAAAAAAAGTCTGAGTGGAATAAGAGGTGATATGAATGTTTGATGACTTGATCTGAAATTATATCTGATTTTGGTAAAGATGTGCTTATCTGGTTGGATGTATGCTAGGTACATTCACTTTCCTGGATCACAAGAATAGAATGATAGAGAGATGGTTAAATAGAGTCTTCTTCCTTAGCATGGCCTCCTGGGGGCTCTCTTCAGCCTCTCTGGACAGTGGCTGGTTATGGAAGAAGGGATGCTCGTCTGATATCAACACACTGCAAAGGAAACCTGGGTTTAGTTACAGGTCTCTCTCATCACAACTCTTGAATTTCTGCAACACAGAAATTTTTCTGTATATGAAAGATTGAGCCTAATTTGGAGAATCCCCTACTTGATGGGGATCCATCTGTTAACTCAGCAAATGTTGGTAAAGGTGTAAACCCAGCATTGGGTGTTATCAGCAACTATATTTCTTACTGGGATGACTCCTTGGTTATCTTTCCTAAGATAACACAGTGACATTCCATTTGACTATGGGATGCTGGAGCAGAATGGTGATGCTACAGAGAAGAGTGCCTAAAATGTCACTTCACAATACTGTGAAGTGATTCACAATATGTATAGATATCACATGCTCCCCCTCTATAATGTGGAACTCACCCTAGGGGTGGGTGCCTAGCCTACCACACTACATTCCCAGTGGCCTTTGTATCCAATTATTGCCATGTTATTTATCCTGGCCAACAGAATGTGTGCAGAAGTGAAGTCAGTCAGTTCCAAATGAGAGCTTTCATTTTGGCTTGATGCAGAGAAAGATGACATGCAAGAAGATGGTAACACTTTAAGGCAGAAGGAGTCTGGGTCTCTGAGATATTGCCTGGAGGAGACCCACCTGCTGACCAGGGCACCAACATTTGACTTCATCCAAGAGAGAAACCAAATTCTATTGGGGAAGAGAATGAAATTCCGACGGTAACTGTTATAACCATGAGCAATACCATAATATGCATGTCACTTTTCTCTGATATCAACACTGTGCTGTTAGCATATAGCTTTAACCTCATATCAAAGAGGAAAAGATTGAGTATTAGAAGGAAATCACTTGCCTAAAGTCCTTTGGCTAGCTGGCAGCAGATATAGGACCCATGTCAAACTCTTTTGGCTTTTAATGTATGATTTTTACATTATATTTAATGTGCCAAAGATGACACACAAATATGAAACAGTAACAACAATGATTATTTACCATTTGGCAAAATTTCAGCATTTTGAAAGATGAAATCTATTGTAATATATAATAGCAGATACTGTTTTGCTTCTTTAAATACACAGATCTATAAAGGAAAAACATTACAACAGTAAAATCTGCAGTGGTTGGGGCAATGTTTTGTTTTTTACTAAACCTTGATTTTAGCCTAGAAATTGTATGTTCCTACAAAGCTACCCCACTATGCGGTGAACTGGTCAACACAGTAGTACAAACTAGAGGAAGGAAATACTGCCAGTACAGTAATTCTTAATTTCTGCATCTTGAAATGGTGTCTAAAATGTATGGAAATTTCTAGAGAGGGTTATTTAAATAGCATTGTCATTTTCCTTTCTCTGTTATTCATAATGATAATCCTTTGAAATTCAAATCTTTGAAAAACTGTCAAAATGCATTTTCCTCTCCAATTTATCACTGTGGTTTAATTTGGGTAGGTTTGCTGGAGAACAGTGGGATTTCTAACTCTCTTAAAAGGGAAGATGGTACTTCTGTTCCCACTCTCTGAAATATCAGTTTTATGAAATATACAAAACTTAGCAAAGACTGCCCCTCTCATTGAACATGTAAGGCTGGGTTACACCTTGGAGGTCATATCCAGCAGGCTTGCTGTAAGCTCTCAGGTGAAGAAAGGAAATTTATATTACCAATGCGAAGCACAGTTTTAAAATATATTCCCTCTCAGTCGAAGAAAGACACTTTGAATGAAAAGAGCATTTAAAATGATTGCCCTCCACGTCCACTTTTCTCCATGCAACTGACTTTTATTGCTTTAGTTGTTCAGGAATCCCAAACTGCCTATCTCTGTCTGACTTACTTCACTTAGTATGACAATATCTAGGTACATTCATGCTGTAATTTAGTGTGAAATCTAAAAATAAAAAAAGATACAAATGAACTTATTTACAAAACCATAACAGACTCAGAAAACAAACTTATGGTTAACAAAGGGGAGAAGTTGAGGAGAAAGATTAACTAGGAATTTGGGACTAACAGATACATTACTACATACAAATTAATCAACAAGGACCTATACTGTATAGCACAGGGCACGCTACTCAATACTCTAACCTATAAGGGAAAAAAATCTGAAAAAGAATAGATATATGTGTGTGTATAATTGAATCACTTCACGGTATACCTGAAACTAACACAGCATTGTAAATCAACTATAGTCTAATTAAAATAAAAATTAAAAAAAAAGACTCTCAAACTGGAAATTACCCACATACCCGTCAGTCAAATGCATAAATAGTGGTGTATTCCTATGATGGAATAATGATAAAACAATGAGAGAGAACTAAGTGAAAAGTGTCACGAATTCCAGAAACACAACGTTGATGGGAAAAGAAGCCAGATACCAGATTCATCCTATTAGGGCGTGTTACAAATAGGCGTTATAAACAGGCAGAGAGGTTTCTTATCAATATATCAAGGTCACACCGCATAACAGAAAGAACCCCAGACAACATGCAAGAACTCCTGGCACAGAGTGGAGGCTCATCTCTGAGACTCAACTATCTCATTTTAGCAAAGCTTGGAAGAGAGAACTTGTGGATCCTAACCACATCTACAAAGTTTAATCTAAACAGAAGGACATGCAGCACTTCCCCTTTTCTTTCCAAACAGTTTAGTGGATTGACACCCTCTTTTGTCCAAGAAAAAAGTGTTCAGAAGAGATTCTTCCACTTCCAATGGGTTTCTATAGTAAATCAGACCTCTAGTAACCCCACACAGCTCTGAAATGCTATGGTTCTCTGATGCTGTGGGAATTTGGACTTTGAAAATTAACAAGCTGTAGATTTTACATAATTGGAAAATTTCATATCACAGTATAATCTGTCCAGAAATAAACGTTTTGGTCAGACAGAGGAACTTTGTCAGATATCCGTTAAATCTCATGAAATATTTAATTTTTCAAAAGAAACAAGAGTGTATTTGCTGCTTCTGATTTTTAAATGATTTCTTTCACTTTCATATGTAGCTTTCATCCTGTATCCTTGGCAGTACCAAAGGCAACCGTCATGCATGGATGACAGTTATTTTTTTTTTTCTGAAATGGCTCATGGCTGTGAGTTGCATGCTGTGTATCATAGCCTCATAAACACAAAGCTAAATGACTTTTAAAATCAGAAAAGTATTCACAGAGATACAGTTCTGACCTATAAATGTCAAATTATTTTATTAAAGAAGACCTTCTCAAAAACAGGCGGGGGAGGCATATCAAGGCAATACAACTTGTGGGGTGTGAGTGACAATTCAACAGTTGTCACTGTGAATCAGTTATTCAAAAGTCATCCAAAAGTCGAGTTATTTTATAGAGTAGCAAATGTGGCATATGATGAATTGTGTACACCACACACCTACCCTGGCCGCTGCCTGAACCACCCCTAAATCCCTCCTTCCTGACCACATGAATGACTGGCTAGAAACTACAATTTCCAGAGTCCCTTACAGGTCCCAGAAGACCATGTGACTCAATATGTGCCATGAAGATAAGTGAAAATTATGTGTGCATCTTCTACATCATCTTAAAGATGTAAAGATTTTTGCCCTAGATTTGTTCCCTATTTTGTCCTGTTGCTTGGAAGCAATGGCAATTAGAAGGTTGGAAACCACAACTTGAAGATGGTTGAGCCTCTCAGACTGGATCCCTGAATTATGTTGTGGAGTAGAGCTTGCCTCAATGCCCTAGACTATTAAGAAGGAGAAAGAAATAAACATCTATCCTGTGGGACATCTTGTGTACTTGAGACTCTTTGTTACAGTATCTTAACTTTTACCTTAAGAAAGAAAGTAGTTAAGAAAATGTTTTGTGTTTACTTTGAAATGAGCTAAAGAGAAAGAAGGGAAGGAGGAAGAGAGTTGAGCATTATTTCTTGGCTTCTTCCTGAAACAGAATCCAATAGAATTTAACAAAGATATTTCTATAAATGTGCCACTTCAGAGGGAATAACTTGTCATATCACTGAAATCTGCCACCCACTGTACTGAAATGAGTATCATACAACATCCTTACTATCCACAGGAGCAACTAATGGCAAACAGAAGCCTAGCAAGAGTAACAGGAATAAGAGAATGTGCTTCATTCTTCAATATGATGGGCATTATGAGAAAATATCTTCAGGAAAAGCAAAATCAAGTCAGAAACAGTATATTTTGGCTAATGGCATTCTGTTGCTTGACTGGTGTTACCCATTTTCTTATTTTTCAAGAAAATAAGAATCCTCCTTACTTTTGGTTATAATGCCTTCTTCCCCCTCATAACCTCAGAAGAAATACAAAAAGATATAGACAGCAGCAAAATCTTGTTGAGTACTTTTTGCCTGGGTTCTCCCAAAGATGTTATAGAAAAATGCGAGTGAACTTTTTGGCCAATCCAATATATTTGTATCTGTGGGTATGCATAGGCTGTGTTTCTTATCGCATGGACTTACAGTACAATATGAGATATGGTTAAGTATTATCACTTGTTTATTTTTAGATGAGGAGATGAGAAAGTGAAAACTTCACATCTAATCAGTTATAGAATGACTCTTCAACAGCATTCTTAATCACTACATGATATCTCCCCCTGTTAGCCAGGGCATGGAGTGTGATGGATTAAACATGGCTGCAAACTTGGGGTCCCTCCTCCCACTAAGACATAGAGGAGAGCTTCCTGGTGGCCCAGTGTTTAGGGATCCACATTGCAACGCAGGGCACGATTTGGATCCCTGATCCAGGAAGATCCAACACGCTGAGAGGCACTAACCTTGTGTGCCACAACCCCTGAAGCCTGCAGCCCACGCTCCACAACAAGAGAAGCCACCAGAATGAGGAGCCCACACACCTCAGTTAGAGAGGAGTCCCACTTGCCTCAAGTAGAGAAAGGCCTGCGTGCAGCAGTGAAGACCCAGCATAGCCAGAAATAAATAAATAAATAAATAAATAAAATCATTAAAAATATATGTAGAATAAAACTCTCTCCCCTTAAATCTGGGTTGCTTATAAAGAACTGTGGCACAAGTTGTGTGATGCCAGGAGTTCTGGGTTCAGGCCTTAAGAGCCTGGCAGCTTCCATTTCCTGTTTCCTGGAATGTTTGCTTTGGAGTACAAAGTCCAGCTACCCTGAGGCCATCATGCTGGATTGACCCTGCTCCACTCAACACGGAGTTGAAGTTGTCTTGGATTCTCCAGATTAGTCCATCCGCTGACTGCACACTACTGAGGAATTGTCACCAAAACTATGTGAGATAAAAGAATCACCGAGCCAAGTGTTGAATGAATTTGTGCCTCACAAAATCATGAGGTATCATAAATTGCCTTCTTTTAACCACTAACTTTTGGGATAGTTTGTTATAAAGCAATAGATCACCAGAACACAGAATTTCCTAATTTAAAACTTATGATGTACACATGTAGATTTATATATATATAAATATATATATATATAGATTATATATATTTATATATATATAGATTATATATCATATATATAGATTTATATATATAGATTTATATATATAGATATATATAAATATATATACATATACATATATATACATGTCTGTGTATTTTCTTACACTCACATACTTAAAAGTGAATTGTTGTATCCTATTAATATATTTCAAAAATATTTCCTTCTTAATATGTTTAATTGTGTTTTGAATCAAGTAATAGCAGCTTGTTAGTATTCAGTTCAGTTCAGTTCAGTCGCTCAGTTGTGTTCAACTCTTTGAACCCCATGAACTGCAGCACGCCAGGTCTCCCTGTCCACCACCAACTCCCAGAGTTTACCCAAACTCATTTCCATTGAGTCAGTGATGCCATCCAACCATCTCATCTTCTGTCATCCCCTTCTCCTCCTGCCCTCAATCTTTCCCAGCATCAGGGTCTTTTCAAATGAGTCAGCTCTTCGCATCAGGTAGCCAAAGTATTGGAGTTTCAGCTTCAGCATCAGTCCTTCCAATGAACACCCAGGACTGACCTCCTTTAGGATGGACTGGTTGAATCTCCTTGCAGTCAAAGGGACTCTCAAGAGTCTTCTCCAACACCACAGTTCAAAAGCATCAATTATTTGGCACTCAGCTTTCTTTATGTTCCAACTCTCACATCCATACATGACTACTGGAAAAACCATAGTCTTGACTAGACAGACCTTTGTTGGCAAAGTAATATCTCTGCTTTTTAATATACTATCTTTTTATACTATAAAAAGATATATACTTATACTATACTTTTTAATATACTATCTATCATAACTTTCCTTCCAAGGTGTGAGGATCTTTTAATTTCATGACTGGAATCACCATCTGCAGTGATTTTGGAACCTCCCAAAATAAAGTCAGCCACTGTTTCCACTGTTTCCCCATCTATTTGCCATGAAGTGATGGGACTGGATGCCATAATCTAAGTTTTCTGAGTGTTGAGCTTTAAGCCAACTTTTTCACTCTCCTCTTTTACTTTCATCAAGAGTCTCTTTAGTTCTTCTTCACTTTCTGCCATAAAGGTGGTGTCATCTGCATATCTGAAGTTTTGATATTTCTCCCAGGAATCTTGATTCCAGCTTGTGCTTCTTGCAGCCCAACATTTCTCATGATGTACTCTGCATATAAGTTAAATAAGCAGGGTGACAATATACAGCCTTTTCCTATTTGGAACCAGTCTGTTGTTCCATGTCCAGTTCTAACTGTTGCTTCCTGAACATTCAATTTTGAATATACACTTTATAAGTTTATTAAATAGATTAGTAACTAATGGTCATGGAAATTTGAGCAGAATTTTCTTGATCTTTCTTAGTTAATCATTTGAGTCATTATAACCTCCATTCAGGAAGACAGGAAAGAAATGTTTTATTTCAGAACTGTTTTTGTATGCTTTCTGTCCTCTGAAAACAGTTGCCAAGTATTGGCATGTCTCTATTAGAATATATATCTCTATTTAAAATACACAGTTCTCACATACAACTTAAAAAAAATGGACATACACTCCGAAACTCAAACTAAAAGCAAATAAAACCACTCCAAAGGGTGACAGAAATCCAAACATAAAGCAGCATAAACAACTCTCTATGTCGCTATACTTTTCAGAAGAAAATCTTGGATCCTACACTTTCATTTTTCCTCTTCGTGATTAGTTGCTGCACAGTGGATATAAGGCAGTCACTTCCAGCCTGGATTTAAATCTTCCAAGGCTGGAAGGATAACACAGCTTTTCATTCACATACAAAGATGATATCAACATACATTTAACAGAATGGCACGTTGGAAGGGTCATTCATTCTTTCTCTATGGCCCTCCTGCAGATCATCACGGACTCTTCTAGGGGTCTGCTGAGTGCCCACTGGCCACAGTATATTCAAGAGAACTCATTTCCTTGAATCCACAGGATCACAAGAGACATTTTCTTAAATGGAAGTATAGTTGCTTTACAATGTTGTTCTAATTTCTGCTGCACAGAATGGAAGCACGTTCTTTTTTATATTCTTCTCCATTATGGTTTATCACAGGATATTGAGAATATAGTATGCCTCTGTTTCTCATCTGTCTGATATATAATAATTTGCACCTCTTAACCCCATATCGGAGAAGGCAATGGCAACCCACTCCAGTACTCTTGCCTGGAGAATCCCAGGGACCCACTCCAGTACTCTTGCCTGGAGAATCTGGCAGTCCATGAGGTCATGAAGAGTCGGACACGACTGAGCGACTTCACTTTCACTTTTCACTTGCATGCTTTGGAGAAGGAAATGGCAACCCACTCCAGTGTTCTTGCCTGGAGAATCCCAGGGATGGCAGAGCCTGGTGGGCTGCCATCTATGGGGTCGCACAGAGTCGGACACGACTGAAGTGACTTAGCAGCAGCAATCCCATACTCCCATTTCATCCTGCCCCACCGCCTTCCCCTTGGCAATGACAAGTCTGCTTTCTATGTCTGTGAGTCTCACACTTTAGATTCCACATATGAATGATATCATATGATATTTGTCTTTTAATAAGAGACATTTTTTAATATATCATGGAATACAAAATCTAACCTTGCTCTAATTGCAGAAGTCAGTGAAAACTTGTACAGTAAAACACATTTGACATAAATATGGTTGTAACTGTAACTGCACATATTGTTACAGGCCTTCTAAGACATACACAGCAAATATCAAATGACTGGCCATACTCACTTTTTAGAGGTAAAAACTGATCTGACTATTATTTAATATTTAATAAAGTGTACTTAGGGTTGTTTCTCCAGAACTCAGATTACTGTTACACTGGGTTGACCAAAAAGTTCGTTCAGGTTTTTCTGTAATATGTTATGGGAAAACCTGAACAAACTTTTTGGCCACCATAATATTTACATGCTCTTTTAAATTTCTTATATATTGTCTATACACATGGCGTTGTTCAACAGCTGACTAGTGTCCTTCCAGAAATATCTCAGAGAAACTTGCTTTTAATTTCCATTTTAAGTGGTTACCTTATTTTTAAGTGATTCACATGTCTTTTCTTCTACATTTCAGTGCAATCATAGTAAATGTCCTCCTTCCTCTATTCTCCCGAGACTGTTATACAGCAGAGATTGGCACAACATTATAAATCAACTATACTTCAGCTAAATCTTAATATGCTTTCGTTGTAAGGAAGCATGTAAAAAAAAAATCTTGTTTTTCTCAAAGAAAAGAAGGACCATATATATCATCATTCAAAGAACATTCAAGTTGGGACATCTCTGCTATGATGTGGGACAAGAATTGGCCACTTCATGTTGGAGCAGAGAATTGGCTACACAGCTGTTTCCAATTTTGCTTTTTGGTTTACTCGATGAGGAGAAACCTGGGCAAGCATTACTGCTTATAAAAATAGCCTTGAGTTTAAAACAGACCAAGCTCTCATCATAGAACTCCTGAATATTCCCTGAAAATCAGACACACCATGCAGAAAGCTAGATTAGAGACAGCTTTGTTCTTACTCTTCGAGTGTAGAATTTGTTGAAGGAAAGATAAAAAATAGAGGATCAGCCATAGAGTTACACGTATTCCCCATCCCAATCCCCCCTCCCACCTCCCTCTCCATCCGACTCCTCTGGGTCCTCCCAAACCCACTGAAATGTTGTGAAGTAATTAGCCTCCAACTAATAAAATAAAATTTAAAAAAATTAATTAATTAAAAAATTAGAGGATCAGAGGAGAAAGAAAGACCTATATTTTCTTATAGAAGTAGCACTAGAAATGATGGTTCAGGTCAGTTCAATTCAGTTGTGCAGTCATGTCTGACTCTTTGTGACCTCATGGACTGAACGCCAGACCTCCCTGTCCATCGTCAACTCCCGGAGTCCACCCAAACTCATGTCCGTTGAGTCGGTGATGCTATCCAACCATCTCATCCTCTGTTGTCTCCTTCTCCTCCTGCCCTCAATCTTTCCCAGCATCAGGGTCTTTTCAAATGAGTCAGTTCTTCGCATCGGGGTCCAAAGTATTGGAGTTTCAGCTTCAACATTAGTCCTTCCAATGAATATTCAGGACTGATCTCCTTTAGGATGGACTGGTTGGATATCCTTGCTGTCCAAGGGACTCTCAAGAGTCTTCTCCAAAACCACAGTTCAAAAGCATCAATTCGTCAGCATTCAGCTTTCTTTATAGTCCAAATTCAGCTTGTGAAGGCAGCCTAAGAACTAAAGAATTACTTTAAAAAATGACTTCCACAGACATTTTTCATTCCACCTCAGCCTTACTCAATGTCCTTGGAAATGCAACCCATTTAGACACATAACATTGGTCAAATGCCTGATATATGTCAGTGCTTATAGTTATTGGATTTAATACATGTGAGATACTGGCATATGACAGACACTCAGTAAATTCTAAAAAGCCAAAGTAGAAGTGAGTACCTTCTCAATCCCCCAATGAGAATAGTGAGTTCTCTTTACTTTTAAAGGTTTTCATCAACATATACAGGTAGAGGTAGACCAATACAAACTGATGGCTCTTAACCATAGTCTACATTTGATAACTCTTGAGTAGAAACAACTTCACCCTATAAAGGATGCGGCAAACACAGTCATTGCGTTAGATGTGTTTGGTGTATGGAAGGCCATGAGGCCCCTTCTGGCTCTAAGAAGTAGAGATTAGAAATGTAAAACCCGCTTCTTCTTCTATCCGTTTATCTCTGTGCAAAATCATTCCCCATACCAAAGAAAGAACTACAGGGGCAAGAAAGAAATCTTAACATGAACGGACAGGCACAGAATGTTTTAAGTGTGTTTGACATCTTATTGCGTTTAAAATAACTACAAAATACCAGCCATCCTTCCTGTGACAACAGATGAGAGGAATCTGGCACCTTGCCCTTAGCATGTTTCCAGGAAACAAATGCAAAATGTTTTTATTATAATATTTATTGGAAAAGAGAAAAATAACTCAAAAGAAATGAATCTCTCAAATCTCTTCCCTTAAATAAAAATAACAACCTTTTTAAAAGGCTGTTCAGCAGAACGTTTTATAATGCTTTATATGTTGGACATGTGAGCTATCAGTGAAGGAGCCATGAGCCACATGTGGCTTTTGAGCACCTGAGATGTGTTAGTGCAAGTGAGGAACTGAATTTTTTATTGTATTTAATTTGAATGAATTTTACTAAATTTCGATAGCCACATGTGGCTTGTGGCTACTACACTGGACATGTCTAAAACCTTGGACTTCACAGGTGACCTGAAGGGAGATCAGTAATATAAGTCATTCCTCTATAATTTATTTGATTGAACTAATGACACTTTCTCTGACTCCCAAATGTCCAAATATCTGTTCTGAAAATAATCAAATTAAAAACTCCTTTCTACCTCATATTTGTCCACCAGTATACTGTGACAGGTTTATGAGATATTTCTGCCTGTTAGACGCCCTCTGGGCAATTCACTATCACTCACTGTCCTTCCACGAGGGATCCTAAACCCCTGGCACTCCTGGGAGGGTCAGTGGCACCAATGCAGTTGATTTATAAGCTAGCCAATTAGTATATTAGAATCCAGGGAGTAAAGTTAAACTAGGTTAATAGTAAAGATGAATTTGGAATCAGAAATACGGAAGATTCTGCTAGTTAGCATGTGGATGGGACCAAAGTAATACAGTAAGATTTGCTGTGCTAGAGGGGAATCCACACAGTATAATGGCCTTGTGTAACCTGGAAAGGGAAGACAAGCTCCCAGGAAGCCAGGAAGTCCAGTAGCAGAAATAGAACAGTACAGCTTTGCTGAAGGAAGTACATAATTTCATTTATTCCTGACTAGCAAGACTGATTCCGAAATCTATTTATTCACCATGATAATTATATTTTAAATATTCCTCAGATCCTCCTCACCCTTTTTCCTGAGCTAACATGAACCTATGAAAGTCTCTGTTACTAACATATGTAGATTTAATACATATATGTGGAACTAAACTCTCCCTCACCATCAAAGGAAAAAAACCAAAAACACTTGATATCCCATGGGTCCTAAAGTTGAATGAACCTGGGGATCCATCATAAAGGAAGAAGATATGTGATTTATAGAGTGGATTGCTTTTCTTACAGGTCTTTATTTGAGGTTTTCCCTTACTAGGTACTACTGCTGAGAAATCTTTGTCATTGAAATCTTTCTTGAAATATTGGAAAGAAAAATAGCTTTTGGTTAGTCCTTTCATGTTTTGCATTTCCATGGAAATTGATTCTTATCAAGTCCATCTTAGGTTATATGGTCTGTAGGCAGATGTTCCATTTACTTCAAGAGGTGCAAAACAGCTGGAGCCAGTATGACAGCTAAGTGGTCAGAAACAAAGCTAAACACATGGACTATGAAAATCATAGAGAATCTAAAATATTTTTAAAGACCCGTTTGCCATTGGTATCTTTTTAAAAATTTTAAGTGAATTAATTAATTTTAATGGGAGGCTAATTACTTTACAATATTGTAGTGGTTTTTGCCATACATTGACATGAATCAGCCATGGGTGTACATGTGTCCCCATCCTGAATCCCCCTCCCATCTTCCTCCCCATCCCATCCCTCAGGGTGCTCAGGGGCTGGCGCACTGGGATGCCACTGGCATCTTTACTGACTCTGTGATTTGAATATCAGGAAGGTCACATGGAAAAGGCTAGGACTTCCTAATCTGGCAGATAGAGGGAGACAAAACTTGGCCTGATTCTTACTGCCTTAGGTTTGACTGCAGCAGAGCCTGAAGCAGGCATTTGGATGCAGAGGACTTACTGAGGGCATGATCTCAGGGGAGCAGGGTAGGTAGGGTGAGGAGCTGAGCGAGGGTGTGGTCTCAGATGGATTTTGACCTCAGCCTGACCTCAGAGGGGGCTCTGGAGCATTAGCTGCCTCAAAGGCAAGGAGATCAACATTCCATCCTCTTGTGTCAATCACTGCCTGTGAGTGTAGCATCTTGGATGTTGATTCTTCCATTGGCTGAGGGCAACTCTCCAGGGAAGGGACCAGCTGTGAGTATTGGCAGCCAGCACTTTCTGCAGCTTGGGGGTGATACCCAGACTCATTAATGGGATCTGAGAAACTGGGTGGGGTACCTACAACATCTACCAGATGTCTCTTCCTAAACAGGAGTTCCAGTCCCCAGGAAAAAACAGTGTTTTTAAAAGTTGTAAGTACTGAATTGAGCAAATAGGATTGCTCAGACTAAGGATGGAGATCCTGGGAACTTTTTAAGGAGACAGAACTGAATACAGGTGACAATCAATGATATACAGTGAAGGCAGGGGTCAAAATAGTCCAGCTGATCACCCCCAGAAGCACAGAGGACACCTTTCAGTAATTAACTAAGCATTCTCAACCTTCATTTCTTTCCCATTTTGTTTACACTGTTCAGTTCACATTTTTCTAAATCAAAATTTACCAGAGGAAAGAATGCTTTTAAAGTAGAAAAGCAAGCTATACTGCCATCCAAAATATTTCTGGAAAATAAACAAATTAGTTCAACATGTGTCTTACTGCTTATTTGGTAGTCACGAGGCTGTTTGGTAACAACTTGGTATGAGCAATGTTTAATTTCCAATTCTATAACACTTGCTTGCAAGATAATTGTAAATTAGTAAAGCAACACAGTGAAACAGCTACTCTAAGCAATATATAAACTATTGCAATTGGATCCATCCAAATCTTTTATGTGAATATACAAAATATGACACACGATAATTTTTAAATTTCATAACTTGTTATTTTTGAAGAATCCAATAAACTATGATTACTGTCTCCCCAGAAAGGAAAATAGGAGAGTATTCAATGAACATTATTGATGCCACATTTTTTTTTTAACAAACAAGAAAGAAGAGCAGAGTGGCTTCCATTTTAGCTTTGCTGGAAAACATGGTGGGGAAGGAGAGGTGGAGATAGAAAAGGACTTTCTCTGAAATCTTACTTTTCATTTCAATGAAAATTATTTCAAAAGCAACAAATAAATGAAAGTTTAGGACAATACTGAAAGGGCATATCAGTATAACCACAGACATATAAATACATATGTATGTATGAAATATGATCTTTTCTTTGATATAAAATCATCCTGACTGTGATGATTCATTTCTCAGGGGACAAAAAAACTACCCATCAACTCTCATAAATTTGCACAGTTTTGTATATTGAGTGAGATTCCAAATGTTTACAATAATCTACTATCTGCAGGAGATTCATTCTAGGACTCTTTGCAAACAGCAAAACCCACAGATGTTCAAGTTCTTTATGACAAAGTATTTGTATACAACCTATGCATGTCCTCCCATATATTTTATATCATCTTTAGATTACCTACAATACTAATATACTATAAATTCTATGTAAATAGTTGCTGGTATACAATGAATTCAAGTTTTGTGTTTTGGAACTGTCTAGAATTTTTTTTTAAGTGTATTTTTGATCCGTGGTTGGTTGAATTTACAGATGCAGAATCCATGGAAATGGAGAGCCAACTGTATATATTATATAATTTTTATCATTTATGTGCTACATTTGTATTTACTTCAGGTGTTGAATTTTAAGTATTAAGTGCATATCTGATATTCTAACAATAAAATAGTGGTTTTATTTTTTATAAGTACCTACTTTATTTATAAGTACTTATAAAAATAGAGACTGTTTATATTGCTTATCTAGTTACAATAAAATAGTGGGTCCAAATGTTTGGCTAGTGTCAGGGATTCTTGACACTTTACCGCTGAAGAATATCTAAAGACAGAGGAAAACAGACTTTCCTAAAGGAACTGAGAGCCATGCTGTTAGGGGCACACCATGGAATTCTGTGTATGCATGTGTGTATCTATGTGTGGGGTGGGGGGGAGGGCACCTTCTCTTTTATCTTAAAGGAAAAATCTTATCTTTCACTTTGTAATATGCAGCTGCATTAATAGGAAGCTCAGGCTTGCCTCCTCACTTGAATTCTCTCCCCAGACGTGTCTAAAGTTCTTTGGCATTCTAATAAGATGCATACCCTGGTTTCTCCACTCCAGGCTTAGCTCAGTGCTCCATACATGCTGGAAGGAGGAGAAAAGTGCTAGGACTGAGAGGCTTAGGCTGTTGGAGCCCAGTGATATCTATCTCTTATTCCGAGCTTCAGTCTGAATGTTTGGGAGGTTGGGCTGCACCCGGGCTGTGGCATGAAGCCTTAGACACCAGTGTATCCAGCCACACTTACGCTTCTAAAACGTTTTGATCACTGCAATCCCACCCTTCACAGTATTCACTGGCTCCCATTTGCTTCTAGAGAAAATGTCTAAACTCTTTTGAACACTGAACACTAGCCAATTTCTTATCCGTGAGTTCTTGACCTAATCCTGAAGGGCTGGGGTTTGCATGGGCAAAATAAAAAATTTATCTTGCATTTCCCTGGTGGTGCAGTGGTTAAGAATCTGCCTGCCAACACAGGGGACATGGGTTTAAGCCCTGGTTCAGAAACTAAGATCCCACATTCTGTAAGGCAACCAAGCCCATGTGCCACAACAACTGAGCCCATGCACCCTAGAGCCTGTGCTCTGCAACAAGAGAAGCCACTGCAATGAGAGGCCGGCGCATCACAACTAGAGAAAGCCGGTATGCAGTAATGATGACTCAGCACAGCCAAAAATAAATAAAAACATTATCGTTATTAACCATCAAGAGAAACTGACTTTTCCTTAAATGAAGCAGGGAACAACAGACCATAAAAATAGTAGTCACTTGTGACGCTTTCACTCATGTAAGTCACAGATACTTTCATATTTAATATCAAAAGCTTTTTCACTGTTCTGGTAACTGCAGTTCAATAAAATTGAAGCTATTCTGAGATGGGTTTGCAGAATTCATCAGACTGCCATCCATAACATAAATCAAGGTGAAAACCCTGTTCCAGCCTCAGTGTCTACCGACTCCCTCTACCTACATCATGATTCTGCTATACCTAGGAGATGTCCCTCCCAAAACATCCTGTGATCTTTCATGACCTCACATCTTGATCTCATATCTCTTTTTAGGGGATCTTCATCCCTGTTGGAAAATGTGCCCTTTACAAATGTTCTTGGAAGAAAAGTTTGATGAAGTTTTTCTTGATGTTACCAGGCAGAATTTGAATATATCTCCTTTGTGCTTTGGAAACTGGTGATACATTCTTCATCTTCAATCTTTAGCACATTCTATTTTGAGTCTGTTTGTCTGTACCATGACACATATGTCTCTATAAAGACCTTTTTTTTTTTTTTTTCATCTCCCAACTTCTGGTAGAGTAATTTTCACATTGCAGACACTCAAAAAATGTTTATGGAATAAAGGAAAGGTTATCTTCCTGGAAATGGCAACCCACCCCAGTATTCCTGCCTGGAGAATCCCATGGACAGAGAAGCCTGGCAGGTTACAGTCCATAGGGGTGCAAAGAGTCGGACATGACTGGAGCAACTTAGTATGCAATTGATTAAAAATATTCTCAATAGTCAGGACACAATAGCAGAGTGAAGTGGCAGGAACCACTTGCTTTCAGTGACAATTTCTAAGTATAGGGTGGGCTCTCATTTCCAAATAGTTTCCCTTAAAATCAAATTATTGACTGATCACAAATAAAATCCCAGCATCACTTCACGTGATAAACAAGACTAGAGCTCCAGGCAAAATGTGATAGCAAAACCTGTTTCAGGAATCCTGAAATTCCCTCTCAAGAACCTTGCCCTTCTTTCACAAAAGCCCCAAGTGCATCTCCCAGGTAGGCCCTGAGGGCTCTTTCGATATCCTAGCAGCTCTAGCGATACTTCCTGCAGCATGTAATACAGGCTTGTCCTTCTAGTTCACACTTGTCTCCAGTTTGTCTTTTGAAAATCCTTCCTGTGATCTGTTCAGGCAGCCCTGTCCTGAGAGAGCTGATGATGGCTTTCAAAACAAGCTTCATTCACTGATTTGACAATTAATAGTGGGTACTCACTGCACACTTCTTAGGTGCCAGGTACCATGATCTAGGATGCAGAAATAAAAGCAGAGTCTGTGCCCTCCAAGAGTTCCATATTAGGTGGCATTGGTCAGCTGTAGCTTACTTGGTTAAAGCTCTATTAGGGAGCACAGCCAGGGGCACCATTTTAGTTTGGTTCTTGGAAGCAAACCAGTCCATGCTAAAGGAAATCAACCCTGAATATTCATTGGAAGGAAAGGACTGATGCTGAAGCTGAAGTTCCAATACTTTGGCCATCTGATGGGAAGAGTCAACTCACTGGAAAAGACCCTGATGCTGGGAAAGACGGAAGGCAGGAAGAGAAGGGGATGACAGAGGACAAAATGGTTGGATGGCATCACTGACTCGATGGACATGACTTTGAGCAAACTCCAGGCACTGGTGATGGACAGGGAGGCCTGGTGTGCTGCAGTCCATGGGGTCACAGAGTCAGGCAGGACTGAGCAACTGAACAGCAGCAGCTTGGAAGCAGACCCCTGCACAGGAGCTTCAGTATGAGCCTTTCATTTGGGAGGTGATCTCAGGAGGTATGGGGAGAGTAAGAGCAAGTGAGACAGGAAGGAAAAGGCATCCAAAGCAGGGTAGGTTTTCAAGCCGGTCATGCCAACTGGGATTCAATCCTGATAAAGACCTCTGGGTGATGCAGAATGTACTCCAGGGTTGTCCTACCTGTGAGGCCACAATTTATTCAGCAATTCTCTTTGTCCAGTGGTTATAAACTCTACCTGGCCTGTTAACTCTGGAGTTTCCAGTTTGAAATATATGTGCCTGAGTAAGTTTCTACGAGGAGTGAAAAATCTTTAGCAGGGCATTCCAGTTGCAGAAAGAAGTTGTAGGCATATGGGAAAATGCTGAGTGTTATGGAGCACCGACAGGGTCTGCTCCAGACCAGAGGTGTGTGTGTGTGCGGGGGTGCTCCCAAGAAAGGTTTTCCAGGGGACAGAATACGTGAGAGTGCTTTGAAGGAGAAGGACTTCTGATCTAATACGTGATCATTTTATGTCCACTTACAATGGATATGTGCTCTTCAATTGCTAAGTGCGGTGTTTTATATGTTGATTAGTTCAAGTTTACAGCTTATTTTGTTTAAATCTATAACTTATTCTTTTTTATCAAGAGTTACTAAGATTTGAGAATTTGTCTGTCTCTGTTGTTAATTTTACCAATTTTTGCTTATACAAAGTTGACCTTGAACAACACAGGTTTGAACTCTGTGGGTCCACTTCTATGCAGATAATTTTCAACATTATAATACTACAGTACTACATGGTTTGTGGTTGGGTGAATCTGCAGATGTGGAGGAACCATGACATGGACAGTCAACTATAAGTTATATGTGAATTCATCCCCAAGTTGTTCAAGGGTCAATTGTGTGTGTGTGTGTGTATGAGAGAAAGAGAGAGAGAGTGAAAAAGAGAGAGAGACAGAGACAGAGAGAGAGACAGACAGATAGAGCAAGAGAGTGCAAGACTATTATCTGGCACACAAACATTAAGAATTGTTGTTCTTTCTGATGGAATCACCCTCTACTTTTACAAAGTATGATATGTTTTTCTCTCTAAAAATGCTTCTTGTCTTAAAAGTCACTTTAGTTTCTTATACACATATCATATATGTTTTTTATTTTTATTTTTGCATGATCTATGTTACTTGCATTTATTCCTTCAATGCTTGTATAACATTATATGTAAGGCACTTCTCTTATAAGCAGCATATGATTCTAATTTCTCTTTTATTTAATACAATCTTAAAGATTTTTAATTGAAGTGTTTAGTTCTCTTACATTTAAAATAACATAGTTGGGTTTAAATCAATGATCTTACTTAAAAAAAAATTTCCCGCACTTGTCCTATATTCCTTTTTCTCTGCTTTAGGGGCTTCTTTTGGATTAATCAAGCATTCATCATTCATTCTCCCACATGCATGCCATTAGCTGATTAATTATATATTGTTTTCTCTTCAGTAATTCTGTACAAATTAAAAAAATCCTTTGAGACATTATTATTATTTTATAGTCAATATTCACTTATGTTTACTCTTTATCTTGTTCTTCCTTCCTTTCTGCAAGTCTGTTTCTCTCTTAGGTCATTTCCACTCCACAAAGATTCTCCTTTTAGTGCAGGTCTACAGGTAAAAAAAAGTTTTTCTAGGGCTCCCAGGTTGTTCAGTGGTAAAGAGCCTGCCTGTCAGTGTGGGAGACACGGGTTTGATCTCTGGTCTGTGAGGATCCTGTGTGCCTCGAAGCAGCTGGGCCCACCCAACACAACTGCTGGTCTTGTGCGCTGAGCCCGAGAGCCGTAGGCGCTGCAAGGCCCCAGACCCTGGGCTCCATGACGGCAGACGCCAGCGCAGTAAGCTCGCACACCACAGCAAGACTGCCCACTGCCAGGAGGAGAGGTTCTGCTCACCGCAACGAGAGAAAAACGCCCACCCAGCAGCACGGACCAGCAAGGCCAAATAGAATTAATTTAAAAAATTTTCTTTCAGTTTTACTATTTTGTAAACATATTTATCTTGCCTTAATATTTGAAGGCTTTTTCACCAAAGAGCTAATCTGAAGTTTCATTTCAGAACTATTATAAAGATCTCATCCTATTGCTTATTGTTTTTCACCATTTCTGTCAAAAATTGTTACAAGTATTATTGAGGTTCTTTGGAAAGTAATATGTCTTTTTCTTTGACTGCTAGGATGTTCCTATATTCTTTAGTTTTAAACAGTTTTATTATAATATGACTCCATGTAGATTTTTAAAAAAATTATCTTGCTTGGGAATCTTATTCCTTCATAAATCTGTGAATTTTCATCTTTTCAAACAATTTTGACTATTATTTAAGCTACTACTGCATTATTTCTTCTCTCTTTCAGACTTCAATTATGTTAAACTTTTCAGGGGCTATTCTTTTCTATATGCTTCAATTGTTTTCCTCTCTGCTTCAGTCTGGATATGTTCTAGTTCACTAGTTTTATCATGTATTTAATCTGCTTTATATCTATTTATTGAGTTGTTTACTGAATGAAAATTAACAGAGGAAGGGAAAGATATAACCAAGTGAATGCAGAGTTCCAGACAATTAGTTCAGTTCAGTTCAGTCGCTCAGTCCTGTATGACTGACTCTTTGGGACCCCATGGACTGCGGAACACCAGGCCTCCTTGTCCATCACCAACTCCCAGAGTCTACTCAAACTCATGTCCATTGAGCTGGTGATGCCATCCAACCATCTCATCCTCTGTCATCCCCTTCTCCTCCCACCCTCAATCTTTCCTAGTACCAGGGTATTTCAAATGGTGTCAGTTCTTCACATCAGGTGGCCAAAGTACTGGAGTTTCAGCTTCAACATCATTCCTTCCAATGAATATTCAGGACTGATTTCCTTTACGATGGACTGGTTGGATCTCCTTGCTATCCAAGGGACTCTCAAGAGTCTTCTCCAACACCACACTTCAAAAGCATCAATTCTTTTGTGCTCAGCTTTCTTTATAGTCCAACATCCATACATGACTCCTGGAAAAACCATAGACTTGACTAGACGGACCTTTGTTGGCAAAGTAATGTTTCTGCTTTCTAATATGCTATCTAGGTTGGTCATAACTTTCCTTCCAAGGAGCAAGCATCTTTTAATTTCATGGCTTCAAGGCACCATCTGCAGTGATTTTGGAGCCCAAAAAAGTAAAGTAAGCCATTGTTTCCACTGTTTCCCCATCTATTTGCCATGAAGTGATGGGACCAGATGCCACAATCTTAGTTTTCTGAATGCTGATCTTTAAGTCAACTTTTGCATTTTCCTCTTTCACTTTCATCAAGAGGCTCTTTAGTTCTTCTTCACTTCCTTCCATAAAGGTGGTGTCATCTGCATATCTGAGGTTTTGATATTTCTCCCGGAAATCTTGATTCTAGCTTGTGCTTCATCCAGCCCAGCATTTCTCATGATGTACTCTGCATATAAGTTAAATAAGCAGGGTGACAATATACAGCCTTGATGTACTCCTTTTCCTATTTGGAACCAGTCTGTTGTGCCATGTCCAGTTCTAACTGTTGCTTCCTGACCTGAATACAGATTTCTCAAGAGGCAGGTCAGGTAGTCTGTTATTCCCATCTCTTTCAGAATTTTCCACAGTTTGTGGTGATTCACACAGTCCAAGTCTTTGGCGTAGTCAATAAAGCAGAAGTAGATGTTTTTCTGGAACTCTCTTGCTTTTTTGATGATCCAGCGAATGTTGGCAATTTGATCTCTGGTTCCTCTGCCTTTTCTAAAACCAGCTTGAACATCTGGAAGCTCACGGTTCACGAACTGTTGAAGTCTGGCTTGGTGACTTTTGAACAACACTTTACTAGCGTGTGAGATGAGTGCAACTGTGCAGTAGTTTGAGCATCCTTTGGCATTGCCTTTCTTTAGGATTGGAATGAATATTGATAGTCATTTTCTAGTCCTGTAGCCACTGCTGCATTTTCCAAATTTGCTGAAGATATTAAGAAGAGGTGGCAAGAATACCCAGAAGAACTATAAAAGAAAGATCTTCATGACCCAGATAATCTAGTGTGACCACTCACCTAGAACTAGACATCCTGGAATGTGAAGTCAGGTGGGCCTTAGGAAGCATCACTACCAACAAAGCTAGTGGAGGTGATGGAATTCCAGTTGAGCTATTTCAAATCCAGAGAATAGCAAGGAGAAATAAGAAGGTCTTCTTAAATGAACAATGCCAAGAAACAGAAGAAAACAATAGAATGGGTAGGACTAGAGATCTTTCCAAGAACATTGGAGCCATCAAGGGAACAATTCATGCAAGGATGGGTACAATAAAGGACAGAAAGAGTAAGGACCTAACAGAAACAAAAGAGATTAAGAGGAAGTGGTAGGAGTACACAGGAGAACTATACACAAAAAGGTCTTAATGACCCAGACAACCACGGTGGTGTAGTCACCCACCTAGAGCCAGACATCCTGGAGTGTGAAGTCAAAGTGGGCCTTAGGAAGCATCACTATGAACAGACCTAGTAGGGGTGAAGGAATTCCAGCTGAGCTATTTCAAACCCTAAAAGATGATGCTGTGAAAGTGCTGCACTCAATATATCAACAAATTTGGAAACTCAGCAGTGGCCACAAGACTAGAAAAGGTTAGTTTTCATTCCAATTCCAAAGAAGGGCAATGCCAAAGAGTGTTTAAACTACCATACAATTGCACTCATTTAACATGCTAGCAAGGTTATGCTCAAAACTTTTCATGCGAGGCCTCAGCAATATGTGAACTGAGAACTTCTGGGTGTACAAGCTGAGTTTCTAAGAGGCAGTGGAATGAGAGATCAAATTGTGTACATCCATTAGGTCATAAACAAATCAAGGGGATTCCAGTAAAAACATTTATTTCTGTTTTATTTACTACACTAAAGACTTTGACTATGTGGATCACAACAAACTGTGGAAAATTCTTAAAGAGAGGGGAGTACCAGACCACCACCTCAAGAACCAACAGTTAGACCTGGACGTGGAACAACAGACTGGTTCAAAATTGGTAAAGGAGTATGACAAGGTTGTATATTGTCACCCTGCTTATTTAACTTATATGTAGAGTACATCATGCGAAATGCCAGGCTGCATGAATCAACACTGGAATCAAGACTGCTGGGAGAAATATCAGCAACCTCAGATATGCAGATGTCCCCCAATATTGAAGGGGACATGGCAACCCACTCCAGTATTCTTGTCTGGAGAATCCCATGGACAGAGGAGCTTGGTGGGCTACAAGGGTCCATAGGGTCTCAAAGGATTGAAAACGACTGAAGCGACTTAGCACTCATGTACCACTCTAATGGCAGAATGAGAAGAGTAACAAAAGAGCCTCTTGATGAAGGTGAGAGAGGAGGGTGAAAAAGCTGGCTTGAAACCCAATGTTCAAAAAACTAAGATCATGGCATCTGGTCCCATCACTTCACTGCAAATAGAAGGAGAAAAAGTGGAAGCAGTGACATATTTTCCTCTCTTGGGCTCCTAAATCACTGCTGATGGTGACTGCAGCCATGAAATTAAAAGATGCTTACTCCTTGGAAGGAAAGCTATGACAAACCTAGACAGCAATATGCTGTCTAGCAGAGACATCATTTTGTGACAAAGGTCCATCTAGTCAAAGCTATGGCTTTTCCAGTGGTCATGTGTGGATGTGAAACCTGGCACATAAAGAAGGCTAAGCATGGAAGAATTGATACTTTCGAACTGTGGTGCTGGAGAAGACTCTTGAAAGTCCCTTGGACTGCAAGGAGATCAAAGCAGTCAGTGCTAAAGGAAATCAACCCTGAATACTCATTGTAAGGACTGATGCTGAAGCTCCATTACTTTGGTCACCTGATGAGAAGAGCCAACTCATTGGAGAAGACTGAAGGTCTTTGTGGGAAAAATTGAAGGTAAAAGGAGAAGAGCTGGCAGAGGATGAGATGGTTAGAAAGCATCACCGACTCAATGAATATGAATTTCAGCAAGCTCTGGAAGATACTGGAGGACAGAGGAGCCTGGGTGCTACAATCCTTGAGATTGCAGAGTCCTTGAGGAGAGGACTTAGTATCTGAATAACAACAACAATTGAGTTGTTCATTTCTGTAACTGCATTTTCAGTTATAGAATTTCCAGTTGAATCTTATAACTGATTTCAGGTTTCTGAAAAATTCACCAGCTTGTTATCTATATTCTTAAGCACAACTATGTAAAATGCCACATAAAATAGCACTAATAAATGTGGGTATGTTTCTGTTATCTGTTTTGTTTCTGTTGCTTTTTAATAATTTGATCCCACTTTCAGTATTTATGGTAACTTTTTATTAAATGCTTGACAGTGCATAAGAAAAATTGTAATAGCTGAAGCCTGGCTGACATTATCTTCTTAAACTGAAGTACAGCTGTCTGTTGAACATGAGGTTAGGGTTGCCAACCTCCATGTAGCCAAAAATCCATGTATAAGTTTACAGCTGGTCCTCAGTGTCCATGGTTCAGCATCTGTGGATTCAACAAACATGGATTGTGTAGAACTGTGGTATGCATGTATGTATGTATGTATTTAAATAAACAATGTATAAGGGGACCTGGACAGTTCAAACCCATAATGTTCAAGGGTCAACAATATTACTTTTTAAATGGTTGGTAGTTATAATAGAGGTGTATAAACTTAATTATGTCTGGCATTGAGGTTAATCTAAGCTAGTTTCGACATGTACATGCATGTTTGATGGCTAGTCTATAACTAGTATACCTTTTTCTTAGGCTGGAGTTCTGCTGTTTACAGAGCCCCTTCTTCGTGATTTACCCTGAACTCCTATTTGCACCTGTCAGCCTCCAAGAAACTGAGCCTGCTGAAAGCTTCTTTGGCTTTCTAACCTCTTAAATGATGTTTTCCACTTGGTTTCGTAGCTTCTCAGTCCTAAGCCACTACTGTAACTGCTCTAAGAGAGAAAAGTCAGAAGAGGAAAATGAACATAACATTGGTTGTACAAATACAATGATCCAGGCACATTTTATAATTATATTATTTGAGCCTCATGCATATCCTATGACATACATAGCATTATCCTTATGTTTCACATGAAAAGTCCAAAGCACAGAGAAATGATGTAACAGGACAAGTTATAAAGCTGGTAAATTATACTTAGAAATGACAGACTTAAAAATTAACAAAATTTCCATGATCAAAGAAAGTTGGTGGTGTTTAATTTTAATAATCAATACCCACGTTGTATTTTGTCAGGAATACTAATGGCACTTAGTAAGTAATTTAAAATAAATCACACAGCATCTCACATGGCTGGTTTATAATTTATTACTTGCATTTATTTTAAGGGTACACAAGCATAATCAAGTCAGGATTTCTGGGTAGATAAATAGAATTACTCATCACTGTCAGGGTATGATTTCAAAATTTCAAAAACATTTCCTTTATCATAAGCATTTCTATCACTAAATTTTTCCTCTGGTTAGAATGCTAAAGCCATGCACCTCAAATGGGACTTGGATTCAGGTACCAAGACTAGAACCCAACCTTAAACCCAGACAGGCCAGGACTTGAACTCAGCTAAAACCCACTGTCTTTTAATTGAGATCACACGCCTGGTTTCAGGGCTTAATGAAACTCAGGTTCTTTATGTCTCATCAAAGAAAGAATTCAGCCACAAAGTGATAAGTAAGAAGGAAGTCTTTTTTAGACAGAAGCACATTCCACAGACAGAGTGTGGGTAATCTCAGGAGAGTGGCCTCAAAATATGGGGTGGCTAGCTTTTATGGGTGGGGTAATTTCATAGGCTAATGAGTGGGGGAGTTATTCCAACTAGTTTGAAGAAGGGGCAGAGATTTTTACGAATTGGGCCACCACCCACTTTTATTTTACTTTTGTTAAATGGTTGACCTCAGAACTGTCATAGAGATAGTGGGTGTGTCACTAGGCATGCTAATATATTACAGTGAGCATACAATGAGGTTCAAGTCTTACTGTAAGTCAAATCCTCTGCCATCCTGTATCTAGTTGATTCTAATTAGTTTTTGTCATGTTGTATGGCTAGACCATTTTTTCAAAGGTTTTGCCCTGCCCCCTTCCCTCCTGTTTCAATTCCACTCTCCAAATATATGCCTCTTTTTGAAAGTTAATCATGTATGGAAAGGATAAAGTGCAAAAATTTCCACTTAAAACAACTAACAAAGCTTGACAGTTTACTTTGAAAACACGTTCATAGGCAATGGAAAGCTACTAAGGCAGTCAGAACTTGACCAGGGTGTTAGAGAGAAGAGAAGCACATGAGTGAGTGTCTGGGTTTCCTTTCAAGGCATTTAGTAATGCAGGAGAATTCCATATCCAGAAACTCAAAAGCCATGTACAAGTAGTGGCCAAAAGGGAGAGATTTCGGGAGTCTAATTAGCCTGGTGAGTTAAAATGTTAATATCAGGGCTGCAAGAAGAAATGGGAAACACGCTGAGGTGAGACTAATAATCTCTGTCACATTATGTCCTCAAGGATCTTTATGTTCTTAGACAAACCTAAGGAAGGATGGCCATCCCTACCTACATCATCCCTACATGAACTGATCACATACTCCACAACTCCCCTCTCTCACTTTACCTTTATTTATTTATTTTTTTTGAGATTTATTTATTTATTTATTTTAAAATTTTTATTTTATTTTTTTCCATTTATTTTTATTAATTGGAGGCTAATTACTTTACAATATTTTAGTGGTTTTTGTTATACATTGCCATGAATTTAAAAATGCTTTCCTGAGGTGCGTGGATTTATCTCTGGGCTTTCTATTTTGTTTCATTGATCTATATTTCTATCTTTGCCAGTACCATACTGTGTTGATGACTGTAGCTGTGTAGTATAGTCTGAAGTCAGGCAGGTTGATTCCTCCAGTTCCATTCTTCTTTCTCAAGATTGCTTTGGCTATTTGAGGTTTTTTTGTATTTCCATACATTGTGAAATCATTTGTTTTAGTTCTTTGAAAAATACCATTGGTAGCTTGCTACAGATTGCATTGAATCTATAGATTGCTTTTGGTAGTATACTCATTTTCACTATATTGATTCTTCTGATCCATGAACACGGTATATTTCTCCATCTATGTGTGTCATCTTTGATTTCTTTCATCAGTATTTTTATAGTTTTCTATACATAGGTCTTTTGTTTCTTTAGGTAGATTTACTCCTAAGTATTTTATTTTTTTTGTTGTTGTAATGGTGAATGGAATGGTGTCCTTAATTTCTCTGTTTTCTAACTGTTAGTGTATAGGAATGCAAGGGATTTCTGTGTGTTAATTTTATATTCTGAAACTTTACTATATTTATTGATTAACTCTAGTAACCTTATCTGTGACAAAGGAGGCAAGAATATACAATGGAGAAAAGACAATCTCTTTAACGAGTGGTGCTGGGAAAACTGGTCAATCACTTGTAAAAGGATGAAACTCGAACACTTTCTAACACCATACACAAAAATAAACTCAAAATGGATTAAAGATCTAAACATAAGACTAGAAACTATAAAATTCCTAGAGGAAAACATAGGCAAAACACTCTCTGACATAATCACAGCAGGATCCTCTATGACCCACCTCCCAGAGTAATGGAAATTAAAACAAACAAACAATAAAAGGAACCTAATTAAATTCAAAAGCTTTTGCACAACAAAGGAAACTACAAGCAAGGTGAAAAGACAGCCTTCAGAATGAGAAAAAATAATAGCAAACAAAGCAACTGACAAATAATTAATTTCAAAAATACACAATCAACTCCCGTAGCTCAATCAAAACGACCCAATCAAAAAATGGGTCAAAGAACTAAACAGAAATTTCTCCAAAGAAGACATACAGGTGGCTAACAAACACATGAAAAGATGCTCAACACCACTCATTATCAAAGAAATGTAAATCAAAACCACAATGAGGTACCATCTCACACTGGTCAGAATGGCTGATATCAAAGAGTCTACAAACAAACAAATGCTGGAGAGTGTGGAGAAAAGGGAACCCTCTTACTCTGTTGGTGGGAATGTAAACTAGTACAGCCGCTATGGAGAACAGTCTGGAGATCCCTTAAAAAACTGGAAATAGAACTGCCATATGACCCAGCAATTCCACTGCTGGGCATAAACACTGAGGAAATCAGAATTGAAAGAGACACAAGTAACCCAATGTTCATTGCAGCAGTGTTTACAATACCTAGGACATGGAAGCAACCTAGATGTCCATCGGCAGATGAATGGATAAGAAAGCCATGGTTCATATACACAATGGAATATTACTCAGCTATTAAAAAGAATCCATTTGAATCAGTTCTAATGAGATGGATAAAACTGGAGCCCATTATACAGAGTGAAGTAAGCCAGAAAGATAAACACCAATATAGTATACTAACGCATATATATGGAATTTAGAAAGATGGTAATGATAACCCTACATGCAAGACAGAAAAAGAGACACAGATGTACAGAACAGACTTTTGGACTCTATGGGAGAAGGCGAGGGTGGGATGATCTGAGAGAACAGCATCAAAACATGTATATTATCAAGTGCGAAACAGATCACCAGTCCAGGTTGGATGCATGAGACAAGTGCTCGGGGCTGGTGCACTGGGACAACCCAGAGGGATGGGATAGGGAGGGAGGTGGGAGGGGGGTTCAGGATGGGGAACACATGTAAATCCATGGCTGATTCATGTCAATGTATGGCAAAGACCACTACAATATTGTAAAGTAATTAGCCTCCAACTAATAAAAATAAATAAATAAAAAAAAAGAAACTGGAGCCTGTTATACAGAGTGAAGTAAGTCAGAAAGAAAAACACCAATACAGTATATTAATGCATATATATGGAATTTAGAAAGATGGTAATGATGACCCTGTATGCGAGACAGCAAAAGAGACACATATATAAAGAACAGACTTTAGGATTCTGTGGGAGAAGGCAAGGGTGGGATGATTTGAGAAATAGCATTGAAACATGCATATTACCATATGTGAAACAGATTGCCAGTCCAGGTTTGATGCATGAGACAGGGCACTCAGGGCTGGTGCACTGGGACGACCCTGAGGGATGGGATGGGGAGGGAGGTGGGAGGGAGGGGTTCAGGATGGGGGACACATGTACACCCGTGGCTGATTCATGTCAATGTATGGCAAAAACCACTACAATGTTGTAAAGTAATAAACCTCCAATTAAAAAAAAAACTAATGAAAAAAAAAAAAAAGCTTTCCTGAAATGCATCCAGGAGTTTAGGTATTTTGATCACTAGCTGCCTAGATTCCTTGTTTGGTGCCTGCAAGAAATGCCGTACTTTCCTTCATCACAACCTGGTATCAGTAGACTGGCTTTACAGTGCATGGGTAAGCAACCCAAGTTTGGTTCTGTAACACTACACTGTCCGTTAGAGGCCTCCAGGGGAATTCTGTTCAAATATTCACATACTCTCTCAAGCATATATTTCACAGAATATATCTCATGCTGCAATTAAGGCTCCTGCCTCTAGTTCTGTTCTCAGAAGGAATGGAAAAATACATGTCCTACACTCTGTGAATAATTATATTTTTACAGAGAGTGAGACCTCATTAGCCATTATCTTGGGAATTAAGTTCCTATAAATGAAGTCATTCATGTTGAAGATAATTTGTATTTCTCAGAAATTTCAGAAAGCAAAGTACATGTTTCTTCTAATGTAGGACCAAATGAAGATAAATAAGATTCCTTAGAAAATATTGTGAAATCTGGGGGAATTTAATTTTGCTTCTTTTGCTTTCTTCTTTTTTTTCTCACATGGATTGATCTGAGATGTCAAACTGTCCAGAAACCATTTCCCTTATTCTCTGTTAGATTACACATTCCAGCCATGCTTATGGTTATGTATAGTCACATGATTAAGTTTGGACACATGAAATAAGGATGATAGTTGATTTATCCCACTTCCAGGCATGGCTCTTACAATTCCTGAGTGATCGATCCCCAGTTGTTTTCCCTCATATGTCAGTTAATAATGAGCAGAGAGTGGAAGCTTAAGTCAGAAGCAGCCTGGGACCCTGACAGAGCACATGGAGGACTGCCAACAAGAACCACTCACATTAGACAGTGAAATGAATGAGATACACCTTTATTTTGCCAGGTCATTGGGAATCTGGGTTTTATTACAGAAATAAACCACTTATCATTATAAAGAGACTGGAACCAGGACCCACAGATTGTTAAGTGCCCATTTAACCCTTTAGAAATACACTGCCTGGGTTCAGACCATGGTTACTAGTTACAAAACTCTGGGAAATTCCCTGAGGATTCTGGTTCCTGAAAGAAGGCTGTTGCACAGGAACTGAGAGTTCTAAAGTGGTTTACTACACAGATTTGCCTACTCATACTAAATCAAAGGGCACTGAAGATGGGAAAGTGATCAAGACATGGAAGACTTCAAGAAACGGCAGAATTCAAAGCTTGGAAGTATGCACAGAGGAAGCTATTGATAATTTGCCAGTTTCCTTTATCATGAATAGCTGGCGCATATTGGTTTGCTAAAGTGACACTCTGACCCTCTTTTCTCTGCTCTTTTTCCTTCTGCCAGGGATGTTCAGAATGGCCTCTATTGCTTTTCAAAAAATGCATCTCTGTTCTCCAACCCCATCTAAAAACTAATGACCAAACTGATTGAACTCATTCATGTGGGTGTTTCTTCTTTTTATAATTTTTATTTATTTAATGTTTTGGCTGTGCTGGGTCTTTGTTGTTGTGTGGGCTTTTCTTTAGCTGCAGTGGGAGGGGGCTACTCTTCGTTGCAGTGTGAGGGCTTCTCATTATGGTGGCTTCTTTTGCTGGAAAGATTGGGCTCTAGGTTGTATGGGTTTTATGAATTCTGGCCTGTGGACTCTAGTGTTGTGTTTCCCAGGCTCTTGAGCACAGGCTAAATAGATGTGGTGCACAGGCTTACTTGCTCCACGGCAAGTGGGATCTTCCAGAACCAGGGACTGAAACAGTGTCTTCTGCATCGCAAGGTGGATTCTTTACCACTGAGCCATCCAGTAAGCTCTGTGGGGTGCTTCTTCACTCAGGTATTAGCATTTTTAAGCCTTGTGGCATGTGGGCTCCCACCCATTTCCAGTAGAGATGGAAGTTTGTCTTATAACTAAGAGCTGCCTGAAAAGCAGAACCGATGGCAATTTGGGGAGCTCTGGGATGGGGGTGGGGAGCATGCCTGCCACGCAGATGCCCCTTACTCCCAGAGGACCTGCTGTCTGGGTGAGGGGCTCTACCTGTTCCTTTCCTTCTCCTAGAACTCCTGGCAGCCCCAACCTCTCAGGGTCTACAGACACTTTCCTTTCAACCCTTCGTTTAATCTCTTTCCTCCTTGGGTACAGCTTGGTCCTGATATCTCTCTTAATCCAATTTTGTCCCCGCCTTTCTATAGCACCTGCCCCAGTCTTTTGACAAAGTTTGTCACTGGATACATTTTAAAGCATTTTCTAGTTGGGCAAACTTTACATTGCTTAAACATAAAGTTTAAGCAATCTGTTTTCTCATCTGACAATTGTGTTATGGGTTGAACTGTGTATCCCCCACCAGTACCCCCGCCCTCACCAAACTCATCTCTTGAAATCTTAACCCTCAATGTGGAAATATGTGGTCTTATTTGAAAATAAGGTAATTAGAGATGACTTATAATTAGCTATAATGGGATCATTAGAGTGGGTTTTAATCCAATATGACTTGTATCTTTGTAGAAAGGGAGGATCTGAACACACACACACACACACACACACACAAATGCAGCTCCCCCCACCCCCCATCATGTGAAAATGAAGGTAGAGACCTAACAAGCCAAGGGATGCTGAGGATTGCCAGCAGACCACCAGAGCAAGGAGAAAAGCGTGGAATAGCTTTTTCTCTCACAGCTCTCAGAAGAAACCAACACTGCTGACATCTTGACCTTGGATACTTCCAGATTCCAGAAAGTCAAGTCAGTAAACTTCTGTTTAAGTCAGCAAACTTGTGGTACTTTGTTATGGAAGCCTGAACAAAGAGATTCAAAAGTAGACAGCAATGTCTATGTAATTGGGCTGTTTGGAGGATTTCAAGAGGTGATTCTTACAAGACTCATAACACAGAGTCTGGCACGTAGCCAGGACTTGATAAATGTCTGCTGCTGATGCTCCTTCTGTTTCTACCTGTTTACTGAACATTTCATCTGTCAATTGCACCATCTATGTTCTGAAGGGAAGCCCCACGCTGCCTGCATTATTCATGTCTTTGACCTCAAAATTTATGATAAAAAATATTTATTACATTTGAATCCATTTTCTCGATTTAGCAAAGTACTGCTACATGGAATGAACAATTTTGGTTGATCCTTCAGACTTCCTTTCTTTGAACTAAATGAGCCTTGATTATTTTCCTTAATGCCTTAATGTTTTTAATCATCTCTATGGTGGCTAAGAAAGACTCTTAGTTCTTTAGTAACAGAGTCTGGAATCTGACGCGGCATCAGCAGGAGCTGAGGCTCCGCTGTGCTAAGCAGGGGGCTAACCTGTGCTAACCATGCGGGCTGCTGTTTCTCTGAGTGCTCTGCCCGGTCCAGGGTCTCCCTGTCGCTCTGCCAGGTCCAGTGGCTCCCTGTCGCTGTGTCCGCAGAGGGTGATGCATGGAGTCCATCTGGCCCAGACTTCCTTGGTGACTGGTGTCCGGATGGGTGCAGCCACTGGGGGAGGCACTGGCAGATGTCATGCTGGCAGGAGGAGACACCAGGCAGGGTATTTCTCTCCTTCTGTCTCCCTGCCTTGGCACTGTCTCTGGGGGTAGCTGCATTCCTCCATGGCCACAGTGCCTGGGAAACACCTGTGCACCTAGACCCTTAGTCCCAGAGATGGGACAAGCTCCTGCTATCCCCAGTCCCTGGGGTGTTGCCAGCTTTCCTCACTTCCTGACTCCTAACCATGCCTCCACAGGCCTCCCTTCCATTGATTCTACTTGTCTGAACTACCTGGGCCAGTTATCTGTACCCTGACTGATGCATTCTTGAAGTCAGGTTGCCCCTGAAAAGATCCTGAGTGCAAGTGGATTTGGGAACTATACTGGTAGGAAGTAGTGGACAGATATGAGAGGGGAAGACAGCTAATTAAGGGTAAGCCAGAGGCTTCCCCAGGCTTCCCAGATGGCACTGGTGGTAAAGAACCCGCCTGCCAAAGCAGGAGAATAAAGAGAGCCAGGTTCAACCCCTGGGTCAGGGAGATCCCTAGGAGGAGGGCATGGCAACCCACTCCAGTAGTCTTGCCTGGAGAATCCCATGGACAGAGGAGCCTGGCGGGCTGCAGTCCATGGGGTCACAAAGGGTCAGACACGACTGAGTGAAGTAGCACACATGCAGGGGCCTCCCTGGGGGTCCAGGGGTTAAGATTCCACTTTCCAAGTCTTGGTTGGGGAATTAAGATCCCACATGCCTCATATTGCACAGGAACCCGGAATGTTAGGTCCATGAATCAAGGCAAATTGGAAGTGGTCAAACGGGAGATGGCAAGAGTGAATGTTGACATTCTATGAATCAGCGAACTAAGACGGACTGGAATGGGTGAATTTAACTCAGATGACCATTATATATCTAACACTGTGAGCAGGAATCCCTTAGAAGAAATGGAGTAGCCATCACTGTCAACAAAACAGTCCCAGATACAGTAAATTGGATGCAATCTCAAAAACGACAGAATGATCTCTGTTCATTTCCAAGGCAAACCATTCAATATTACAGTATTCCAAGTCTATACTCCAAACAGTAACACTGAAGAAGCTGAAGCTGAACGGTTCTATGAAGACCTACAAGACCTTATAGAACTAACACCCCAAAAAAGATGTCCATTTCATTTTAGGGAACTGGAATGCAAAAGTAGGATGTGAAGAAACACCTGGAGTAACAAGCAAATTTGGCCTTGGAGTACAGAATGAAGCAGGTCAAAGGCTAATGGAGTTTTGCCAAGAGAATGCACTGGTCATAGCAAACACCCTCTTCCAACAACACAAGAGAAGACTCTACACATGGACATCACCAGATGGCCAACACCAAAATCAGATTGATTATATTCTTTGCAACCAAAGATGGAGAAGCTATATACAGTCAGCAAAAACAAGACTGGGAGCTGACTGTGACTCAGATCACGAACTCTTTATTGCCAAATTCAGACTCAAACTGAATAAAGTGAGGAAAACCACTAGACCATTCAGGTATGACCTAAATAAATCCCTTATGATTATACAGTAGAAATGAGAAATATATTTAATGGACTAGATCTGATAGAATGCCTGATGAACTATGGATGGAAGTTCATGACATTGCACAGGAGACAGGGATCAAGACCATTCCTAAGAAAAAGAAGTGTAAAAAAGCAAAATGGCTGTCTGAGGAGGCCTTACAAATAGCTATGAAAGGAAGTGAAGCAAAAAGCAGAGGAGAAAAGGCAGGATATACCCATTTGAATGCAGAGTTCCAAGGAATAGTAAGGAGAGATAAGAAAGCCTTCCACAGCGATCAATGCAAAGAAATAGAGGAAAACAATAGAACGGGAAAGACTAAAGATCTCTTTAAGAAAATTAGAGATGCCAAGGGATTATTTCATGCAAAGATGGGCTCAATAAAGCACAGAAATGGTAGGGATCTAACAGAAGCAGAAGAGATTAAGAAGAGGTGGCAAGAATATACAGAAGAACTGTACAAAAAAGATCTTCACAATGCATATAATCCCAATGGTGTGATGATTCACCTAGAGCCAGACATCCTGGAATGTGAAGTCAAGTGGGCCTTAGGAAGCATCACTACGAACAAAGCTAGTGGAGGTGATGGAATTCTAGTTGAGCTATTTCAAATCCTAAAAGATGATACTGTGAAAGTGCTGCACTCAATATGCCAGCAAATTTGGAAAACTCAGCAGTGGCCACAAGGCTGGAGAAGGTTAATTTTCATTCCAATTCCAAAGAAAGGCAATGCCAAAGAATGCTCAAACTACCGCACAATTGCACTCATCTCACACGCTAGTAAAGTAATGCTCAAAATTCTCCAAGCCAGGCTTCAGCGATACGTGAACCATGAACTTCCAGATGTTCAAGCTGGTTTTAGAAAAGGTGGAGGAACCAGAGATCAAATTGCCAACATCTGCTGGATCATCACAAAAGCAAGAGGGTTCCAGAAAAACATCTATTTCTGCTTTATAGACTATGCCAAAGCCATTATTGTGGATCACAATAAACTGGGAAATTCTAAAAGAGGTGGGAATACCAGACCACCTGACCTGTCTCTTAAGAAACCTGTATGCAGGTCAGGGTGCAACAGTTAGAACTGGACATAGAACAACAGACTGGTTCCAAATAGGAAAAGGAGTATGCCAAGGCTGTATATTGTCATCCTGCTTATTTAACTTATACGCAGAGTACATCATGAGAAACGCTGGACTGGATGGAGCACAAGCTGGAATCAAGATTGATGGGAGAAATATCAATAACCTCAGATACACAGATGACACCACCCTTATGGCAGAAAGTGAAGAAGAACTAAAGAGCCTCTTGATGAAAGTGAAAGAGGAGAGTGCAAAAGTTGGCTTAAAGCTCAACATTCAAAAAACTAAGATCATAGTATCTGGTCCCATCACTTCACGGGAAATAGATGGGGAAAGAGTGGAAACAGTGGCTGACTTTATTTTTTTGGGCTCCAAAATCACTGCAGATGGTGATTGCAGCCATGAAATTAAAAGAAGCTTACTCCTTGGAAGGAAAGTTATGACCAAGCTAGATAGTCTATTAAAAAGCAGAGGCATTACTTTGTCAACAAAGGTCCATCTAGTCAAGGCTATGGTTTTTCCAGTAGTCATGTATGGATGTGAAAGTTGGACTATAGAGAAAGCTGAGTGCGAGGAACTGATACTTTTGAACTATGGTATTGGAGAAGACTCTTGAGAGTCCCTTGGACTGCAAGGAGATCCAACCAGTCCATCCTAAAGCAAATCACTCCTGGGTGTTCACTGGAAGGACTGATATTGAAGGTGAAACTCCAATACTTTGGCCACCTGATGTGAAAAGCTGACTCATTTGAAAAGACCCTGATGCTGGGAGGGATTGGGGGCAGGAGGAGAAGGGGATGACAGAGGATGAGATGACTGGATGGCATCACCGACTCGATGGATGTGGGTTTGGGTGAACTCCGGGAGTTGGTGATGGACAGGGAAGCCTGGTGTGCTGTGGTCCATGGGGTTGCAAAGACTCAGACACAACTGAGCGACTAGACTGAACTGATGTCTCATGGTGCTGCCAAAAAATAAACAAACACACAGAAATGTTCTTTTTTTTTTTCAATTGTTTAAAAAAAAATAAAAGGCACTTTTCAAAAAAAGGTAGCTAGTCTGTCAGTTACAAGAGACTGTGACTGAGCCTCAATCCTGCTGAAATCCTGGGGGTGTAAAACATTTATCTCAAAATTACTTCCCCTGGGGAGGGTAGAGGCTGAGCTTAGGAGGTGCAGGGCTACTCCAGGGGATACTCTTCACTGGAACTGCCAGCCTACCTTATCAGCAGGATGAACTGCTCTGCGTAGCAAAAAGGGCCTTTGGCCCCAGAGCTGCACGAATAGGCAGCTGGGAGAAAAGGGTAAAGCTTGGTGTTCATGGGCTGTGTCTGAAGACCGGCTCCAGCACATCACATCCCCACACCTCCCCTCTGAAACATGTTGCCCAGAGTCTCCTTTTAGGGGAGCTTCAGTCATGTCACCCCTTCTGAATATTATCCAATGACAGGTTTGCCTGCAATTTGCCATTTTCCACCTCACTTGTAAACTGCTTCTCCTCCCTTATCAGGGTTTCTTGGGCTTCTCTTCACTGGACTTTATTCATCTTCCAGGGTCTACTCTGGATAAGAATCAGGACAGGGCTTTCTCAGGTTTCATGTTTTCAAAGTCACAGGGCTAGATGTATAAATATAAGGTGATTCTTTTCAAATGCTGCAAATAGTGGATCCAAATGTGGCCGAATACTTATTTAGAGTCACTAAGGTAGGTCGCTTTTCCATTCAGTGATGCTGTGTCTGCCACGAATGGGACACTGAAAATATTTTGACGCATATAAAACATCTTCGTTTTCATGAGCAGTCAGGCAAATAGATAATTGAAACATACACAGATATGACAAGTGCTTGCATGAAGAGAAGCCTAGGCAGAGGGTTCTGTGTGTGTATGAGAGAGAGATTACTCATTTCAGAGCTGAGGATGGCATCAACAATGTCTCTAGGATGGTGGGAGGTAGGGACTGGGATAAGAATGGTCCGAACATTTAAACTGACACTTCGGTGAGAGAGAAGTTCGTGCCTTTGGGGGAGGTTCAGTTCAGTTCAGTCCCTAAGTAGTGTCCAACTTTTTGCAGCTCCATGAACTGCAGCACGCTAGGCCTCCCTGTCCATCACCAACTCCTGGAGTTTACTCAAGCTCATGCCCATAGAGTTGGTGATGCCATCCAACTACCTCATCCTCTGTTATCCCCTTCTCCTCCCGCTTTCAGTCTTTCCCAGCATCAGTGTCTTTTCAAATGAGTCAGTTCATCTCATCAGGTGGCCAAAGTACTGGAGTTTCAGCTTCAGCAGTCCTTCCAATGAATAGTCAAGACTGATTACCTTTAGGATGGACTGGTTGGATCTCCTGGCAATCCAAGGGACTCTTAAGAGTCTTCTCCAACATCTTACTTCAAAAGCATCAATTCTTTGAAGCTCAACTTTCTTTATAGTCCAATACTATAAAGAAAGTTTACCCATACATGATCACTGGAAAAACCATAGCTTTGACTAGATGCACAGGAGTCCCTTGGACTGCAAGGAGAGCCAACCAGTCCATCCTAAAGGAGATCAGTCCTGGGTGTTCATTGGAAGGACTGATGTTGAAGCTGAAACTCCAATACTCTGGCCACCTGATGTGAAGAGCTGACTCATTTGAAAAGACCCTGATGCTGAGAAAGAATGAAGGTGGGAGGAGAAGGGGACGACAGAGGATGAGGTTGTTGGATGGCATCGCCGGATCAATGGACATGAATTTGGGTAAACTCCGGGAATTGGTGATGGACAGGGAGGCCTGGCGTGCTGTGGTCCGCAAAGAGTCGGACACGACTGAGTAACTGAACTGAACTGACTAGATGGACGTTTGTTGGCAAAGTAATGTTTCTGCTTTTTAATATGCTGTCTAGGTTGGTCATAACATTTCTTTCAAGGAGTAAGCATCTTTTAATTTCATGGATGATGGCACCATCTAAAGTGGTTTTGGAGCCCCAAAAAGTCTGTCACTGTTTCCACTGTTTCCCCATCTATTTGCCATGAAGTTATGGGACCAGAAGCCACGATCTTTTCTGAATGTTGAGTTTTAAGGCAACTTTTTCATTCTCATCTTTCAGTTTCATCAAGAGGCTCTTTAGTTCTTCTTTGCTTTCTGCCATAACGGTGGTGTCATCTGCATATCTGAGGTTATTGATATTTCTCCCAGTAATCTTGATTCCAGCCTGTGCTTCATTGAGTCCAGCATTTTTCATGATGTACTCTGCATATAAGTTAAATAAGCAGGGTGACAATATACAGCCTTTATGTACTCCTTTCCTGATTTGGAATCAGTCTGTTGTTCCACATCCAGTTCTAACTGCTGCTTCCTGACCTACCTATAGATTTCTTGAGAGGCAGATCAGGTGGCCTGGTATTCCCATCTCTTTCAGAATTTTCCATAGTTTATTTTTTTTCGCCCATTTACTTTTATTAGTTGGAAGCTAATTACTTTAGAATATTGTAGTGGTTTTTGCCATACATTGACATGAATCAGCCATAGATTTACATGTATTCCCCATCCCGATCCCCCCTCCCACCTCCCTCCCCACCCCATCCCTCTGGGTCATGAGACAAGTGCTCGGGGCTGGTGCACTGGGGAGACCCAGAGAATTTTCCACAGTTTATTGTGAACCACACAGTCAAAGGCTTTGGCATAGTCAATAAAGCAGAAGTAGATGTTTTTCTGGAACTCTCTTGCTTTTTTGATGATCCAGCGGATGTTGGCAATTTGATCTCTGGTTCCTCTGCCTTTTCTAAAACCAGCTTGAACATCTGGAATTTCACGGTTCACGAACTGTTGAAGTCTGGCTTGGTGACTTTTGAACAACACTTTACTAGCATGTGAGGTGAGTGCAATTGTGTGGTAGTTTGAGCATTCTTTGGGATTGCATTTCTTTGGGATTGGAATGAAAACTGACCTTCTCCAGTCTTGTGGCCACTGCTGAGTTTTCCAAATTTGCTGGCATATTGAGTGCAGCACTTTCACAGCATCATTTTTAAGGATTTGCAATAGCTCAACTGGAATTCCATCACCTCTACTAACTTTGTTCATAGTCATGCTTCCTAAGGCCCACTTGACTTCACATTCCAGGATGTCTGGTTATGTGAGTGATTATACCATCATGATTATCTGTGCTATTTCTCCCAGAGTTATGAAGATCTTTTTTGTACAGTTCTTCTGTGTATTCTTGCCACCTCTTCTTAATATCTTCTACTTCTGTTAGGTCCATGTCATTTCTGTCCTTTATTGTACCCATCTTTGCATGAAATATTCCTTTGGTATCTCTAATCTTCTTGAAGAGATTTTTAGTCTTTCCCATTCTATTGTTTTCCTCTATTTCTTTGCACTGATCACTGAGGAAGGCTTTCTTATCTCTCCTTGCTATTCTTTGGAACTCTACATTCAAATGGAAATATCTTTCCTTTTCTCCTTTGCTTTTCACTTGTTTTCTTGTCAGTTTTTTGTAAGGTCTCCTCAGACAGCCATTTTGCTTTTTTGTATTTTTTTTTTCTTGGGGATGGTCTTGATCACTGCCTCTTGTATAATGTCATGAGCCTCCGTTATAGTTATTCAGGCACTCTTATCTGTCAGATCTAATCCTTTGAGTCTATTTCTCACTTCCACTGTATAATCATAAGGGGTTTGATTTAGGTCCTACCTGAATAAGTGGTTTTCCCTACTTTCTTCAATTTAAGTCTGAATTTCACCATAAGGAATTCACAATCTGAGCTAAAGTCATCTCCCAGTCTCGTTTTTGCTGACTGTATTGAGCTTCTCCATCTTTGGCTACAAAGAATATAATCATTCTGATTTCAGTGTTGAGCATCTGGTGATGTCCATGTGTAGAGTGTTTTCTTGTGTTGTTGGAAGAGGGTGTTTGCTGTTGACCAGTGCGTTCTCTTGGCAAAAGTCTATTAACCTTCATTCTGTACTCCAAGGTCAAATTTGCCTGTTACTCCAGGTATTTCTTGACTTCCTCCTTTTGCATTCTAGTCCCCCAGAATGAAAAGGACATCCTTTTTGCATGTTAGTTCTAGAAGGTCTTGTAGGTCTTCACAGAACTGTTCAATTTCAGCTTCTTCAGCATTACTGGTCAGGGTATAAACTTGGATTACCGTGATATTGAATGGTTTGCCTTGGAAACAAACAGAGATCATTCTGTCATTTTTGAGATTGCATCCAAGTACTGCATTTTGAATTCTTTTGTTGACTATGATAGCTACTCTATTTTTTCTTAGGGATTCTGCCCACAGTAGTAGACATAATGGTCATCTGAGTTAAATTCACCCATTCCAGTCCATTTTAGTTCGCTGATGCCTAAAATGTCGACGTTCACCCTTGCCATGTCCTATTTGACCACTTCTAATTGGCCTTGATTCATGGACCTAACATTCCAGGTTCCTATGCAATATTGCTTTACAGCATCAGTTTGCTTCTATCACCAGTCCCATCCACAACGGGGTATGTTTTTGCTTTGGCTCCATCCCTTCATTCGTTCTCGAGTTATTTCTCCACTGACCTCCAGTAGCATACTGGGCACCTACTGACCTGGGGAGTTCATCTTTCAGTATCCTATCTTTTTACTCTTCATACTCTTCGTGGGGTTCTCAAGGCAAGAATAGAGAGGGGAGGTAGGCTGAGTCTAAAACTGCTGGGAGCAAAACCTTAGCAGAAACCAAGGGCAACTGGTGATTTGAGACACAGAGCAGCAGTGGGCAGACTTGACTGCTTTCCTTCTTCCAAAGATGCCTTCCTCCCAGAGTCACAGGAAGAGCCAGAATAAAATGTCTTGCTTCACACAAATTCTCTTTTTCTCCCATGTGCACCTTGTATCATTTGAGAGATGATGAGCATTGCCTTGAACTTAAATGTCTTCTTCAAAGGTAAGATGAGACTATTCTAAGGTCTTCAGGAACAAGAGGAGATGCCTGTGCATTCACTTGGTTGGTAATGAACCCTGTCTTGCACCTCCCTGCTTCTGCCCCATCTGGTCTTGTTTTTTTTTTTGAAGATTTTTCATTTTTATTTTTCTGTGGACCATTTTAAAAGTCTTTATTGAATTTGTTACAGTACAGCTTCTGTTTTATATTTCTGTTTTTGTCCAGTAGGCATGTGGGATCTTAGCTTCCCTACCAGGGATCATGCCCATGCCCCCTGCATTGGAAGGCAAGCCTTAACCACTGGACTGCCAAGGAAGTCTCTGCCTTTCCATTGTGTGTGCCCATGGGGCTCTGTGGGTTGGGGCCTCTTCCCTGGCTGACAGCACTCTCATCTGCCCAGTGAAGGCTCCTTCCTCATTTTCCTGGCATAGCCAGGAACAGACAGAATTTGGGAAAACTTGGTATATAATTCCTTCCATCAGCTTATGCACAGGCTAGGAATGAACCTTGAGTCAAGGATGCTTAAAACATTTCAGCAAGGGAACTCTTGTACACTGCTGGTGGGAATATAAAACAGTGCTGTCACTGTGGACAACAGTATAGAGCTTTCTCAAAAAATAAAAAAACTGAACCATCATATGACCCAGCAATTCTATTCCTAGGTATATATAAAAAACAAAAATACTATTCAAAAAATGATAGATGCTCCCCAGTGTTCAGAGGAGCATTATTTACAATAGCCAAGATATGGAAACAATCTAAGCCCAACAACAAATGAATGGATAAAGAAGATGTGGTATACATATATAATGAAATATTTGTCAACCAGTAAAGAGGACATTTTACCACTTGCAGCAACATGGATGGACTTGGAGAACATTATGCTAAAGTGAGATGAGTGAGGCAGAGAGGGACACATACTGTGTGATACCACTTATAGGTGGGGTCTGAAAAACACAACAGACTAGTGACATTAACAAAAAAGAACCAGACCCACAGACACAGAGAACAACCTAGTGGTTACCAGTGAGGATGGGGAGGAGGGGTGGGACAATATAGGTGTAGGGGAATAAGAGACGCTAACTGCTGGGTACACAGTAAGCTACAAGGATACATTGTACAGCACGGGGACTATAGCCAATATTCTATAATAACTATAAATAGAGTATAGCTTTTAAAATGTGTGAATCACTAGATTGTATACCTCCAATGTATATAATATTGTACATCAACTATATGTCAATTAAAAAAAATTCAACCATGGATCTCCTTGCCTCAGTGCCCCCATCAGCACAAAACCACCCAGGGTTGTTGTTAAATTTGTGTTATCATTTGGAAACAATCTGCCTGGCAAAAATGACTGCCTTTGAATTTAAACTAGTCATTTTTCTAGCCAGTCCTACAAGACAATGTTACCCAAGTGATGAGAGGCTTGGTTGGGGATAAAGCACAGCTGCAGACATGGTCCCACCCTTGGGGTGCAGGGACAATTCAGATTCAGTTCCATTCTTGTAGATGTGAGCTTGGAATCATTGGAAAATGGTTCCCTCAGACCAACAACTGCATTTGCATTGAAGTGATATTTCAAACTGTTCTCAGAGAACCATGAACCTTCATTGCCTTTGTTTCTTATAATTAAG